>NC_044034.1:293053117-293660396 GCF_901765095.1 Microcaecilia unicolor | reverse complement strand
TACTGCCACCATTCCCTCAACTTATCAGGGCCCTTGTCTTCCTTCATGTTCAGTTTCACACAGGGCTGGCCCAGGCATACCTGAAGCCCTAGGCAACCCTTCAGCCATGTGCCCCCATCCCAGGGGCACCTCGCCCCTTTAGTCCAGCATCTCCCATCTCACCTTCCTTACTTTCAATAGTCCAGCATCTCCCTTTCTCTCCCTACAGCCTGCCCAGTCCAGCATCTCTGCTTGCCTAGCCCCCATAGTCCAGCATCTTCCTTTTCCCTGTCTACTCTCCACCCCACAGTCTAGCATCTCCTCTTCCCCTCCCTACTCCCCATCACCCTGTATCCAGGAGCTTCCTTTCTCTGTATGCAGTGTCTAACTTCCCTTCTTCTACCAGGCCTACTGCTGCTGCTCCTGCTCCCCTCCCCTGTGCTGAGGAAGCAAGAGAATTCAACACTAGCATAGGGTCTTGAATCACAGGCCCACTCTGTAGTGCTGTTGTATCCCGCTCCCCTCCCAACATAGGATTTGCTCTCAGAGGGGGTGGAACAATATGAGACAGTGCTTGAATACAGGCCTGTGTTTCAAGGCCCTGTATTAGCACTTAATCCAATTGCTTCTTTGGCTCCAGAACAGGGAGGGCGGCAGCAGCAGCACAGGAGGTAGGGAAAGGGTGTGTGTGAAATGCTGCACTCCTGTCCTGCTGCTGCTTAGTGGTTAAGTCAGTCCTGGTTTCACAGTGTCACTCTAATAACAGTACTGGGAACTGTAAAGGGCTCAGACAGCTTAGGTCAAGACAGCATGGTCACTTTTCAACCTTTATATTGTGCCCTTTTCACTAGATGCGATTGGCATGCAGCTTAAACCAGAATGTAGAACATCACTATGAGAAGACTCAGAACTCTTGAACCAAAATCTTCTTTAATGCAGTAATCAAACTAGGAAAAATAACACACAGTTCAGATGTGCTAGACAAGAGTTTTTGCCTTGCAAACTGGGAGTCTCTTCTTCACCAGGTCTCTCTCTCCATGCAAGAGAGAAGCTGGGAGTAATACAACAACAGGCTAAGTAGAGATGCTGTTTATGCTTTTACACTGATAAAATCTTGATAGCCCCCAGGAACACCTGTTTATTGAGGAAAATGTATTGAGTCTACATTTTAGCCACCCTGATATAAGGCTAAATTTTGCCTGCTAATTAACAAAGTTAGCTGGATAGATCCTTAATAAAATGTTGGCTGTTGTTCTGTGGTGAGCCATAGGTGGTACCTGCTAATTTTTTTGTTCTCTGAGGGTTGGACTCCCTCCTTTTGATACAGTGAAGTGGCAGATAGGTGTTGCTTTATATTCAGGCTGGAAGTCCCTCTAGCATGAGCATCCCAGGACCAAGCATAGGCTTGGTCTGCTATTTAAAATACCAGAGTAACCAGTTTGGGTGGTGGATCCTATAATGTGCCAAAAGAAGAAGCAAATGTAAAGAAAGCTGATGTCATGGTGAGAGAGGCCACGGTGGTGTAATGCTATTTGCTCTGTTGTGGCCAAATTAAGGGGAGACAGAGAAAACAAGTTTATAAAGTCTCTGGTGATTCTACGTGCCATAACTACCGTATTTTCTCTTATATTCCCGCAGCTGTGTATAACCCGCACCTATATATATGGCCAGTGGGGGAGCACTGCTTTGGTTTGTTAATTCATGGAGCGTCTTCACCTTTGCATAGCCCGCAGCCTTGAATTACCTGCACTTACATTGTTAAGAGTCAATCATGCCGAAATGTAAGTCATACACTATGGACTTGAAGCTGTCGGTAATTGAATATGCAATGGTTAGTGGAGAAAGGAAGAACAAATGTTGGTAAAACTCCACCCACAAAAATGTGCTTGATGAGATAAACCTCCAAAATGGCTGAACATAGAGGTGAATCTCAAGGAATGGGTAATTACACAAAGAGAAAGTTGCAGTGTTGTCTCAATCAGAAACATTAAATGGCAGGCCAGAGAGTTAGCTGTTCACATGAACATTACAGATTTCAAAGGAGGGGTCATTGATTCCCAACCAATCTTCCAATATTAAATCACTCCACAGTCTGGTGATTTATATGAAAAAATAACTGGAACTTTTATTAACTTCTGCAACCAGAAGCTCAGACAGTTCAAATAGATAACAGTACAATATAAACTTGACTTGATGTTGGCAGAGTATTACAGGAATGCAGATCAGAAATACATACATTTTATACAGCACCTCTCCTTGTCCATACCTTCCAAATCGCCTCTTGAGCACGGGTTCCAGACTCTGATGTCCCGGCTCCTCTATGAGATGGAACTCTCCCCAGTTCTCATCTCCAGCTTCTGGAAATGATCCTCTTGATCCACCCTCCAGAGCTCACTGACCGTCTCTGTCTGTCTGGACTATGACTTCTCTCTTTCTCCAAACCCGCGTGCTGCCAGTTCTTAATCAGGGACTCCCCTTTCTCTCTCCACTGATCTAATGGCAGGGGAATCTTAGCCCACCAAAAGACCTAACTCCTCCTAACATGTCACTCATCCCCTTTGCTGCACCATCTTGCAGCATTTTATTTCCTAACCCGTCCCCTAAGGCTGGGCTTCCTTCCCACCCAGGGACCTCCAGGATACTTCCCCAGTGACCTTCTACCAGGGTTTTATCCTCTCAGTAACCCCATCCAACAGGGGGTTACACTAAGGTTGCGAAACGAAGAGCTGGGAAATCATCATGACACTAAACCAGGCCAGGCATTGGAGCACATATTGAGAAAGCCCTCACTTGCATTCAAATGGAGGCATGGTGTGTGGGATACCAGCACATGTAAGTATGATGAATACAAATAGTTTTGTGGAAGGCGTGTGGCATAAGGCAGCTTTTTAGGAAGTCAACAAAACACAATGCCTTAAGTTAAAAGTGGACAAGGTATGAGCTAAGCTATACAGTAACATCACTTCCAGTCTGGAGATTACATTGCCATGGCTGAATGGCATTAGGATAGACTGGCATAGTTCTCTTCTGTGTCTTGAAGGTAAGGTGAATGCCACACTTAAAACAGTTTTTTCGTGGCATTTAAGACCCTGAGAGATCATACTGTAACTTGGTGATGTTAAAAAAAATAGCATATACCGGACTCCAGCCACAGATTATAAGACATCAGGGGTAAAAAAAAGGTAGTGAGGAATTCTTTCTAGTTCCTCCACATGCATGCATGTGTATGTCTTTGACCTGGAGGAGAGAGAGGAGGGGCAATTTAAATGGTGTAGTACTTAAACATTTTGTTGGTTTGGACAGGATAGTAAAATAATATCAAGGGGGCTTTTTAATAAAGTTTGCTAAGCAGTTAGTATGTGAATTAGCGGGTGCCAATAGTACATGGCTACAGTAACAGTTACTACCCTGGAATGCTCAATTAGTACATGGCATGGAATGGATCTAGAAACTGAATCTTGCAAATAGTATACAGAAGTTTACTTTATGCTATAACTGCTGCAGATAGAGGTCATAAGTCCATCTGTACTATCATCAGTGTAGTTAAGGGGCAGTTCTGCAACTGTTTGTTTCAACCATTTGTCCTAAGGATGCGCAGTAGGATGCTATTTTATAAATGCACACAGGTATTATAGATTAGTAGTATAACCCAGTATTGGCCCGCCTAACATAAACTGTCATAATTGCAAGATCCTAAATGTAGCAGGGACAAGTGTAACCTACCATATTCTGTAATGTATGTGTGTACCTGGGAGTCCTGCCCATCTGTATGCCCCCCTCGCATTTATGCACTATGGGTCATTCCATGTCAAGTGGTCTGGTGGTCCCTGCTCAGCCATCATGGATTTCGATGAAATTTTCTGTGAACATTCATACATGTCCCCAATGAACATTGATAAAGTTTTACATTCGCCGATGCAATACTTGCTGAGATATAGTAATCTGTTTGACCCCATACTGCAGCCTTCTATGGTATGACCGAGATTTCGGCAACTTTGAGACACTGTATCTCCGACAATATTTTGTTGAGAGAAACAAAACTTGGCCATCTTGTACAACTCTTTGCGCTCTATTAAACAAAATAATATAAAAATCTTCGTGAGCGATTTCCATGAAGAAAATTTGGAGCAAACGTGGTCCAAAAAATTTGCGGTTCGAACAAATTGTGAAGTTTGGCTTTTTATATCTCTGGAATTAAAGGTGTGATAAACGTGAAACTTTGCACACAACAACTTATCAACACAAGGTTTTCGAATATAAAATTTCATTCTCCTAATATTTTCCATTAGTTCACAAATTGAGTGTAAAGTTGTTGATTTTTGCAAAAATGCCAAAAATAGGGTATTTTTAGCCCACTTTTACAAAAAAAGACCTTCTGGAAACTCTTTTTAATCATTTTCATTAGAAAGAGCATGTTTCAAACCCCTTAAAAAAGTAGGGTTGGTTTTTCATCGCTGGCATATAAGGCCCTAGAAATAGGGACAAAGTTGAAGGCAGTTGGGGCTAGCCGTCCAAGGGTCACTGTGGTTCTTTAGTGTTCTCTATCTCCACCTTGTGGTAAGAAAACGACACAATATAGAAAAATGTATGTTGAAGTATATGATGTTGCAATGACAACATCCTCAACTTTGTCCCTATTTCTAGGGCCTTATATGCCAACGATGAAAAACCAACCCTACTTTTTTAAGGGGTTTGAAACATGCTCTTTCTAATGAAAATGATTAAAAAGAGTTTCCAGAAGGTTTTTTTTGTCCTTACCCAGCTGATGAAAGCTCCTTTTGAGCCACTTCATTCCTGTCACCTGAAATAACTGACTTGGAAGTTCTTGTTTTTGGTAGCGGCAGTGAGCTCCAAGCCCTAGTAGCTTATCCACATTACACTAAGTTTTACAATAATAGTGGTTTTGCACGCTCATTCTAAATTCATTCCTAAGGTAGTGTTGAAGTTCCATCTTAACCAATTGATTGTTCTGCCAACATTTTTTTTTTTTAAATATCTTTTTATGAGTGGAAAGAGGTGAATATAACAGCAGTAAAAACAAACAACACTCCAGAATACAGTAGAATCCACGGTGAACAAAAACAAGCTTTGATCGAGCCAAGTACAAGATAGATCTTCTGAAACCACATACTGATCAAGGTGAAAGCACACTGTATGCTTTGGACTGCAAGAGAACCTTAGCCTTCTATCCAGAACAGACTAAAGCCAATGGGATGTTCACCCAGCTTTTTGTTTCTTTTGACCCCAACAGGATGGGGGCTACCATCAGTAAATCATTCCTATCCAATTGGCTTGCAGACTTCATCTCCTTTACTTATGCCCAGGCTGGGCTGACTGTAGAAGATCAAGTCATAGCTCACAGTGCCAGAGCCATGGCTGTGTCAGTAGCCCATTTGAAATCAGCCTTCATTAAGGAGATATGCAGGGTTGCAACATGGGCCTCTGTCCACATATTTATCTCTTAGTACTGTCGGGGATAGGGTTCTCGATGCAACAGCAGGTTTGGTCAAACAGTCCTTCAGAATTTATTTGGGATCTAGACTCCAACTCCATTCCCCTAGGCCCATTTGTTTTCAGATCCAGAATGTCGAAAAAAAAAGAAAGAAAGAAAGAAAAGAAAATTTATGTTTGTTAGATGAGTACAGTTCCAGGCCCTGCCTGTTGCAGGCCTGCTTTTCCCATTTTTTGTTTCTGACAGCCTGAGAGCTAGGGATTCCCATCAGTCAGAATCACTGCACCCTGCTTGTCCTTAAAGAAAATGAGGTTACCTGTAGCAGATGTTCTCTGAGGGTGCATATTCTGACTGCCCTGCCCTCCTTCTCTTGGCCTTGCATTCTATCAGCTATAGTATTTGATTAATCTGGTCCCATGTGGCGATAACAGGTGGGAAGGCACATGCATGCGCAATGAGGTACTCTCAAAGGCTTCAGGAATGGTTGCTGGGGAGCGATTCCTGCATTGGGCTCTGTTAAGTTGTATCACCAATCAGTCAGAATATACATAAGAATAGCCATACTGGGTCAGACTAGCCCAGTATCCTGTTTCCAAGAGTGGCCAAGCCAGGTAATAAGTACCTGGAAGAAACCCAGATAGTAGCAACATTCCATGCTACCAATCCCAGGACAAGCAGTGGCTTCCCCCATGTCTGTCTCAATAGCAGACTATGGACTTTTCCTCCAGGAACTTGTCCAACTCTTTTTTAAACCCAGATATTCTAACTGTTGTTACTATATCCTCCAGCAAAGAGTACCAGAGCTTAACTATTCGTTGAGTGAAAAAATATTTCCTCCTATTTGTTTTAAAAGTATTTCCATCCTGCTAACCTTGGAGAGCACCTGCTACAGGTGAGTGACTTTGCTTTCTATGCTGCAAATGTTGAAACTGCTTCTTCCATAAGAATGCATTGGGCTCTTTTTTGGGGAGCTTATTTCTCTGAAGTCTTCAATCAGATCTGATCAATTTTCAAATTCAGTGTGTCTTTTCACTGGTTTTACCCCATTCCAAATTTGGTCCCATTTTATTATAAAGATGGAGAGTTATTTTGCCCCCATATAGATAGACATTCTCAACCCCTTCTGTATAAATTCTTTCCAACAGTTGTAGGGTTGGAAGGAAAAAAGATAAGCAGGTAAGGGCCAGCAGCAGTCTCCACTTTCCACAGCAGCTGCAAAGTTAAAAAATAAAACAAGTTCACGAAAGGATCCAGTTTGGTGTCCTGACAAAAAGCACTCTTGTGGGAAACTGGTATTGATGTTTCAGACAAAGCCCGGCTCTGGGGAAAATTATCCTGGGATGCAGATCATGTGTCACACTTCTGCTGAAAGGCTATAAGAAGCAATGCCAAAGCCAGTATTCACAGGAGAAGCCAGATTTGATCCCAGGTCTCCTAAAACCCTCTAGCCCATTTCTTCAAACAGGAAGCCCCTCCACCCCTTATGCTTTGCTGTGAGCCACCTCCTTTCCCATTGCTTGTCAGTTTACCTTTTTCTAATACTTCCTATTCACCCTATATTTGCCTGCAATCTGCCCCTCACTTCTTGCCTGTCTGTCAACTGTCCAATGCTTGCATCTTGCCTTGCCCTATGGAATCCAAGCAGCATGCTTCCGGAAAACATGTCTTTCTCCTGAATCGACACAAACATTGTGTTTTTTTTTCTCTTTCTTTTTATCTACTTCCTTCTTTTCTTTTCATCTCTTTCTATCTTTCTGCTCTTCTGTAAATTTGTCGTAAGGTAAGGAAACTCTCACCAGGATTATCTTTTATTTGATCGTATTATGCAACTACATTTTGTCATCTGTGGGTGGAAGGAGGGAGGGAGGGGAAAAAGCATTATCAGATGACTTCAGGCCAGCAGGCCAGGTGTGCCAGTTCTGGTTTTGTAAGGTCCCTCCAATGCATCCTAGGAGTTGTAGTCCTGTTGTAGTTAGAGGTGATGGAATTAGAAGTTACAGAATTTAGTATGACAGTGGGGAAACAAATGAAAAATTTCTGAATTTATATATCCCTAATGACCTGAAGCCTTCATCTGTCTGAATATCATATTTTAATATTGAAAGAATTAATGGAGCTACAGCATGACCAGCCAGGAAGAACCAAGCTGTTGCACTGCTGAAGACATCCTGAATATGTAAAAATCAAAGTTGAAAACAAGCTAAGATATGTTCATGTGTGTGACAATAGTTTGCCAGTAATAATAGTACTGTACAGGTGGAGTGTTATGATGATCATTAGGTAGAATCATATGCCACGCTGCAATGGCCTCACTGATCCAGGAGCAGAAGCACAAGGTGTGTTTTGGTCTGGAGTGATTTGAGGGTGTGAAGATCCAGTTTAGTGTTAAAAAGATAAGTGGGTGTGGAGTGAATCACCCTGATATATTGTCTACAATTTAAAAGAAATGCAAGAGTGCTATGGAACAGTATGCCACTAGAGTTTACGAACACAAACCAACAGCGGAGACAAAAAATCAACATACAATGCCTTAAAATTTCAAATATTTATTGGCATCCAACACGGGTTGTGTTTCGGCCTCTAGACCTGCATCAGGAGTCTCAATAGGATGTATGTAATTAAAATGTTGTGAAGCTCAGTAAACAACAAAGAGAACCCGGCAGATTTCACTTAAATTACAACACAGCTGCCAGCTGCGTCATGAGTATTTTGTGAGATATTTGACAGTTCGTACATTACATCCACCGGGTTCTCTTTGTTGTTTAGCGAGCATCAATATGTTTTAATTCTATACATCCTATTGAGACTCCTGATACAGGCCTAGTGGCCGAAATACAGCCCGTGTCGAGTCTTGGATGCCATTAAATATTTGAATTTTTAGAGTATAATCTGTTGATTGTCTCCTTCACTGTGTTGGTTTGCTTGCTTGACTAGTTAGAGCATCACACCAAGGGTGTCAACCCTGTGGCCCACAGGCCATTACAGCCTCATCCAGCCCCCAGGAGTCTCAAAGTAGGGAAGGGTTCTGGAGCTTGTGTATACCACTGATTTGTGCCCACAAGTCCTGCAAGCTTCTTAAAAACCTGTGTGCTAACCCCATGATACATGAGATCAACATACAGAAAGTGCTTCCCTTTGGGTGTTTTTTTTTTTTTTAATCAATTTATTTATTTATTTTACAAGCTTGCAGTGGCAGATCAGGATAGCAGTCAAGTTTTTTTGTTGTTGTTTGTATTACATAAATGGCAGCATGAGAATCAGGATCTTGTAATTATACTGAAGGGGTCAGTGAAATGACAGCAGTAGTATCAGCTGCACTGAGACTCAGATGTAAGGGATGGCAATGTAAAGAAGCAGGGAAAACAAGTCAGAATGATTAGAGAAGAGAAGAAGTAGGATGCTTGGGGAAGGGGGCAGAAAAGAGGATGCTGGGTATACTGGAACAATGAGGAGGGTCTATTTTAAAAATGTAAAATTATTTATATAATTTAACATGGAAATACATGCATAAGCCCTGCCTCCTCAAACCTCCCCCAGTGTTGGCCCACTTAATGTATTTTTTTTCTAATGCAGCCTAACATCAAAATGAATTTCACAACCCTACTCTATAATACCAAGAAGGTGTTCTGGGTTCCATTCTTGGCTTATTCTTTTACTCCATGGGTTGACTAGGCTAGGAGTGCAATTGAAGTAATGAAAACAAGCCCCCCTAGAACAATAGTTCTCAAATGTAGGGAACCACTATCTAGTTAGGTTTTCATGATATTCATAATAAGTCTACTTGAAATAGGTTTGCATGTCTTCTACTTCCAATATATGCACAGCTCTCTCCTGTATATTCATTAGGAATATGCTGAAAACTCAACTGGCTAGTGGTTCCCCAGGACAGGTTTGAGAACCAGTGCCCTAGAGTGGTGCTTCTTAACCAGTGGCATAGCCAGACCTGAGATTTTGGGTGGGCCCAGAGCTAATATGGGTGGGCACGCACTGTCTATATAAGTATGAGCAGTGTCTCTTGGGATCCTACAAAATAATGCCTTAGAATTCACTTGATGATGGATTTCTAAGTAGTCTGCCCCAAAGCTGCCTTGCATCAGTATAACCACATACATACTTAATGGAAAAATTGATATTTTTAAATATAATTACATTATCCCACAATTGCTCCACTGCAAAATGTTATACACAAACTTGTGCAAAAACACACTCATATCCTTACTAAACCATAACAGCACTAATTCCAAGGACAGGATGAGCTACAACCTTATGCTTGAAAAGGCAGAACTGTAATTACACTAGGCTCTAAAACACCAATACACTACCTCGTGAAAAAAAAAAGCAAAACAAAAAGGGCTGCAAGTACTACACGCTATCAGAATACTGCACCTTGATCACACATGAACAACACATGACACAACGGACATGACACAAGGAACTAGAAATCAAAAAATATGAAGGCAAAATACTGAACTGGAAAGTTAACTCAAGAAGTCAGACTCAGCATGCAGCAATACCAGAAAAATTGAAACTTGCATGCAAAATATCACAGATGTACATTTCCAAAAGCTGACATATTCCAATTAATAAATTCTGGATAAAATACTTTTTTCTACCTTTGTTGTCTGATCTATTCGCTTTGGTCCCAGTGTCTTCTGTTTCATGCAGTGTCTTCTTTCCATCTGATATTTTTTCTCTCACCATGTCCACCATCCTCTTGTGTCCTTATGTGTCCTGTCTACCATCTGTAACCCTGTCCCTATCCTTCCTCAACTCAGCAGTTTCCCCTCCATCCATGTGCATCTACTTCCTCTGTCTTCCCTCCCCTCCATCCATGAGCATCTCCTTCCTTTGTTTTTCCTTCCCTCCATCCTTGTCCAACATTTTCCTCTCTTCCCTGCCCTCCACTCCATCCACGTCCAGCATTTCTCCTCTCTTCCCTCCCCTCCATCCATGCGCATCTCCTCCCTGATTTCTCTCCCCTCCCTCCCTCCCTCCATCCAGCAACTCTCCATTCTCCCCTGCCCTCTCCTCCATCCACCCATATCCAGCAAATGTCCTCTGTCCCCTGCCCCCTCCATTCATCCATCCATGTTCAGCAAGTCTCCTCTTTCCTTTCCCTTGCCCTCCCCTCCATCCATCCATATCCAGCAAATTTCCTCTCTCCTGCCCTCTCCTCTATCCACCCATATCCAGCAAATTTCCTCTCTCCCCTTTCCCCTCCAGCCATCCATGCCCAGCAATTCTCCTCTTTCCCCTGCCCTCCGCCATGTCCAGCAACTCTCCATTCCCCTGCCTTCTCCTCCATCCATCTTCAGCAAATTTCCTCTCTCCCCTGTCCCCTCTAGCAATCCCTGTTGTCCAGCAATTCTCCTCTCTCCCCTGTCCATCCTGTTTCTATCCATCCCCTTCCCCATTCTATCCAGCATCTCCCTCCCCCTCTCTCTCCCTTCACAGCATCTCCCATCTGTCTGTCTCAATAAAGAACGACAACGTGGATGCAGCTTGCAGCAGCTCACAGGTTTGCCTGCTTTGTTTAACTTGCCTGAACGGCGACAGCAGCGCGGGGGAGTGGAATAGATAGGCTGCTGGCTCACTTCCACTCCACTCCCCAAGTCGCAGCGGCGAACGGGCGGCCCTAAAAGCAGCAAGCAACCAGGCTCGTCGACTCCATCCTTCCTTTGCTTCCTGCCCTCTCTGCGTGCATCCCGCCTTCCCCTGATGTCATTTCCTTTCGAACGGGTGGGACGCTGAGAGGGCAGGAAGCGAAGGAAGGATAGAGTCGATGAGCCTGGCTGCTTGCTGCCTTTAGGGCCGCCCGTTCGCGCTGCGGGTAAGAAAAAAATAACATCAGAGCTGCGATTGGCTCGCAGACTAGGACTGGGTGGGCCCGGGCCCACCCAGGCCCACCCGTAGCTACGCCCCTGTTCTTAACCCTTTCATGGAGGCATACCTAGCCAGTTGGGTTTTCAAGATTACCACAATAAACATGCAAGAGAGAGATTTGCATATAGTGGAGAGTCTGCATGCCAGTCATTATCTTGCATATTCATTTTATAATTTAAAAACCTGACTGCTAGGTGGGCCTCTAGGAGAGGGTTGAGAAGCACTGCCTTAGTGATTTGATTGGGGTTCAAGGGCCATGACCTTGACACATTTGGGGGGTCAGTCAGTTGAGGTTTTTGCGTCTTGAGTGCCAGTTTGGACTTTAGTGCCACACAGTGACCATCGTGGGGTTCTAATGGTAAGCTCTCATTCTGAAGCAGCACTGTTCCCTAGGTCAGTGTTTCTCAACACAGTCCTTGAGACACACCCAGCTAGTCGGAGTTTCAGGATATCCACAATAAATATTAATGAGATAAATTTGCATATCAAGGAGGCAGTGTATTCAAATGTATCTCATTCAGTAGTGTCCCAATTAACTGATCTTCAGTTTTCCAACATTTTGAATTATTCAACGGTTGGTAATCTGGGCTCTTCCCCCTCCCTCTTGTCCGTATGTCAGTGTACCAGTGGCGTAGTTACAAGGGGCCTTGGAGGCCCAGGCCCCCCCACTCCAGCCTCAGGTCCCCCAAAACTGATGACCAGTCAAGTGCCTGGGTTTTGGGCACTACTGGCTGTCCTCCCACTCCTTGCTTCAGCCGTCTTGCCGTCTCCTGTTCTCAGTCTAACCGCCTTGGTCAGCTCTCTCCTACTCCCTTTCAGCTGTCTACAGCGCTGCCTTCTTCAATTTTATAGGCCGCAAGCAGTGTGAGTGAGGTAAGCACACTGCCTTCAGCAGCCCAGAAGCTTTGCCTCTGCTGCAATTTTCTGTCCTGCATAGGCGGGACGCTGCAACAGAGGGAGAGCTTCCGGGGCCACTGAAGGCAGTGTGCTTACCTCACTTACATTGCCGGCAGCAGTGCTGGGAGCCAAAACTAAGGGAGCGAGTAGGAGAGAGCTGACTAAGGTGATTAGATTGAGATGGCTGAAGGCCACGAAGTTAGTCTCCCTTTATATCATTCCCCGATACCCAAACAAAGCAAGCAAATCTATGAACATCTCTATCTACGTTGTCATTCTTTATTGTTGGTGGCTGGTGGCA
Organism: Microcaecilia unicolor; assembly: GCF_901765095.1. Lineage (NCBI taxonomy): Eukaryota > Metazoa > Chordata > Amphibia > Gymnophiona > Siphonopidae > Microcaecilia > Microcaecilia unicolor. The sequence goes on along the minus strand of NC_044034.1, from coordinate 293,647,884 downwards.
TTTTTATTTGATCTCACATATATTTTCAACATGCCAGCTTGTGCAGCATACGGATGTACACAGAGGGAGTATTGCTTTCATTGGTTAGAACAGTAATTAGTTCTAATCATAATCATTGTGTCATTTTGAGGGGCTGGTTATAGGAACTCACTGTATTCTGATGTTTTGACCTAGTACAGGGCCACCAAAACAGACATTATAAGTATCAGGTGCTTGGCATTCAGACTTACTATTTATAAGTACAGTTTAAAAAATGAATGAATTAGTTTGAGACCTGGGAGGACAGGACGAGCTGCTACCTTATGCATGGAAAGGCAGCACTATAATTACACAGGGCTCTAAAACACCAGTACACAACCTAGTGAAACAAAAAAACAAAAAGGGCTGCAAATACTACACGCTAGCAGAATACTGCACTTTGATCACACATGAAAAACACATGACACAACAGATATGAAGGCAAAATACTGAACTGGAAAGTTACTTCAAGAAGTCAGACTCAGCATGCAGCAATACTAGAAAAATTGAAACTTGCATACAAAATATCACAGATGCACATTTCCAAAAGCTGACATATTCCAATTAATAAATTCTGAATAAAAAAATGTTTTCTATCTTTGCTGTCTGAGCATTTAGTTTTTCTATTAGCTTTAGTCCCAGTGTCTTCTGTTTTATGCAGTGTCTTCTTTCCATTTGATATTTTTCTCTCACCGTGTCCACCATGCGTCCTGTCTACCATCTGTAACCCTGTCCCTATCTTTTCTCCAGTTTCAATATCTGCCCTCAAAGTGTTCCAATCCAGCCCTTAAATTCAGCAATTTTCCCTCCATCCATATCTGGCATTTCTCCTCACTCCTCTCCACCCATGTGCATCTACTTTCTCTGTCTTCCCTCCCTTCCATCCATGGCCAGCATTTCTCCTCTCTCCCTCCCACTCCATCCGTGTGCATCTCCTTCCTTTGTCTTTCCTTCCCTCCATCCTTGTCCAACATTTCTCCTCTCTTCCCTGCCCTCCACTCCATCCATGTCCAGCATTTCTCCTCCCTTCCCTCCATCCATGTGCATCCCCTTCCTGACTTCCCTCCCCTCCATCCATCCATCCATGTCCAACAACTCTCCATTCTCCCCTGCCCTCTCCTCCATCCATCCATATCCAGCAAATTTCCTCTCTCCCCTGCCCCCTGCCCTTCCATCCAAGGCCAGCAATTCTCCTCTCTCCCCTGCCCTCCCCTCCTCTCCAGTGATCTCTTCTCTCCCCCTGCCCTCCCCTTCTCTCCATGTCCAGCAATCTGTTCTTTTCCCCTGCCCTCCCCTCCTCTCCAGCGATCTCTTCTCTCCCCCTGCCCTCCCCTCCTTTCATCTCCATGTCCAGCGATCTGTTCTCTCGCCCTCCCCTCCCCTTCCAGCGATTCTCCCTGCCCTCCCTCAGCTCCCTGACAGCCCTCCTCTCCGTTCCTTCCTGCCCCCCCAAGCATTTAACCCTTTTACTGTCCATGGCAGCGACGTCAGTAAAGAAGAAGGCACTGCAGGCTCGCCTCCAGCTTCTCCCTTCCCTCTTCACACAGTATCCCACCCTCACGGAAACAGGAAATGCATCATCGCAGAAGGTGTGACACTGTGTGAAGAGGGAAGGGAGAAGCTGGAGCCGTAGGCAAGCCTGCAGTGCCTTCTTCCTCACTGACGTCGCTGCCACGGAAAGTAAAACGTGCGCGGAGGAACAGAGAGGAGGACAGCTGCCAGTCGGGGAGCTGAGTCAGGAGGGAAGGAGCCCTGCGCTTGTGGGGGCAGCAGGGGAAGGTCATGGTTGGGCCCCCAAGCCTCTTATACGGGGCGCCTATGTTACTAAAGCATTTTATATTTATTATAAAGCAAAGTTGAGGGATATGTGACACTGCAATAATTATTTTCCAGGATACTGTGATGTATGTTGAGAGGTTGACCAGACTCAAGTCTACTATAATAGCAAAGTTTAAGTTATGGGATAATGCATCTTCATTTTAAAATGTTAGTATTTCCAAGGTTTCCATAAGTATGCATATAATTAATGTTGATGCAGGACAGACTGTTTACTAGAAATCCATTATCAAGTACACTCTAAGGCATTATTTAGTACTATACCAAGCACTACTCACACCTATATGCCTAGTGACCCCCATGTCAACTCTGGACCCCCCCCCAAAATGTCAGGCCCAGCGATGCCCCTGCAATGCACCCCCATCTCATTCACCACATTTCTTCCGAAGAGTAGCAACCATGCCTCCTGGAATCTCCCCCCTCCCCCAAAGTGCCTTCTTCCCCATAACCACCCACCCAACAGTAGCATCCACATGTCCTGGCCCCTGCCCTACCAGAAGTCATGGCAGCCATTTTGAAAGCAGAGCCAGCTTGGGCAGGAGTGACTGGGGATTACTTTTGCTCCAACTTCACCGCTAGATCAATGGATGGGTGGGAGAGTAAGCACTTTGAGGGTGAGCTGGGACATACAGCTGCTACTGTTTGGGTTGGATGAGGTAGGAGATGCTTCGGGGGGGGGGGGGGGTTGCAGTTTCCGGGAGGCATGGATGCTACTGTTCATGGATGGGTATGAAGTGAATGTGGTGTTAGTGCTCCAACATGTCTGGATTATCCAACATTTTTGGTTATTGACAACCTGTTGGTCCCATTTATGTCAGATAATCAGGACTCTACTGTATATTCATTGTGGATATCCTGAAAACCCAACTGGCTGAGTATGAGTAGTATGAGTGTCTTAAGGACTAGGCTGAGAACCTCTGCTGTAGATCAGTTGGAATGAGTGCATAAAAATGAGTCCTTATTCTCTACTCTATTGAGGATAATGACCTGTGACTGTGTGATTTTTTTCCCCTTGAAGGGGAAAAATACATTCAGAAAGATTAATGAGGTGGGGTATGGGATCTGATTTAAGTGCTGTGAGACACTTTACATGGGAGAATTTTAAAAACAGAGAAATTGGTCTGAAAAGCTCAGGCTACCTGTGCCACATAAAGTGTTGATAAAGAATGAATGAGTGAGCCCTGGCAGGGGATTAAAGAGGAAGAGGGATCTTTTTCTAATTTTTAGGGATAAAGTGATACATTAAGGAATGTGATTCCAAGTGCCAGACCTTGCTGAGAAGATAGTTTGCATAGGACTGCTATGGAGATACTAAGCAGACTTAGCTATGCAGGATGTCCAAACTATCTGACTGCATCTCAAAACCAGGACACTACTGCAGGCAAAGGAATGGTGCTTAAAAATGGAAAAGTGATTTGCCTATATGTAGCTTTTTCATTTTATTATAAAAGCTGCAGAGTTCTTGATCTGAACCTGAGGTTGTTGGCTAGATCTTATTATGCCATTTAGGCATTGCATTAGTATAAAATAGGTACTGGAATTTACCTGTGTGTGTAAGAACCTGGTTACTGGTGGAAGCATGGTACTTTGGTGCTGTCTTGTAATTTGTGGGTGCTGCTCCTCACCTCCCATCTCTACAGCATCCTTCCTTTGAAACCCATATCATCAGTTTGGGTGTCCAGATGAGGTTGATAGGAATATATGTGTTGGTTCCAGGTCCTCTTCCCCTGTTTCATGTGTCCCAGAGTTTGTAAGAGTTTAGACTTGAATTTTATATAAGTGATGACATGTTTGCTATCATATGCAGAAAGTATAACTTTAGTTCTTCTGCTGGATCACTTATGCGCCACAGGTCTATAGAATATGTGTAGGAATACCTCTCACCCCCTTTTCTCTTCCTCTTCCTGCCCTTTATTATAGTATGATGGTGCTTAGCCTTTGACATTCACTATCATACAAAGGAGCATATGTCTCCTATGCTTAAGCTCAAATTTTAAAAACATGTGGCCCCTTCACCTTTTCAAGATGGCCCTCCCTCCACCTGCCTCTTCCTTCTTCCCTGCCACCTCACATCTCTCTTTATTCTTATTTCAGTAGAGGTATGAACTAGCCTCTCCCTGTCCTTCAGCGTTGAAGATACATGTGGTCTTGCTGTGGGAGCGACTCTGCCATGCCAGATTGCAGCTGTTACCAGTATGAGGGGACAAACAATTAAATATTTTGTCTTGTTTTGTCTCCCCTTTTTTTCCCCAAATGTAGCAGCTAAGAGTTTACTAAACAAGAAAGCTGATGGAGGCAAGGTAAGAAGACATTTTGATGTTTCACATCCTCATATCTCTTTTGTACCATCACAGGCTGGTGCAGATTGTAATTGATGGGTTAAGTGTAGAAAACAGAAGTCTGCCTGATGACAAGCTTTAACTGAACTAATGAAGAATCTTTGAAAGTGTCTTTGCTCTTGGCAGGTCAGGCTTTGAATGTCAGGGCTCAGATTTTGCATTGCACAGATCTTGGGCAAATGCTGCACATTAAGTTTTAAATTCCATGTGGAGCCAGAAGCTTTGGTAGCAACATTGCTGACTGGTCACTTGATGTGGCATTGATAAGCTTAGCCTGGAATAGGTGAACTACTGAGGATATGGGAAGGGCTGATCCAAACTAAAACAAATTAGAATGAAGCACAGAGAGCATGTCTGATTCATCAGTTTGTTCAGGTGACAAAGGAAGAAGATTAAGGCCATTGGCTGTGAATAAAGCAGTAATTCTATAACTGGGCACCTCCATTTAGATACCCAAATAACATGGGCAGTGAGCGTATTGTATAAGGATACTTACACGCATAAATGTCCTTATAGAACAGGGGTTCTTAACCCATTCCTCAGGACATACCAAACCAGTCTGCTTTCCAAGATATTCACAATGAATAAATTTGCATGCACTGCCTCCATTATATGCAAATCTATCTCATGCATATTCATTGTGGGTATCCTGAAAACCTGAATATCTTGGCATGTCCCAAGGACTGGATTGAAAACCCCTGTTATAGAATAATACTGTAAGTTGGCATTGGCCCACCTAAATGTAGATGCACACATGTATGCTAAGTCTATGGCTGGCGTAAATGGGCATGCTTAAATGTGATATATACATGCTCAAATTACAGTATGCCTCAAGCATGCCCTCCCTTGTGGACACCACTCTTATTATTATATGTGATTTCAGCATGTAATTACAGAATAGCACTTAGGTGCATCAGTGTACATTTACATGTGTCACAGTATTTTATAAATGTAAGTGTGCAATTGATGCTTAAATTTAGGCACCCTGCTCTATTGAGCAGGGACTGTCTCTCTGTGTCAGGTGTTCAGCGCTGCGTGCGTCTGGTAGCGCTATACAAATGCTAATAATAATAATAATAAATGCCTCTTAAATATTTCTTTCTGTTTTTCATTATGCTTTCTCTTATTCTTTTTCTCTCTCCATTTCTTATTTACAGCCTCAGTCAAACAGCACCAAAAACAGTGCTGGGGTGACAAGCCCGAAAGGAAACCTCCCACCCGCAGCACTGGTATTTACCTCTTTCTGTCTCTTATTCTACTCTGGGGAAGTGAGGGGAGTGCTTGGAAAATGGAGCCTAATGGCTGGCCAGGTGCTCTTCCTTTTGGTTCTGATGGAGGAGATCCTGGAGAGCTGGGTTGGGGAGATATGGGAAGAGTAGATGAACCCTCATCTGAATCTGATTTACTTGTGATTCACAGCCTGGTGAGGTTATTTATTAGAATGGCCTGTCCCAGAATATGCTTACCCAGTGGACATTCCTTCCTTCTTGCTAAGACCCCCTCCCCCAAGATTGAATATCAGCTGCTCAGTACAGAGAGGGCTGCAGTGAAACCAAGGATGTTCAACACTCCTATGCTCCTTTCAGATGTGCGGGTCCCAGCTGAACTGTCTGCTGTGGAATTTTAGGGCAGTTCTTCCATTGCTTTGTTTTATTAAATATTGTCACAATACCTTTTAGTAACATAACATAAAAACAATAAGATTACCATTGCCAGAAGACATTGGGAATGAAATTAAAAGCTTTCAGGCAGCCCATTATCACAGAATAAGAGTTGCACAGAAAGCATGTAGGAAGTTTGTCCAGGTTTAATGCTCCTACTGCTCTTGCAGTGCTCTCTGGTACTGGTAATCCTGATTTCATTACCTATATTTAAGAATGCAAGCACAAGGGTGTCAAGAACCACAAATGATCATTGCTTGTGTAAAGGTGGGTGGCTGACCCATCTTCACAAATGGGACTAAACTGTCAAAAGGGTACCTAAAGACTTTTTAAAGGCACAAGTTAAACATCTGCATGGAGGCTGACTGTCAAAAGTATGGGTTATTATGAGGAATGGACTTTAAACTGAATGCATTATGCTGATTTTCAACAAGTTAGGTATCTAACTTATTTGCCCAGACATTAGTGCATCAGGTATTCAGTCATTTGCATTCAGTCCTAAATTCAGATGGAGTTTCACGATTCTCTGTTCATAAAATCAGTTACCTAAAATCCCATTTAGGTACAAAATTGTTTCTATTTAAAGAATTACCCCCCACTATAGATTATGATGTACACACTGATGCTAATCTGAAATTGGAGATGTGAGCTATGATTCCTGGTGGAGGCCGAAGCAGTAATAGAACTCCCGGGATAAGCTTGAAGAGTCTGTAGATATGATGGTGTGAGGTCAAAGCAGAGGTATGGATAAGCTCTGTAACTTTACATCATTAAGGGGCAAATGGATTGTTTGGGCAACATCTGTAGGCCAGTATTCACCAGGGACAAATAATTATCAGTGTTCAGGTAACAAAGATATCCTATGCAAGTGAGCTGAGGACATAGTGGCTGTGCAGTTAATATGAAGACAGGCATGTCATTGAACAGAGACCAGATGCATCAGGTTTGAGATAGAAACTGTGCAGGTAACACAGAACAGATATTGCAGGCTAAAAGGTCATTGAGAATCTGAGATTAGGGCCATAAGAGTGGTACCCAGCAATTAGGCTGGATTCGGGAAATGGTGCCCAAAGTTTGGTGCTGTTAAGATCCACATTGACCTTATAGAATTGGCACTTAATTAGCGCAAAGCAACCTTTATAGAATAGCGCTTAGAGCGGATTCCCATACCCAAGTATATTGTTTATCCACTGTGTTCTTTAATATTTTCCTTCAGATTTTACACTGATGATATTCAGTTTCTACTTAACATTGATAAGTCTGTAAAAGAATCTCTTGATGTAGTATATCTATGTCTGCAAACTATCAACCAACCTGAAATTAAACATTTCTAAAACTCGGATCCTGATTCTAGCTGGATAACCATCTAATGACATTCCTGTAACTTTCACAATCGATGGTGCGAATATTTCAATTGTTGAGAAAATCCGAAATCTTGGAGTAATATTAGATTCTGTTCCCACCATGAAATTTCAAGTATAACAGATTATCAGGATTTTTTTTTCAAGTTAAGACTCATTAGACAACTAAGGGATCTTCTGAATTGTTCAGAGTATCGTCATTCCTTGTTTTGATTACTGTAATAGCTTGCTGATCGAGATACCAAATAACTATCAGTGTTCAGGTAACAAAGATATCCTATGCAAGTGAGCTGAGGACATAGTGGCTATTTGAGTGGCTAAGGTTGATTGATCGATCAGTGCTACAATAAATCCTGGAGGAGAAGGGTAGAATTCAGGGCTTCATGAGGGGAAGGTAAGGAGATAACATGAGGATTTGTTATGTAGTTCAGGTAACAAAGCAAGTGGCACAAAATGCTACTGCAGGAGTTCCTACAGGCTGTTCACGTTTTGTTCACATCTCTCTAGTTTTAAAAAGAAACTGCATTGGCTTCTAGCAGAAAAAAGAATCAGATTTAAGATATTTTTGATATTTAAAATACTGAGTAATAATGTCTCTGCTATTATTTCTGCAAACCTGCACATTTATCAGCCACCTAGGGCCCTAAAATTAGCAAAGACCTTAATGTTGGAGGTTCTTTCATTTCACAATCTAAGATTACAAGAATATCGTTCCTCCATCTTTAGTATTGTAGGGCTAAAGCTTTGGAACTCAATTTGTCACCAAAGCTGAGAGCAATACAAAACGTGGAGACATTTGAAAAAGAATTTAAAACAGTGATGTTTCGGCAGGCATACAGAATCGAATAATAGAGTGGCTAATGGAGTTCTCTTTATCTAGAGTCTGTCAGTAATGATGGAGTAAAACTGTTTAATTTGTTTTTCACTACGTATTGTTTCCTTATGTATTCAGATGTTGTTTTTTGATTATGACTGTATCAATTGTAATCCCCCGAGGAATTTTTAAATCAGGTGGACTATCAATGTTTAAAAATAAATAAGTACACCTGCTGAAACTTGGCGTAAATCCTCATGCCCAACTGATAGCAGTTGGGTGTGCAAATCCTATTATTCTACAACATCACACCTAATTTCTGGGAATATCCCTGACCTGCCTGTACCCCTTCCATGGTCACACCCCATTTTGAGTTGCACAGTGTAATATTTAGGCATAGATGTTCTAGAAAAGTGATTAGGCCAGATGTGTGTGAAAATCCAAATTGATGCCAACTAACTCCAATTATTGTTATTGACACCTTGTTGACTCACGCATCCCAAATTTGCACGCCCAACTTTGAACAACCTATATAGAATCCGGAGGTTAGTGCTTTCAGTTTCCCGAATTTTGACTTTTTTAGATGTTCTTTAGAATTCGGTGACTGTGCATTTTTTAACTGTGCATGCCCAGGAGCCTACATGCATAATGTTTTGTCAACAGAAGGTTGCATGTGTAACAGGAAAATTTTGCATATAAACTTAGCAGATAAAGAGATACGCACACCCTCTCCTGATGTGTCTGTGGAGAATCCCCTCAACTGGAAACACCTTTGCAAAGTTTGACTACATCTTTCCAGTCTTCTTCTTTTTTCCTTTTTTTATTTTTTTAAATTCCCAAATCATCTTAAAATTATATCTTGAAAATGACTGACGTCAAAAATTGGCCTCATGTCTTTTAAAAGTATGTGTGTATGTAGGGACAATCTTTCTATTTTGGCTTCAACAGATCTGAAAATACTTCAGAATCTTAAAGATGACCAATTGTTTGACATCTAAAACTGAAAATATAATTGTATGTAGGTACTAAATGAACCAGTGTGTTCACCATTAATTGAAAAGCTGGAACAAGAGGTGTAGTACTAGAGGGACTGTATAAGGAGTAGATCAAAAGATGATGATACATCTGGACAGTGACCTGATAGCGTGGCATTGTTGTAGGAGTGGCTAGTGAGTCTGACACATGAGGAAGGCCTTGTCAGCTCTGGTTTTAAAAACCATGAACTACAAGTTTCAGAATGCAACAGGTCTGGTATTTCTATCACATGCCTTGTCAATGTCCAGCCCTCCTCAGGTGAGTCACCAGGGGTGCTGTAAATGGCCTCACACTAGGACAGTGTAATGAAATCTAAGGTGACTCAGGTTGCCAATTGGCTCCAGATTCACCCAACAGGTTTGATCCAGTCCTGTGTTTACCCCATTGGATGCATGAACTTGTAATCTTGCAATTAGGAAATCAGAGCGACTTATGCAGTGAGGTAAACCCAGGACTGGGTCAACTCTATTAAGAAAATCTGGAGCCACTTGGTAACTTTACAGGTAATACAGGCACCTGCACTCATTTGTATGCCAGTGAATATTCCAGAATGGTTTCCGTGTTCACATAGTTGTCACTGCTAACTGGGCCAGATAAATTGAATCTGATGGGTGGACGTGTCCATTTGTGGAGCATTTTATGTGTACCTCTGATTTAATGAAGTACACAGTACACACCAAATTGGGAACATTATGGGCTATGGAATGACTGGAGTGGAAATGCTGCTGTTCATTTCGTGGCTTCACCAATAGCAGATACTGTAAAATCTCTGAGCCCAGAGGCACATCATGAAGCTGCAGGTCCTAAATATCTGGATCCCTGTTTTAGAAAGAAGTGGATTTTGTCAGATCTGCCTGCAGATTTTCTTTGGCTCCACTTTGGGCTTTTGCAGTTTTCCCTCAAATTTCACCTAGATCTGCCAGGAAAGAATTTTGGTGGATTTTCCCAGTATAACTGGGTGTTATCTGAAATTTCTGACAGACTGAAACCAGGCTGAAATATATCTGCTGGGCTGGAGTTGTACTGCAGATTGTTCACTCATCTCTAGCCAGGACCAGCCATTGTATTCTTTGGATGGAGCTGTTTTCAGTGCCTGCAGTATCTAGATTAGTAAATTCTAGTAATCACTATTATACATAATGTGATGTATTTTGTACCTGAGATATCATTGGAGCCAAAGGCCCAAGATACTTAGAAAGGTTTGTTCTCTTTTATTTCCTCCAACCCGCCTTCCCAAATCTTCGACTGTCGTGTCATGCCATCCATTTCCACCTCTTCCATAGCCACAGTCAAAACTAAGCTTGGAATATAGCAACAGACTTGCCAAGTTACCCAGTTCTAGGAGTAAGATTTTAGGCCAGTCCTGGATTTCAGACAACCCAGTTCTGGTGTAATATAGAATGTGCAGTACCAGTGTCACTGGGTAGAAAAAGGGACAACAAATATCACACTGCTTTTGGGATGTAATTTCAAATGCAGGACTGACCAAAAAGGTCTTATTCCTGGAACTGGGTAGCTTGGCTGTTCTGGGAGCACAGTTGAAGCAGTGGGATTTATACTAACAGCTGACAATTCAAGCATCGCAAGCTATGAAGAGGAGTATGTGTTAGTGGGGTTACCTCTCTAAGAAGCTGATCTAGTTCTAGTTTTGCTGTATTGCATGCAGAGAGATGTAGTCCCCACTTTTCTAAAGGATAGCAGAACTTCAATTCTCTGCATGTTGTGAGCGCAAAACCAGGATGGGAGTGTCTTCTTCAGGTTGACCTAGATAAGGTGGAGACCTTATGTGACAATGAAGCTGACCCAGATGTAAGTTTTACAAGCCACCAAGCCCAGGTCCCATCTATCCAGGTAAGGAGAACAGAGAGAAATCCCACCTTTGACTGTGCAGTTACAGCCACTTTCTTGATAGAAGGCTTGTGTAAAAAGTTTCCTTTCCTGGGTCCTCAACAGTTCTCCTTTCCAAAGGTTCTTCATCTAACCAGTTGGTACTGAGAAAAACATTTTGGTCTCGGTCCTGTCAATCCAGTTCCAGGTTACTGCTGCTGGTTTTCTCTTTCATGGTTTAATCTTTTGCTACCTACCTCTCTCTGGTTTTTTTTAATCATTTGCCTTTTGCCAAACTAATTACTTTTTGCTTTTCTCCCTCCATTTTCGTTTCCCTCCTGTTTTTTTTTTCTGGGTCTCTGTCTCTTTCTTTCTTTCTTCCCTGTCCTTTTCATTATCTTCATCTCTCTCATCTTATCCTTTTATTTCTCAATTAATCTTTGATCCTTGGCTTTACCTGCTCTCTTCCCTTTCTTCTTCCATCCCTCCCATCTTTTCTTCTGTCCTCCTTTATCTGTTGTCTCTCTCTTCCTCTTACTTTCTCCCTCTCCAGGAGCCACAAACCACCGTTATCCATAACCCCGTGGATGGGATTAAGGTATTTCTTTTCTCTCTTTTCCTTTTCACTCTGGAACAAGAAAAACTTCATTTTAAACCTTCCTGCAACCTTGAAAATTTTGCTTTCCTTTGTTTTCTTGACTTGTTTTATTTTTCACACCCACCATACAACCTCGCTTCCCTGAGTCCAGCCATGCAGTGGCACTCACTCATGTCTCAGTCTTACCATCCTTAGCTCATGGGATGCTGGTCCGCTTCTCTCTTTGTCAAATCTCTATTCCCTTGATGCTGTCTCAGCATGATGTTGGGATGGGAGTTTGAGAGATGTGGCTAGATTAATATCTCCCAGTAGCATGGTGTGAGGTTGGTAACACAACATTCAAACTTGTTCAGTTGCACCTGATGCTGATGTGCTCACTCCCAAACCCATCCACTTACACTAGGGGTTCACTTACACTAGGGGTTCACCTACTCTGCTCCTACAATCATACTCTTGGATCCTAGCCTCTTCCTTTTGATAAGGGCTTTGCTGTGATATGCTGCTTTATTACATGTGAATTCCTTGTATGTGCTGTTAGCATGCTATATACTATGAAATTGTGTATTATTCTTTTAAAACATGTCACAAGGCAACTCTGCATACAGGATAAGGGGCTGGGAAGGTGAGGCAACCAATTTGACCATTTAATTGACTGAATAATCTAGAGCAGTATTTCTCAACTGGTCTTGAAAATTAGATTGACTGAAAGTCCCTAAGGAGTGACTTGAGAAACACAGCTCTAGAGTGCTTCGTAACATGACAGTGTTATAGTGGAGCAAATAGACCACATTTTTACCCTGTGTGTGTGAGTGATAAGTAAGCAGTTCAGACCTTGGCTGGATTGAATCATGGTAGCTGTAAAAAAAGATAGTGGAATATGAAGCTCTGAAAATGTTCTGATGGACAGCAATACAAAGTTTCAACATGATGATTGTCAGGATATAACTACTCCTCTGTCCAGTACTTGCTTCTGCTGCCTTCTGGCTCTGCCAATACTTCTTGGTATTTATTGTGCTAGGGGAATATGCCAGCCCACCAGAGAAATAGAACCCCTGCACTCAGTATAGTTCAAGAGTCATGCATGACCAACGTGTGGCTGCAATTAGTGCTCACCCACTCTCCCATGTCCCTTTTCCAGTTGTTTCATATGAGCTCAGTTTTGTCTGTTCATGATCCTCTTTGATATATATCACGGAAGATATAATATTAAATTCATAAATCAAATGAAATGTTCAGTTCCCAGCCTTCTCTGCTGCAGGTCTTCATTTCCACTACACATTTCTCTGGAAGCCAGAAACTGACGTGATCTATCATTATGAATCATTTCCCATGCCTTTCAGCTCAGATCCAGACACAGGTCTGAGCTATGAGCTAAGATGGTCCTTTGGCAAAGACTGAGAACTTGTAGGCCACCTGACTCCACTGGAGACATGTGATGTAATGATCACTGCTAAAGCAGGAGGATTAAACATACTGCAAAAAAATAAAAACCCCTGTTTGCATTTTCTTGGAGCTCATTCCCACCATCCTCTAACTGGGTTTTGTGCATTCAGCAGTTCCGTGACCTCAGGAGTTAGAAACTAATGGAGAAATGACAGCTTACCTCTTTCTGTGGTTTCTGCCCTCTTGCCTCCTCTAGAATAACATTTTCCCCATCACAGTTTCAAAACTAGCAAAATGCTGAACTCAACAAGGGGCATTCAACTAGTCAGATCATAGTCTGACATACCTCCTTGCTGCCCCCTATTTGATATGGATGTCATTAGCACTCATACGCTGTGCAGGAAGTGAAGATCAGCATACTTCAATACATTTTAAAAGAAGTTTCTAAAGTACTTCGTAAGTGAATGCTGCATAACAATTTACCTGGTTACTGCTTACCGTATAGCAGATCTCTTGTTCTGAGGTGCACTCAAGGTAATATTTATCTGGTAATAGCCTTATGGAGCCCAAGACAGGCTTGGGTTTAAATATTAGCACAGGAGAGGGTTACCTCTTGGAACTTACAAGCTTGAGAATCACTGAGTGGATTCTGGCATTGCAACTGCATAAAATGTGACACACTACTAGAATAGCTTAGCTTAAAATCGTAATTTGATCACTTCTTTAAAAAAAAAACAGGAAAGGAATGGAGCATTTTAGGGTTCTCTGCTTATTCATTTCTCTTTGGTAAGTTATGTGATCAGACCCATTTATAGAAATAAGAGGTAGTCTTTTACAAGATATTCCTGTCATCTGATTTGCTGCTGGTAAAGTTGTTAAGTAAGTGAAGGGAAAGATTTTCTGGTTATCCAGGACAGTGCTGATTCCAGTAGAACATACCTGTCCTGGCATCAGTTTGTGACCAGGCACCCTTCCTGTGATAAATTTTCTTTCCATCGTTTATCATCATAGCACTGAAGGCAATTAAAAGAATAGTTGGGAATGGCTGGTTCTGTTCTTGTCAAAGGCCAAAGTTTGACCAAGGGGTGTGGCTGCAGTCATTATAGTGAGGACCTTGAGAGTTTGACAGCAGTATAGCCATCCTGTTCATTGTCATCAAAGCTTTGGTCATCTACATCTCACTTCCTCCATGACATCAGCATCAGATTAATACAATCCTGGTTGTCTGTTGCCTCTATGAACTTCTAGTTCTGGTTTCATTAAGATATGCAAGACAGTCCCTAGAAGAAGTAAGGAGGACCTTGTGACCTAGAACCATTCAGTAACCTGCCATACATGATAGGTATTCTGTATCATTATTACTTTCATGGTCTCTTTTGCTCTGTTTCTCAAGTCCATACATTCTTATTCTAATCTGCCGTTCAGTGTTTAATTAGAATAGATTAGAGGTCTGGCCTTGGCTGATAGCACTTTGCAACATCTCTTACTGTGTGTTACCATTATTTGCATATTTCATTTTGCTTGAAGAATGTATTTTCCATGAACTCTTCCTTCACTTTTTTATGATTTGTTTTCAACCTTTTCCTTCAGTGATCTGTTTTATTGATCTGCTTTTTGACAATTCATATGCTTTTAGCTGTATTATGGGTCATTAATATTTTTGTATCTTTTACATTATCTTTTTTAATCAGTATGTTTTTATAACTGTGTTTTTTTTATTTAGTATGTTTATTTTTATAATTTGCATTATTTTTAGACTCCTGAGGCAGGCCATTGCAGCCGAAACACAATTCATGTCGAGTCTTCGGATGTTTGAATAAAGCTCCTGCATGATTTACACATTATCTAGCTTCATTTTTGGTGTCACCCTTGCTGTGTTTGTGTGACTTGTACTTCAACGGATTTTGTTCATCTGTTTTTGCTGGTGGTCTTTCACTACACTAACTCCAGTGGCTAAAAACAGTATTAATACCACATGAATTATCCCAGTATATCATGGCCATGTCTGCCAAGTGACCCAGGCTTATCTTGAATGCTCAAGCAGTCCTCATTTTTTGGTCCTCACCACAAAGTATGCTAGGACACAAAACCTTGTTTTCTGGTATCTTTACATGGAAGTTAAAGTGGTGATGGCAAATGGCTCAAAATTGAAATGATCTGGAGCCATTCTGAAAGTTAAACATATGTCATGATTCTAGACCCATAAGCAGAACTTGGAAGCATCGGGAAGTGTGATCTTAAAGTCTTTACATGTGGGATTAGCTGGGATGATAGAACAAGGAAGTACGTAAGAATGTATGTTTAAATTATGCTTATTAAGACCAAAACAACAAGAAAGATAACACAAGTAGAATACAAATGGTCAATAAAGTTTTACAACTGCTACTCAACCCCACCCCATTACATATATAATAACTCCCACAATGAAGCCTAGGAAGGCAAAACAAAATCAAGAGGCCTGTGTTCTTATGACCTCCTGGATATAAGTATATAAGAATTACAGGAACTAGGTCATAAACCCATAAATATAGCTTGATCTGGATTCTGCACAATGGCTGGAGGGTGCCCCAGTGTGTAGAAGCCTGATAGCATTTGCTTCCTGAAGTGCATGCTTGGTAGAGGGACCATGTGTTCTCAGATCATTAAGAGCCAGACTAGTCCATGCCTATCCCAAAGAACTTCTATGGTTACAATCTTGAGGGAGGGAGGAGAATTAGAATTTCTTGAACTGGATCATGGTACTAGTAGCAGGTGGTCATGGTGAACATAAAAATGGCCAGCCCTGACTTATGTACTAAACATGTTTCCTGTGTGGCATATTCTCAGACTATGTTGGCATTATTTGTCTTGTGTAATTTTCTTTGTTACTTTTTTTTTCTCTGCCCTCCTGCCCCTTCACTTTCTGTTTCTGCTTATAGGAGTCAAGTGACAGCATCAACACCACCATCGAGGATGAAGACATGAAAGGTAGAGTACTATCACACTTAGCAATGGGTAGAGATACTGTGATTACTTCAAAGGGAGTCCAGTTTGGGCTTAGGTTGCATCACTTTTTTTAAGCCACCCTACCAGATAGTTTAGTGATAGAACCGAGCAGTGATATGTAGCCTATAGAGAGCCAGGTGCCTCTCTGACAGCAAGGCAAAGGGACAAAATCGCCCAGTATCAATGCAGGCAGTGCCCCCTTCATATTGTGGGTCATCAAAATGGTGATGTTTACCTTGAAGCTTCTCCACATTGTGTTTGAATGTGATGATACAGCTTTCATCCCTCAAGCTGACTCTGACATTGGGAATAGTAGCATGTGAACCTTTGCTTCCCTCCATGACCAAGGAAGAAAGCTGGGAACTATGATGATTGTTCCCATGTTGATGAATTCATTGCCAAACAGCAATGTTGAGTAAGAGAGACTTAATATTTGCCATGTGCCAGTTAATACATCTAGTGCCATTTCAGAAGGGACAGACTGAGCCAATCCTGGTCTTATATCAGTGCATGTAGAGAGGCATATCCCCACTCTTTTCATGGAAATCAGAATTACAACTTTATGCATGCAATGGAGTAAAACCAAGTCTGGATTAGCCTGTTTCTTCTGACATGGCACTATATGTCTTTTCTAAGCATATGTTTTTTATAGTGCCCCAAACTCAGTTTCCCAGTAGTGCCAATCCATGACTTCCATCCTGTCCTCTTTGTGAGTGTGGATGATGGATGATATCACTTCAGCCATTGTTCAATGGAGGATTTTTTGAAGTCTGTCCCCTTCATCATTACTACATCTATTTTCTATTTAATATTTCTAATGTACTTTAGTTTGCATTGCTCATACCCTTTACACATAGCTGTCCATGTGGGAACATTATATAATTGGCATCTAGTTCAAGTAATATTTGCTCTTGACCAATTGTTTTATTGGTGTCCATACATGGAGGAAACCCCACTTAAGTGATGTATGTATGGAGGGGAGGACAGGCTCTCAAAGGCAACATACTTAACCCTTGCTATCAGAAGAGTGGTATTTTCAGGAAATGGCTTCTCAAACCCTCACACCTTCCAGCGTTTGTGATCATCAAAGGGATCTGTAACCTGTTGTTTAAAATCGTCTGAAGATTTGAGGGTGGCCAATGTAACGCCGATTTTTAAAAAGGGTTCCAGGAGGTAGTCGGGAAATTACAGACCGGTAAGCCCTGGACATCAGTGCCGGGCAAGATCGTGGAAAACTATTATAAAGAATAAAATTACGGAACACATATACAAACATGGTTTAATGGGACAGAGTCAGCATGGGTTCAGCCAAGGGAAGTCTTGCCTCACCAATTTGCTTTATTTCTTTGAAGGTGTGAATAAACATGTTGATAAAGGTGAACCGGTTGATGTAGTGTATCTAGATTTTCAGAAAGTTTTTAACAAAGTTCCTCATGAGAGACTCCTGAGAAAATTTAAAAGCTATGAGATAGGAGGCAATGTCCTTCTGTGGATTAGGAATTGGTTATTAAACAGAACACAGAGGGTAAAGTTAAATGGCCATTTTCTCAATGGAGGAGGGTGAATAGTGGAGTGCCGCAGAGATCTGTACTGGGACCAGTGCTATTGAACATATTTATAAATGATCTGGAAATTGGAACGATGAGTGAGGTGATTAAATTTGCAGATGCCACAAAACTAATCAAAGTTGTCAAAACGCATGCGGATTGTGAAAAATTGCAGGAAGACCTTAGGAAACTGAAAGACTGGGCATCCAAGTGGCAATTGAAATTTAATGTGGACAAATACAAAGTGATGTACATTGGAAGAATAATCCAAATCATAGTTACCTGATGCTAGGGTACACGTTAGGAGTCAGCACTCAAGAAAAAGATCTAGGTGTCATTGACAATACGCTGAAATCTTCTGCCCAGCATGCAGCATCAGCCAAAAAAGCAAACAGGATGCTAAGAATTATTAGGAAAGGGATGCAAAATAAGACCAAGAATATTATAATGCCTCTGTATTGCTCCATGATGTGACCTCACCTTGAGTATTGCATTCAATTCTGATCGCTGTATCTCAAAAAAGAATTAGCGGAATTAGAAAAGGTTTAAAGAAGAGCGACCAAAATAATGAAAGGGAAGGAACTCCTCTCATATGAGGAGAGGCTAAAGAGGTTAGGGCACTTCAGTTTGGAAAAGAGATGGCTGAGGGGGGGATAAGATTGAGGTCTATAAAATCCTGGGTGGTGTAGAACAGGTAAAAGTGAATCGATTTTTCACTTTTTCAAAAAGTACAAAGACCAGGAAACACTTGATGAAATTACATGGAAATACTTTTAAATAAATAGGAAGAAATATTTTTCACTCAGAGAATAGTTAAACTCTGGAACCCGCTGCCAGAGGATATGGTAACAGTGGTTAGCATATCTGGGTTTAAAAACGGTTTGGACACGTTCCTGGAGGGAAAAGTCTGTTATTGAGATAGACATGGGGAAGGCACTGCATATCCCCGGGATTGGTAGCATGGAATGTTGCTACTAATTGGGTTTCTGTCAGGTACTTTTGACCTGGACTGGCCACTGTTTGAAACAGGATACTGGGCTAGATGGACCATTGGTCTGATCCTATATAGCTTTGCTTATGTTCTTAAAAGAATGGAAAAAGAAACATAGCATAGTAACAAATGGCAGATAAAGTCTAGCATGGTCCATCCTAGTATGCACAGCTAGGTGGCTAGAGTCATATCTGGCACTCTGTGCAAAACATGCAGGTTACCTCCTCAGTGCCTTTGTTTAGGATGGTACCTAACCGAGCAGATGAACTTCTTAGTGTGTTTTAACTACTCTTACATTTGGAGATGATCCTGAGATTAGAGGCCGACTGAATTTCAATTTCAGTTTTAGCTTTGGTGCTGAAACCTGTCCAAAACTTGTGTTCCATTTTGTTTCAGTTTTGGCCAAAAATGTCAGTACATTTTTGGCTGGAACCAAAACTTTATGGTGACTCCCCTTGCTCTCCCTCTCCTCACCCCCTCCCCCGTGCACAGAATGAGCCCCTTCTCCTTCCCCCATTCACAGAGCGAGACCTCCTCACCTCCCCAAGACCTGCTACCCATCCCTAGTTGTCTTAGTGTGTGGTCAGGGCAAGAGCGATGCCCAGTGGCTCCTGCCCGGGTCCTCTTTGCTGCCAAAATGGCTGATGCAGTCTCTGACAGTCTCACAAAATTGCCAGTGGAGGTCATGGCAGCCATTTTGAGACTGGAACCAGCACGGGGGGGGGGGGGGGGATGGGGGGTCTTGTTCTGTGTTTGAGGGGAGGGAGAGAGGTGGCTTGTCCTGTACATGGGGAGGGGAGAGGGAGAAGCAGCTTATTCACATGCAACTTTCTTCAAATCAATCACCTTACTTTCTAATTCTTCCTACTTTCTTACTCATCTATATGTTACAACTTTGCCTTACCCTTCACTACCAATTATAATGTTCTAGTACATATTGTGTTGTCATTGTAAGTAGTATACCATGCCATACTTTGTATTGTTGTTTGAATATTTTTTCTGCTCTAATTGCCTCCTGCTCATGTTTGATCTATTCTTACTGTACACCGCCTTGAGTGAATTCCTTCAAAAAGGCGGTAAATAAATCATAATAAATAAATAAATAAATTCCATGCAGGGCTGCCAGTTTCGGCTTCTACTGAAACAGAGTGGCAAATTTTGGCCGCAGATTTGATTTTGGTTGAAACCAAAGAAACTGATTTCAGTAGGCCTCTACCTGAGATCACTCAATGAAAACACAATATAGCAGGAAGCAAGTATGATTTTTCTCCTGCTCCCAGGGTCACCAGCTGGGATTATAATGCTATAGATAAATTCAGTCCCTGTGGTATCGGGGTGTGTCTGTGAACATGCTACTCCTTTGAGCAAACCATGGCTTTTCCAAATCATCTCAGAGTTTTGGTCCTTAAAACAGAGGGACAAGTCAGACATAGCAGGCTATAACAGTAGTAAAACTTCACGCTATGTTCTCTTACTCACTTGTTCAGTACCCTTATTTTATCATCTCCACCTTAGTAATTCCCTTATCTCTTATTTGTCCTCATTAGATTGTAAGCTCTGTGTACAGCACTGCATACATCTAGTAGTGCTATAGAAATGATAAGTAGTAGTAAGTAGTAAAACACAGGACAAAGACTGCTGAGCCATTTCTCAGGGATGGCAGACTTCTCCCAAAGGTCCTACTTATCACTGGATTCATTAAGGGATGAAATGCGTTGAGGGTCTTTCCAATTTTGTGTCTATAGAAAAAATGCCTAAAGACTTAGTTCACAGAGGTCTAGGACATTTAAAAGGCAAAATTTGATCTCACTTTCTAATGTTCTTTCCATGACTCCTCCAGACCAATCCTAAACCAATGGGTTATGTTCACCAACCAGTAGATGGAGACAGGAGACAACAAGTTGTGAGCCTTACCTTATAAGGGGCCCATAGAGCAGCTACTCACCAATATTTCTGTAATAAAGCACAGACAGAAAAAAAAAATACCCCCCCCCCCCCCCCCCCCCCCCCCCCCCCCACATACACACACACCTCTTCCAGAGGAGGGAAATCCAGGGTATTCAAAAGAAACAAACCATAAACTCAAGAGATCCACAGAACACCACCCCCCCCCCCCCCCCCCCAGAACAATCTTCATTCTAGAGCAACAATACAACATAATCTAAACTACTCTAGGCGGGAGCCTGGACTGGCCTGGAGTACTTACGGAAAGGAAATTAGCATATAGGTCCAAATTTTGCCTTCCTTATTGTATCCCAGACCAGTCCAAAAGCAATGTAACAAAGCATCCCTTACACTAGGTGGGATCCCAAAACGCCAGCTCTAAGCATTCCCACCAAAAGCCACATCTTTTGGGCCAAGATGTCAAGCCTATCAAGCTAAGAGAAAGTATGTAAGGTAGACCATATTGCAGAGTTACAAATCTCGGAGAGATCACACATGACTCCACCCAGGAAGCTGCCATCCTTCAGGTCAAGTGAGCCTTAAAGGTCTTCAGAAGTACAGATCCCTAGAGAACATAAGCTGAAAAAATTGTCTTTTTCGCCAGTGCATAATGGTAATTTTTGATGCAGCCTCTCCTTTCTTAAGCCTTCCAAATGGGACCAACAAATGATCTGATTTCCAGAACTCATTTGAGATCTTCAAATACCAGATGAGAATTCTACACAAATCCAATAAGCGGAGGGGATCAGTACTCCTCCCCACATTCTTCCCATCTGAAGGAAGGCAAAACACCATTTGTTGATTAAATGAAAAAACGATACCGCTTTTGGTAGAAAGGAATGAACCACCTGAATAGAAATGCCCCTTCCGTAAAATGCAAGACTGGTTCCCAGCAGGAGAGCACTTGTAATTCCAAAACATGTCTCACAGAACAAACAGCCAACAAAAAGATGGTCTTTAGAGTGATGCTTTTCTCAATGACTCAAAGGGTGATGAACTCAAGGAATGGAGATCTAAATTAAAGTTCCAAGTCAGACACTACAAATGCACCAGAGGATTTATATGCATGCGGACTGTGAGAAATTGCAGGAGGACTTTAGGAAATTGGAAAACTGGTCATAAAAATGGCAGATGAAATTTAATGTAGACAAATATTGGGAAGAATAATCCAAATCATAGTTACTTGATGCTAGGTTCAACTTCAGGGACTAGATTCTATAAACGGCCCTGAAAAATATAAGTGCTGAGCGCTGTTCTATAAAGGATCTGTGCCCTTTATAGACTAGCGCTAAGTGCATAAATGACAACTAACTTAAGGCGCAAGCAATTATGCCTGCTGAAAGCAGATGTAAATGCCAATGCCTAAATTAGATGCTGATGGGGTCTATTCTGTAACAATGCATGTAAATTCTGGGAAAGCCTCTGGAGCACCCCCAAAATGCCCCTGGCAATGCCCCTTTAAATTTACACGCTATAGAATTTATGTGTGGAGCATTATAGAATATGATCTGTGCATAAATCCCAATTAATGCCAATAATTTGTTGCTATCCAATTATTGGTGCTGATTGGCTCATTAATCAATTAAGTTGCACACACAAATCAGTAATGCACACTGATTTGCATGCGCAACTTTAGTCACCATATATGGAATCCCCCAGAAGGAGTCACCACCCAAGAAACAGATGTAGGTGGCATTGTGGACAATACATTGAAATCTTCTTCTCAGTGGTAGCCAAAAAAAGCAAATAGAATGTTAGGAATTGTTAGGAAAGGGATAAAATGTAATAATGCCTCTGTATCACTCCACGGTGCAACCTCACCTTGAATGCTGTGTACAATTCTGGTCATCAAATTTAAAAAAAGGTATAGCAGAATTAGAAAAAGGTTAAAAGAAGGGTGACCAAAATCATTAAGGGGAACGAACTCCTCTCATATGAGGAAAGGCTTATGAAGTTAAGACTCTTCAGCTTGGAGAAGAGACAGTTGAGGGGGGGGGGAAGATATGATAGACTAGGGGAGGACATCCACCGTCATTGAGGGCCACAAGCCAGTTGGATTTTCAAGATTTCCACAATGAGTATGCATGAGATGTATTTGTATACAATGGAAACAGTACATGCAAATCAGTCTCATACATATTCATTGTAGAAATCTTGAAAACCTGACTGGGTTTTGGCTCTCAAGGACCATGGTTGCCCACCCCTGTAATAGAGTTCTACAAAATCCTGAGTGGAGTAGAGCAGGTGGACCTCCAGGAACAAATTGATTGTTTACTCTTTCAAAAAAGTACAAAGAAGTTACTTAGTAATACGTTTAATACAAATAGGAGAAAATATTTTTTCACTCAATGAATTGTTAAGCTCTGAAACATGTCTGGGTTTCCAAAAGGTTTGGTCAAGTGCCTGCCTTATATTTAGATTGCCAGGATCTATATTGGTTACATATAAGTGAAAGAATTTCATTTAAGCTCTGTGTTCTTGTTCATCAGATTCTTTATGGTATCTTACCATCTTATATGATAGATCTCATTAAGTTATCACCATGAAATGCTACCTCATCATCTAGAGAATATCTCATATTACATTTCCCAAGTTGTAAAAACTTAACCTACAAAACTTATAATGCTTATTTTTCTTACCAAAGTACCAAACTCTGGAACTCATTACCCAAGTATATCAGACATTCAGTCGATTATATGTCATTTAGAAGTTTATTTAAAGCCTGTGTTTAGCTAATATGAAAAGATTTTTTTAAGTTGTATTCTTAAATTAATATTAATTGCCTTGTAAAGCTTCTTCTTAATTTGTTATGTAAGCTGCATTGAACCTGAGCTTTCTTGGGAAAATGCGAGGTAGAAATGTCATAATAAATAAACTGCTACTAAAGTAGACATAGGGAAAACCACTACTTTCCCTGAGGTCAGTAGCATGGAATTTTGCTATTCTTTGGGATTCTGCTAGGTACTTGTGATCTAGATTGGCCAATGCTGGAAGCAGGATACTGGGCTAGATGGATCATTGGTCTGACTCAGTATGGCTACTCTTATGTTCTTTTTTTTTTTTTTTACTTTTTTATTTATCAAACTTTTAATATACTTATCTCAGAAATTCTAATGTCACAAACATGATAAATATAAATCAACCATTACAAAATAAAATAGTAGACCCAATTGTATAATGCGCCCACAATTTGGGTAATAAGAACCAAGGAAAGGAAACCATTATGACCAACATAGTGAAATAAAACCCCTAAGACTAAATGAGAATCACATTTTCCACTACAGTCTGACAAACTGATCCATACAGCAAGGGATAAATTTTGACTCTCAATTCCTCTTTAGCAGAAATGAAGTCCAAGAGCTGTGTCACTTCAAAAAATTAATTCTTAGACTCAGAGGTTATGACACATTGATAGGGAAATCTCAACACAAAACCCATGCTCAGAGCCAACACCCTTGGCCACAACACCTCTCTTGTATATCTCTAGATAAATCTGGAAATACATGAATCTTAGACTCTAAAAACAGTTCATTCATATAGAGAAAATACAAACAAAGTATATTATTTTGATCTGGTTCTAAAGCAGAAGTTATCAGTAGTGCAGCCCTTTGGGTGATGATCTGTAATGAGGACTCAATGAACTCCGATAAGTTCATTTGGTCAGTCTGATGTTCCCTTATTCCTTTTGCCTAATGACCCAACTCTAAATATTGAGCTTTGACAAACAGTTATAATCATCTGCAAGTATCTTTAAGATAACTGGTTAAATGGGAGAAGGCAGAGGGTAGTGGTAAATGGAGCTTGCTCTGAGGAAAGGGATGTTATCAGTGGTGTACCGCAGGGTTCAGGCCTCTTCAGCTTGGAAAAGAGATGGCTAAGGGGGTTTATGATTCAGGTCTGCAAAATCCTGAGTGGAGTAGAACGGGTAAAAGTAAATTGATTTTTCACTCTTTGAAAAAGTACAAATACCAGGGGACACTCAATGAAATACATGAACATACTTTTAAAACAAATAGGAGGAAATATTTTTTTTTTTTACTCAAAGAATAGTTAAGCTCTGGAACATGTTGCCAGAGGATATGGTAACAGTGATTAGAGTATCTGGACAAGTTCTTGGAGGAAAAGTCCATAGTCTGTTATTAAGACAGACATGGAGGAAGCCACTGCTTGCCCAGGGATTGGTACCAAGGAAAGTTGCTACTGTTTGGGTTTATGCCAGGTACTTGTGACCTGGATTGGCCACTGTTGGAAACAGGATACTGGGCTAGATGGACCATTGGTCTGACACAGTATGGCTATTCTTATGTTATCATTTATCATTTATTTTACTTGACATACCATTTTCCTTGTAGTCAAACCAAAACAGTTTACAATATAGCAATAAACAAAAATAAATACAAACAATACATAAAAAACCTATATAGTAACATAGTTACATAGTAGATGACGGCAGAAAAAGACCTGCATGGTCCACCCAGTCTGCCCAACAAGATAAACTCACATGTGCCATTTTTTGTGTATACCTTACCTTGATTTGTACCTGTCTTTTTCAGGGCACAGACTGTATAAGTCTGCCCAGCACTATCCCCGCCTCCCAACCACCAGCCCTGCCTCCCACCACCAGCTCTGGCACAGACCGTATAAGTCTTCAGTATGGTCTTCAGTGTATGAACTTTGCTATCAATAATGGTAGGAAAGTTCATACACTGAAGACCATACTCCATATACAAGCTACTGACAAACAGCTAATTAAAATCCAGTTTCATCTTGTGAGGCTTATCACAACTAATTAAATACAGTTTCCTGTTCCCTGTTGCAGAAGTTCAACTAGGCAAACTGAATACTCTGTAAGCCAGATGGTGAAAAAAAAAATTACAAGCCAAAAGCCAAATTTAAAAAATAGGTTTTCAGCAAGACTTTAAAAGATTCATATGACTCTGCGAGTAGTATGTAAATGATGAGGGAGCGAATTTCAGAGGACCAGGGCCAGGAAGAAAAAAGCAGCTGAATTTCACTGTGGCTATTTTTCCAAATGACATGAGCAAGAAGATCCCCGGTGACTTCAAAAGGTGTTCCCAGTGTAATAGGATCAGATCATGTCTGCAATGCCTGGGACTCAACCATGAATCATTTCAATGTATTCTGTGTTCTCAAATGTCAAAGAAATGGATTTGTAGAAGAAATAAGCAGCAAGAAAGGCTTTTTAGTGCAGATAAGACCAGTCCATTAATGCTGGCATTGAAAGCATCAATCTCATTAGGTCCCAGAACTGCATCGGTTGCTGGGGTTACATCATCATCAAGAGTATCTTGGTCAGCTTTGACATTGAGCATTGATATAAGCCATTGGGAATGATCATCATCCAGTTCCTACCCTAAGAAGAGGAAGGATTCATCCTTGCTTCATTAGTGTCAAGGGAGCACAAGGCTGGTTGTTGTGCAGAGGATGGTATTTTTCCTACGCCCTCAACATGAGGACCACTCATCCTCTGTGGCATCGGCGAGAGTGTGACTTAAGAGGATATGGCCACTCCTACTGTGATGTCCATGCCTTTGTCATTGGAAACCTTCAAGGAGCAGCTCATGAAGAAGGTCCAGGAATATTTCTTCAATCAACGTGATGCTGTGGCTTCAACATCATTGATGTTGAGACCAGAAGTGATTCAACCGGTCCTTGAGACCTGTGCACTTCCTGCAGGAGGAACCATGACACCAAGGCCTCTAAAGGGCTCGGAGTCACTCTTGGCTGCACCAATGTCATTTTCCAGTGCACCAGGGAAAGAAGCTTCATCAAGAATCCTTGGTGTCTCGATGCCCCTGGTCAAAGCCTTACCTATTGGTCAGTAGTGTATGACAGGCAGAGACTGAGACATCTCATAGGAAATATTTTTAAGAGTCTGGCTCAGAACACTCCTGGGACTCTGAAGAAGAGTCACATGTCTTCTTGAAGATGGGGTGCCCAGGTCTTCCTTCAGATCCCTTCTCCACCTCATGAGAGGTATGAATCCTCATCTGAGGAACTCTCATTTATTGATTTTGTAAGGGGATGTCTCATGACATCATATTTAAGTTAGAGATGGAGGAGAAGCCCAGGGCAGAAACATTGCATATCCTTCAATTCCTCAACCCCCCCAAGGAAACTATTATAGTGCCTGTTTACAGAATCTTGATACAGGTTCAGATGAGAATGTGGGAAAACCCTCTGTTTCTTCTATTAAGATGAAGGTTGGCTCTATGTATAAAGTTCAAAAGATTTGAAAAGCAGCAGCTTCCTTAAGATTCTATGGAGGTCAAATCAGCTCTCAAAAGAGCCAAAAGCTCCAAAATACATTCCTCAATTCCCCCTGGAAGGGAAGCACAGACACTTATGCTCATATCCTGCATAGCAGCCTACCAGCTCTTTATAGTCATGCATTTATGTCACATAATGTGCAGTGGAGTGGAGTTTGTTGACATGCTCCCTAGGGAGAAGGCCATAGAACTCCAGAAGCTAGTAACTAAAAGGAAAGAGTATGGAGAATGCACGGTCAATGCGACCTATGATATTTTTGATGCAGCATCTACTATGGGTATTGGTGCCTGCAGACTTACCTGGCTGTGGACCTCAGACCTAAGGTTTGGCACACAAGGAAAGCTCATTGAAGTGCCATGCCATGCTAAGGAGAGGGTCTCTCTAGAAATAAGGTACAAGAGGCTGCTAATTTCATCAAGCAGCATAGTGAAACCCTTAAAATTCTCTCTAGGCTCACTTCTGATTCAGCTTCCTCTTCTAGGAGTCATCAACAGAGGTCTTATTATTCTCAAAGGCATACGTATCATCCACCCTCCCACTCTTTCCAGACTAGAGAGGGAACTTACTCTCATTCCAAGCAGCTTGGCAGCAAAAACAGGAAAGAGTGTTGTCTGTCTTCAAGAGAACATAGCCTCAGTCCCAGTATCCATTTCAGGCAACCTTTCAGTAGGAGGGAATATTAATTTTTTTTTATATACCAATGGCCCCTTGTAATCTCAGACCAGTGGGTTCTCAAAATAGTCCAGATAGGACACCACCTTCAGCTATTGGATATACCTCCAAACTGCCTCCTGAAAGCATTAAAAACAAGCTTTCAGTATCAGGAAATATTTGCAAAATATTTCTCTTCCCTTTTAAGGCCAATGCAGTTGAGCCCATTTCACCAGGGGAAACAGAGCAGGAATTTTGTTCAAAGTATTTTCTGGTTACAAAGAAGATGGGAAGATCCCACTGTATCATAGACCTAAGGAACCTGAACAAACATCTCACCAAACAAAAGATCAGAATGGTTTCCCTAGGCTCCCTAATACCACTACTCCAAAGAGGGGACTGGCTGTGTTCTCTGGAATCAAAGGATGAATATACTCACATACAGATACACCTAAGCAACAGGAAATATCTGCAGTTTGTCACAGGGAAACACCACTACCAGTACTGCATTTTGCCTTTTGGCCTTGCATCAGCTCAGCTCCTTAGGTGTTCACAAAATGCTTAGCGTCCATAGCAGCATATCTGTGCAAACTGGGGTGTGCTCATGTTTTCATATTTGGATGATTGGTTAGTAAAGCACACATCTTGAGAAAGGACAGAAACATCAGTATGCTTAACTATTTGGGTGCCAGGGTTTGTCATAAATTATCCCAAATCTCATTTAAGCCTGACTCAACAATTGGAATTCATAGGAACATTGCTAGACATGCCTCAAGCTTCTGCCGTTTCTTTCACCACAAAGGAACACAGCACTTTTGTTCATTGGGGAGGAAATTCAGCAGTCAGCAATTGTCAGCTGGGCAAATGTTGAGGATTAATAAATATAACAGAAACCTTCAAAACAATTTTAAACAAAAATTATCACTCTCATTATTCATATATATATAATTATTTTTTAAAATAAAATCCAATAAATTATAGAAAATTTTTTTTATGTTGTGCTCAGTTTTTGGTGTATTGCTGTGGACTGATAATCCAGGCTTAGCAGGAACACCACCCTTACATCATAGCACATCCTACCTCCATCCTAATAGTATTGTTCAATAGATGGGCAAAGTCCAAAAGAATATAATAAACTTGATGTTCAAAAAATATATAAATAGCAATTACTTAACTTAAGTAGAGATGTGCAGAAAAAAATCTTCTTCCTGCCAAGTTCTTGTCTACTGCAATGCTTTTTTCAAAAAAATCCCTCTGTGCAAGATGTAAGACCATAAAGGTCACAGTTCAGCAGTTTCAATTCAGCAGTTGAGGATGTCAGACTACATGGCATTCACAGTACATGTGACACCCTTGGCATGCCTTCATTTGAGTTAGGCCCATAGGACCCTATCAGCACAGTAGGCTCAGGCCACTGGAAATCTACCAGTTCTCTTAGGGACTCACTATTCTAGAGGACAGTTCATCCAACCTGGTGAAATGAATGCCCTTTCAAATCCCTCACTTTAAGCAACTCTGACAATGCATCCAAACTAGGTTAGGTTGCTCATGTAGATGGGCTTCACACCCAAGGTATGAGGTCTGTACAGGATCAGCTTCATCAGATAAACTTCCTAGAGCTAAGGGAAATTTGGAACATTGTAAGGACTTTCAGGGATCAGTTGTCCAACAAGGTTATCCTGGTTCAGACAGAAAACCAGGTGGCCACACATTATGTAAACAAGCAGGGAGGAACAGGATAATACCTCCTGTGTTAGGACACAGAATATGGAAGTGGGCTATTTCCCATAGAATGTCCTTCAGGACAACATATCTGGCAGGCAAGGACAACATCCTGGCAGAGAAACTGAATCAAGTCCTATTTCCTCATGAAAGCGGCACCCACAAGATTTTTTGAGAGTGGGGCACCCTCTTAATACATCTTTTTGCCACTCTGCTCAAAAAGAAAATACCTCAGTTCTGTTCCAGGATAGAGACACATAGCAGATTAGCCTTAGATGCTTTTCTCTTCGTTGGGAGCAAAGTCTTCTGTATGTGTATCCTCTGATACCTCTAAGATCAGGAAACTATGATTCTTATAGCTCCCTATTGGCTAAGACCACTCTGGTTCCTGCTTTAGCTATTTCTCTTCATCCGAAATCCAGTGAGGCTGGGGTATTTTGCAACACTGATCAATCAGCAGTAGGGAACATTGTTGTATCCCAGCGTTTGGGTCCCTAGCCCTTACATCTTGGATATTGAGAGATTAACATTGGTTTGTCTGAACTTTCCTGACAGTGTTTCTCAAGTCTGGCTTCCAGAAGAGATTCTACTAGGAAGTCACACCATTTTAACTGGAAGAGATTTCTCATATGGTATGACAGAAAGATCCTAAACCCCCTTTTCTTGTCCCAAATAAAAACTGTTTTGTTGCAGCTATTTGCTGTGTGCTGTGTCTCTGTGTAAAATAAATGTTTAAAAAAACTGCTTGAATACCTTCTGCATTTTTCAGATCTCAAAGCCTTATGCAGGACTTTCTTGTATTGAAGCCTTCCATCAAGGCACTTGTAGTATCATGGGACCTCAGTGTTGTTCTTACACAGTTGATGAAATCTCCTTGTGAGCCACCTGATTCCTGCAATCTGAAGTATGCAACATAGAAAGCTTTGTTTGTGGTAGTGGTTTCTTCAGCTCACAGACTGTGAGCTCCAGACTTTAGTGACTGATCCTCCTTACACTGGTTTTTCAATCATAGAGTGGTTCTGTGTACCCATCTGAAGATTTTTCCTAAGGTAGTGTTGAATTTCCATCTTAACCAATCAATAGTCCTACCAATCATTTTTCTTGAAACCTCATTCCCACAAAACACTGCAGTAAAGTCTTGGTCTTCTATTTGGAGCAGACTAAAGCCCATAGAAAGTCTACCCAGCTCTTTGCTTCTTTTTGACCCTAACAGGATGGGGGATGCTGTTGGCAAACCCACACTTTCAAATTGTTTGGCAGACTGCATTTCTTTCACTTACACCCAGGAGAGCCTGATTCTAAAAGGTCACGTGATGGCTCATAATGTCAGAGCTAAGGTGGTGTCAATAGCCCACTTGAGCTTGGCCTCCCTATAAGGGATCTGCACAGCTGCAATGTAGACTTCTGTCCACACATTCACCTCCTTTTACTGTCTAGAATGGGAGTTCTCATTCTAGAACTGTTCTAGACCAAAACTCCCGATGAGACAGTAGGTTTGGTCAGGCAGCCCTCCAAAATCTATTTGTGATTTATAATCTTGACTCCCACCCTCTTTACCCCCAAGCCCATTACTTTCAGTTCCAGGCTGCCATCTATAAAGAAAAAATTCAAAGTGTAAAATAAGATGTGTTTTTGTAAATAAATAAATAAATAAATAAAAATAACAACAACAATTGAAGACTGCCTCTTGCAATGCCAATTGTTATATTATTTTCCTTTATTCTGTTGAAGGCAGCCTGTAGCTAGGAAGTTCCATCAGTGAGGATTTCACTGCCCTCTTGACCTCAGAAAAAATAGTTACTGTAACCTGTAACAGATGTTTTGCGAAGACAGCAGGACATACATTTTCACAACTCTCCCACCTCCCCAAGAAGTTGTATTCTACAAAGCACAATGACAGGTGAGAAAAGGCACACATACACAGTTGAATATTCACAAAAGTTCTGTTCTATTGTGGGGGATAGTTCTGGAGCAGGACTCTGTTGGATGATGTCTCTGATGAGCAAGGAGACGGGAAGGTGGTAGAACTAGAGGACATAAATTGAGGTTGAAGGGGGGCAGACTCAGGAGTAATGTCAGGAAGTATTTTTTCACGGAAAGGGTGGTAGATATGTGGAATGCCCTCCCGTGGGAGGTGGTGGTGATGAAAACGGTAATGGAATTCAAACATGCATAGGATAAACACAAAGGAATCCTGTTTACAAGGAATGGATCTACAGAATTGTAGCGGACATTGGGCGGCAACACTGGTAATTGGGAAGCAAAACCAGTGCTGGGCAGACTTCTACGGTCTACGACCTGATCGTAACTGAATAGATATGGATGGGCTACAGTGTAAATTTAAGGAGCTTCAACGTTAGCTTCAGAACTTTTAGTACAAGAACAGTGCTGGGCAGACTTCTACGGTCTGTGCCCTGAGAATGGCAAGGACAAATCAAATTCAGGTGTACATATACCATCAACAACGAAACTTATACCAGAACTAGACAAAACTTAATTCTACCTCCTTAACTACCTAATTCACTCTATTACTCATGAACTTTAATGCAATTACCACTCTATATTTCTCATACCGAAATTGGCGATCGCCATCACGGTACTATGTAAGCCACATTGAGCCTACAAATAGGTGTGAAAATGTGGGATACAAATGCAACAAATAATAATAATATATGATGAAATACAACACCTAAACTAGGAAACGAACAATACTCAATCCCTTGCTGTATGATCCCATCCCTTGCAACCTGCTTGGGATGGACCACATCAGATCTATTTAATTATACTATACACTCTGTATCTGCTCACCCCAGAGTCTGTAACCACCTCTCTGGAATTATGTAAGCCACATTGAGCCTACAAATAGGTGGGAAAATGTGGGATACAAATGTAACAAATAAATATAAAGTATCACATACCATGTAAAATGAGTTTATCTTCTTGGGCAGACTGGATGGACCATTCAGAACTTTATCTGCTGTCATTTACTATCGTTACCTGCTACAGGTAAATAACTGTGTTTTATTCTATGCAGTAATAATGAGAGCATGTTCACCTGACAGGTTGGGGAGGAGGGAGTTCTGTGGAGGTCCACAAAAGTCCACATTAGTGGGTGGGATAAGTGAGAGCCATGCTACTTTTTATTTTGCACCAGAAGCACAAGTCTAGGTAGAACACCAGAATCCTGCACACCTCCTTGCCCTAGTGCTTACTGAATTATTAGATAACGTGTTTTAGACATAGCACCTTGGCCTAGCCAGCTGAAAAAAATTATTTACTGGTAGATAGCTATAAAATACATAGTTTTACAGTCTTAGGAGTTAATACTAATATTTAATTAAAATCAGTCTCCTAAAGTTGAAGAGTAGTTTAATGGTTAGAGTAGCAGCAATTCCAGGAATCAGATTCTGCCGATGCCCATTGTGATCTTAGGCATGTCATTTAACCCTTCCCTATTGCCTCTGGTACAAACTTATAGCCTCATTTACTAACACAGGCCCCATTGTTCTTAGTGGGGAGAGAGTTATTTACTAAATAAGTGGTTAAATTGAGTTGATGCAATTTTATTTATTTATTTATTTATTTAGAATAAATAAATGAGAGTGCATACATGTGTGTATCTGTATATTTATTATTTACCATTCTAGGCAGTTTGCATCAAACATTAATACAAGTTTGTAAATGAGTGCTTATAAGACAGGGAAAATACCTACTATGCCTGAATTTAACTTGCCTAGAAATGAAAGAGCCTTTGCTAAATCCAATTAAATCCTCCGTGACTTAACACTGATTAATGCGTAGGCAAATAAGACACATGCCTGTAGAGCCCGGCCAAACCCAGAATCTTTGATTTCTGCTGAAACCGAATCTGCAACTGAAATTGGCTGCTTAGTTTTGGCAGAAACTGAAACCATAAATGAAACTGCCGCTCCCCCAATCCATCCCCCCAGACTATAAAAGCTCTCCTCCCAGCAGCGACCCCCTCCCCGGTGATCCCTTTCCGGCTCCCACCCAACCACCCGTACACTCTCCCCAGGCCTACATTAGTGAAGCACTGGTGGTCTAGTAGGGACAGGAACAGACCCCACTCATTTGTGACCTATGTGCTGATCCAATCTAAATGGCTGCCGAGACTGCCGTGGGAGATTCTGGCAGCCATATTCTGATTGAAGCCCACATGGACAGAGGACTCATTCCTGCCCGTGTTGATTCCAGTTGCAAAATGGCTTCTGAGACTTCCCCTAGTAGCCTCACAAGGTCCTGGCAGCCATTTTGTGATTGGAACAAACACAGGCAGGAGCGAGTCCTCTGCCTGTGCTGGTTCCAGTTGGAAAATGACTTCTGAGACTTCCCCTAGTAGCCTCATGAGGTCCTGGCAGCCATTTTGTGATTGGAACAAACACAGACAGAAGCGAGTCCTCTACCTATGCTGGTTCCAACTGGAAAATGGCTGCCAGGACCTCCCGTAGCAGTCTCACGAGGCTGCCATGGAAAGTCTCAGCAGCCATTTGGATTGGAACAGTATACAGAGCAGGAAAGAGTGGGGTCCATTCCTACCCCCAAAGAGGACCACTACACCACTAGGGCCACTTTGAGGTTGCAGTGATACAGGCTGGAACGAGTGAGGTTCATTCCTGCTCCTGAAGGACTGCTAGACCATCAGAGCTTCACTAAGGTAGGCCTGGGGAGGACAAGCTATCAGGGCCCATGTGACTGGGAGGGGAGAGGTTTAGTTTCAGCTGAAAATGCACAGGCATTTTCAGCCAAAACCCAAACCTGGATTTCAGTTTGGTTTCGGTGGTGAATCTGAAACCGAAATTCGGTCAGCCTCTATTGCTTGGAACTCAAAAGGTTAGGGGGGCCCTGTCAGATGCTGTCAGGACTCAGGAATCTAGGATTCCAACTATCTGGAATTTTTCAGGATTCTGTAGATTTGTAAATAAACTTTCTCAAAGCCATAATGATGGCTAAAGCATCTGGATTCAGTTTTAGCTCTCCGTAGCTCTCCAGTCCTCCCCACTTCCATTGCAGAAACTGTGGTAGGATCCAGTCAGTGGGAAGGCTGCTCTAGTCTAAAGGAGGAAGTGAGCTGCAAATGCAATGGGAGTGACTGAGCTTGGCTTGGGGCCTTGGAAACAGCTAGTGCAATCAGTTAGTGTCCTGGGGGAGGCTGTTGAAAAGGGATACTGTAGGAAGGTAAGAGGAATGGAGAAATATGAAGTTGCTACTACAGGTTGAGAAAAAAAGCTGGCAAGCAAATGCAAGAACTTGACATGATGGTGGGTCAGAGCTGGTGTGCATGGGGGGGGGGGGAGCTGGCTGACTGAGCATAAGAGCATCAGATAGCAGTACAGCATCAGAAGAGAGAATGTGTGTGTGTGTGTGTGCATGCCTGGAAAGTGACACTGAATGTGTGTGCCTGAAGAACAAGAGAATGCATATGTGTGGTGGTTTTTTGTGTTGTATATCTGAAGAATGAAAATGTGCATGTATGTATCTGAAGAGCAAGAGTATACATGTGCATGTATATCGAAAATGAGAGCATGCATGCACATGTGTATGAAACTGAAGAGCTAGAGAGTCCATACATGTGTGTGTATGTGTCTGAAGAATAAGAGAGCATGTTCGAATGTATGTTTCTGTATCTCTAGGTAGGGACAATCTCACAAATCAAGCTCTCTTTGAAAATTTGGGCTGGATTGGAGTCCACTGGTACAAATGTACCTGTGCCAAAGTGAAGTTTTCAACCCAAGTGGAGGAGTATCCTCATAGGCGCCCGGTATAAGAGGCTTGGACAGGCTAAGCCTCCCCTGCTGTGCTCTGAGGGGTTTAAATTGTTGATTTACCTCCATCCTCACAGCAGGAGCTGCAGTGAAAGCCCTCTAGCCTTTTGTAAGCAGTTGTAGAAATTGGTTTATGGTTTGTTTACCTTACTGCTGGGAGAGCAGGGGGGGGGGGGGGGTTGGCTGGAGGAGTCCTGTGTTGCCAGGGAGACATTTAATGAGGATGACTTCCTGACCTGCACTGAGGACATATAGCAACAGAATCGGATACTGGGCCAGCATTATCAGAAAAAGTCACCAGACAACAAAGGTAGAAAAGATCATTTTATTTTCAATATAGTGTTTGGAATATGTCCACTTTGAGAATCAGGTGCTCAACATTAAAAGTTTATATTTATTTATGGCATTTTATCCCACATTAAACATGAATTAGGGTGTTATGTGGCTCTTCATGAGAATTGTGATATGATCCCTTGTTTCATATTGTTGACGGTCTGCATTTTCCGTATGGGTGGTATATTGGTGTATTAGGTTCTGCCCAGTGTAATATTTATGGTACAGTAAGGCTCTGAGTATGTTTTTGCACAAAGTTGTGCATAGTGTTTTGCAGTTGAGCGATTGTGCTTAGAATGCTTTGAGCAACCACTTTATTCTTTGACATATGATACATATCTAATATCTAAATTTAATAAAAGGTATTAATTATGACTTTATTTTTATTTATTTATTTTTTCTGTGTGTTATCAGACAATTATGGATTTAAGCTCCAGCCCTGGCCCCACCCCTAACCCCGCCCCCTTTAGCCTCCCCAAACAGTTGGGCCACTGACCACCTATGAGTAGCCTAGTGGTTAGTGCAGTGGACTTTGATCCTGGGGAACTGAGTTCGATTCCCACTGCAGCTCCTTGTGACTCTCGGCAAGTCACTTAATCCTGCATTGCCCCATATGTAAACCACTTTGAATGTAGTTGCAAAAACCTCAGAAAGGCAGTATATCAAGTCCCATTTCCCTTGCCCTTTCCCCTTACCTAGTTAAAGATAAAACCTTAACCTAATACTGCCTCTACTCTGTATGTTTTCAGAAACAGCAAAGTTACTTTTCTATAGTGTTGTTTCTGAATTGTTTTTATGTAATGTAATATTTAAAAATGTTCAATAAAAACATTTGGTAAAAGAAAAAAAAGAAGCAGCGAAGAAAACTAAATATCATTTTTGTTTTGCTTCTTCCATTTGTGAAGCTTTTTTCACATGTAAAAATTTGTAAATTTATACCTCAAGATACATTGCCTATAAATCTCACTCTTTGGGGCTAGTCTGCTCTCGACATCTCTAGTTTTACCTGAGGCAATGGAGGCTGAAAATGATTTACCCAGCTCTCCTGATTTTCAGTTTACTGCTCCTAACCACTGGGCTGCTCCACTCAAAGCATGTGCTTGCACAGTCACTAGTTACAGCCTTCTGCTGAAACCACAACTAGAACAGGGACCTGCAGTTTTCTATATGCAACTTCTTGAAAGGCAAAGTATGGAGGAAGGCCATGAATTAAGATCAAGGAGTGGGGTAGAAACAGTGAATATGACTCAGGAGCAGAGGTGATAAAAGAAGTAAATGGGGTTCTAGCTGCAAATCTATCCCTGCCCAATGGTAAGTCAGATTCCCTTGGAGCTAAGAGGTTGTTTGCTCTAGCAGGGGTTTAGAGGGGGTTGCATTCTTACCTATGCTAGGCATTAACACTTTGCATTCAAGGACATGCAGCACTCTGTTTCCTAGTAAGTTACTCTTCACATTTCTTGTTACTTTGTC
This sequence comes from Microcaecilia unicolor, assembly GCF_901765095.1. Classification (NCBI taxonomy): domain Eukaryota; kingdom Metazoa; phylum Chordata; class Amphibia; order Gymnophiona; family Siphonopidae; genus Microcaecilia; species Microcaecilia unicolor. Next base: position 293,611,295 of record NC_044034.1, on the reverse strand, counting down.
TCATTTTGTCTTCATGATTTCATCCATCTTCTTCATTTTCTTTCACCTGTTCACCATCCCAGCTGCCAAGTTCAGTGATATTTTAAGCACAATGAAGGGAGGTTTGGGGCTCCTGGAAGCTGAAGGGCCACAGCCTATTGCTAACCAGCCATCTCCATTTCCATCTCTAGTAAACCCACTGCCTGTCCCACGTAAGTAACCAGCTTGCAACCTCTGTCCTTTTGTTGCTCCCACAGCTCAAGCATTTCCATTCTCATCACCACTACCACACACACACCTCTGTGAACGATCTACCATTGCTAATGATGTTTTAAAAAGTTGTGTATTCTTTCAGTAATGGCCTAATATATCATGGGTCTTCAAGCCCTACTTTGCTTTGGAGACTTATAAGTGCCATGATGAATTGGGTTGTATCTTAAAAGTAATGGACCATATACCACGATTGTCTCCACAGTCATCACTGTGGTATCCATTATCACAGAATCCAACCAAATGTCACACAACCACCATCATCAGAGTATTTCCAAAAGTGACTACATATATATCACATCATAAACATAACCACTAGCACATTAACCCAGTAACTGTCATCACAGTCTCACCAATTATCACCACAGTAACATTCATCATCTCTGCTGTCACTGCAGTAACCCTCAATGTAGCTAATCTCATCATCATATAGTTACCACATCACAGCCTCACCTGTTGTCATCACTGATTATCATTCTGACCATTAACCATAATCATAGATGTCACCACAGCATCTGCCCATACAGCTACTAGATCCCAATCCCGCCAGCCATCATCTGAACTGTTACCATTGCAGTTTGTGATCACTGGGGCTATTACAACAGTAACCAACATCAGTGTTCACTTTCACAGCTTTATTAATCATACATATAAAATAATCACAGCTGCCCTAAATACAGTTTTACTAAAAACTACAATAATCACAGCTATAGACTTCCACCCACCCTCATCTCGCTAAATTTTGTCACCACAGCCATTCATGACAACTTCACCAGCAGCCCCCATACTTCACATATCCATCCTCACAACCACATCATGTAAATATCATCAGCCTATCAGCTACTATAATTACATCATTGCAATCATTGCAACAGAAGCTACAATCGGGAACTGTGCATAATGTGTGTTGTATGTCACGCCAAGCCTTATGCAAAATGGAGTGATTTACAATTGTAAAAAAATTAAATAATCCTCATAATGAGCATTAGAACCATTTAACCTGATACCTTGCCTTTATCATCATAACAGTCATGAGCAAGACTATCAACACAACCAACTAATTTGTCACCAATTTCATAGTTGTAATTTCCTTTTTGTTTTTCTTCTACCATTTTCCTTCGCTCTGTGTTTATTTTCTTTCATCTGTTTTTCATCTCAGCTGCCAAGTTCACTGATATTTTAAGTGCAGTGAGGAGGGTCCCTGGGCCCCCTGAAGCTGAGGGGCCACAGTCTGCCATTGCCCAATCAACCCCATCTCCATCCCTGGTGGACTCTTTGCTTCTCCAGTGTAAGTAGGTGGTCTGATTAATGGCTAGTTCTAGCAGCTTAACATGCCATTTGCATCATACTGCATGGCGGCTTAATCTAGTATTAACTTATCTTTCAGAACAGTTTCTCTCCTCACCCATTACCTCTCCTCTCGCCATTTCTGGTGGCATTGCTCAAGTTTTTTACATTCTGGACCATCAAAAGATCTTTGGTCTTAAGGTTCATATATTTCTCCAAACCCCCTTAATATCAGAGCTTTATTATGCACACTTAAGGGGACATTGCTTCATATGTTATAGAATGCTAATGCTGTAAAGACTAACTTCAGGGACACAGCATCCCTAACTGAAATGTAAGCCCATGGCATGTCAGTAACTAGCTCAAGTTTACACAGTGAGTAGGAATCAGAAGTAGGATTAGCAGTTTGTTCTCAAATTTGAGAGTTCTCAAACCTTTTTTCACTGTCAAGCCCTCTCCCCTTTCCCTGCACATGATCATTTCCAAAGTCATATGCTTCATGTTCCCATCAGATTCTGGCAGAAAGATAAACAGACCAAGGCAAACCAAAGTTCCAACGAAAAATTTATTAAATGAGGAACTACACCAGAGGGATAAAAAACCTAGGCCCGACTTGGCCAAGTTGTGCCCTTCCTGGGCTGCATCAGAGGCCAATAATACTATTAAAAACAAATATAATAGCATGTAAAATAATGCACAACATGAGAATTGCAAAAAACAATAATGAAATCCAAATCATATGTATTTAAAAATATAAATAATAAGTCAATAAATAAGAATATAATAAAGGACATTACATTTATATCCCACATTATCCCAAGGAGTCTTGAGTTCAATGTGGCTCATAGTAATTAGTAAATATTAGAAGGTAATAACAAGAAATATAAGAAAAAATATTGACTGTAAAGTACATTATATATTATAACAGAAAGAGATAAGATAACAATACATTATAGAATTATTATTCTGTGTTACATACAGTCTATTTTGATGCATGGAAGTATAATAAAAGTACAGTTAATTGAAGTATTAAAGTGATCAAGTGTACAAAACTAATTTTGAGTATTCGGCTCATATAAATTGATATAAAGGAAATTAAAGCAGAAAATTAATTTTCTGTTGATAATTTATTAAACAGATGTGATTTCAAAAATTTGTGAACTATAGATAATTATATTGATGTTTAATTGATTTGTGTAGTTTCAATTGAATGTAGAGCATTCTATAAGCTGCATGTGTTGCTTGGCAGCCCATCCAAGCTCCTCCCATGTGAATGTCCTCCTTGCAGTTATGCAGTAGAACCCTTAGGCGCTATTCTAGAACTTGGTGCCATAGAGGAGCATTTTCAAAAAAACATCTATGTCTCAAAAAAAAAAAGTCCTGCTCATAACATTCAAAAGAAAAAAACCCCAGCCATCTCACAACCATAAACAGAAAAAACGTTTAGATTTCCTATTTGATTACGGTTGCAAGATGAATGTTTTTACACTGAAAACATCCAAAATGAATAGCCATTTTCCAAAGTGAAACATCCAACTTTTCAGAGACAAACAAAAACATGGACATGAACATCTGGCATCATTTAAAAAAATATGACCACACAGACATCCCTGCAGAGTGGTTAGTGCAGGTATTATGGCCACTCTGAACAAAGCAGCAAGCGGATCAGAGGAGCATGAAGTATAAATGATACACAATAAAAAGTAACATAGATATGATGACTCATAAAAATGCAACACAAAGAGACCAAAAGTTTGATTTTACCCTCCAGTGTTGTTTCTCATTTAATAAATTCTTCTTTGGACTACTTCAGTTTGTTGTGGTCTGCTTATCTTTCTGCCAGTCTGGCTTTTGCAGACAGTTTGCCTGTCTGTTTTCAGGGCAGAGTTTTTCTGTTTGCTAACTCCCTCCTAGCCCATCCAGCCATAGTCATTGCTGCTTGTTCTGCATGGCACTGTCTTGCCCTGCCAGTCTTGTGGTGGAGGGAGGAGAGGATTCAAATCTGACTTTCTTATTTTTCCATTGTCACTATTATTTTTCCCCCCCACTGTATGGCTTTCTGTTTCTGTTATTTGTGCTTCATAGTCTAATTTATTTTCCTGGTGGTGTTCATATGTCACCTTTACTGACATTTTAAACAGAATTAGAAGGGATGGTGAATCCTCAGAGCTGGGGGAGGGGGGAGGGAGACACCAAACAACCAGCTCCCCTTAAATATTCTCCTCTCACTCAGTGTAAGTAATGAACCCAACAAATGTAAAATGTGCAGTGAGCCTATTCCTGGCATGTAGGTCACCCCTCTTTATCACCATTTAGTCTCCTTAGTTTTTATTGTGTTAAAAGCTTTTTTTTTTTTTTTTTTTTTTGCATCTGCCTCTACCATTTTTCTAATGCCCGTGGCATCTCAGTCAGATCTTTTTTCCTCAAATTCAAGTTGTTTGATTTTACATCAATTTTTTTTCATGGCCCAGAAAAAAAATCCCCAATGGCTTTAAGAAGTGTGGGCTGTGTGGCAAAAGACCATATCCAGAATGGATACCTACAATTGTTGCTTGCAATGCCTAAGCCCAGATCATGAGACCTCTTATATGTCATTTGTGCCTAAAGATTACATGAATAGATCTTTGTGACTCTAAAGAACAAAAGAAAAAGCACTTCACTTAATTGAAATGCCAGCTATATTCATCTGCATTGGAGTCAAAAGACCCTCAAGCTGCATTGGATGCTGGGTGAAGGCATTAGGATCAGCATCAGCCAGTACCCATTTGAAGAAGACGAAAGGTTCTGTCTCTTTGGCATTGAAGGCTTCCAATGTTGGCATGTAGGGTTAATTCTATAATGCGGGCGCTTAGCCCAGTGCTAACATTTACATGCTGATTATACATAAATATGTTTAGAATACTAATGTGTACATAGCAGCATATGTACCAAAAATGCGCCTGAGAATTACTCTGGAAATCTGTTCATATCTTACATAGCGTGTACTTTATAGGTAGGCTTATAGGTAGACAGAGTTTTGGAGCATTGGTGGTTCAAATTTAGGGACATAACTTATAGAATACTATGTTAGATTCATACCTCCAGCATTTAGGCACAAACACTTATGCCAGCCACAGAGCTAGTGTAAGTACTTGTGCTCAAAATATAGGCACATATTTCACAAAGGAAAGTAGGTGCTTATTTTCCTTTGTAGAATAGGCACTCCATAGCCTCCCTGTTATAGGATTAATCCCCAACTGGAGGTGAAAGAACACCAACTTTGGACCTCATTGGAATATGATGCCCAGAGCACCCTTATATTGGCCACAGCCATATCTGCAGAGTACTCCCAAATGGAAGAATTCTCATTGTCAAATGGTATGTGACAAGCTCCAAGGTGCAGATATTCAGCGGCACTTAACTGGGCACTGCCACTGAATATCTGCACTAACCGGCCATCTTAAAACCAGACAGGAGCGGGGCATTTTGAGAGTGGAGTTAGGGAGGAGCTGACAGTTATGCAGGTGCTAGAATAATCAGTGCTAGTGCCCCCATAGCTAAGCAAGCAGTTAGGTCTGCACAAAAAGCACATGCACCCGCATAACTCTTGGTACACACCTTACGATGTAGTTGATCTCCCCTTGCTCCACCCAACAACGTCTGACCCCCTCCCAACCCCCACCAAGAGAAGGATCCCCCAACATTACGTGATCCCCCTTCTCAAGCTCTCCAACATTACCCAACTCTAACCCCCACCACACGTGGTCCCCACTCCTGAATCCCCTAATAGCAGACCTCCTTCCCAAACCTTTCTCTGGTAGCAGACTCCCCTCACAAACCATCGCCATGAACAACCCCCCCCTCCCCCCAAGTCCCTTCACCTTAAGTTCCTAGGTGGTTTAGTGGAGTAGGCTTGGAAGAAGCAAACCCGACTCGCTTCTCCCCATAGTGGCTCCAGCTGTAAAATGACTACTGTAAAATGGAAGCTGACCTCTGGCAGTAGTACCGCATGACTTCTGCTAGAGTTTGATATTGCCATTTTATAGCTGGAACCACTAGGTGCAGGAATAAGTGGGGTTTGCTCCTGTCTATCCTTCTCCACTAGACCGCCTGGGAACTTAGGTGGGCCTGATGGGGGGTGGCCCCTACAGGTGGGTGGGTGAGGGAGGTATGGGGGGATCTGTTCTTGGGGGGTGGGGTTCACAAGGGGAGATCAGAAGAGGGGAGGGGAAGTGACTGATCCCTTTATGTGGGTCCCAGTCAATAGGACCTACATAATTATTTTATGCGAGTCCCGTATGAATATGGCCACACATTGAATATCTGGGTCTAGCCGGCGACGGTCAGCACTTAAAAAAACGTTGACTGCCATTAGCTAAGTATTGACCAGATTATGTTCTGCTGGTTGGTCTTGCATCAGCTCCTCTTGTTTTCATGAATTGCTTAGCTGTGGTAGTGGCACACCTTTGTAAGCTGATGGTGCATGTGTATCCCTATCAGGATAGTTGGCCATTTCAAGAAGTTCAGTGATCAATGACAAAGCCATCCAGGTGCTGGAATCTCTAGGATTTGTCATAAATTATCCAAAACACCAATTAAGCCCTTCATCTTGATTAGAATTCATAAGAGTTCTGCTAAACACAACTTAGGCAAAGCCTTTCTTTCTCCAGAAAGGATCACCACAGTTGTGTCCATAGTGTAGGAGCCATTATTGAGTCAGCATGGGCCATATTTCATCAAAAATAGATGTAAATCTGTTGGCACCTTTCAAAATAAGATATGCCCAGTAGACCTTAAGTTCACAATAGACATGGTCCGCTAAGAAATTACAAGCCATAGTTCTCATCACCAACTATCTCAGGGACTCCCTGCTGTCCTGGTGGCTGAACCAATCAAATCTGACAAAGTGAATTCCCTTCCAAATTCCTCCCATTCAAATTGTCCTCATCTCAGATGCTTCCAAACTGGCGTGAGGAGTTCAAGTACATAGGCTGCACACCCAGGACCTAAGTTCTGCTTAAGAAAATTCATAACAGATAAATTTCCTGGAGAGGTCTGGAACTCTTTAAAGCTTTTCAGGGATCAGTTAACCAACAAAACTGTCATAGTCCAAACAGACAACCAAGCAGTGATGTATTACATCAACAGGCTGGGAAGGAGCAGGTTCCTGCCTCTTGTGTTTGGAGACTGTCAGAATGTGGAACTGGGCCATCCATCAAGCAATGACCTTCAGAACCACATATCTGGCAGGAAAAGAAACATCCTAGCGGACAAATTGAATTGAATTCTACAATTGTATGAGTGGTCCCTGGACTTGGCAGTAGTGAAAGGCATATATCTTAAGTAAGGAACAACTACAATACACGTCTTTGTGTCTCCTCAGAACAGGAAAGTTCCTCAGTTCAGCTCCAGTATAGGGATTCACAAGAAATGTACCTCAAAAGTCTTCCTCTTTGATTGAGTAGAGGGTCTTCTGTATGCGTATCCTCTGATTCCTTTTCTGGTGATGATGCTTCTAAAACTCAAATGAAATAGAGGGACTATGAGAATCATAGTCCCTTATTGACCAAGAAAAGGTTATTTTTCTCTCCTTCAAGGAATATATATAAGGAGGTCATTCAGAGTGAGGAATTATTCGGTATTGATTACACAGGTACAGAGAACTCTCATATTCCAATACGAGGTCCCTGCCCTCACGGACTGGATGTTGAAAGGCTCAGAATATCTGCTTTGACCTTTTCTGGTTTCTTGTTTCAGAGCTTCTGGCTTCTAGGAAAGCATCCACAGGATGGTATTATAATTTTAAGTGGTGAAAGCTTGTAGTTTGGTGTGACAGCAAGATTCTAGATTTTTTTTCCTGTTTCACACTTTCCTGTTTCATATAGAAACTGCTCGAATACCTTCTGCATCTATCTGAGTTGGGTTCATAAAGCTACTCAGAGTTCACCTGAGTGCAATTGGCACACATCATCACCTTGTAGAAGGTAAACCCATCTCTGTGCTGCATACAGTTCAATTTGTGTGAGCCTTACTTCTACTGAAACCTTCCATCAACCTACCCACTGTGTATTAGAGTCTCAACATTGTTCTAACCCAGTTAATGAAAGCTCCATTTGGATCCCTGAATTGATTGCTGACTACTTTGAACCGAAGTGTCAGACCTAGATGGTCTTATTTTTGGTCGCCATCACTTCAGCATTCAGAGTCGGTGAACTGCATGCTTCAATAATCAACCCACCCTTTACCAAATTTTTTAACAATAGGATGATTTGGCACAACCATCCAAAGTTCTTGCCTAAGATGGTGTTGGATTTCCACCTTAAATCAGTTGTACTATAAATGTGTCACGTGCCCACAATAGTAAATGTGTCCTGCACACTTTTGATTGCAAAAGAGCCTTAGCTTTCTGTTTGAGTGGATCAAAGCCTTAGAAAGTCAACCCAGCTTTTTGTTTCTTTTGTCTCCATTAAACCTGCTGTAGTAGAGTGAACACTGTTATATAGGTTAGCAGATTGCATCTCCTTCACATTCTTAAGCAAACCTTAATTTAGAAGGTCATGTCAAGGCTCACAGTGTCAGAGTCATAGCTGTGTCAATAGCCCATTTAAGGTTGTCCACTATAGAAGAGATTTACAAAGGTGTGACAGAGACTTCGGTCCATACCTTCATATGAATTATTTGGAAAGTGATATCTGATAAGACAATGATTTTTTTTTCCGAAAAACTTTTTATTAAAATTTTTATAGCTTTTAACATGCAAATTTGAGTTACAGCTTCTCAATATTTCCATCAACAGTATCGCATAGCTTTACATACTCCTGGTGCATAACATCTCTACATATCCTCTACCCCCATCCCCCCCCTCCCCATTTCATGGTGGTGCTGATTTCTGTTCTTGTGCTTGATCTTGAAATTGTTCATAAGGTTGCCATATCTTATTGAAGGCTCCCATTCGCCCTTAAGACAATAGATTTTGTCACTGTGTTCTGTAGAATCTCTTTAGAATTTAGAATCCAACTCCATTCCCCCTTGGAGTCCATTTTTATGATTTCCTGGTTGCCTTTGTTATTTAAAAAGAAAAAAAAGAGAGAGAAAAGCTTGTTGTCAACAGAAAGTTTTGTTGTTTGCCCATTGGCAGTCTGTTTCTTCCCTTTTCTCTTTTTTAAGTTAAAGGCAACCTGTATGTAGGGAGTCCCATTTGTGAGGACATTCCATCCTGCTTGCCCTTGGAAAAAACTAAATTACTTAACCTGTAGCAGTTGTTCTCCATGGACAGCAGGATAGAAGTGCTATCATAATCCTTCCTCATTTCCTTGGAATTGTATTCTTTTTATACTATGAAGAGAACTGAGGCAAACCTGTTCAATACAGTGTGATTACTTGTTCAAATATGTAGTGAAGGTCAAAGCTTCACCATTAGAAAATGTAAGGGAGAGCTTTCCCATCCTTGGGGTCCATCAGTGATGTTGCCCATCTGTGAAGACATCTCTCCTGCTCTTCACTGAGAACACCTGCTACTGGTAAGTAATTTGTTTTTCTGAAAAGAGCCCTGGCCCCTAGCTAAAGACCATCACTGTAATGATGAATAGACTAAAATAAATTTGGAAATAATATAAAATAGGGGGGAAATCCCTGGATTCTTGTGAAAAAAGGTGGTTTGGTAGTAGGATACTAATCTTGGTTCCATTTGAACTGGAAGCCTCAAAAAGCAGGAAGAAACTGCCAGCCAACCCCTTCCTAAACACACACACACTCACACACAAAGTAGTCAATTAAAATTAGTATCTAGCAACCTGTTTCTACTGAAATGTTTCCAGATGTTTTTGTTTTGGTTTGTTTTGGGGGTTTTTTCTTTTTGCTCTCTTAATGTTTGTGTCTGTCTACCTGGTTTACTTTGTCTGGATGTACTCAGACACATACATTTTAGCCAGGTGTTTGTAGCTACTTTAAATTAGTCCCATGCCAAAGCATTTACAATGTGGCCCTTTTAATATCAAGTGAACAATAACTACAAGTACCCCTACCCCAAAATGCTTTTGGCATGGAAGTAAGTCCCTCCACCCACTCCCCAAAAGAAAGTATTCACAACCTTAAGCAAGGATAGAACTCTTCCCAGTTTCCTGATGAACATTAAAACAGCTGATCATTTTAGCTATGTCCCCCTTTAACATACCCAAAATGCATTCTGGTATTTGTAGTCATGATTTGCTCACAGACAGTATATAATTTTATTTAAGTAAAAATAGAATTACACATTTCAGCATGTAGTTTGGGAGTTCAGATTGTTCCATCATGTCTTGGAAATCAGCATTCAAAGTCTACTAGGGTTGGCCTACAATCAGGCTTATTTTCGAAAGAGAAGGGCGCCCATCTTCCGACACAAATTGGCAGATGGGTGTCCTTCTCTCAGGGTCGCCCAAATCGGCATAATTGAAAGCCAATTTTGGGTGTCCTCAACTGCTTCCCATCTTGGGGACAACCAAAGTTCCCGGGGGCATGTTGGCACCGTAATGAAGGCGGGACTGGGGTGTGATTAAGAGATGGGCGTCCTCGGCCAATAATGGAAAAAGGAAGGGTGTCCCTGATGAGCACTTGGCCGACTTTACTTGGTCCATTTTTTCTTGCGACCAAGCCTCAAAAATGTGCCCGAACTGAGCAGATGACCACTGGAGGGAATCGGGGATTACCTCCCCTTACACCCCCAGTGGTCACCAACCCCCTCCCACCCTAAAAAAAAATAAAAAAAATTTTTGCCAGCCTCAAATGTCATACCCAGCTCCATGACAGCAGTATGTAGGTCCCTGGAGCAGTTTTAGTGGGTGCAGTGCACTTCAGGCAGGCGGACCCAGGCCCATCCCACCCCTACCTGTTACACTTGTGGTGATAAATGTGAGCCCTCCAAAACCCACCCGAAACCCACTGTACCCACATGTAAGAGCCCCCTTCACCCCTTAGGGCTATGGTAGTGGTGTACAGTTGTGGGGAGTGGGTTTTGGGGGGGACTCAGCACCCAAGGTAAGAGAGCTATGCACCTAGGAGCAATTTGTGAAGTCCACTGCAGTGTCCCCTAGGGTGCCCGGTTGGTGTCCTGGCATGTGAGGGGGACCAGTGCACTACGAATTCTGGCTCCTCCCATGGCCAAAGGATTTGGTCATTTTTTAGATGGGCGTCCTCGGTTTCCATTATGGCCGAAAACCATGGACGACCATCTCTAAGGTCGACCATCTCAACATTTAGGTCGACCATCTCTAAGGTCGACCTAAATGTTGAGATTTGGGTGTCCCCGACTGTATTATCGAAACGAAAGATGGACGCCCATCATGTTTCGATAATACGGGTTCCCCGCCCCTTCGCGGGGCCGTCCTGCAAGGACGACCTCATGAAAACTTGGGTGCCCTGTTCGATTATGCCCCTCCACATGCCTCAATGGTTCTTATTAGTTTGTAATTTTCTTTGGTTTGATGTCCTGGTCTTAAAAAGTCTTGCCTTGCTTCATCGTTCCCTCTTTGGTTGCTGTGTATATTTGATTTTTTTTTTGTCTATAGAGGTGGACAAGTCGTAAAACAAAATTGTGTTAGAGCCAAACCAAAGCTAAGCCTAGGTACTCAGATTAACTCTAGAAGTCAATAAGATTCAGTATTACAGCCGATGAATAAAATGCTGGGTTGTGAACTTTTCTGTGTAATCCTGAGATTGTGGTCTAAACTTGTTTTTATATTTATTTGTTTTTTTAATTCCCATCCCAATACATTCTACATAGTCCTTATGGTTTTCTAAAGTATGCCCTGATCACATGGGGCAGAATACATTGGGATGGTAATAGGAAAGTCAGGAATGAACCATAATCTCATATGACAATATGTAATTTCACCGGCAGCAATGAAAACTGCAGTCCTACTGTGATCATTGCAGCTTTCTCAGCATGTGAGAACTGTGGACTCGTGCTTTTGTCCTGTGCCATAGCTATAATAATTGAATCAGCTTCATCTCAGCTATGTCTATTACTCTCTGGAATTGAATGCAGTACGGACCTGCCCATCTCTCTGTTTGTCTGATCTCTCATTGTTTTCATTCTGCTGTTTTCTTTTTCTTTGTTTTTTTCCTTTTATTTTATTTTGTTTTCTGTCTGCTCTCCCTAGCTGCCAGGTTCACTGACATTTTTAACACAGTAAGGAGGGGCTCCGAAGTGGAGGGGGCGCAGCACGCCAGCACCCAACAGCGGCTATCTCTACCCCACGTAAACTCACCGTTTGTTCAGCGTAAGTAACGTGTCCCCACAGTGCAAACTCCCACCCACACACCCTCCTCTCACTGACCTGACTCCTGGGGATAGAAGGGGTGGAGCCTTTATTCTCTTTCAATGTATCCTCATCTCCCCCCAGCACTTAGCTGAGGAGATGCCAAGTCACTAACTGTAGAGTGAGCTACTTTTTTTTTTAATGAGGAAGAGATGAGTGCCTATATTAGAGCAATCTGAAATTTCAAAAATTTATTCTTCACTAGAAAGACAGGGCTGCAGATCCCTCAGAATTAAAAGGAACAGAACTGGCCTAACCCTTGTGCCTTGGAGTTAACTACTTTAGTTCTAATTAATCTTTCTGTGTGGATCATTGGTTCAGAGTCTATTCATGGTATTGGTAACTGAATGGCATGATCAACAGAAGGCCATTCTGCAGCCCTTGTGGGAGTCATTGCTGGTCCAGTCCCACATCAGACAGCAGCATATAAATGTTGTGGTGAGGGACAGACTTTAAGAATTCCTGGGGATGCCTCAGGGCAAAAGGAAAATTTGTGAATGGCAGAGTTAAATGATAATCTTTTGTGGTTTTTATCACAAATGGGTGATCAACTTGGCTAATGAGGGATGCTTTATAAGTTTTGTATTGTCATGAGTTGTCCGTTCCTGCCTGTTTTTCTGATTTCTGTGCCGTCATATTCTGGTCCTTGCCATCCTTCAAGGACTAGAACTCATTGCCCTGAAAATTAGAAAAGCGGGATTTGCTGAGGTTTTCCATAGCCATGAAGTAATGGTAGCAGTCACTGGTGTGTTGAGGAGCAGCTTTGAGGGCAACTTGACATTCAGAGGGCAATTTTATAACTGGGTCTCTCCAGTTGGGTGCCTGGAGGGCATGTGTTAAGAACTTATTCTATAAAGGAAAGTAGGCAACTAATATTTAGACACTTGCAGGCAGCTAACATTGAGGTGATCACAGTTTTGCCATCCCTAGAGCTGGTGTATGTGTGAGCGTCTAAGTGCAGCACATACCCATGTAACTTAACAGTACTCTGTAAATTATACATGTAAGCGAGAGCCCTGCCTATGTCCCACCCATGCATATAGTATTCTAAACATTTTCCTCTCTAACTTGCACATAAATATTAATACCTAGTTTACATAATTGCCCTGTTAATGTAGGGATGTTGCTGCTGTCCTTGGTGTGTATGTTGGGGGGGGGGGGGGGGGAAGCTGTTGGAAAAAATAGGGAAAATAATAAACATGCAGATGAGTCCCTGATGACAGATCAGAACTAAGAGGTGCTGCATGATTGGGACCTTGACTGGGCACTGTCAGTGGCAGGATGGTGGGCTTCATGGAACTTTGGTCTGAGCCCATATGGCATTTCTTATCTTACGTTGATCTAAGAAAAGGGGCCATAGAGGATGAACAAGGAAGCTGGTAGCCCAGGCATTCCAGTTGTGAGTTTCGTGGAGCCTAGATTCTACTGGCTATGATGGTATTCAGGCCCTCCCCAGCCCTTCAGGGTAGTATGTACCTGTGAAACACATAGCGCTGTCTGTGATGCTGTTCCATGGTCTTCTGCTTACAGCCACACAGTATTAAAAACACCCCTTAATATTTCAAAGGCATGCATGAATTTAAAGTTCTTAGCTAAGATAATGTGGCATGTGAGAGGTGTATCTTATTGTGTAACAGAGTGACCTGACACTAGTTTGGGCGCACACAGAACCACTTGCCTTGCTAACTTTATACTATAAGAGGTACCTAGCACAAGATTCAGCACACTGAGCAAACCTACAGGGTTCCTTAGCTGATGCATAATAATTCTTATGTGGGGCACACCCAGTATTGGAGAGTCTTTAAAAGGACTATTCAGGAATAACATATCATTTTGTTCAATTTCTCACTTAATTTTAAGGTAAAATCACCCCTGTAGTGGTAAAGATCCATATGTGGAAGCAGCACCTCCTCAGTGTATGCCTTTAGCTGATGTGAGAGAACCTTGGGCCCATAAACTAAAGCTGACAGGTTGCAAGTTCAGTAATTAATTAGATGCATAAAAAGAGATCTGGAGGTACTCACATAGTTGAATCTGTCTGGCAGACAATACATTTGGCAACCTAAGAGGCTGGATATCCAGGAAAAAGCCATGCTAGTACTGCTGGCTTTTTAGATTATTACAAAACCTTGTGGTTAGACATGGGGAAGACAGATTCCAGGGGGAACTAAATGAAGATCTTGTGTGTGTTTGTGTGTACTAAAATGATGATGTATAAAACAGGACTAGAAAAAATGATTGCTCTGAATTTCATAGGCAGTCACACTCTCTGGTTGACAGCAAAGGTATGTCCTGAGCAATGTGAGCAGACTAACTGGGTAAACTTTATGGGCCAGATGGTCTTTTTCTGTTGTCATATACTATATTATGACCTGTGGATGTCTGAGGGCTTTGGGATCAGAAGAGTGGAGAATTGCAGAATATCACCCCACCTTAGTTAAGGCCTATCCACACCACACCTCACCTCACTGTCTGTCATGGTCCTGATGCTTTCCAGCTGTGTATTTTTTTTTTCTGTTTGCCTCATTCTCCTGTTTCCTTTCCTCTTTCATTTGTCCTCCTCAGCCACCCATCTGTCAGATATGATAAACAGCAATCCTCAGTCATCAACTGCTTCCCTTAACCCTGGAGTCCCCCAGCATCATATCCCAGCCATCACCCCCTCTTCATTATCCTCACTGTGTAAGTAGCCATTGTGTTTGCCTTATGTTCTAATGCTATGTGCACCATTTTTGGAGAGCAAGAAGAAAAAGGAAATAATTCTGAATTCTTTTTGAAATCAAAAGCCTACAGTGGACTAAGATCTCCCACCATCATCTTATGATAATCCCAAGAGAGTGGACAGGTACTGCTGCAATCTTTTTTGGAAAACAAAAAGGGAGGAGGGGAATCCTCACGTACAACAAAAGCAATGGACACAAAAAGTGAGGATGAGTTGAAGAGGAAATCAGGAAGTCTTTATTAATAGCTTAATAACAACCCGAGACAGCCGTGTTTCGGCATAAAAGCCGGCATCAGGGGTCAAGTAAGATGACCCCTGATGCAGGCTTTGATGCCGAAACACGGCCGTGTCGGGTTGTTATTAAGCTATTAATAAAGACTTCCTGATTTTCTCTTTAACTCGTCCTCACTGTTTGTGTCCATTGCAATCTTTTTTTTGGCCATTCAGGTACTTTAGGAGGCCAAAAAGAGGTACCCAGAACTTTCCCTTGACTTGTAACTCGGTCAGAGCAGAGCTCTCTCCACACAGTACCCCCATCCCAAGCAATATAATTCTGTCAATGCACCTCAGCCCTGACCTGCAGAACTCCCCGTTATTCCAGTAGTGAGACCCCCCCCCCCCACACACACACACACCCATCTTCCTGCACAGCTCTGCCAATGCACTTCTGTCCTGATCTGCAATACCCTTACTGTTGTAGTACTGAAACCCCCAAACACAGCTCTGCCAGTGCACCTCAGCCCTGACCTGCAGCATTCTCTGCTATTCTGATACTGAGGTTTCCTCCTCTACACAGCTGTGCCAGTGCACCTTTATCCTGATCCTCAGCATCCTCCCTATTGCATTACTGATACCCCCTCTACACAGCTCTGCCAGTGTACCTCAGTTCGGACCTGCAGCACTCCATGCTGTTCTAGTACTGAGGTTCCGCACTCTACACAGCTCTTCCAGTGCAGTTCTACCCTCACCTGTATTATCCCCTGCCATTCCAGTACTGAAACCCTCACATGCACAGCTGTCACCCCACAAAATACTTGCTGTTTTATGGCAGAAGCTATTCAAGCCTTTTCATGAGAGAGAAATAAGTAGTCTGAATAAAATGTAAAAATAAAATTGCATCACAATCTTGTAGATCTGTTCTTATTTGTAAAGTAGAGTGAACTAAGGAACAGGGTTATCATCTCCAGTTTCAAATGTCTTTCAGATTAACAAATTCCCAGAATACTGTTTAAAAAAAAAAAAAGCAGCACTGATCTACCTGGAAACAGGCCAGGAAGTCATCTAGAGGACACCACGTTATCACAGTCCGGCTTAGCCCTTCTGAGAGCAGACGTTAAGAGTTTAAATTCAGGTGGTGAGATTCTGAGCTGTGTGAGGTGTGAGGACTTTATTCTCTGAGGACAAGTAGTGTACCCATTCACCATGCATGACATCATCTAAACTGGATAGCCTCTTTCGGAGTTTTCAAGCAGGTTCTTCAGCTCCACTGGGCTTGCAGAACAGTTTCCCACAACATGGCTATTTCTTTCTGCAGTTTTCAGAGATGTTTCATATCACAAAACAACTCATTCAATTAAAAACAAAAAATCACCAGTTTTACTCCCTTTGTGGCCTTTTCTTAATGTGAAGTTTTCTCTTGCCACACTAGGGATTTTTTAAAAATTAAGTTTGTTTTATTTTAGATTTTGGCTAACCCTGCATCAAAGTAGTTATTTTCTTGGCTCCTGTGTCAGTGCCCCTGTATTTTCTTTTTCCTAGCAGTCTGTCTCTCAAAAAGTTGTTTTCCAATTTGATTGTTCTTCAATAATTTTTATTGACAATAGCATAAAAGGAAGACCACAGTCTTCAAGAAGTGACCAAACTGTGCTCAGATATTCCTCACAGACCTCCATATGACAGGCTACTACTGTCTCAGTGAGATCATGATTTGATTTAATTTAATTTAAAAACACATGTATATTTTCCTTTTCCAGGGAAGAGTGCAAGGAGGATTACATAAATCTTGATCAGTAACATAAACAGAGACCCCTCAGTCTATATAATGTGATGCCTACTTTAAATTGACAGTTATGCTCATAAGTGCTAGATGCTAGTCTATAAAGCAGACAGCAAAGTTGCATAGTAGGTAACTGAGAGGCATGCCCAAATGACACATGCAACTTACAGAATTTACGTGTCGTAAGTGGGCATGCCTACATTTTGGCGCACCAGCATGACTTTGTCCTAATATTGTATAATGGCTTAGGTGCATCTAAGTACCATTACAGAACTGGCTCTAAGTGTGCCCCATTGTGGCACCTGTATCTTAACACCAAGTTATAGAATTGCTCCCATGTAATCAGAGAACAAATTAAACGCACATCAACACCTAGACAAAAACAAATCATTTATTAATATCTTTGAACGCCCAAAAATCAAACCTCAAAATTCTCAGATCCCATCCAATAGACAAACGACCGACCCTTCAGCTCTTTAATAGTATGTGAGTTCTAATGGGAAATTGGAACAAAATCCAGGTTTTCAGCAGTTTACAGATAAATGTATTTACATTGCCTAGGGCTAACATAAGAGAATTCTTGACCTGGGAGCTCTGCTCTTTAGACTTATTTCTTACGTAGAAACATATTTAAACTGATGAGCCACTAACAACCTTAACTGACATTCATTTTGTGAGCATAAATCATGTGATATACTTATTCACAAAACCTGTATATACTTGAAAATAGTTATGCAGAATTTAAACAAAATCCTAAGATGCACTGCTGCATTAACAATAGGGTTTCTCTCCCCCACCTCTTACTGCCACTTTTAATTTTTGTTGCAATAGTTATAAGTGAGCTATCACCTTTTTGGAGCCTTAATAACACAGTTATTAATGCTAAGATGTGAGAGGAAATCTGCCTGCTTTAACTACCCCATAATGAAGATTCTGTCCCTAAAAGAGCAGATTTGTCTCACCCATCGCAAATTAAGAACAGTTTTTCTAAAAATCTCTGAAATATGATCTTCCATTGAATCATTTTAGACTCTTGTCTAAGCAAACACCTAAGCTATGAATGTATGTCTGAAGTTGTACTGTAAGTTCCTCTCAAATACAGGTGCCAACTTAGGAAGTTGTTTCTGTGACCCTCCTACCCACAGAATCTTTTCTGGAATGATTATGAGCTGATTAGCTTTCATTTAATATTCAACTACAGTATGTAAAAGTACCACTTAGAAATCCATACGCCTGATGAAGTGTTCTATCACATGACACCACAATTTGTAAATCATCCACATACATAAAATAGGTAAGTCCTATCTGCCTAATAAATGGACCTAAAAGTCTGCAAAAAGATCAATAGAATTGATGACAGTGGAGATTCCTGGGGGACCTCAAATGAGAGAGAGAGAAAAAATGTTACCATTGTATTCCCACAGTACCCAATTTGTCAAGAAGTAGTGAATCAGATCGAACATTACGATCAGATCTGACTCCAGCACCAATGCTTCGTCTCCCTTATCCATCAAGCATCCTTAATCCTTTTAGTAAACCAATCAGACTGATTTCATACTGTAGGATTTCCTGAATTCTGACTATGCAGGATCCAAAAGCCAATGTTATTCTAGAAATTCCTGAATCTGGATTGCTCCCACTGGCTCCAAAAATTAAAATGACGTATGCATAACTGGCCAGTAATACTTAAAACATTCAACATCAAAAGTAGAATTTTTCTGTAACAGAATCAGAACAATTGATTTGAAATAATCTGGATATCATCCCAGCTTTGTTCACAAACTATATAAGCCAATGCAATAGGAATTCTGGTGAATTCTTAAAAAGACTGCAGGACAAAGGTCCAGATCACAGGGGTACCTCTGCTAAACTTTGTTGCCAAATGTTTTGTTTTCTAACATTAAAAAAAACCCTAGAAAATGTGGCCCATTGTTGGCTTGACTAGCCTCCACTATATCAAGGGATTTCACCTGCAGATATAATCCATCATCAGCATCACCCTTTCAGAGCTGGCCCAACAATTAGGCAAGACTAGGTGGTCACCTAGGGCAGCAACTTCTGTGAGGA
Organism: Microcaecilia unicolor; assembly: GCF_901765095.1. Classification (NCBI taxonomy): domain Eukaryota; kingdom Metazoa; phylum Chordata; class Amphibia; order Gymnophiona; family Siphonopidae; genus Microcaecilia; species Microcaecilia unicolor. Next base: position 293,592,697 of record NC_044034.1, on the reverse strand, counting down.
GCAGTCAAAGCAAAACAATAGCAAAACTCAAAGAACCATCAATTTGTACTTTTTACCTGTAGAAAGTGTAGGCAGTAAATAGACCACTTGACTAAGTAAATGACTTTTTGTAGATTGTCCTTGTTATTTGTGACCATCTCTGGGAAAGGTGACTAAAGTCACCAGAAACAAGAAGATGGGGGTTTTAATGAATTCTGTTAGAGCAAACAATTTGTAATACAACAGTCAAAACCCTACTCTAAAAAAAGTTACATGAGTTCAAACATGTAACATTTTCAGACTGCTTTGCACCAATTAAAAATCGGCCATTCTCAACATTTTAGATCTGCTATTTTAGTCACATTTTCCCAGAGACGGTCACATTTATAATACAAAACAAAGTTTAATATTTAAAAACATGATGTCTTGAGGAGGGGGAGGCAGATTAGGGGCCTGAAAGTTAATTGAGGGGGGATGTAAAGCTAAGATTCACCTATGGCTAGGGCCAGCTTAACCATTGGACCAGGTGAGGCTCTGGCCTGGGGCACTGGCAATTAAGGGTGCCAAAATAGTCAACTTCCAATCTCATGATTAGCAGGTTAAACCTTTTCTTCCCCTCCCCACAAGTCAGGCAGTGTTCCCTCACCTCTCTCCCTCCCCATGATCCTGTAAAGTCTATGTTGGTTGCCAGCAGCAGTAGCATGACAGGCTGCCTTCAGCCAACCCCTGTGGGCATAACATGGCAGAGGGAAGACCTGGGACTGGCCGAAGGCAACCTGTCATGCTGCTGCCAGCAACCAACATAGATTTTACAGGACCATGGGGGAGGGAGAGAGGTGAGGGAGCACTGCCTGATTCACAGAAAGGGAGACAGAAGAGAGGGAAAGAGAAACTGAATTCGAGAAGGGGGAGTAGAGATGGCAAACCTGTGGGGGGAGGTGGCACCGGAAGCAATGGGTTTGGGGGGGGGGGGCGCCACCAAAGAAGTTGGCTCAGGGCACCATTTTCTCTTCAGCTGGCCCTAGGGCACCCAATACCCTTGCACAGGTCCTACACCCTCCCCCACTTTACTAATGTTCACTGTATCAAACCTAAAGAACCAGAATTGTTAGCTGATTCTTAAGCAAGGAGGGAACTAAAGAAGTGAAGTACTTAAATCCTTGACCTTCAGCCTAAAATTCAAAAGCACTTGGGGCTCCAGTTAAAGAAACAGGTTGGAATTGTAGGGTTCTCTTTTTCAATTGTTTAACTATTAAAAGAAAGCTCTGCCATTTGTTCCTTGGTGATATTCTTAGCAAAACAATATCTTTTTTATACAGTTTAATACTCACCCTCCATTGTTGAGAGTTCCTCTGTAAAACACTCCCATTTATAGCAGACCTGTTTAAAGGTCCTTTAATGCAGCTGTACATCTTGGAGAGCTACTAAATTTAGGTGGGCCTAACAGCCTTACCAGACTATCTCACTAAAGATCTGTAAGATTCCTCCTCCATCTATTCTCAATGGCATCTAGATCAAATAATTACAGATTTCCTATTTTAGATTCCAATATTTCTAATAAAAAAGCCAGCCTTTCTCTTCTTCCCTTGGTATAACATCTACTTCCCTTCCTAGCTGTTCTAAAAATATACAACCTCCCTCCTTTTGACCCTAATTGGAGCTTCGAATACATCTACCTTATTCGAACACAACATAACCTTGTATCTGTTCTCTACCAGATTTGGCAAACGCCTTACGGTACTGTGTAAGCCACATTGAGCCTGCAAATAGGTGGGAAAATGTGGGGTACAAATACAACAAATAAATAAATAAAAACATTTTTTGAAAACAAAATGGAAGACACCAAAAATTAGTGCACTGATGATACAAGTGGAATATTCCTGCTGAATATTTTTATTAAAGAATATTTGTATTAATTTTAAAATAAATACATCAACAAGATGTTACGTCCCTCACCTGAATTGCGGTCTGCGTGGCCGATTCGCCGCCGAGCCACGTCCCAGCGGCGATAGCCGGCCATGCGGACTGTCGGTGGTAGTCTAGTGGGGTCCAATCCCGATGGCCGGCTATGTCATTCCGGCCATGGGCACAGGTCCAGCTGATTGATTGGCCGGCCACGCAGTCTGGCGGCGTTCCAGAAGCCATGCCGGTTTCCGGTGCGGGTAGCTCGCACGGCTTGGTCGCACGGGATTGGGTGCCTTTCTCAAGGTTCCACCTTTTCCCTTACAGGCAGCAATCTGGAGCGTTCCTTGCAGCTGCTCGTGGTTACCGCTGATGCGGGGACTACTTAAGGCCGGCAGTTCCCTGCACACTTTGCTTCAGCTTCTATGCTCATAGAGCTTTGGTGCTCTTCTCGTGCGCTCCATTGCTTGACTTGCCTATCGTGACCTGACTCTTGGACTGAACCTGGTATTCGTTGCTTTGCTGCCTGTCCTGCCCTTGGACTGAACCTGGTACTTGCTGCTTGCTGCCTGCCTTGATCCCTGGACTGTACCGGCTCACCCTTTGAGTTCTCACTCGCCTTGCTTCTAGCCTGGTCTGGGCGGCCCAACCCCATCCGGTTCCCAAAGTCCTGGTGGCCACCTGCACCTGGGGGCTCAACCCCTGGGGAACGGTGGTCGCTTCCCAGGTGAAGCTAGGGGTTGTCCAGCTGCCTGGCCAAGCGCAGCGCGACTCTACACACCGTGCTCAGTCGAGGCGCAAGAGCTCACTGCCCAAGTCACAACAGAATGTAATCACAAAGGCAAATACTAAGAAAACTCATAACATCTTCAGCAACTGTTCCAACAGTCAACCAAGTACCCCTCCCCATAAACAAGTACCGTACACAAAATCCTATTATGATACTGTCGAACATGGGTTGAGGTCTGGACTTTTATGACCTCAGACTCTTACCAAAGATGTGATCCTTCCCCTCACCACTATAACCAAGAACTTCCTCCCCCAACCCCCACCCCCGCTATAGCTATGAAGGATTCTGGTGAAAACCTCAAAACTTATTAACAACTTGACCATGAGCAGTCTGTGAAATTGTCACTAATAAGGGTCCCAAACCTGGAGAAAACTGCTCTGTCTCTTAGGATGAGGACAAGCTGTCCACAATTAGAGCATGTAATAAGTACATAAGTATTGCCACACTGAGACAGACGAAAGGTCCATCAAGCCCAGCATCCTGTTTCCAACAGTGGCTAATCCAGGTCAGAAATACGTTGCAAGATCCCGAAAACGCTCAATACATTTTATGCTGCTTATCCCAGATATAGCAGTGGATTTTCCCCAAGTCAATTTAATAATGGTCTATGGACGTTTCCTTTTGGAAGCCGTCCAGACCTTTTTTAAATCCTGCTAAGCTAACCACCTTTACCACAGTCTCTGGCAATGAATTCCAGAGTTTAATTACACGTTGAGTGACGAAAACCTTTCTCCGATTCGTATTAAATTTACTGCTTTGTAGCTTCATCGCATGCCCCCAGTCCTAGTATTTTTGGAAAGAGTAAACAAACGATTCACGTCTCCCCGTTCCACTCCACTCATTATTTTATAGACCTCTATCATATCTCCCCTCGGCCGCCTTTTCTCCAAGCTGAAGAGCCCTAGACACTTCAGCTTTTCCTCATAGGGAAGTCATCCCATCCCCTTTATTATTTTCGTCGCCCTTCTTTTTACCTTTTCTAATTCTACTATATCTTTTTTGAGATGCGGAGACCAGATTTTGCGGTCGCACCATGAACCGATACAAAGGCATTATAACGTCTTCACTTTTGTTTTCCAGTCCTTTCCTAATAATACCTAACATTATATTTGCTTTCTTAGCCGCCGCAACACACTGAGCAGTGGGTTTCAACGTATTGTTTGGGCTTGTTAGTGTTGAACCAAAAACCCAACACCTCACCCATTCCCCAACTGGTTTCTTAGGACCACCAGCCTGATAACTACCAAAAACAACTATAAACAAAAGAAGCTTCTTCCATTACCAAAGGTTATTCTTACCTAAGAATATGAAAAATAAGAAATAATAGAAAATTAGGAGCAGCACATAAGAAACAGGGTAGTGCGGGAACATAATCAAAAGGGACGTGCCATGGAAATGGTCCCATATTCCTTAGTCGGTCCAGACTGAGGAAGATTTTCATCGACCCCCCTGCCTTTCAGAGCAGGCATTTATATAGGGCTTCTCAGCCCAAAGTACAAAGAACTGGTTATTTTAGGAATACATCGTACAGGATATGTCATTTGTTGGTTACAATTGCCAAAAGGTACATAAAAAATATTACATTTCCTTAAAAGATACATTTCAGTCTTTTTGTTAAATAAACACATCTCCAGTAAAACAATCTTTATTTTACTTCAGAGGAGTCAGGATTCTGTTCTCATAGACCCTACCCCTGCAATATGTCATTCTCCGTTCCTGTCCTGACCACAGAATCTTGTCTCTGTCCTCTGCCAGGTGCCCTTCACATGGAAATTAGTTCTGCAACCTAAAAGTTTCCAGTTAGCCTCCTTGAACACACTCATCCTAAACAGTGAATTGCATGACTCATTGTCTTTCAGAGGAAGGGAGGAAGGGGTGGGGTACTTCCTTGTTTGCGCTGGATACCAAATGGCCTTGTTTATTTCTTTTGTAATCCACAGAAGAAAAAAGGGTCTCCACACTTCAAACTTCTGTAGATTAAGATTAGTTCTTTATATTAAATATTACCAGCACTGGAACTGCATGGTCTAGGCCTTCATAAGTGCACTTCCACCAACAATATAATCAACAACAACACCAAGATCCTTTTCTTGGTCGGTGACTCCTAATGTGGAACCTTGCATTACGTAGCTATAGTTTGGGTTCCTCTTTCCCACATGCATCACTTTGCACTTATTCACATTAAACGTCATCTGCCATTTGGATGCCCAGTCTCCCAGTCTCGTAAGGTCCTCTTGTAATTTTTCACAAACCTCTCGCAATTTAACAACTTTGTGTCATCAGCAAATTTAATTACCTCACTAGTTACTCCCAACTCTAGATCATTTATAAATATGTTAAAAAGCAGCAGTCCCAGCACACACCCCGGGGGAACCCTACTATCTATCCTTCTCCATTCAGAACACTGACCACTTAACCCTACTCTCTGTTTTCTATCCTTTAACCAGTTTTTAATCCACAGTAGGACACTACCTCCTATCCCATGACTCTCCAATTTCTTCTGTAGTCTTTCATGAGGTACTTTGTCAAATGCCTTTTGAAAATCCAGATACACAATATCAACCGGTTCGCCTTTATCCACAAGTTTGTTCACCCCTTCAAAGAAATGTAATAGATTGGTGAGGCATGATTTCCCTTCACTAAATCCATGTTGGCTTTGTCTCATTAATCCATGCCTTTTGAATATGCTCTGTAATTTTATTTTATTTATTTAGATTTGCTCACACCTTTTTCAGTAGTAGCTCAAGGTGAGTTACATTCAGGTACTCTGGATATTTCTCTGTCCCAGGAGGGCTCACAATCTAAGTTTGTACCTGAAGTAATGGAGGGTTAAGTGACTTGCCCAAGATCACAAGGAGCAGCAGTGGGATTTGAACCAGCCACCTCTGGATTGCAAGACTGGTGCTCTAACCACTAGGCCACTCCTCCACTTTTGTTCTTTATAATAGTCTCTACCATTTTGCCCAGCACCGACGTCCAGCTCACCAATCTATAATTTCCAGGAATCCCCTCCGGAACCCTTTTTGAATATCGGCGTTACATGGGCTACCCTCCAATCTTCTGGTACCACACTTGATTTTAAAGATAAATTACAGATGACTAACAATAGTTCCGTAAGTTCATTTTTCAATTCTATCAGTATTCTGGAATGAATACCATCCGGTCCAGGAGATTTGCTGCTCTTCCATTTGTCAAATTACCCTATTACATCTTTTAGGTTTATAGAGATTTCATTCAGTTTCTCCGACTCGTCAGCTTTGAATACCATTTCTGGCACCAGTATCTCTCCCAAATCTTCTTCGGTGAAGACCGAAGCAAAGAATTCATTTAATCTCTCTGCTATGGCTTTGTCTTCCGTTTGCCCCCTTTACCCCTCGATCATCTAGCGGTCCAACCAATTCTTTTGCCGGCTTCTTGCTTTTAATATACCTAAAACATCCAACGCAATCTTTTTTTTCAAAGTCCCTCTTTGCCTTCCTTATCAGCGCTTTGCATTTGACTTGACATTCCTTATGCTGCTTCTTATTATTTTCAGTCGGTTCCTTTTTCCATTTTCTGAAAGATTTTTTTTTAGCTCTAATAGCTTCCTTCACCTCACTTTTTAACCATGCCAGCTGTCATTTGGTCTTCCTCCCTCCTTTTCTAATACACAGAATATATTTGTGCCAGCACCAAAATGTAGGAGGCACAGCTTGCAACCAATGATTTAGGATATATTTCTTCCCCCATATATAGGCTTTCTCCAAAAATAACTCTCTCCTTTCCCACGTGATCCCAAAAGCGAAACTCTATGAAACAAGATACCATCCATGGAGAAAACCAGGGGATGTCCCAGAATAAGTTGAAGGTATGTGAGAAAAGCTGCCTAGAAGACTTTTATCTTCCTGCAAGACCATAAACCATGTAATAACCAGTTTTCCTGTTCCCCACACTTCAAGCAGCATGGAGAGACCACACAAACTGCTCAAAAGCTCTGTTTTGTGAAAAATAAGCCTGATGAAGTACTCAGTATTGACATTCAAGCAGTTCGGCCTGGTGAACCAAGGTTGGAATGGTTTTAAACAAAGAAAGGTTGATTGAGGTCCTTAAAGGGTGACCCAGTTCTCTAGCCCAGGCATCCTGTAAGGAGGTGTACGTTAAAGCAGGGAGATGTTGCCTCAACAACTTATAACACCAGAAAATAGGCTCCTGACCCAGTACATCACCTTCCCAGAAATGCCCTTATGGTAGAACAGAAGCAAGATTGCAAACTAGGAACATAACTAGCCAATTGTAGATAAACAAAATAGTCCACCATTGGAATCTAAAATCACTGTTGTAAGTCTGCAAATGAAAAAGAGCCTCATCTTCCCACAAGAGATGTTCCAGCTGTACAAGACCCTCTGCCCTCCACATCCAAAAGGATGCCTGATTAAATCCAAGTTGAAACTCCATATTGCCCACTAATGGCAAAAGCAAGTTACTATATGAGCCTTGACCCCATGGTACGAGTAATTCTCACCACAGGTACCACAGAGGTCGTAATAATAAGCTATGCCGATTCCGAGGGGGGAGCCTAGGGCCACGAACATGCAACAGTGCAATAGAGTTCCAGGGCTTAACGTATTCCTTTTCAAAAGTAAGATCTGTGTATGTTGTAATTTCTAGCACCCAGTCCCTCACGTGGTACAGTAAACACACTTAATTGTAGAGTTACCTAAACCCCCCTGCTTCCATCCACCCAGCAAATATCTCCGTCTTAATTTTGGCTTTTTACCAGCCCAACAAAATCTGGTGACCAACTTTTGCAAAGCCCTCAGATCTTTACATAACAAACACAGAGGCAAAATCTGAAAAGCATAGAGCCAACAAGGAAAAATAATCATACAATACAATTGTAACCACAGAACAAACTGTTGGTGAATGTCAAGCAACAACTTATCCACATGATAAATTTGAGTAGGATCCATGGACAGATTTCTGAAGGAGCCAATTGCCCATCGAAGCAGGAAAGAATCTCCCTAGGAGTGCCACAAATCCTCAGATCCCGCTAAAGCTTCAGATTTATCTAATTTCAGATGAAAACCAGAAAAATTGCCATATTCTAGGAAGCTCTCCAGTAAAATCAGCAAAGACTGGTGAGGCTCCTGGAGATATATCAGTAAATCATCAGCGAAAGCCACAGTCTTAAAATTACTTTCCCACAGTTTCAAACCTACTATCTCTGGATTTCCTTGTATCTCCCTGATTAATGGATCAAGAGTAAGAACAAAAAGTAATATGGATAATGGGCACTCCTGTCTGGTACCTCTGTGTACATCAAATGCCTCAGATATCAAGTTATTGACCACACCTTTGCTTGAGGCCAGAAATACAAGGCCTGAATTGCCGGCATAAACAATTCTCATATCCCATAAGCCTCCTATACACCATGAAGGAACCCTCACACCACCCTATCAAATGCTTTCTCTGCGTCAAAACTATAAGTAGCAAGGATACTGCCTGTGGCATGCTCACTCCAAAGCAGCCAGAATCTTCCGGACATTCTTGGATATGGTCCTATCACGGACAAAACCTGCTTGAGGGTCTGCAACCAGGGTCAGCAGCACTTGTGACAGCCTGTTTGCCAGCAGTTTAGCAAAATTCCTGCTGAATATAATCAGTCAATAATTCTGAAAGTCTGAAGAACTACGGATATGATCTAGCAAATGTTCTCCCAGATGAGATGGAGAAAATTCAGCTTTACTCAAGCCAAGTATTTTCGTAGCAGACAGGACAAAGCATAAGATAGACAATCAAAATGTAAATTAAAATCACCTAGTACTATAAATTTATCATAATGTAAATTACAAAAAGCTACAAGACTAATCAGCTCCTTCATATTCGCTCATAGGAGATTAAGTGGCCAGTAAATCAAGAGAATCTCAATAGAAAATTTGAGACCACTTGTAAGCAATAAACATTCCAGTCCAGAAGGGTAAGATATCTTTACATTTTAACATTATGCAACTTCTTAAAAATAACTGCCGACCCCTACCTATCTTACCAATTCAAAGGGCTTGTTCTGTAGCATAACTCTCAGGACAAAGGGCATCAAACATTGGTCCCTCAGATTGTACAGAATGAAATACTGAGTCCTTAGTCAAGTTATTGTCAACCACAGTCTTGCTTTGCAGAGATCATGCATTAAATTAAAAACAACTTAAGGTGGATAATACTTTATTTATTTATTTATTACATTTGTATCCCACATTTTCCTACCTATTTGCAGGCTCAATGTGGCTTACATGGTACCGTAGAGGTGATCGCCAATACTGGTATGAACAAATACAGAGTGAGGTTGTGGTAAAGTAAAGGTCATATGTGACAGACACATTGGGGAATCATAAGGAGGAAGAGCTAAGCTATGTCCAATACGAGTTTTGGTTTTGTTGTGTTGCAGGGTTAAGGCATTTAAGTTGGATCATTAGGGTATGCCTTTTTGAACAGGTTGGTTTTTAGTAGTTTCCGGAAGTTTAGGTGGTCATATGTTGTTTTCACAGCGCTTGGTAAGGCATTCCATAGTTGCGTGCTTATCTAGGAGAAGCTGGATAAGTAGATTGATTTGTATTTGAGTCCTTTGCAGCTTGGGTGGTGGAGATTTAGGTATGTTCGTGATGATCTTGATGTGTTTCTGGTTGGTAGGTCTATGAAGTCTGTCATGTATCCCGGGGCTTCGCCATAGATGATTTTATGAACCAGGGTGCAGATTTTGAAAGCAATACGTTCTTTGATTGGGAGCCAGTGTAGTTTTTCACGTAGAGGTTTTGCACTTTCGAATCTCGTTTTTCCAAATATGAGCCTGGCTGCTGTGTTTTGAGCAGTTTGGAGTTTCTTTATGATTTGTTCTTTGCATCCCGCATAGATTCCATTGCAGTAGTCAAGATGGCTTAGTAACATAGATTGTATCAAGTTGCAAAATAGTTCTCTCGGGGAAAAAAGGTTTCACTCGTTTGAGCTTCCACATTGAGTGGAACATTTTCTTTATTGTAGCTTTCGCTTGGCTCTCTAGTGTGAACTTTCGGTCGATTGTGACTCCAAGAATTTTCAGGTTGGCTGAAATAAGGAAGGTGCAATCTGGGGTGGTAATGTTGGTGGGTTTATATGTGTTATATTGGGATGAGAGGATGAGACAGTGTGTTTTTTCTGTGTTAAACTTTAGTTGAAATGCATTCGCCCATGAGTTCATGATGTTTAAGCTGAGTTTGATTTCTTTGGTGATTTCTGTTAGATCATGTTTGTAAGAGATATATATTGAGACATCGTCTGCATATATGAACGGGTTAAGGCCTTGATTGGATAAGGACTTGGCTAATGGGGTCATCACTAGGTTAAAAAGGAGCGGTGATAGTGGTGATCCTTGAGGTACTCCACAGTCTGTTTTCCATGGTGATATGTTCGAATTTGATTTCACTTGCTATGTTCTGGTAGTCAGGAAACCCTTGATCCAGCTAAGTACACTTCCACCAATCCCGAAGTATTCTAGAATGCTTAATAGTATATTATGGTTTACCATGTCGAACGCACTAGACATGTAGAATTGTAGAAGAAGTACGCTTTTGCCTATTGCAATTTCTTGTTTAGAGAGGTGTGGTAGCCGTGTTAGTCCACTTTTAAAGGTAATCAATAGAAATAAAACAAAATAAAACAAGGAAAAAAAATAAGATGATACCTTTTTTATTGAACATAACTTAATACATTTCTTGATTAGCTTTTGAAGGTTGCCCTTCTTTGTCAGATCGGAAATAAGCAAGTGTTGGTAGATGACAGTATATATAAGTGAACCATCAAAGCATTTCAGTGACAGTCTAACAGGATGAGGGTGAATAGGTGAGAGGAGGGTGACAAACAGAGCAATACAAATTTATGGTTTATAATGGGCTAGAAAACCCAGATCTTTGTTAAGTCCTGTCTGTTCGGTGTCAAAATATTTAATCATTCTGACTCCAAAGGTCTGTGTTGTTTTAAAGTTACCTTTCAGGATTCTTACTATGAAATCACTGGTAATTCGTCCTCCTGGAGTAGAGCTGAAGATCTTTTATGATTTTTCTTAATTTTTCCAGCTCTGAGTTGTATGTCACTATAAGGGGGATTCTGTCTGTGACTTTTTTTTTTCTTTGTACTGTAGCAGATTGTCCCTGGGTGTTTTGCGGGAAGAGGCAATATTCTTGGAGATTATTTTGGGGTTGTAGCCTTTCTGTTTGAAGGATGCCCTGTTACTGAAATTTTTTGATGGTTCACTTATATATACTGTCATCTACCAACACTGGCTTATTTCCAATCTGACGAAGAAGGGCAACCTTCGAAAGCTAATCAAGAATTGTATTAAGTTATGTCCAATAAAAAAGGTATCATCTTATTTTCTTTTCCATGTTTTATTTTGTTTTATTTCTATTGAATTTCTTGTTTGAATTTGGCTAAGAGAGTGATTAGTACTATTTTGGTGCTGTGGCTGGAGCGAAATCCTGATTGTGATTCATGTAGTATTGTGAATTTGTTTATGTAGTTGGTAAGTTGTTTAGTTACCATGCTTTCCATCAGTTTGACTAAGTGTGGGATTGATGCTACTGGGCGATAGTTGGTGATATCATCTGCTTTTTCTTGGTGTCTTGGTATTGGGTGAGTAGGATGTTGCCATTTTCCTTGGGGAAGAGACCATGTTGAAGCATGTAGTTTAAGTGGGATGTGAGGTCTGCTATGAAGCGGTGGGGTGCGGATTATAATAGGTAACTGGGGCAGGCATCCAATTTACAGTGAGTCTTGGAAAACCTATTAATTGCTTGGTTGACTGTTTCAGCGGTGAGGGGGGCAAAGAAGAAGATAAAATATGAGAATAAGTCAATAACCGATTCTATAATCTCAAATTGGGTTTCATTCCCATTTTCCTCCCCTTCATTTGACACTAGCTTATAACAGAGGGACTATTTTGATATTGGGGTAAAGACTTAACAGTTTTGATACTGCAGATAAGGATTCAACAGTTTGGACTTTTGAAAAAGTTTGCGAGGAAAACTGAGCAAACAAGAAGACCTAATGTATTGACGGATCTACTTAACAGTTAGAATGATAGCTACTATAATGAGATGCCCAGTCCTCCTTGTTGTGACTAAATCTTCTCACCCCCCCCCCCCCCAATTACAGGAACACTTGTCATAAATATTAAAATTCCATTCAGAAGACATATCAAAATGGTAAGCACACAAAGGATTAAGACAAGTTCCAGAAATGTCCATAAACCACTATTAGCCAAGTGGTCTTGGGAAATTCATTTTATCCATGAATATGAGCAAAAAGGATGGGATTTATGTTTAGGAATCCTGCACAGTGCCTGTGATGTAGATTGGCCATTGTTGGGGACAGAATGTTGGACTTGTGGACTCTTGATATGACCCAGTATGGCATTTCTTATCTGCTTATAACACACCTGTGGTGCCACACCTGCAGCAGCGCACCACTGAAGAACAAATCTTACAGCATCAGTGCCTGTAATGATGAAATCAAATGGCAGGGCTTTGATTAGTTGCTCCCATGCACTCTCAAGAGAAAAGTCAAGTGGAAAAGTAAAAAGTTTGTAAACAACAATATGCACACCATTACACTTGCAGCTCCCTTGAAGCAAAGCAGGTCTCATCCAACTGTGGCATATGTGCAAGGATATCACTAAGGGTCGTCAGATTTCACCAGGACAGACTTCAGGCCCATCTTGTGCTCAAGAAGAAATCCAGTTCCACAGAACTGGTTTTGAGGCCATCAAGACAGAAGGGTCATGGAGCAGCACGGACTGCAGGAGGCAGGAGTTGTCTAAGAATGCTTCAACTCCTTTGGCACCTAAGTCTAGACCCAAAGATCAAGTGCAGACTTGCTTTCTTAGCTCACACGGAGCAGAGGACATGGAAGCCTTGAGCACAGATTTCAGGAGATTCAGTGTCAAGAATCCATCACAGGACAAAGACCTTCAACAGAGATCTCCTTTAATACATGGATCTGAGAGCAAGGAAAGCACAGGGGACTGGAGGGTGCCACTTAGCCCCTGAAGTGATCAGGCCTGATAGCTCCACCTCATGTTCCTACTTCAGCCATCTATGGATGTGTTTGCTGGAAAATTATGGTAGGTGACTTAGTAGCTGTTAAAATATGCAACAGTATTTGTAAAGTATGGCCTTCGTATTAAATTATCCTATTTCTTCTTACCTGCCCTCCCTTCCTCCAAATCTTTGAGAAGTGGATGAGGATGGCACAGTCAACTGGTGACTCTCTCCCTTTTTTTTTTTTTAATAAAGCTTGATATACCGCCAATCATGCCAAACTGGCACAGCTAGGCAATTTACAATGGTAATTTAATACAGAAGAGGGAGAGGAGAAGGTAAAAAAAAAGGAAGGGGGGAGAAAGGGAAATGTAGTGCAGAGGAGAGGCAACAAGCAGTAGGTATGGTAGATGTTTAGAAATAACCAGGTCCTGACTAGTTGCTTGAATTTGCGGAATGAGGGAATCGGGGCATTTACTCCCTCTACCTGAAGTGCCTGAGGAAAGTCAATCCAACTGCCAGGCTTTATTAACTCTGTTTCGTCTGTCTTTGAGGAGGAACTCAGGAAGCACATTGCAGAGACAGGCACTTGACAGTAAACATAAGAACTGCCATACTGAGTCAACCAAAGGTCCATCGAACCTGGTATCCTGTTTAAAAAAGTGCCAATCTAGTTCCCAAGTATCTTGGTAATAACACGTTATGGACTTTTCCTCCAGGAACTTGTCAAATATCTTATTTTAAACCAAGCTACACTATTTTATCACATGAATTCTAGAACTTAATTGAATCTTGCATGAAAAAATATTTTCTCCAATTTGTTTTAAATGTACTACTTAGTAATTTAATGGTGTGTCCCCTAGTCTTTGTATTTTTGAAAGGATAAACTATTCCATTTCACTCATGATTTTGTAGACCTCTATATCTCTTCTCAAAACTGAAGAGCCCTAACTACTTTTGCCAGTATAGGGACTTTATCGTTTTGATCACACTTCTCTATACTTTTTCTGAAATGTGACAACCAGAATCACACACAGTTCTCAAGGTGCAGTTGCACCACCTGATACTATACTTCTTGGTGTGCGAAGTGATCCTGTTCTCTCAATGCCTCCTCAAGCATTGAGCATTTCTGTGCTGACAGTGAGCTTCAAGAATCAAGGATCAGTGATAACGCAGGACATACCAAGTTGTAATAAGAAAGCTTCAAATTTCTTTCTTTTTAAAAAATATTTTATTACAGCTTACAATATTCAGTCAAGATAAACTTGAAGCACAGAAATTTCCCATACAATAAAGGAAAACATTCCATATCACAAAAGAGGGATTCCTAGTCCACAAACTGAGAGGGAATCACAAGAATGGAACCCCAGAGAAAAAAAAGAAGAAAAAAATAAGTAAGGCAGTTATTCAGACATCATTATATAGCTCATACATCAGAAGAATTAACACCTCCAAAAGGTGTTAACTGCTGTATTGTGTAAAAAAAGATTGTAGCTGAGAGGTTCAAAGAAAATGTATGATTCCTAAAGTATATTATGAAAAGCACCTCCTGCCTCATGCTTCCGCCTCTCCTGGGTCCCCTTACATCAAAAAAAATAATAAGTTTAGAGCCAAGAAAATCATCATTCTGGTGATGAAAATAGAAGCATGTGACAGAGTCCTGGTCTTGGGCAAAAACAAAAGATACAATAAAGTTGTTCTTTTAGTTATCATCTTCACAGAGGTCTCTAATAGCCTAGTTAGATCCAAGCTATCACTGCAGAAATTGTCAGATCTTCCTTCACCTGTTCTTTTTCCCCAATTGACATATAATAAATTATTAAAGGTGGCATAGTAGAGTCTGGAAACTTCAACACATATTTTAACTATCTATAAAATAGAACTTTAACTGACATAGGAAGGATGTGGAAAATTCAAAATCCTCAAATTGAGGTTGCCTTCTAGTACTCTCAGTATTCTCCAATTTCCTTTGCACTAAAGTCTTATCTATTGCCAAAGGCATCTGAACCTTTTTCAGACTTTCCATCTCATACTCTAGTTCAACATCTCTCTGGGAAGCAGTTGCAGATAAAGACTCAACAAGAATTTGTGAGGAAAACTGAACAAACAATAAGCAAACCTGATGTAATGATGCCACCGCCAACCAAATCAATTCCAACAATATGTCAGCAGGTCTAATCAGCATGGGAATAGCCAATGAGACTGACAATGCTCTTACTTCTCCTAAAGGCCCTGGAGCAACCTCACCTGACAAATCCAGACACTGTTGCTCTATCACTGGGAGACCCAAATGTGTTTCTACATTACTTCTCGCTCCCTCTCCTCTTCCAGGATCCTCCTGGACTGGTGCCTTCCTGCCTGGGATAGCTGGAACTTTCTCCACAACCTGTGACTTTGTCACACCACGTGGATTTGGGCTGATTGGACTGAGTGAAACATCATCTTGCAAGGGCAAACCGTTCTTTGTGTAATCCATCACTGCAAGAACAACCTACATCTCAACGGTGCTGACAAAGCCTCAAATAGAAAGCTGCTCAGTACCAGATGGAGGGTTGACATGGGCAGGGGACTCCAATCTTCACCTTATGATGTGGCATAATAAGAAGTCAATCACCAGTTAGGCTGAAAAGCAAAACAGGAAAAAATACCAGAGCTAAGATCCATGTTACTGCCTATTCCACCATCTTGGATGCACCCCCTCCCCCCATGTTGGAAGCTTTTGCTTTTCATTGGCAATCTGAGCCCCTACACCAAGAATCTACCTTTAAAGATGAAAAGTGGTTGGCTTAAAACCCAACAAAAAATGACAGTTCTCTCCAATATTTCTTGAAGGTTACTGAAAATTCAAGGTAGTCAGGATCAACAGACGTTGGCTCTAAAGAGGAGTACTCTCCTGATACTCCCACTGACCCCTCTCCTCCACAGCCTAGAACATTCTCTACCTGAGGACCTATTTTTCAGTTTTATCCAGGTAACCTCTAGTTGGTTTCCTCAAGTAACTGGATGAGCCAAAAGAGATTGTAACAGTACCCATTTACTCTATCAGGATATATGTAAGACAACTGTGGGAGACACCACACTCCATACTTCTAGTGAGTAAGAAAGTGGAGCCAAATGCTATGATAAGGCATCTGAGGGATTCAAAAAGTCCCAGTTTTAACACCAGTCTGTGATTGTTGAATCCACCCTAAAATAACCAAACAGTTTTCTGCACATATTGCTATGCCCTTTGATTCTATTCTATTTTATTCACTTTCATGACTATTTTCATAACCAAAGACACATCAAGCAGTTTAGAGTATAAAGTAAAAGTTGATAAGTGCAAAACTCTATATCATTTTAGGAGACCTCATTATCAGAAGCTTATGTAGCATTTTACTAGATCTACAGGGTTCAATGCTTATGCACTATTCTTGGGAAGGCACACACAACTTCACTGATTGCTTCCATCGAGTCCCTACCCAAATTCAGTTGTCTTTTGGCAAAAGGCATGGAGTGGAAAAAACAAAACAAAAAAACCTTCATACATTCAGCATTCAATGCTTTTAGAATGCATTGAGAGCCTCAATAAAGATTATTGAGTGCAGGTTCCTATGGTTGCATTCATTAGGTCTATATGCAAACATGCAGCAAAGACTTGCTGACATGCCATGCACAGGAGGGAATCACTTTGGAGATAAAGGTGCTATGGGTCCTTTCAAGGACCATATACTTGTTTCAGTGTCTCTTCTACCACAACCTCAGAGCCAATTTCCTTCAAAAGGAAGCAATCATTAGCCCAGGAAGCATTTCTATTGGCAAATAAATCTATTACCAGCTCCAACTGACCATACCACCTGCATGGCTTCATGCCATGCCAAATTAAAGATAGAAGCACTATTCCCAAACTTGTACATAACTGAAATCTGGGATGGAGTTTTGACTGAATATAGGGAGTATAGCCAGTGTCCCAACCCATGCCCAGAGTAAATTCCCTATAGAAACAGACCCATACCTATACAACTTTTACCTGTACTTAATTTGATGCCTCCCATTTGCCTGTCACTGTTATCATATGACCTCAGTGTTGCCTTTTACCCCACCAATAAAAACCACGTTTGAGCCTCTGGCCTCCTGTGGGTTGGAGCACGTGACCTAGAAAGTTGTATATGTTGTACAAATCATTTACGCACATAATGGTAGCTATATAAAGTGTGTGCTGGCATATATGCATATATATGTGTATAAATATGCCTGTAAATGCCAAAAATCTGCCGAAATGCTATTCTGTAAATATGCACTTATTTAACCTAGGCTTGTATATGCCCGGTTATGCTAGTATTTAAGAAAGAAAAGTAAACGCCTATTTTCTTTTATAGAATACAGTAGATGCCCTCCAGGTGCTTAAGTACAAGCACACTGTTATGGAATTGCCCTTAATCAGTCAGTTGTCCTACCAGCATTTCTTGTGAGGCCCCATGCCCTTGCCAACACAGTTCACCCAGTGTTGTTCCTTTTTTCCCTAACAAGAATAGGATAGCTATGTCAGAGAACTCTTGCTAGTTTAGTAGTGGATTGCATATCCTTCACATATTCCTAAGTGAATTTAAGCTTAGAAGAGTATGTCATAATGTCAGAGTCATGGCTGTCAGTGGCTTGTCCAAGATCAACCTGTACTGAAGAAAACAAGGTGTTCTGGGACATGGTAAGGTCAGAGGAGGAAAAATACATGCAGAAATTGCATTATCAGTTATAAAGAGCTTTGTTATCAAAACTCTACCCACACGAAAAGCTGTGTCCATGGCAAATTTCAAAATCAAACTACACATACACTTCCACTTTGAGACTTGGAGGCAAAGTCCATGGGTAAAAAGTACCCACAGGTTTCATCCTTAAAAGGGCAAGTTTTAAAAGCATTTCTGTGGGCAGAACATTGTTTTATATACAGAAGTAAGCTTTTATAAAATTGCCCTCCAATATATATATATATATAGCCTGTATGTGCATAGGATGGGGGAATCTATAAGGAACTGCATAGATTTAGGTAGCATGAACACATGTAAATAAATATTTACACATACACATGTAAATGACCATTTTCTGGCTAAGTGCTATTCTGTAAAATTGTGCTTAGATGCAGTGCTACATACTTTGCAGGCGGATGTTCATATGGGCAGGGCACACAATTATATCCATAGATTATAAAATACTATAGCCTAGGCATGAACATTTACACCAACTGTATAGGCACGTTTTTGAGCTTTTATGCTAGTATTTGATAGAGAAAAATAGGCTTCTTTATAGAATGGGCTCCACATAGATGCTCCTTATTGCCCTCATGGTGACTAGGACTGAGTAGAGGCATTCCCAAGGGCAGGGTTAGTATGTATGCATGTACATTATAAAATATGTTTGCATGCACGCAAATTAATTTGGCAAATTTGTACATGCCAAAGAGTAGGTGTAAAAATATAAGCATAAATTATTTGGGGTAATTTTTAAAACAAAAAGAATAGTTTTGTTTTGAAAATTCACTGGTACCCACGTAGGGAAAAGAATGCATGTTTTGTTTGTGCTCCCATAAGTATAAAATTAGCCCAAAGTTGGACGTTTTGAAATTGTCCCCATAAATTTTAACCAGCTGCTAAATGTTGGAAACTGAAAATGTGCTCACAGAGGGAGATTTTCAGACACCATTTACTTAGGTAAATTGACTGAAAACTACCCATGCCTTACCTGGGTAAAAGTATTCCTGGAAATCAATATTGTGCATTCTTTTTTACCTGAGTAAACGTAGGCAGGCCCAGAAGTGTGTTTAAGTTGAATGAGGGAGATAGCATACAAAGGCATTTTCACATCCAAGTGCATTATTGTATTTCCAAGGAAAAATGTAAGGGTGCAGATCTTTGCAGGAACTTTTTCCCTGTCAGATTTGAAAGAAAAAGTATTCTTCTACATACACTTTGATAACTGGAGCAAAACCTCTGGGTAAAATCATCAATGGACTTTACATCTATGTGGATAAATTTGAAAATTGTCATATGCTAGTCAAACAATTCAAAGTTTCTCAAAAAAACAAAGCCCCTCAAATTTTTTCTGCCAAGTTGGATAAAATTGTGCATCAGACATTTAGGGCCCTGTTTACAAAGGTGTACTAGCGTTTTTAGCACATGCTAAAAATTAGCGAGCACTAACCATGTAGACACCCATAGGAATATTATGGGCATCTACAGGTTAGCACATGCTAAATACACGCATCTTTGTAAATAGGGCCCTTAAGGGTTATTTATTTTGTCTTTGTTTTTCTTTTATGGAGGCAATTCAGAATCTGAATTTTTTTTCCATTAATTTTTTAACTTTGTTAAATGTTTTCTTCTTGAAGCTTCAATAATGGTCTTTAATTATATTAGTCAAAGAAGAAAATCTGTCATAAGACCAGTAATATGAGGCAGTCCTTGATCATGTTCTTATTGGAAGTAAAAAAAAAAAAACCCTGACTGCAGGAGATGTTAAGAATCTCTCACTTTCCCCCACAGAATGGATGCAAAGGATCTCTAATATCAACAATGTTCCTGTGTCACCACATACTCATCTGAGGAATCTGTCACTCTTCCACATATGAGAGATCTTCTGCTCCCTCCTCTCTTTCCCAATTTACATTTGCTATTTATTTTTTCTCCCTTTTCTTTTGTTTATTCCTGTGGGTTATAGTAAAGTGTCATCTCCCCATGCCTCATGTTCCCACCTCAGCCAGATTAGCTGGAAAATTAGGGAGGGCAGCTTAGTAACTGCTAAAATGTACAACAGTATTTGTAAAATGTAGCCTTCATATTAAATGATCCTCTTCCCTCTTACCTGCCTTCTCTTTCAAATTTCTGAGAACTGGTTAAGATGGTCACATAGAATGCACATTTCAAGAATGACATTTAATTAGTGATGTCTTACTGAAAAGTGGAGTATTTGGGGAAAGGATAAACAGGCTTCTGTCACTCATAGGCTGCCGCAGCAGCCATACACTGTTCCCCAGGTTCAACTCTCTTTTTCCTTCTCTTCTTGACTTGACATCTCCTCTCTCTTTCTCTCCAGCTCGGAAGCAGGAGATTATTAAAATCACAGAACAACTGATCGAGGCGGTGAATAATGGAGATTTTGAAGCCTATGCGTAAGTCTTGACTTTCTTTGTAAGTGTGGTCCTGTGCATAGGAGGTGATTGGAGAATGCAGAATGGAGAGATGCAAGGGTTATGGGAGGAGATATCATAATAACTATAGAAGATACATTAGGGTGCTTATGTGTCTTGGAGGCATATTTTCTAAGCACTTAGCCTTTCAAAGTTACGTGGGGGGGGGGGGCATTTTCGAAAGAAACGTCTAAATCAGAATTTGGACGTTTTACAAAGACATCCAAATTCCAAACAGGAAAGAAGGTCATTTTCAAAAAAGATGGACGTCAATCTTTTGTGTTTGAAAATACTATGGATGTCCTGTAATTTGAACGATTTGTGATTTGGATGTCCTTTTTTTTTGGTCCATTTTCGAACAAAAGACATCTGAATGCAAGACATCCAAAACAGAGGAGGAGTGGCTTAATGGTTAGTGCAGCGGGCTTTGATCCTGGCAACATGAGTTTAATTCCCACTGCTGCTCCTTGTGACTTTGAGCACGTCAAATGCACAAGGGGCATTTTTTGGTTATGACATCTAAGTCTGAATTTGGACGTTTTTTGTAAAATGTCCAAAATCAGAACAGGAAAGGTCATTTTCTACAAAAAAAAAGTCTATCTTTTCCTTTGAAAATGCTGTTTGGAAAAGTGTTTTGTGATTTGGATATTTTATTTTTTGGTCCATTTTCAAACAAATATATCCAAATGCAAAACGTACAAAATACACAAGAAAATCCACAATAAAGTGAAACCATTCACATGTTCTAAGTGTGGTAAAAGCTTTGGTTGTAATCTAAATCTCAAAGTGCATCAGAAAGTCCACACAGGAGAGAAACCATTTGCATGTATAGAGTATGGTAAAAGCTTTGGTCAGAAGGTAAACCTCACAATGCACCAGAGAATACACACAGGAGTGAAACCATTTACATGTCCTGAGTGTGGTAAAAGCTTTACTTGGGAAGAAAGCCTCACATGGCATCAGACAATCCACACAGGGATGAAACCATTTACATTCACTGAGGAGGTAAAAGCTTCAGTTTCATTGGGACAGGTAATTAGGGAATGTACACTCTTGCTGTGACGTAAGGAAAAATAGCACTCTGGTATTTAGATATATGTAATGAGACCTCCTTTTCATCTATAGATCTGAATTCAAAGCCCAAATCTAATGATAAACAATAGACACAAGGCTCAGATGTTATAAAAAAAAAAAAAATAGAAAGCTTGGCATTAGGTAGAATAGTGGAAAAGTGACATCCCAGGAAAGCAATAGGACCTCCTTGGGGGCACTGCAGTGGACTTTATAAAATGCTCCCAGGTACACATCTCACCATTGCTCTTACCTTGTCTGTTGAGCCCCCCACAAAACCCACTACCCCCAACTGTACACCACTACCATAGCCCTTACAGGTAAAGGGAGCACCAATATGTGGGTACAGTGGGTTTCTGGTGGGTTTTGGAGGGCTCACAGTTTCCTCCACAAGTGTAACAAGTAGGGGGAGGTAGAAGCCTGGGTCCACCTTTCTGCAGTGCACTACACCACTACTAGGCTACTCCAGGGACCTGCATGCTATTCTAATTGACCTGAGTATAACATCTGAGGCTGGCATAGAGGCTGGCAAGTAATATTTTTAATCACATTCTTTTGGGGTGGGAGGGGGGTGGTAGTGACCACTGGGGGAGTAAGGGGAGGTGAGCCCCGAGTCCCTCCAGTGGCCATCTGGTCATTTGGGGCACCTCTTGTGTGGAGTAGAGGAGTAGCCTAGTGGTTAGTGCAGCAGACTTTGATCTTGGGAAAGTGGGTTCAATTCCCACTGCAGCTATTTGCTATAAAACCAGGTCTAGCTCAAAACATCTAAGTTTTAGTCTTGGACGTCGTCTTTGTTTTGTTCCATTATTGCTGAAAGACATCCAAGTCTTAGGAACACCCAAGTCCCGCCTTGAACACACACCCTTGAGATTTGGATGTCCTTCTGACGGACTTCAGAGAAAGACGTCCAAAAAGAGGTTTTCATAATACTGATTTGGACGTTTCTGTGAGATAAACGTCCAAATGCTGACTTATGTCACTTTTTGGACATCTATCCCTTTTGAAAATGAGCCTGATAGTAACCTATGGAACTTTGTAAGTATAAGTGCTTTGAAAATGAGTTCCAAGATACAAGAACTAGTACCTTACAGAAATCTTTGCATCCTTGTACATTTTTCACATTTTGTTTTCTAAAATATACAATTCAAAATGCATTAAAATAGAAGTTTGTTTCAACTATCTAAAGATGAAAAAACATAGTTATAGAAATGTTTAAGAATAAGAAACCGGAAACTCTTAGTTACATAAGGGCCGATATTCAGAACGCAGGAGTTAGACCAGCTAACTCCTGCGGTTGGCACTGAGCCCAGACAGGGCTGCCGAGAGACTGGGCCGGGCCCGGTGCAAGGCCGCCCCTG
The DNA here is from genome assembly GCF_901765095.1 of Microcaecilia unicolor. Classification (NCBI taxonomy): domain Eukaryota; kingdom Metazoa; phylum Chordata; class Amphibia; order Gymnophiona; family Siphonopidae; genus Microcaecilia; species Microcaecilia unicolor. The sequence goes on along the minus strand of NC_044034.1, from coordinate 293,570,395 downwards.
GCCCCCCCCCCTGCCGCCCCCCAGGGGTCGCCACCGCCGCTCCCCCCTCTACCCGCCCCCTCCGTCCGCCACCGGGCTGGGCCCCCTGCATTGAAATCACAACACTTCTCACCTCCGTGTCAAAGTGCTGCAGGCAGCAGATTGCCTCCCTTCGGCCCTTGGAGGCCTGGGCCCAGGGAATATTGTCCCCCCTGCCCCACCCCCTCTCGGTGGCTATGAGCCCAGATATTCACTGCTGGGCCATTTCCAGTGACTGGCATTGAATATCCAGTTTAAAGATAATCAGCTAAGTCAATATTCGGACTCAGCCAGTTATCTTTAAACAGGCCAAAGATATCCCATGTTTTCATGTAGCCAAATATGACCACTAAATTGGCTCTAAAAATAGGTGGATAGCCAGTTATATCAGGCAACATAATAGGCTATCTGCTAGCCGCTAACCTGGGATATTCAGCAGGGGATTGCCAGTTATGCCCTGCTGAATATCGTCAGATAGCCAGTTAAGTGCTATTTTTAACTGGTCAGCAGCCTTTCTGGATGGTTAAATAGCACTGAAAATTGGGGGAATAGTCTCCACACCTCTTGACCCAGTACTTGATGAAAGCCCCTCTTTTCAGCAATAACAACTATGAGTCATACGGGATAAAGTGTCAACCAAATTTGCACAAAAGGATGGCAAAGTTTTTGCCCATTATAAGTTTTTTTTCAGCAGCTGTTATGACTGAGGTGTTTGTGAGTTAGTAATTTCACTTGTACTGGGCACAGCATTTAAATTGGTTGTTTTCCATACCCTGGTTGTAATTGTAATAGTAACTTTCTTATTGCCTTAATAAAAATAACTTTGAACATAGCTTTTTCAGGTTGAATGGGGATTGTGTGTAGACCGCAGTCTTAAAGACCTGCCACAGATTTTCTGTTAGATTCTGGTCTAGACTTTGACAGGATCACTCAAAGACATGTGCTTTCTTCTTGCTGAGTCACTCCATTATTATTTTTTTTTTTTTGCTTTGTGCTTTGTGGCAAACTGGAACACGTTCTTCTCCCAGATCTACCTGTACTTTGCACCATCCATTCTTTCCTTAATTTTCACAAGCTTCCCTGTCCCTCCTGCTGCACAGCTTTGCCACTACATGCTACTGCTGTGTTTTACACCAAACGTATCACTTACCATTGAGATCAAAAAGTTCCACTTTGGTCGTATCAGATCACAAAACCTTCTCCCACATACAGTCAGTGTCCTTTATCTGTTTCTTTGCAGCACATCAAATGGTTTCTGTTCAACACTAATATCTGTCTTGCCATTCTCCCATACAGGCCATGTTTGTGGAATAATCTTAACATTGTTGAACAGTCAGCATCTCATCCATTCTCAGCCAGACACCTGTATAGTTCTTTTAAGTACTCTTAGGCCTCGTGGAGGGGTATAATCGAACGGGGCGCCCAAGTTTTCCTGAGGGCGTCCTTGCAGGACGTCCCCGCGAAGGGGCAGGGAAACCCGTATTATCGAAACAAAACGGGTGTCCATCTTTCATTTCGATAATACGGTCGGGGACTCTCAAATCTCAACATTTAGGTCGACCTTAGAGATGGCTGTCCCCGGTTTTCGGTGATAATGGAAACCGAGGACGCCCATCTCAGAAATGACCAAATCAAAGCCATTTGGTCGTGGGAGGAGCCAGCATTCGTAGTGCACTGGTCTCCCTGACATGCCAGGACACCAACCGAGCACCCTAGGGGGCACTGCAGTGGACTAACTGATGCACTAACTGAATGGAAAAAGCCCTTCCCTTACCAGTCCCTTAGTGATTCGAACAGGAACGGGCATGCATGAAGGAAATCGCATGCAAATGAGCTGCTCATTGTTAGCTCATTTACACACAATTTCCTTCCTAAGGAGGGGAAGCCAGTACAGAGCAGCCAAGCATTATGTGTGGCTGCTGTGCACATGCTTCATACATGCAGACAAGCTGCGTGTATAATAGCCGTCTACAACCATAGAAAAATGCAAGTCCAGGTGAAAACGTCCAAGTGCTTGTCAGGGACGTCTTTTTTTTTTTTTTTTGAGTATGGGTGAAGGACGTCCTTTGCTATGCCTCAGTCCCTGTGATGGCAGTTGAGGATGTCCAAAATGTGGATGTTTCTGTGAGAAGGATGTCCATGTCTTTGCTATGCCTCCGACACCCCCTTTATTTATTTAGATTTTGGATCACAAGTAGCAGCATTGGGATTTGAACTAACCACCTCTGAATTGCAAGACAAGTGCTCTAGCCACTAGGCCACTCCTCCACTCCCTTGAAATTTGGCCGTCCCTGTGGGGGGGGGGGGCAGTTCAGGACGTCCAAAATGTTTGAAAGAAGGACATCCATGCCTTTGCTATGCCTCTGCTGACACACACACACACACCTCCCCCCCCCCCCCCCCCCCCCCCCCAGGGACCTGCATACTGCTGCGATGGACCTGAGTATGATATTTGAGGCTGGCAAAAAAAGTTTTTAACATTTTTTTTCAGGTGGGAGGGGGTTAGTCACCACTGGGGGAGTCAGAGGAGGTCATCCCCGATTCCCTCCGATGGTCATCTGGTCAGTTTAGGCACCTTTTTGAGGCTTGGCTGTAAGAAAAAATGGACCAAGTAAAGTTGTCCAAGTGCTCGTCAGGGACACCCTTCTTTTTTCCATTATCGCTCGAGGATGCCCATCTGTTAGGCATGCCCCAGTCCCACCTTTGCTATGCCTCCGACATGCCCCCGAGAACTTTGGTCGTCCCCACGATGGGAAGCAGTTGGGCATGCCCAAAATCGGCTTTCAATTATGCCAATTTGGGCGACCCTGAGAGAAGGACACCCATCTCCTGATTTGTGTCGAAAGATGGGTGCCCTTTTCTTTCGAAAATAAGCCTGATAGTGATCTTCTTTAGCATTTTCTTTAATCCACAGCTATTGACTTTGGAAGGATGACCTGATTGAGGCAGTGCTTTGATCGTGCCAAGCTGTTTCTACTTTACAGTGATGGACCTAGAAGTGCCCTAAGGAAAAAATCAGACATATTAACATTTTCTTACAACTTTTCCCCAATCTGCAACTCTGAAGAAATTTATCTCAGAGTTCTTTTGGAAGCTACATATTCAGTGTGTTTAGAAATTTGCTTCAGGTTAGCTCTATAGAACAGAAACTGCTTGATTCTTCATCCAATAAAATTCTATCAGGTGACCTCTATAACTTATTATGGGTCTTATTAAGGAAGGTTTGGAGCTAGAACTAATTTGGGTTTGCTGCGACAAAGGTTGTGAAGACTCATGCAATTAAAACTTCATGGTTTTTAATTACTTTTTAAATATTTCCATAATTATTCTTTCACATTAAAAGTGTAGAGTATGTTGTATGGATCAGTTAAACTCATACTTTAAAAAATACAATAAAAAATGCATTAGACAATAGAATGTGAAAAATGTACAAAGGTGTGAAGACTTTAGTAATACCTGTAGCGCATCCTGTGGGTAGGTAAGGGATAGACAAAAGATAAATCACCTGGGAATATAGTGACCAGCAGAGTGTTCATTTACCTCCAAGGTTGGATAGATATCCAGTAGGACTGTGCTTCTGGTACCTTTTAGGTTGGGGGAAGGGATGAAGGACTCCACCACTGGTGCCTCTGAGACTGGGATATGAAGGACTGTGCTGCTAATGCCTTCCTGGTTGATGGGTGAAGAACTGTACTGCTGGTGCCACTGTAGAGGGTGGACTTTGCCACTGGTGTCTTTAAGGTTTTGTGTGTGTATCTATGAGATATTTTGTTGATATCACTTCACTGGGTTCACGGACTTGCCTTCCCTCCTACAGAAAAATCTGTGACCCAGGCCTGACTTCCTTTGAACCTGAAGCCCTGGGGAATCTGGTGGAGGGAATGGACTTCCACAGGTTCTACTTTGAAAACTGTGAGTACTAGAAAGTTTTCTCTTTGCTCTTATGGTGTGCCATTTCCCTGGCCTCTGTGTTCTTTTCAGGCTGTGATATATCTGATTAGAGCAGCATGGTGACTTTTCATAGTGGTAATATCTGTGTTTTGGAGACCACAGAAGTCTGTTCTTCACAACTGTCTCACCCGTCCTGTCCTCTTTGGGTGTTAGAGTTTACCTACTCTTATTTCTTTCTCTCCTTAGTACTATCTAAGAACAACAAGCCCATTCACACTACTATCCTGAACCCACATGTGCATGTGGTGGGTGAGGATGCAGCTTGCATTGCCTACATCCGTCTGACGCAGTATATTGATGCCCAGGGACGCCCGCGGACCAGCCAGTCTGAGGAGACACGGGTCTGGCACCGCCGAGATGGCAAGTGGCAGAATGTACATTTCCACTGCTCGGGAGCACCAGTGGCACCACTTCAGTGAAGGTGAGGCTGGTACCAGAATCAGAACCAACATATCATGGATGCCTGTTTTCTTTGTAAAGTACAAAAACTATCTTGCAGTCCTGATGGATCTCTGCTCTGCACAGTGTCAGAACCATCCCACAGCCCTTAGCTGATTTTCTGTATGACCCTGAGCTTGTCACTTTTTCTCCCTCTCTGACCTGTGGAAGGTCAGTTTATCTCCAGCCTTGTTTCACCAAACTCTGCAAGCCCTTTGGAAGCTTTGCTTACTGACCAGACAGTTTTTCAAATTTTACACCTGTCTTCCCTTCCCTCCCTTTTCTTGATGGGTAGATTGAAATGGTGTTCTCCGACAAGGGCCCTGAATTCTAGTCAGGGCCTTTTCTTGAAGATACCTTCAGTAAAGTTTAAACGACAATCTCAGTTACATGCTAGGCTTTTCTCAGTAGTTGAACTGCAACTATAGAACAGTCTACCCTTTAAAATTCAAGAAGAACTTGGCCCCTTGTCCTTTAGGAAGAAGGAAAAAAATTGTCTTTTTCTCTGTGGTGAGGAAGAAGGTCAAAATGTGTCTTTTTCTCTGAGGTGGGGGACCCACTGTCTGTCAGGCACAGGAAGACCTGATGGCCTAGTAGTAGCAGGTAGAGTTTTAAAGTTCAGAGGGGCTTTGTTTGCCATCTGGGTATTGGTCTTAGATCTCTCTGGCTGATAGGCATGTGTTTGGATGCTCATCCATATGTGAGTTTTATTTCTTTCAAACTGTGTTCAGTACTGCACTTCAGATGGGTAATATTCAGAGAAGTAGTCTATACATTATTAAAAACTAAATAAATTTTTAATGGTGACCCATCCACTGAGAGATGGCTGGATCCTTGATTATGACATTGTCTTGCTTTAATCTGTTTGGACCCTGCTTGTATAAAAGGTGCCATAGGAAAACCATATATTCTCAGGCTAGTGTAGCTCATTAGTTTTCTCTTTGGTTACAGGAATGTTAACAACTTTGTCCTGGCTTCATCCCGGTCGGAGAGGCGCCAGCAATTTGAGCCGGGCCCGCTACCCAGGAGAAGCGGCCTATGACAAGCACGTGTCCGCATGCTTGTGTCCCTCCCCCTCCCCTTCATTTTCCAGTGCCTGTGTTTTCGGGAGAACTCCAAACAGTGGAAAGAAGACAAGCTGTGACTTCCCCTCCTCCATAACCCCCCTTTTTATAAGACAAACCTTTAAAAAATATTCTTGCTCGCATATATGGGGGGCGGGGAGGGGCTTTGGGAGGGATAAATAAAAAAAATACAAAAGTTAAACCCTGCTGCAGATGGCACCATTTGTGTGTTTCTGTCCAAAAACTTTTTTGAGGTGTTGAATTGAAACAAAAACAAACTTTTAACAAATCAAAAAAAATATTGATTTTTTTTTTCAAAATGGTTCAACTTTCCTCTGCTCTGTCCTTATTTGTTGATGGTTTTAGTTTTGCTAAACTGAAAAAAAAACCACAAAAGATTTTTTTTTGAATCTCAAACCTGTATAACATCTGTATTTCTTTTGCCAAAGCATGGGTATCTGAACTGGTTCAGTTGTCTGTAGTCATTCTGTAATGCTTTCAAGTTTGTTGGCTGTTTTACCAGCGGAGGTAGCTAGGGATAATTTTTATATCTTATTTTATATTTTCATTTTCTTCTACTTTTTCTTTTCATTTTGTCATCTCTTTCCTCCCTGTGGTTGTAGAAGGACTTTCCTGTCAACTGGGGCTGATGAGGTCATCTGATGACCCAGTGTTGCTCAGGACAAGCTGAGTCAATCCTGTTCATTTTTGTTCTTTGGCATGCACAGCATTGTTGTCTGATGTTTCTTAGGAAAGCAGAACTGTAAGTCCAGGTCCAGGGGAGTAAACTGACTGGGTCAACTTGTCTTAGGTAGGGGTTTGACATCTGACTTGAGTCAACCCCGAGAGGCTGACCTGGTTCTAGTTTTGCTCCATTGCGTCTTTGGACACATAGTTCCAGTTTCTCTAGAAAAAGTGAGCCCACGGGTTCCTAAAGGTATTTCGGGTCAAAACTAGAAATTGATCTGGTTTGGGCAATTCTCCTCTGGCTTCATTTGGCAACTCTGTCTCAGCTGAACTCTTATATCATCCTAAGGTGCAGGACTTGAGCCGGGGTTTTTAACTTGCATCCCAGTATACTCTTAGGTCCTGGTTTTTGTGCTTCTTATGATCTGGCTTTACCTTGAGCTGGTCAAGGGCCAAAATATGTTTGAAAGGGAGTCAAGAAACCTGGCTAGCCTGGATTTTAATCTCAGGCTGACCTGCTGAAAAGTTACTTAGTTGTTATCACTGTTGGTCTTCTCTGTATGGAGATGATCACACATCCCCAAGATGTAGGAAAAGGTTGGCTCCACCCCATGTCTTGGCACTCACCACAAAATGAAAGTTGTTCTATTTTCTATGAGTTTTAGAATGCTTGAATGGGGAATTGTTGAACAGAACTGGACCATACCTGTTCTGAATTATTATCAGAGCACATAGTGCATGTCTGATTCTTTTAACTTTTGTTTTAATTTTGGATTTTGAAAAAATGGACTTCAGCAATGAGACAGGGCACAAGGTGCTCAACTGCAGGGGGTGGGATCTGTGATGGCTCACTGGGAGGAATGCAAGTAGCTGTGGGAGTCTTCCCAGAGTTAGGGAATTCTGAATTCCCCAATAGTCACCCAAGCTTGACGTTTCACAGCACATGTTCCTATGGTTATTAGAGAGCTCCACATCATGTCAGCTAAGACAGATGAGCCAGCCCTGGTTTTAGCCCATTGGGAAAATGGAGTTGTAGTCCTGCTTCTCTTATGGCTATCAGAATTGTATCTCTATGGGACAAAACCAGGATTAAATCTAACCAATCTGAAGTGGAGTCCTCTGGTAACCTTACATGTCTCTCATCCAAGAACTACAAAATGCACTTTACATGACACTGGACAAATAGGGGAAAAAACAGGCATAGCCTTAATTCAGTTTGCATGGAGAGAGAATTTCATATGTAGTAGTCACCTTCTCGGCAACAGCAGGAGGTCCTTAATGGCATATCAGTGTGTGATTCCCCCCCCCCCCTACAGTGATAGGCTATCCCAGATTTCCTATCAGTGGATCATAAGTCTAATTTAGGATGATGGCAATGGAATTATCTAATAAAATATTTATAAACTGCTTCCCTAGTACCAACCATCCAACGTACTTATGCAGGAAAGTGGTGATATTCAAGCCTGTATCATACCCCATGCTGTCTTCTAATAAGGTGTAGGTGTCCTCACTGTATTCCTCCTGAGGACTGTCAAAAGGCAGGGAAAAAAGCAGCAGAGCCATGGCATGCCCTCAAGTTTATGAACTTTAAATAGCTTTAGAGTATTAGCAGCTGTATTAGTCCTAGTCTTTCTGTGGACTGCAGTTCCTTTTACTGTACTAATGGAATACTAATTAAAAGCTATTCATATACATGAGCTTTAAAGGCCACTTAGGTCCCTGCTGTTATATGTGAAGAAGGGGACCCCTGAAGTCTCAAACTTACACAATCCTGCCATCATTCTTCTCTTGTTCCAGTAAAGGGTATCACAGACCACATAGAATCCTGGAAATGTTAATGATGCACAATGTTCTCCTACCCTTCTGGCTAAGGAATCTAGCCAATCCTTTAGGACCCATGTTTCTCAGAATATAATAGTTTGACACATTTTGGTAATTCAATTAAAATATAGCCTGCCAGTGTATTTCCTAAAGTTTTCCAGTTCATAGTCCCAGCTCTTTTGTGTTATGTGATGTGAGTTTATATTGGCTGAAGATGAGGTGAGTGGGCCTGTGCTACTGCTGTTTAACTAGCTGGGTAGAAAGAAGCCGAAACAGTCTCGGAATTTGTTATCGACCAAAACCAAAATAATAGCCGAAAATGAAAAGAGGTACCAACAAGACTTTAGGAGGCAATTGAAGACAGAGTAACAACATTGTGGGGTGCATTTCTGCAGTTTTGGCTTAGGAGATTCATAGTCATGGTGCTTATCAATGCCACATGAAGGGCTGAAGACTGATACCATATTATTACAGTATGACTTATTATATAGTATCACAGAAGTCACAGTTGTACCTGTTGTACATACAAGCCTTTGTTGTGGCAACACATTTACCATAGGCTGAACATGTGCTGCTGCAGAGGAGCAGTTTCCGCCTTGGTGGCACCTCAGGTGCAAGCACCTACAGCTCTGCTTTTCAGAAAGATGGGGTCTGAAAGGGTGAAGGAAAAGGGCTCATTGAGGAAGTAAAATCCACCACCTGGATGGAGGCACTTGTGTCCCATAGTGATGTTTGTACTAAAGCCAATAGTGCTGGGACACTTACCAGAGAGGTGTACCTTACAAACGTCCATGTGCAAGACAGCACAAAATGGCATGTCTGGTGCATGTGGTGTACATGCAGGAACATATACCTGAAGTATATGCTATGGGCAGAGTGCACACATGTAGCATGTGCACCACACAGCCCATGTAAAAAGACCTACCCTACCTCAATGGGTAACGTGAAGTCTCCCTCTGAACCAGCCAGTAAAAGCTGTATTAATCCCTTTGTCCACTAGAGATAATTCAAGGTTGCTCATTACAGATAACAATAAAGGGGCCTGTTACCCACCCTCCTGGCACACACACAAGCACAAATGTATACTGTCAGCAAGAAATGTTTTAGACCTGTAGTAGCTAGCTGTACAGCCTGCTCTTCCCAGGACTTTCTTCCTAGATTACAGACTAACTTTTTTTGGGGGTGGGGGTGGGGTGGGGAAGGAGGCAGCAGCAAAGGAGGTACAGCTTTGCTGAGAGGGGAAGGGGAGGGTCCATTGAAAAGCAAATTGCTTCCAACACCAATCTGGTGACCTTTCATTCTCTTTAAAGAGCTCATTTTCCTACATATTCAGTCTTGAAGGATCTCTGAGAGTAGAAGGTTGTGGGGCAGAGGGGCAGGTTAGGAGAGAAAAGTGGCACTCAGGCTGTTAAGAAAAATAACAGCAGAAACAGAGAATGCATCTGCAAAAGAGATATTGGTTGTGAAATATAATGCTTCTTATCCTTGTAAGTGCCAGAGGCCAATCTAAGTGACTCTTCCAAGTGCTTGTTGGGTACTTCTAGGGTTAAGCAGGTAAATCTTATTAAGAAAATAGCCTCTTTAGAAGAGGTGGTGTATTTTTTAAAGCTGGAAGCACATTGTAAAAGAGTAAGAATTGGATTCTAGAGGCTCCCCATGTTGAGCGATTGTTAATCATACCATCTCATATAGCCATCATTCACCAACAATCTGATATCTCAGGCCTCCGATTTATGACTTGGCTGCAGTTATCCTGGAAATCGGCAAGTTTCTGGTGAATGGGAAAGGAGGGGATTATTTTGTTTGATTTTTCTTGTTTTGAAGGGTTTATTTTCCTGTTTATTTTTGCATGGCCTATAAAGAAAAGAAATATTAATTAAAAAATATATAAAAGTATATATATATATATATATATATATATATATATATATATATATATATAAGAAAAACATGAAAACATCCTGTTATATGAATGCTGTCAGATCTTGATTTCCAGCCCTCTTTATTCTCTTTCTGTCACTGTTTTTTTTTTTTTCCAAGCCTTGTAAGTGTACAAAATAAAGTTTCATCTTTAGTTTTGTCTCGGGATACTGCAAATGAATAAAAAATAAATGAAAAAAAGGCAAACAGTGACTGGATTATTTCTCATTTTATTAAACATAAGGGACTTTGTTGTTGGTTGGTTGTTTGTTTGGGTGGGGGGTTTAGAGTTGGGGAGAAAGAAAAGACTCAGAACATTTTTGCAATACTGACTCTTAAATAGGCCTACATTAACCAATCATTTAGAAAAGAAATTTATATACATAGTTGTTCTGGTACTAAACAATGGAAAGGTTACTTCTAACATTGCTTAATGACATCACAGAGCAGTTCTACTGCCATTGATTTGGTTTCAGGGCCATTCTGGTGAACCTCGTAGGTGCTGCAAGGGATTCCTCATGGTATAAGATGTCATCTCACACTGAGGACTAAAAAACTAAGGGGTCAATATTTAAAGCGATTTAAATGGCCAGGAGAGGCTCCTGACCATTTAAATCACTTGTGCAACACCTTTCAGCTTTTCTGGTTACTTAAATGGTGGTGGGAGAGTAACAGGGGCATTTTCGAAAGAGAAGGGCGCCCATCTTTCAACACAAATCGGGAGATGGGTGTCCTTCTCTCAGGGTCACCCAAATCGGCATAATCGAAAGCCGATTTTGGACGTCCTTAACTGCAGTCCGTCGCAGGGACAACCAAAGTTCACGGGGGCGTGTCGGAAGCGTAGCAAAGGCAGAACTGGGACATGCTTAAGAGATGGGCGTCCTCGGCCGATAATGGAAAAAAGAAGGGCAACCCTGACGAGTATTTGGTCAACTTTACTTGGTCCATTTTGTTTCACGATCAAGCCTCAAAAAGGTGCCCAAACTGACCAGATGACCACCGGAGGGAATCAGGGATGACCTCCCCTTACTCACCAGTGGTCACCAACCCCCTCCCACCCTAAAAAAAAATTTAAATTTTTTTTTGCCACCCTCAAATGTCATACCCAGCTCTAAGACAGCAGTATGCAGGTGCCTGGAGCAGTTTTAGTGGGTGCAATGCACTTCAGGCAGGCGGATCCAGGCCCCTCCCCCCCTACCTGTTACACTTGTGCTGGTAATTTGAGCCCTTCAAAACCCACTGTACCCACATGTAGGTGCCCCCCTTCACTCCTTAGGGCTATGGTATTGGTGTACAGTTGTGGGGAGTGGGTTTGGGGGTCTCAGCACCGAAGGTAAGGGAGCTATGCACCTGGTTACAATTTGTGAAGTCCACTGCAGTGCCCCCTAGGGTGCCCGGTTGGTGTCCTGGCATGTGAGGGGGACCAGTGCACTATGAATGCTGGCTCCTCCCACGACCAAATGGCTTGGATTTGGTCGTTTTTGAGATGGGTATCCTCGGTTTCCATTATCGCCGAAAACCGGGGACGACCATCTTTAAGGTCGACTGTATTATCGAAACGAAAGATGGACGCCCATCTTGTTTCGATAATAGCGGTTTCCCTGCCCCTTCGCCGGGACATCCTTAAAGATGGGCGCCCTTAGAGATGGTCGTCCCCGTTCGATTATGCCCCTCCACGTATCATTTATATTTTGCTCTTTATGATAATTAGTATCCAGTCTGTAATGCTTTAGTTGCTATTTTTCTTTCCTAAAAATTTCCTTTTGTATCCTCCATGTCTTGGATCCAATAATGGGGACTTGAGTGAATTTCCTTTTTGTTATTGAAAACTATCTTTATTTTTTGATTGGAAAAATCACTTTTCTGTACAAGTAGATATTTGGTATATATGTTAAAATGTTATAAATAAAATAATAAATCACCTGTGTGGAGCTAGCCATGGATATTCAGTGCCATTTAACCGGTTTGTGTCACTAACCAGCTTATCTTCGAACGAGATCGCCGGCCATCTTCCGACACAAATCGGGAGATAGCTGGCGATCTCCTGAACCCAGCCAAATCGGTATAATCGAAAGCCAATTTTGGCCGGCACCAACTGCTTTCCATCACGGAGCCGACCAAACTTCAAGGGGGCGTGTTGGTAAGGTAGCGAAGGCGGGACGGGGGTGTGCTCACGAGATGGCTGGCTTCGCCCGATAATGGAAAAAAGAAAGCCAGCCCTGATGCATATTTTGCCGGTTTCACTTGGTCCCTTTTTTTTTCACGACCAAGCCTCAAAAAGGTGCCCAAACTGACCAGATGACCACTGGAGGGAATTGGGGATGACCTCCCCTTACTCCCCCAGTGGTCACCAACCCCCTCCCACCCCCCAAAAGATTATTTTTTTGCCAGCCTCTATGCCAGTCTCAAATTTCATACCCAGCTCCCTGACAGCAGTATGCAGGTCCCTGGAGCAGTATTTAGTGGATGCACTGCACTTCAGGCAGGTGGACCCAGGCCCTTTCCCCCCACCTGTTACATTTGTGGTGGTAAATGGGAGCCCTCGAAAACTCCCCCAAAACCCACTGTACCCACATGTAGGTGCCCCCCTTCATCCCTAAGGGCTATGGTAGTGGTGTACAGTTGTGGGGAGTGGGATTTGGGGGGATTTGGGGGGCTCAGAACCCAAGGTAAGAGAGCTATGCACCTGGGAGCTATTTTTGAAGTCCACTGCAGTGCCCCCTAGGGTGCCCGGTTGGTGTCCTGGCATGTCAGGGGGACCAGTGCACTACAAATGCTGGCTCCTCCCACAACCAAATGCCTTGGATTTGGCCGGGTTTGAGATCGCCGGCATTAGTTTCCATTATCGGTGAAAACCGATGCCGGCCATCTCAAACCCGGCCATCTCTGACATTTGGCTGGCCCCAACCGTATTATCGAAATGAAAGATGGCCGGCTATCTTTTTCGATAATACGGTTCGAGACTACTCTTTGTGGCGCCGGCCAAATAGATGGTCGTCCATCTATTTGGCCGGCGCCATTTGATTATGCCCCTACACATATCCACAGTAGGGGGTCCTTTTACAAAGCTGCAGCAAGAGTGCCTGCACTGGTGGTGTGTGTTTTTGATGCACTTTGAGGCCCCCTTTTACCACAGCTGGCCGGAACCGTATTATCGAAAAAGATGGCCGGTCATCTTTTTTTTTTCGATAATACGGTTTAGCCCGGCCAAATGCCAGAGTTCGCTGGGTTTGAGATCGCCGGTTTTGTTTTTCAGCGATAATGGAAAAAAATGCCGGCCATCTCAAACCCAGCAAAATCCAAGGCATTTGGTCATGGGAGGAGCTAGCATTTGTAGTGCACTGGCAACCCCTCACCTGCCAGGACACCAACCGGGCACCCTAGGGGGCATTTCTAAACATTTTTTTTAATACCAAAAAAGCTCCCAGGTGCATAGCTCCCTTACCTTGGGTGCTGAGCCCCCCAAATCCCCCCCCCCAAACCCACTCCCCACAACTCTACACCATTACCATAGCCCTTATGGGTGAAGGCGGGCACCTACATGTGGGTAGAGTGGGTTTTGGGGGGGTTGGAGGGCTTAACATTTACCACCACAAGTGTAACAGGTAGGGGAGGGGATGGACATGGGTCTGCCTGCCTGAAGTGCACTGCACCGATTAAAAACTGCTCCAGGGACCTGAATACTGCTGTCAGGGAGCTGGGTATGATATTTGAGGCTGGCATAGAGGCTGGTAAAAAAAGGTTTTGATTTGTATTTTTTTTTTTTAGTGTGGGAGGGCGTTGGTGACCACTGGAGGAGTACGGGGAGGTCATCCCCCATTCCCTCCAGTGGTTATCTGGTCAGTTGGGGCACCTTTTTGAGGATTGGACGTGAAAATAAAAGGACCAAGTAAACCCAGCGAAATATTGCTTAACGCCGCTTTTTTTTTACATTATCCGCGAAAGCTGGCCATCTGGTAGCCACGTCCATGCCGCGCCTTCACTACGCCGCCGACACGCCCCCTTGAACTTTCGCCGGCAAGGCGATGGGAAAGCGGCGATACTGTCAAAAAAGCCGCTTTCGATTATACTGATTTTGCCGCTTTTGAGAGATCGCTGGCCATCTCCCGATTTATGTCGGGAAATGGCCGGCGATCACTTTCGAAAATAAGCCTGATAGTAATTCTAGAACAACAGAGAAGAAGGTAGTAGAGGGGGAGGGTGGGAAACAATAGGAAAAGGGATGAGGAATTGCAGGAGGTCAAGCAACAGAGGAGTATGAGCGATCACATTCACATAGGTAGGTCTTCAGGAACTTCTTGAACAGACCGTGATCGGCTATCTCTCTTAACGTTAATGGTAATGCGTTCCAGTAACGGGGACTCATAAAACAAAAAGAGGAGGCAAAGAGTAGCTTGTATCTTAAGTTTCTGCAGTTTGGAAAGTAAGATTGAGATAGGTGCGGGACGACTTCTCGGAATTTCTGGGAAATCTCTGCACAAATATAACATATGCTTATAACAAATTACTACTCTACCTATGAAAAGTTATCCCATTATTATACTTTCTCTGTGTGCATCCGTATGCTGCACAAGCTGCCATATTTGAAAAAATAAGTAAGATTAAATAAAAATGCTACCAAGTACCAACAATAAAGAATGACGTTGATACAGCAGTTCATAGGTTTGTTTGCTTTGTTGTGTACTCAGAACGACAACTGTGTGGGGAAGGGAAGAGGAAACACCAAGAAGGATTAATGAACAGGAGTGGAAGTGAGCCTATCTAGTCTACTGTAAGCAAAGAAGCCAATTAGGACAGTTTGTTTCCCTTTCCCAGCACAGCCATCATCCCTGTTCACGCAAAACAAAGCAAGCAAACCTATGAGCTGCTGCATCCACATTGCTGTTTTTCTTTTTTTGTTGGTCCATCTGTAACAAGTCTAAAGCTGTTGCAATTGGATAGGCAGTGCCTTAAAAGGTGGAGGACAAAAGGTTTTTTTTTTTAATTATTGGACAGCTTTTTAATTTATTTGAACGTTTCCCATATCTATATATATAAAAGGCAACCCCAACGTTCTGAAGCCTCCACGGAAGTTGAGGCGCCCGAGATATCCGGTGTGCCCTGGAGTGTCTGCACCGCCCTCGCGTCAAAACGTCATGATGTCGAGGGCGGAGCTATAACACTCGAGGCCCGAAACCGAAACGCCACAGGCACGGCCACGGAGGCGCAGCAAACAAAAAAAAAAACAAAACCCTACCCACACACAGCGACGCCAACACCGAACAAGGCAAGTAGCTCGGAGGGAGGGGGCCCCTTGCTAGTGCCCGTTTCATTGCCCTCAGAAACGGGCATTTATTCCTAGTAAATATCATAAATGCACCATAACGCATTACCATTTGTAATTCTGTTACCCGGAAATGGCAACCGCCACTACTGCAAATGTAAGCCACATTGAGCATGCAAATTGGTGGGAAAATGTGGGATACAAATGCTACAAATAAATAAATAAATAACAATTGAATATCACTAAAACATCTTTTTAAAGTATTATAGCTGGTAGAAACAGCAATTTTAAACTCTGTATTTTGTCCTCGTTTTTCTACACTAAAAACTAAATAAATACACTGTATACAATACAGATGGCCAAATTTCAGTGAGGATATCCTGTTTCCTGATGGGTTCATCTTAAATGTTGTAATCTGCCTTGGGAAGCCTGGTGTCATGAAGATGATGGAATATATTGAAATTAAATGGAAGTAGAATTAAACTCTCCTTTCATTGGGGCACAAGGAATCACATCTTTATGTGTTTTGTAGAAGTTTACCTTTTAGATACACAAATAGATTATTCTGTTGTTTGAGCATGTTTCAGGGACAAGTGGTTTATAAGTCAAAATAATAAAAATATTTTCTGTCAAACATATCTCTCATTTCTTGAAACATAACTAAATGGGCTACAAGCCCCTAATGCAGTCCATTGGTTTTCTTATATTTTCTTCCTGTGATGGCTTATACTGCGCAAAAACTGGAAATACAGACAGAATAATAGAATTCAGTAACATCTAAAACTTATCTAATATAATAAAACGCACCGTGAACGTTCTGAAGACAACGTTCTGAAGTCAAACACTCCCTGTAGGGTTCGTGGATTCATGGTGTGAAGCCAGCCAGCCGTCTCTGCCCCGCCCTCGCGTCAAACGTCATGACGTCGAGGGCGGAAAAAAAAACAAACAAACGGATCGCACCCACGCACGGTGCGTTTTATTATATTAGATTTACCTCCATGGTGGCGGTTCCGGCAGCGCAGCGTCAGGGAAGGAGGCGGCGCTCTCGACGTCTCTAGCCTTCCCTTCGCTGTGTTCCGCCTTCTTCTGACGTCATCCTTGACGTCAGAAGAAGGCGGAACACAGCGAAGGGAAGGCTAGACGTCGGGAGCGCCGCCTCCTTCCCTGACGCTGCGCTGCTGGAACCGCCATGGAGGTAAATTTAAAAAGAAAAAAAAAAGGGATGTTGGGGGGAGAGAAGAGGGTGGGCAGTAAAGTTGAACAATGGGAGCGGGAGCGGGAGGGCAGGGGAGAAACGACAGCATGGATGTGAAGGGGGGGCATGGATGCGAAGGGGGGGGGGGAAGAGGGCGGGCCAGGCTGGGACATGGGAGAGAGAGGAGCATGGATGCGAGGGGTGTCATGGAAGGGAGAGAGGGGAATTGGTGGAAAAGGATGAATGGAGGGGGCAGGGGACAGAAGAGCATGGATGGGCATGGATTGGGAGGGCAGGGCTCAGGGAGAGAGGGGAATTGCTGTAAAGGGATGAATGGAGGGGGCAGGGGACAGAGGAGCATGGATGGGCATGGATTGGGAGGGCAGGGCTCAGGGAGAGAGGGGAATTGCTGGAAAGGGATGAATGGAGGGGGCAGGGGACAGAGGAGCATGGATTGGGAGGGCAGGGCTCAGGGAGAGAGGGGAATTGCTGGATAGGGATGAATGGAGGGGACAGATGGGCATGGATGGATATGGATTGCAGGACAGGGCTCAGGGAGAGAGGGGAATTGCTGGATAGGGATGAATGGAGGGGGCAGGTGACAGAGGAGCATGGATGGGCATGGATTGGGAGGGCAGGGCTCAGGGAGAGAGGGGAATTGCTGGATAGGGATGAATGGAGGGGACAGATGGGCATGGATGGATATGGATTGCAGGGCTCAGGGAGACAGGGGAATTGCTGGATAGTGTTGAATGGAGGGGGCAGGTGACAGAGGAGCATGGATGGGCATGGATTGGGAGGGCAGGGCTCAGGGAGAGAGGGGAATTGCTGGATAGGGATGAATGGAGGGGACAGATGGGCATGGATGGATATGGATTGCAGGGCTCAGGGAGACAGGGGAATTGCTGGATAGGGATGAATGGAGGGGGCAGGTGACAGAGGAGCATGGATGGGCATGGATTGGGAGGGCAGGGCTCAGGGAGAGAGGGGGATTGCTGGAAAAGGATGAATGGAGGGGGCAGGGGACAGATGGGCATGGATTGGGAGGGCAGGGCTCACACTCTCTCTCTCATATACAATGTCTTTCTGACTCTCACTCTCACACACTCTGTCTCACACTGTATCACATTCACTCTCTATGTGCCACACAGTCACTCACACACTCGCTTGGTCTCATACACTCACTCTCACAGAGAATCTGTGTCTCACACACACTCTCTCTCTCGCACACACACACACACTCTCACACTGTGTCTCACATACACACTTGCACACACTCTCATTCTCACACACACACTCTCTCACAAACACACTCACACCCAGACTCACTCTCTCTCTCACACACACACACTCACACTTTCACTCTGACTCCCACACAGTCACTCTCACATACACTCTCCCAAACATACACACTCCGAGGAAAACCTTGCTAGCGCCCGTTTCATTTGTGTCAGAAACGGGCCTTTTTTACTAGTATTTATATAATAACTGTTCCTGAAATTGTCTGAGAGTTCAGATGTAGTTCCAAATTGCTTGTTGTTTCTGCTAAATTGAGAAACAGTTATCATTTTAAATTCACACACATATTTATTGTTTTAGTAAACGATAACTTATTGGTGTTTGTGCAGTTTAGCCATTTTTGCACATTGTTTCAGTTACAAAAGTATATTTTCATCTTTGAAACATTTTTACAACCTGATCCTATATAATAAAACTCACCCTCAACGTTCTGAGGACACTGATGTCACTGTCAGTTCCTGTGGGCACTTCCTTAGGGTTCGAAGGGTTCGTGGTGGTGAAGCCACCGAAATCACTGTGTCTGGGCCCCGCCCTCGCGTCAATCGTGATGATGTCGAGGGCAGAGCAATGGCATCAAAGAGCGAGGGCGGAGCAATGGCATCAGTGGATGAAGGTGGCGTGCGTTGACGAGGTGCGGAGCAATGGCGGTGAGTGGGTTCAAAATGCCGAAGGGGTGGGTAGGGAGGGGGGGGGGTTCGGGACGAAAACCTTGCTAGCGCCCGTTTCATTTCCTCCAGAAACGGGCATGTTTTACTAGTTTTTTAATGTTTTAATCATCTTTATTAAAAGCAAAACATGTTAACATGTTGGTTGATAAGCTTCATAAAGAACAAGAAAAAAACAGTAAACAGTCCAACATGGCACAATAAAAACTTTTACAGAGAACATACCCCAAGAACCCTTCCCCTCCCTTACTCCCCTCCGTCCCTATAAGCCCACTCAACTGTTTCCACCCGCCAAAATAACACAACAGATGTACAGACAGGGCCGGCCCTAGGGTTTCTAGCGCCCTCCTGCAGTCTATTAGTTGGCGCCCCTACCCATCCAGAGGCCGGATCACTATGGCTCCACCCCCACAGTAGACACACCCCTTTTACCAGCCATGGCATCATTGAAAATATTACACCAGTATAGAAGAAAAATAACTTAGCACACAGACCAGGAATTAGGAGAACAGACAGTCTTGCCAACTCTGAAAAACAATGTGTTATCAAAATTTCAGAATCTAACAAACAGATCCCTATTCAGACACTTGGCCTTGCAGTCACACATGTAGAACAGAGATAGCCCCTTTTCAAATTCTTCAAAAATTAACCTGAAATCCTAAGAAGTAAGACTCTGCATGCAGCACAATAGCCTTCCCATCGAGCACAGCTTAGGATCTAGCTAGGACAGACTTAATCAGCATAAACTAACATATTCTACAATTTGAGTTGGACAGACTAACAGGAGTTACTGAAGTGGGAATGAGAGATAGGTGATGGTTAGGAATTGAAAGCAGGCATCTAGCCCTCCTGTCCTGTGAGTTGCTGTGTTGGGGGTGGGGGGGGGGGTGGAAAAGGGTGGGTCAGGTGCAGCACTAAACAGCAGTCTCTGACAAAACAAGGGTCCAGGCTCTGCTGTGCTGTCTCTGGCTGAGCCCTCTCTAGGCAGAGGACAGAGGTTAGCTGAGCTCCCACAAGTTATTTCAGAGCCAGATTCAGTTGGAGCAGTGACGTCCTCTGACAAACACAAGGAGGATATTTCTCTGCTTGGGAGGGGGGAGGGGACGGGACAGAGAGCTGACAGCTTTGGAGCCAGACTGAGATGAGCAGCAGAGTAGATACTCAGCAGAGCTTGATTGCTTGCAAACTGGAGCCCTTGAAGGCATGCACCCCCCTGCAGTGCTTACCGGGTTTGACTGGCCCTGTGTACAGATCAGTAGGACTTGAAGCATTTCATAACAAGCACTGCCTCCACTGTATGCAAATCTCTCTCATGAATATTCATTGTCAATATCCTGACAAACCTGACTGCAAGTGCCTTGGGTAACTCTAGGACCAGGTTATCCTAACTACCCTAAGAGGCAGACACGGTCGTATAATTAACATTATAATTTTATTTCTATTTGGGTAATAACTGAAAAAATGCTATTAAAAATTATATTACAAAACATGACGTTGACATGGTTAACTTCTACTGTGCATCAACCAGTAGTGAGTAATAGTAATAAACAATATTAAGTGCATTTTTATTATATATCACTGCATTCTTCAAAACAGGAGAGAGTTCCCACAAACCATCTTTCTCTTTTGATCAAGGCACAGGAAAAAAAAAAAAAAGCTTTCAAATGCTCCCTGGTTTCAACCTAATACATGTTAAAGGTGGAATATGAATATCATAAATAAATAAATAATCTGAATGTTGAGCACTTGATTCTCATAACATGATGTCTGTTTTAGTGGCCCATTACCAGTGCTTTTTTGTCGAAAAGAAGGTGCCGGTACTCATTGTGGGTGGGGGTCACCACATGATCCCACCCCTATTATAGCCACACCCACATTAGCCACACCCCTTATACCAGCCATGGCGCATATAAACAGACATCATTGAAAATATTATACTAGTATAGGAGAAAAAAATAATGTGATTTTTTTTTCCATTATAAATAATTTCTGTAAGCTTTACAGCTCCAGTATACCCAGTGCAAAATAAGACAGCAGATGTAAATTCTCAAATTGGACATATTCCAGACACTAAAATGAAAATAAAATGATTTTTTCTACCTTTGTTACTATTTAGCATTTCTATAGCGCTACAAGGCGTATGCAGCGCTGCACAAACATTTGTTATCTGGTGACTTTGTTTTTCTGATCATGCTGGCCCAGTACCTGATTCTGCTGCTATCTGTCCTCTTAACTCCTTTTCCAGGGCTTCCTTTCCATTTATTTCTTTACTTTCCGCCTTTCTTCTTCATTTCTTGCCCTACATCCGTAAGTAAAAGCTGGGTCCTCTGCAGATTTGACTGTCCAGTGGATCCAGCTACCTATTTTCTTCATCCATGTGCAGTTTTTCTCCTCGCTTCCTTTTCCCTCATCTCATCTCCTTCCTCACTATTCCCTCCCCTCCATCCACCCATGTCCATCATTTCTTCTCTCTCCCTTCCCTCTCCTCCATCCACCCATGTCCAGCAGCCCTCCTCTCCCCTGCCCTCCCCTCCATCCACCCATGTCCAGCAACCCTCCTCTCCCCCTGCCCTCTCCTCTATCCACCCATGTCCAGCAACTCTGCTCTCCCCTGCCCTCCCCTCCATCTACCCATGTCCACCGACTCTCTTCTCTCCCCTGCCCCCCTCTCCAGCCACCCATGTCCAGTGACTCTCCTCTCCCCTGCCACCCCTCCAGCCCCCCACCCAGCGAATCTCGTCTCTCCCCTGCCCCCCCTACCCAGCGATTCTCCTCACTCCCCTGCCTTCCCTGCAGCCCCTACCCAGCGATTCTCCTCGCTCCCCTGCCCCCCCTCCTCTAGCCACCCAGGTTGTCCAGTGGATTCTTTGGGGCAGGCAGGAAAGATCCCCAGTCTTTCCTGCCCGCTACCTGCGCTGACTCTCCCGCGGCGCTACTGCATCGCTCTTAAAAATGGCCACCAAGACTTACAAGGGCGGCCTCCAAGACTTCAGCAGAAGTCTCGGTGGCCATTTTTAAAGAGCGATCCGGCAGCGGGCAGGCAAGACTGGGGATCTTTCCTGCCTGCCCCGAAGAATCCACTGGACAACCTGGGTGGTTTCCTTCTTCAAGAGGGAGGGAGGAGAGCCGGCTCGCCCTGAAGGCCAACCGGCTCTAGAGACGGCTCCAGCACACCACCGGACCTCACAAAAAAGGTGCTGGTACGCTGTACTGGTGCATACCAGCACAAAAAAAGCACTGCCCATTGCCGAGAAAAAAAATCTCAGCACGAATATAACACGTGCTAGGGTGTCCCCACAACCTGTCCCTCCAACTGACCACTGATTAAGATTTATAACAAACTACTAAAAAAGCCCCGTTTCTGATGCAAATGAAACGGGGGCTAGCAATGTTTTCTTCTGTGTGCATGTGGGAGTGTGTGTGTCCCTGCCCTCTGGCCTCTCTCCCCTCCCCCCTCTGAGTCCTTCACTGTTACAGAGCCAGCGATTTGATTTCGTGCTCTGCTGTTTTCCTTCACTGACTGCGTTACAGAGAGGGCAGGGCAGACACTCATAGGGAAACCGGATATCTCGCCCCCTTCACACTTCCGGCTGGAGGCTTCATAGAACGTTGGTGTTGCCTTTTATATAGAGAGATTACTACTCTCTACCTATGAAAAGTTATTCCGTTATTATACTTCCTCTGTGTACATCTGTATGCTGTACAAACTGGCATGTCTGAAAATATAAATGAGATTAAATAAAAATACCACCAACAATAAAGAACGAAAGAACGACAAGGCGAATGCAGCAGCTCATAGCTTTGCTTGCTTTGTTTTGAGTGAACGGGGATGACAGCTGCGCTGGGAAGGGGAAACTTAGATTGACCTAATTGTTTTCAGCGTTCTGACGTCAGTTCATCTCCTATCTATTAAACCTCCTTGGGAAACATAGACAAACCTAATTGGGTTTCAATGGTTTGACGTCACTTCGTCTCCTGTTTTTTCTAACCTCTTTGGAAACGTATTACATACGTTTGCCCCACCCGAAACGAATTGGTTCAGTCCTCCGTCCTCGCTTTTTCCTTAGGTTTGGGAGCCGAACCACCGCACAAGTTGGTGGGGGGAGGAGGTAGGACGACTAAACGTAACAATACTAGAAGAAATGCACGACTTCTAGAAAACCAAAAATACTTGGTTAAATATCTCCTTTTAAAATTTGTGATTACTTAACCAGGGGCCTTCCAAATATGAAATGTTAAACTTGCTCCGCCGATGCGCTCTCACTTCTTCCCCGAAACCCGGAAGCGTTAGTGGGATATTCCAAAGATGGCGACCTTCTGGTGTGGTAGGAGAGTGCGGCTGCAGCAGGTAGGTGAAGAAATCCAGAGACGCCGGCAGGGGGATCCTGATTCCTACACATTGAGAATACTCGTTTTTTTGGCTATGGTTTGTTTAGGAATCTGTATCGTTTCCTCTTATACCAGTGCCCGTGTTTAAAGCTTTCCAGCCTGAGGCGTGTATTTCTCATCTCATTAACTCCCATCTCCGTTTAACAAGCGCAAAATGTAATGCTTGCTTACCGCTTATGTTATTAGAATTGTAAAATAAGGGTTTTTAAACTTGCCCTGGTGATCCGAAAGCCTGTCAGGTTTTCAGGTGCTTTCTAAGTGAATTTGAATGAGATAAACGTTCATATACTAGAGATACTAGGAGGCCTATTTTCAAAGCACTGACTGGTCTCGTGCTCCAGGCTGTTGGAGGGACTGTTCTTAAAGTGGCCCAGGCTATTGAAGGGATTTTTCTTAAGGGAAAGGAGCACAGTTCTGTAGACCCCCTCACATACCCTCCCCATCAGCTTAACCATACCTGGTTGAGCGCCTGCCATTTCAAGGTCCACCTCCTGGGACAAAAAGTCTGCATTAGCATGCTCTCAGCCCAATAGCTAAAAGGTTGGAAGCTCACGTTACACATGCATTGGACTCCTTATATCGAGCAATCCACTGTAGGGGCTAATGGTCAGTAACCAGCAGGAAGGTTTGGCCTAGCAGATACTACTGGAACATCTCCAGTGCCCACTTGACCGCGAGAGCCGCCTCCTCATTCACTGCATAGTTCTTTTCTCTTGGGAACAGTTTCAAGCTAATGTATGCCACGAGGGGGTCTTCCCCATTCACTTCCTGGGCTAGAACAGCTCCCAGCCTAACCTCTGAGACATCAGTCTCTGTGATAAAGGGTTGATTAAAATCCGGGCTGACCAACACCGGTTCTGAACAGATAGCCTTCTTCGGAGTTTGGAAGGCCACATCCAATTCTTCAGTCCAGTGTATCTTCTCGGGGGACGACTTCTGCAGGAAGTAGGTTAGCGGTTCTGCTTTCTCAGCAAATCCGGGGATGAACTGGCAGTAATAACCCATGATCCCAAGGAAAGCTCATACTTGCTTCCTCATTTGGGGTATCGGCACCCAAGTGATCGCTTCTACCTTCCAGATCTGTGGTCTCACTTGTCCTTTCTTGACCTAGTACCTCAGATACTGGACTTATCTTCTCAAGAAACACTTTTTGGGGTTCGCTGTTAACCCAGCAGTCTGTAGACTATCCAGTACTGCTTCTACTTGGATAAGATGACGATGTCATCTAGGTAGGCAGCCGCATATCCACCATGGGGTCTACATAGGCAATCCGCAAGGCATTGGAAGGTAGTTGTGGCTCCATGAAGGCTGAATGGGAGCACTGTAAATTGGAACAGATCCTGGGGTGTTGAAAAGGCTGTCTTTTCTTTTGCGACGGGGGTAAGAGGTACCTGCCAATATCAATTGGTCAGGTCCAGGGTTGAAATGAATTGGGCCTTTTCAGTTGCTCAGTGAGTTCATCCACCCTTGGCACTGAATAGGCCTCTAGTTTAGATGTAGAATTCACTTTTCGAAAATCAATACAAAACCGGATGCTTCCATCTGGTTTGGGTACCAATATAATGGAGGATGCCCAATTACTTAGGGACTCTTCGATAACTCCCAATTTTAACATTTCCGCGACCTTCTTCGCCTCCGTTTGCTGCCAGGCTTCTGGGATTTGATAGGGACGCTGCCAGACTACCAGTCCTGATTCGGTGATAATATCAAGAGTTGCAAGGTGGGTCCAGCCTAGCCCTTTGGAAAACATATCTCCATTCTGACATATCAACTGCTGCAAGTCGGCCCTCTGCGACTCAGAGAGCTGGTCACCGAGTGGGCCTTCTCCCATATCATAGTTCAAACAGAGAATCCTGTTGAACTCTGGGGCACCTCTTGGATGGCAAACAGCATGTATGGGAGTAGGGAATCCCAGTTTTCCCCATCTTCAGCCACAAACTTCCTCGGATCTGTTTCAAAGTCTTATTGAAAATTCCCGCCAGGCCGTCTGTGGGTGATTCACTGAGGTCCATAAAGTCTTCACCTTGAGTAAGACACACTTGCTTCATCACCCAGAACATGAAGGTAGTACCTTGGTCCATCAATATCTCTGCCGGAATCATCATCTGGGAGAAGAGCTCCCACAGCGCGTTAGCCATGGTGATGATTTTCATGTAGTGTAATGCAATAGCCTCTGGATAGCGAGTAGCATAATCCAGAATTACCAGGATATATTTATGGCCTCAGGTAGGGTCTGTTTGGGGTGCTGCCATACCCACTGCTTCATAAGCAATGGTAGAACTTCCAGGAGCTGGTGCAGGAGGACGACTCTTGATATTTCCAAGCCTGTCTTTTCCTTCTGGTTGCAGCCACCTCCAGGCGACCTCCTTGAGTTGGTAAAATAAACTCCAGGGGTTTTCTTTGACTTGCAGGGAACCCTTCTGGAACCACTGCCAATAGGCCTCTGGTGTGTAGCCCGCCCCCTCTCCAGGATGGCTGCTTTCACCTCTGCATAGGTGGCCATCCCAGCACATCCTGGAATGCCATCTGGCTGTTACATGTTAATAAATTCCCCAGATAAGCTGTCCATGATGCCTCTAGCCAACCAGCAAAGTGGGCGATCCTCTTGAAGTTGGTCATGAAACAGTCTGGATCATCCGGCACCATTTTCTTTAAGACAGAAATCGGAGGAGTTGCTGACAAGCTGGGTGCCTAGGCAGCTATGCCTACTTGGGCCTGCGAGCTCTGTTGCAGCTCCACAAGCTTCTTCAACACTTAAGTGTTGCTGCTGCTGTTGCCACTGCTCAAGGCCTTCCACGTCATATGCTGGGGATTCAAATCTTCTCTCGCTGGACCTCCTTATCGTCAGGCTGGCTCCATCTTCTATACTCCTAGTTATGGGCTCTGCCCCTCCCAGCTCACTTCCTCCCAGGGCAGGTCTCATGCTCTTAAGATGGCCCAGGCTATCAGAGGGACTTTTCTTGAGAGAGGGGCAGTGTTCTGTAGACCCCCCCCCCCCCACCCCACAGACATGTGAACATCATGTATATGTGCTCTTAAACTGATGTACGTACTTTTCACTACTGGAAAGTAATACTACAATTAAATCATCCTAGATTTATACCCTAGATGTATTGTTGTACACCGCATTGCATGGATCTTTTCATAAAGATGGTTAATAAATCCTAATACTTTACAGCCAGGTCTCCTGCTTAGCAATACACAGGATCTCTGATCTTTCCATCTGTCTCACATTTAGTTGTCTAACCCACTGGCCTATAACAGTGTGCCAAGACAAGTTGAGCTTCTGTGATACAGGTCTGCCGCACATTGGTTCCAGTTCTCAAAGCTCTAGCACTATAGCGAACAGCACCCGTCCCATACTGCAGGAACAGTGCAGAAAAATAGCCCTCCAAAGCTCAAAGCTAATGGCATTCAAATTATATGCACACTGTGAGACCAAAAGTAAGGGGGAGGAATGTGCATGTGCACAAGAGTGTCGTGGTAAGCACTGTTCTTGTGTGCATGAGCCAGGAAAATCCTGAAGTGAAGCACACATCAACACCATTCTGCGCCTTTAAATATAAGCTTTTCACATTTTTTCCCCACTTGAAAAGCTTATAATTTTTAATGCAGAAAACAGGTGCCACTGTGTGCTTTCACTTTCGGGTTTGCACAAACTTGCACATATTTGATTTCAGTACCAGCACTTAGAGGTTTGCAAAATGAAAACCGGCAGATTTTAAAAAGAAAATCACAAGAAATCCTCTCTTCAAACCATACCCCAATGTCAGCTCCGAGCTGGCATTTTTCTAGCAGTAAGAGCGAGGTTTTGTTTGTACACTGTTCTCTGAGCATTGAGGAGGCATAGCAGATGATCTCATTAATGTCCGTTTGACTACATTTAAATATGATTTGCAGCCATCTATGGCGCGTTCTTTCTTTCCTGTGCTAAAGCCCTATGAGTTTTTTGCACAGATATGGTTCTTACCTGCTGTCTACATGTGAGAGAGTGTTAACCTTCACCCTCTCTTGCTGTTTTGTAAAAGTTCTAAATGTCTTTTAACAAAATGCAGAACATCTTGAGAGTAATTACTTAAATAGGTCTATACTTCAGCATTCATTGGTACTCTGAATCAATGCACAGTTTATAATTTTATGACTACAGGACGTCTTAAATCTTAATTTTAAATACACGATGCTTATGAATCTGCATATTGAGGGGGATGGAAATACTGCTGTTTAACCATTCCATTTTCATATTTGCTTGTTGGGGTGAATTCTTTTTTAGGTTTTACAGAACATCTCGTGGGTTTTTGCTAAGAGTCGAAACATTCAGACTTCATCCATTTGTTTCAAGGTAATCCCGCAGATGATATTATACAGATTATTCTACATTGGAGCCTGTTCTATTTAACTGTTTTAATAGGGATTTTGCAGTATGTCAAACATACACAGGGCAAATAGTAATTCACTCTGCAGCTCCTCAGTACCTCTGCACTCTTATCTCTCCCTACACTCCTCCCTGTGAACTCCATTCATTGGGTCAATCTCTCTTATCTGTACTGGTCTCCTCCACTGCCAACTCCAGACTCTTGCTGCACCATACTTCCTGAGTCAGTACTTCAAGTTCCATCTCTGGCAGTCTTCAAATGTAGGCTAAAAGCCCACCTTTTTGAAGCTGCTTTTAACTCTTAACCCCTGTTCACTTGTTCAGTACTCACGTCTGTTGTATCATTCCCACCTTAAGTAATTTTCTTATCCCTTATTTGTCATGTTTGTCCCGATGAGATTGTAAGCTCTTGTCAAGCAGGGACTGTCTCTTACATGTTCAACTGTACAGCACTGCGTATGTCTAGTAGTGCTATAGAAATAAGTAGTAATAGTATCTCCCCTCTGTGTTCCTAATCCCTATCCATCCCCCATTTCCAGCATCTCTCCTCTCTGTCCCTGTCCTCCCCCCATGTTCAGCATATGCCCTCTGTGGCCTTGTCCCTATGCTCCCTCAATATCCAGCATCTCTTCTTTGTGGCCCTATCCCTCCCCACAATCAGCTTCTCCCTTCTCTCTTCCCTTCATCCTACACCCTTCAGCCTTGAGCCAGCATCTCTCCTTGTCTCTCCTGCCCTTTACCCTGGGACCAGCATCTCTCCTTCCACTCCCCTCCCTTGGCAATTCTGGTATCTTCCACCCTCTCTGTAGATTTGGCATCTCATCCCCCCTCCTCCAAACGGAAAACTTACAATGGGTTGCTAGCAGTGGAAGTGCTACAGACAGGTCTTCTCCAGCTGAGGTGGGCAACTTTTATACTCTACTGCATAGTGCTCGCAAATACTTAAGGAATAGTGTTCATATGGGAAAAGGTTCTGTGGTCTGAAGAAACCAAAATGGAATTTGGTGATCTCTGTGCTAAGCAATATGTGTGGCATAAAACTAACAGCACATTCCTTTGCTAACACCATCCCTTCAGTAAACTCTGATAGTGTTAGCATGTTTTGGTGATGCTTCACAACACCGGGGACAGAGAAGCTGTGAAGATTGAGGAGAAAGATTGATTTTGCAAAGTACAGGCAGATCCCGGAAGAAAACTCCTAGTCTGCCAAAAACTGGGGGGTGGCTTGTATAAGGATCTGATGAAAACGGGCTGTTCAGCTGTCCATGCTGTAATCACGCTTTGTATCAGTGTGATGCCTGGATAAAGATCTGCTTGCCAGATGTGAATGCTGTATTTTACTTTACATGTATTAGTGTGATGCCTACATGACAGTTTTACACATTACTACTACTGTGACCCGAGTGTAGCAGAGACAGGTCATAAGCTACGAGTGTATGTCAAAAAGGGAAGAGGAGACACCTTAAGGTGAGTAAAATGTCAGTTTGCAACATTGATGGATTGCTGATTTAATCAAGTTTTGACAATGAGTGTGACTATGCTGCATCAAAATTGTAAAACTGTTCTCTGATTGTGTGACCTCCCTGTTTGTGAGGTAGTATTTGATCATGATAAAGTGTAACCTGCAAGAGTGGCATGTACAGCTCTGGCTGTTTTATTGCGCAGACTAAATGGGCCATGATTTGCCATCATATACTGTTACTGATTATTTTTAAAGTGCTTCTAGGTGTATGCATTGAGACAGTCTTTGCTCCACAGACTACTAGAAGCAAACATACATGACAAACAAGAGAGTCTAG
The DNA here is from genome assembly GCF_901765095.1 of Microcaecilia unicolor. NCBI lineage: Eukaryota > Metazoa > Chordata > Amphibia > Gymnophiona > Siphonopidae > Microcaecilia > Microcaecilia unicolor. The sequence continues at coordinate 293,541,514 of NC_044034.1, read as the reverse complement.
GAGAATATGTTACAGGAAAGCAGTCAAGATGTAAAAGCAACTTCAAAAAGGTGACATTTTAGTCTGGATTTGAATTTGGCCAGAGAGGGAGCGCGATGCATCAATTCAGGAAGTCTTATTCTGTAAAAATGATCCCACAAGGATGAAAGAGTGGAATCCGAAGTTAGCAACGGAGAGAATGGGCATAAATAAGAAATCTTCCAGATAACTTTTTCACCGGGAAGGATGTAGGGAGAGAGGAGATAAACCATGAGGAACTACAGAGTGAATTCATTTTACAGAGGTTTTGTAAGAATAAGAACTGTCAAACTTTATATGTATTACAGTGGGGGAAATAAGTATTTGATCCCTTGCTGATTTTGTAAGTTTGCCCACTGACAAAGACATGAGCAGCCCATAATTGAAGGGTAGGTTATTGGTAACAGTGAGAGATAGCACATCACAAATTAAATCCGGAAAATCACATTGTGGAAAGTATATGAATTTATTTGCATTCTGCAGAGGGAAATAAGTATTTGATCCCCCACCAACCAGTAAGAGATCTGGCCCCTACAGACCAGGTAGATGCTCCAAATCAACTCGTTACCTGCATGACAGACAGCTGTCGGCAATGGTCACCTGTATGAAAGACACCTGTCCACAGACTCAGTGAATCAGTCAGACTCTAACCTCTACAAAATGGCCAAGAGCAAGGAGCTGTCTAAGGATGTCAGGGACAAGATCATACACCTGCACAAGGCTGGAATGGGCTACAAAACCATCAGTAAGACGCTGGGCGAGAAGGAGACAACTGTTGGTGCCATAGTAAGAAAATGGAAGAAGTACAAAATGACTGTCAATCGACAAAGATCTGGGGCTCCACGCAAAATCTCACCTCGTGGGGTATCCTTGATCATGAGGAAGGTTAGAAATCAGCCTACAACTACAAGGGGGGAACTTGTCAATGATCTCAAGGCAGCTGGGACCACTGTCACCACGAAAACCATTGGTAACACATTACGACATAACGGATTGCAATCCTGCAGTGCCCGCAAGGTCCCCCTGCTCCGGAAGGCACATGTGACGGCCCGTCTGAAGTTTGCCAGTGAACACCTGGATGATGCCGAGAGTGATTGGGAGAAGGTGCTGTGGTCAGATGAGACAAAAATTGAGCTCTTTGGCATGAACTCAACTCGCCGTGTTTGGAGGAAGAGAAATGCTGCCTATGACCCAAAGAACACCGTCCCCACTGTCAAGCATGGAGGTGGAAATGTTATGTTTTGGGGGTGTTTCTCTGCTAAGGGCACAGGACTACTTCACCGCATCAATGGGAGAATGGATGGGGCCATGTACCGTACAATTCTGAGTGACAACCTCCTTCCCTCCGCCAGGGCCTTAAAAATGGGTCGTGGCTGGGTCTTCCAGCACGACAATGACCCAAAACATACAGCCAAGGCAACAAAGGAGTGACTCAGGAAGAAGCACATTAGGGTCATGGAGTGGCCTAGCCAGTCACCAGACCTTAATCCCATTGAAAACTTATGGAGGGAGCTGAAGCTGCGAGTTGCCAAGCGACAGCCCAGAACTCTTAATGATTTAGAGATGATCTGCAAAGAGGAGTGGACCAAAATTCCTCCTGACATGTGTGCAAACCTCATCATCAACTACAGAAGACGTCTGACCGCTGTGCTTGCCAACAAGGGTTTTGCCACCAAGTATTAGGTCTTGTTTGCCAGAGGGATTAAATACTTATTTCCCTCTGCAGAATGCAAATAAATTCATATACTTTCCACAATGTGATTTTCCGGATTTAATTTGTGATGTGCTATCTCTCACTGTTACCAATAACCTACCCTTCAATTATGGGCTGCTCATGTCTTTGTCAGTGGGCAAACTTACAAAATCAGCAAGGGATCAAATACTTATTTCCCCCACTGTATCTCATTAAGTATGAAGTATAAATGAGACAGTAAAATAAATCATAATGATTGTATTCACTGTTAGATAAGTGATTGCATTTTCTTCAGTTGTCAAGGATTCTCGGTATTGCTGATGCTAACCTTTCTTTCCTGTGTTTTTTATAGAACAGAGCTGCTCGGGTGCGAGTTGGGAAAGGAAACAAACCTGTGACATATGAGCAAGCTCACCCTCCCCACGACATTGCTCACAAGAAAGGCTGGCTGTCCCTGCACACAAGTCAGTACCCATTGAGTATATTCATGTCAGCACCATGCTATAAGTGTGAGCTGTATGTGGCATCTCGCATTGTGTATTCATGCTGCTGTGAACAGGGTTGAGCTGAGAGAACTCTCCAAAAGCTGGATATAATAGCACTTGTACACTAAGATGCCACCCATAGTACTGAATAATTTACTATGGACTAGGGGTGTTCATTCATTTGACTCTATATGGGAAACCTCAATTAACATTTTCCAAATCTTTTTCTGTTATTATTTGTGTTGTTAAAAGTGCACATTGTTCCAGAAGAGTGTGCACACTTTTTGAAAGTGGATGTACTCTTTCATAGGAATTTGTGCTCTTAAAAATATTCTTTTAACAACAACAAAAAAGAACGAAAGGAACATTCCTGTAAACAACACAGGAAACGTTCCAAAATGAAATGTTGCAAGGTGCAGACCTCTACTGTAGAGCAGAAGCAACTCTCACACATTTATTTTATTATCTTTGGATTTAAAGAAACAAATGTACATGGTTGAGTGGAATAATGCGGCTGATTCCGGAAGTGCAGTTGGCAAACAGGGGCCCAAATAGGAGGATGGAATAATTGTGGTCTCTGGATACCAAATGGCTGCTGGTGCTGTGCTGTGGTGTTATTTAGTATCCTGAGTCTTCGCATTTAGATTGGGTGAAACTGATACTCTCTGACCACTAGAATGGTAGAGGATGGCATACTGCTCACTTACCAGGAAGTTGTACCATCCTGTTGAAGCCGAGATGGCCATATTAATGGAATTTTAAAAAATGGTAAGTAACATACTGGTCCTCTACGCTTTTTCCCAATTTGTGTCTATGGGAAAAAATTCTGAGCACATCTGTGTGCATGATGTGTGTTAAAAAAGGGAGGCAGGTTCTCAGTGACTTGTAGTTACTATAGTGAAAATTGCCTGAAATTTCAATGCCTCAATATAATGAATAAACAGAACTCCAAAAATGGGTGCCCACAACGTAGGGATCTATCCACATCCCCAGGCACCCTAATATTACAAACAGGAACTTTTCTGATTGTTTCTTCAATCATAGTCATAGTAGATGACGGCAGAAAAAGACCTGCACGGTCCATCCAGTCTGCCCAAGAAGATAAATTCATATATGCTACTTTTTTTATTTGTACTGTCCTCTTCAGGGCACAGACCGTATAAGTCTGGCCAGTCCTATCCCCGCCTTCCACCACCAGCTCTGGCACAGACTGTATAAGTCTGCCCAGCACTATCCTCGCCTCCCAACTACCAGTCCTGCCTCCCACCACCAGCTCTGGCACAGACCGTATAAGTCTGCCCAGCACTAACCCTGCCGCCCAACCATCAGCCCTGGCACAGACCGTATAAGTCTGCCCAGCACTAGTCCTGCCTCCCAACCACCAGCCCTGGCACAGACCGTATAAGTCTGCCCAGCACTAGGTCCCGCCTCCTAACCACCAGCCCCGGCACAGACCGAATAAGTCTGCCCAGCACTAGCCCCGCCTCCCAACCACCAGCTCTGCCACCCATTCTAGGCTAAGCTCCTGAGGATCCCTTCCTTCTGCACAGGATTCCTTTATGTTTATCCCACGCATGTTTGAATTCCGTTACCGTTTTCATCTCCACCACCTCCCGCGGGAGGGCATTCCAAGCATCCACCACCCTCTCCGTGAAAAAATACTTCCTGACATTCTTCTTGAGTCTGCCCCCTTCAATCTCATTTCATGCTCTCTCGTTCTACCGCCTTCCCATCTCCAGAAAAGGTTTGTTTTCATCATCATTAGCTTCTGCTCTAGCCAGAGACCTGCCTCTAATATTAGTAAGCCTGCTAAGTTTTGTGTCCATAATATGAATAATTTATCTGAAAATATATAATTGAAAGGAGAGTGTTTGCAATAAGTTTTTGTAGTATAAATAAGATAAGTGGCCAGGAGGGGGTGGTTTTGGTGAAAAATTCCTTGCAAGATTTTAAACTTTCCATTATATAGCTTCAGCCATTGCAGTTTTTTAAACCATGCTTGTTGCATTTATGAAATAATCCTCAGCTATATCTACTTGTTCTCACAGATTATATAGATTGATAATGGTGGGCATCACTAAGTGGTAAGGAGCTTTTAAAAACATTTTTAAAAATACAGCCCACTAAGGGCCTATTTACTGAACTGTGTTAAGGGTTTGCAGTTACCACATTGTAACTGCAAAACTTCTACATTAAGGTTTGAGGATGTTTCCTGCATCTTCCAATACAGTTAAATGTACAACAAAGATCTTTGTTATGCATTAATTGCACTTCAGGTAACAGTGTAGTTAACTACACCTATTGAGGTGGGGTTAACTCTACCATATTGTCTGTCAGTTTAACAATTAATGTGCACCAACTACCTCCACATTAATTGTAAGATGCAGCAGTTACCACATGTTAATAACTAAGGTGTTGTATTAACTGTTAGTGTACATTATTTGCTACAATAAACAACTAAGAAAACTTAGTAAATAGGCCCCTAAATTTCCTTAGGAAAAACACAACTACAGTGAGGGAGCAGAATTGTAATTTTTGTTTGTTTGTGGCTGAATTATTAGAAGGGATTCACCCTACCTGTTTTCCCATTTCCTGCCCTTCCCCCTCAGTGCTGGTGAATCACCTTTTTTTTTCCTTCCCTGAATGCTTCCCACTTCCCCAGTGCCCCCCACATCTCATTCCTGAGTTGCTGTGCTTCCTGCCCTGAGCAGCACTCCCATGACACTTTACTCCCTATCCTGGCTGCTTTCAATCCAGGCATTCTTCTCAGCTCTCATTTCTTGCAGGTAACCTGGATGGTGAAGATGGCGCATCAGAGCGGACAGTGGAGGATGTCTTTATCCGAAAGTTTATCTTTGGTACCTTCCATGGTTGCCTAGCCAATGAAATTGTGATCAAGCGCCGTGCCAATCGCATCATCATCTGCGCAGTACTTGTGCAGAAGCTGGCACCACACAAGTTCTATTTCCTGCTTGGCTACACAGAGACACTGCTTAGCTTTTTCTACAAATGTCCTGTCACCATGGAGGTACAGACTGTAGAAGAGAAAGTCATCTACAAGTACTTATAACAGGTAAGGAGGGACTACTTCTGGTTTAACAATTAATTTCATTCATTTATTTCCTTCCTTTCCCATCTTTTCCTGGGTACATGCAAAATGGGTTGCAAAATAATAATAATAATTTTTCATAAGCAATATCCACAATATGGCAATTTGAATTTTTATCCCCCATAAGAAAACATCTGACCAGTGCAGCATTCCTTATTTTCTACTCTGGACGAGTGGGTAATATGCACGCCTACCAGCAGAAGGAGACTGAGAACTTCTACAGAGGAGCTGTGCAACCCCCCCCCCCCCCCCCCACCTCCTCAGTATTTCTCAGTCTCCAGCAGAGAGAGGTTGGTACGTGCAACTCTCGGTGGTCTGGTTTTTGGATGCGCCTTTTTGACCCTGTTTAACAAAAAAGAAAGAATTTGAACAGGGTATTCTACAGACTTTTAAGTGACACACACAAAAAAGGAGAGATTCTGAAGGCTACTTGAAGAAGCACAGGGTCTCAGACTTTGCTCCTGCATCCTTGGGGGTGCACACTCCAGTTGCCGGGTCCCCCCCCCCTCCCATGGGTGTTCATGCCTTGGCCTCCTCCCCCGCATGGCCTGGGAGGAGTTCCTTTAGGCAGCTGTAATAAGGAAGTGTCAGGTGATGTTTGTCATTAAAAAAAAAAAAAAAAAAAGAAATCTGGCTCAAGCAGTGCAGAGCCTGAAGGCAGTGGGTTCCGGTATCTACCGTGGACCCGGGAGGGGCAGTTTCGTGAAGGTCTGTCAGGAGCAGTGAGCATGACTGCGCCTTCATAAAGGTGCAGTGGTGTGTGGCGTGCCATGTGACAAGCAGCCTTTGCTGCGTGTGCGAGGAAACGGCTCCAGAGCAGGGGTCTCCAGGGCCATCGATGATGGAGAAGTCGCAGCAGGCTTCGAGGGAGGCTGCAGTCAGTGAGTTGGGTCCAGGAGCATGCGTGACTTCTCCCATGGTTTTGGCAGGAACCATCTCCATTTTAACTTCAGGTTCTGAGACCTTGGATGTCCTGGCATGATGCTTCTGTGGGCTCTACGCCTTTTTCCCCCAAATTTGTTTTGTTGTTGCACCAGACTTGGTGGGAGAGTCCTCCAGTGGTCCTTCCACACATCCCTTGAACCCTCGGTTGGGGGCTTAGCTGTGGTTCTACAGGCCAGGTGGCCTTGGGTGTCCTTGTAGGAGGACTTGGAGGAGGTCCTTTCCTTGGGGTCAGACCCATTGAAGGTAGGTTTGGACAGACGAGCTATGGGAGTTGGATCCCCTGAAGGAGACCTCTGTGATTCCCCCTGGGCAAGGACCTTTCTGTGGTCTGCATTTTCGGGCAGCAGGAGTTACTTATCTCGTCTCTGAGGTGCTTCGGGTACTTAAGTTCTCAGAGGATCAGCTGCCAGCTCCTAGGAAGGGCGATGTGCTCTTGAAAGGGGTGCGTAAGTCTCTGCAGACTTTTCCCTAATATGAGGACTGCATGAGCTGGTGGAGGCCAAGTGGCAGACGCCAGACTCACCATTGCGGATTGGGCAGCAATGGCACATCTCTACCAGCTTCCATAGGCGAACTTAAATCTTTTCGGCTGCCTAAGGTGGATGCGCTGGTTACAGCTGTCACTAACAAGATGGCTATCCCTGTGGAAGGGGGCACAGCACTTAAGGATCCATAGGCTCACAGGATGGAGGTGCTTTTGAAGCACTCCTTCAAGGTTTTGATCCTGTTCTTGCAGGTTCCAGCTTTCTTTAGGTGGGCCAAGGGCTTGTTGGATTCTCTGTCGGTAGACTCTTTCGAGTCTTCAAAGGTCATTAATTTGGAGATTGGTACTGCCTTTTTGGCAGATACCTTGTATGATTTGCTCTGGGCAAAGGAGGTAGCTGAGCAGCGTTTCTTGTGGCTTCGGAACTGGTCAGCGGACTTGTCTTCCAAGGTTCAGCTGAGTCAACTTCCTTTTAAGGGTAAGCTCCTCTTTGGAGAAGAGTTGGAGAAGTTGGTCAAGAGATTGGGTGACTTTGAGGGCAGGTCGCTGGTGGCTTCCTGGGCGGCCAGTATGGGGTGCTTCTGGAGATGTGGAAATATAGACCGGGCAAGGGAGGTGGTCCTCAGCTGAGTCATTTTTGGAAGAGGTCAGTCCTTTCAAGGGAGTTGTTGAGGAAGGGGGAGCGAGACGGTGCTCAAAGGGGTTCTGGCCTTTCAGACACTCACAATGAGGATTTGGGGGCCCATTTTCCGGTTTGTCCCACTGGCAGCAGGTTGCAGCAGTTTTACTAGAGGTGAGCCCAGGTGACTTTGGACCAGTGGGTCATCGACATCATCAGGTACAGTTATGCTCTGGAATTCCGTCGCCCTCTTCTGGACGCCTTCCTTGTGTCTCCCTGCAAGTCCTCAGTCAAGGTAGAGGTGGGTTTGTCAGACTTCGGACAAGCTTCTGGCGTTGTGTGCAGTGGTTCCAGTTCCTCTGGGCGAGAGAGTCTCTGGGAGGTATTCTGTTTACTTTTTGGTGCCCATGAAGGAGGGTTGTTTCCAATTTTGGACCTAAAACAAATGAAATAGGCCTTGTGTGTTTTGCCTTTTCAGATGGAAACTTTGCTGTCGGTCATCACTGCAGTGAATAAGGGAGAATTCCTCACGTCCCTGGATCTATTGGAGGCATACCTATACATTCTGATTCTCCTGGATCATCAGTGCTATCTCCACTTTGTGGTTCTTAGGGGCCATTACCAGTTCCGAGTGTTGCCTTTTGGGCTGGCTATTGCTCCTTGGACGTTCTCCAAGGTGGTGGTGGTGACGGTGACGGTCTCCTTCCAGCAGGATATGGAGTGCTGGTTCACCCTTACCTGGATGACTGGTTGATTCGGGCCAAGTTGGTGGAGGAGAGTCAGGCGATGATGGCCAAAGTGGACCAGCTCGGGCTGGGTAGTGAATTTGGGCAAGAGCTCTCTTGTTCCTAGTCAGTCTCTGGAGTACTTGGGAGTGTGCTTCAACACTCAGGTTGGAAGTGTTTCTTCCAGATCTCAGGATTCAGAAAATCCAGTCTCGGGGCCGGGAGCCCTTCCGCATGGGAGATTCTGAAGGCCTTGGGATCCATGGCAGCCATCATAGAAGTGGTTCCATGGGTGCAGGCTCACATTTGTCCTCTTCATGTGGTTCTGTTAGCGTGATGGTCTCCGCAGTTGGACCCTCTCTCTTGCCGCCTTTCCTTCCGACGCCCAGTTCATCACAGTCTTCAGTGGTGGCTTGACTTCCATCATCTGAGCCGGGGTATGCCCCTGGATTCTCTAGATTGGATTCTAGTACAACAGGTGCCAGTTTGTTGGGCTGGGGTGCCTGTTGTCTTGGTCGAATGGTGCAGGGGCATTGGTCGGTGGAGGAATCCCGATGGTCCATCAATTGGCTAGAGATGCGGGCCACTCTGCTGGCACTGTTGGAATTTCAGGAGCTGGTGCACGGAAGAGAGATCCCAATGTTGTTGGACAACACCATGGCAGTGGCTTATACCAATCGGCAGGGGAGACCAAGAGTCCTCTGTTAGCACAGGAGATGATTGCTGTGATGGATTGGAGGAGCAGCATTTGCAGTTGCTGTTAAGCATGTGGCTAGGGTCCACAATCTGGAGGCAGATTTCCTCAGTCGTCATCTCCTTGATCCAGATGAGTGGTCTCTGGCTTTCTCCACCTTTCACTTCATTGCTCAGCGTTGGGGCCAGTCAGTCTTGGACCTCATGGCCACGGCCGGCAATGCCAAGGCCACTCAGTTCTTCATTTGAGGGGAGAGAGCCAGTGGTGGAGGGGCTTCTGTACATGTTTCTTCCATGGCCACTCATCAGGCGCATTCTTCAGCATGTCCAGTTTCATGGGAGATGTGTGGTGCTGGTGGCCTCGGATTGGCCGAGGCGTCAGCGGTATGCAGATCTTATGCTCTTGTGCATGAGAATGCCTCTTTGTTTTCCAGTAGAGGATGGTCTTCTTCAGGGTCCTGTGCAGATGCCGGATATGGCTCAATTCTTGCCTATGGCACGGCTGTTGAGAGGGTGCGGTTGCTGAAGATGGGCTATTCGCCTTGTGTCATTTACACACTGTTGAGTTCTAGGAAGCATTCCATGTCCTTGGTGCATATCCACATTTGGTGAGTTTTTGAGGCGTGGTTCGAGGAGCGTAAAATCAATTCCCCTCAGGCTTCTATGGGCAATATCTTGGACTTCTTTCATTGTGACTTGGAGAAAAGGCTGTCTCTTTCTTCCCGTCGCGTGCATCTGGCAGCGTTGTGTTTTCGGGGACTGGTTCAAGGGCAGTCCCTTGCTCTTCATTCGGACGTGTCGTGTTTTACATAGGTACATAAGTTTTGCCATACTGGGGCAGACTAAAGGTCCATCAAGCCTAGCATTCTGTTTCCAACAGTGGCCAATCCAGGTCACAAGTGCCTGGCAAGATCCTCAGAACAGTACAATACAATACATTTTATGCTGCTTATTCTAGAAATAAGCAGTGGATATTCCCCAAGTCCATTTTAATAATGGTCAATGGACTTTTCCTTTTGGAAACCATCCAAACCTTTTTTAAACCCTGCTAAGCTAACCAATTTTACTATATTCTCTGGCAACGAATTCCAGAGTTTAATTACATGTTTAGTGAAGAAATATTTTCTCCAATTTGTTTTAAATTTACCACTTTCTAGCTTCATTGCATGCCCCCTAGTCCTAGTATTTTTGGAAAGCTTAAACAAACGATTCACGTCTACCCATTCCACTCCACTCATTATTTTGTAGACCTCTATCATATCTCCCCTCAGCCAACTTTTCTGCACACTGAAGAACCCTAGCCCCTTTAGCCTCTCCTTTCCTAGAGAGGAGTCTCCGTGGGAATTCTTGATGTCCGTAGGGTTCTGCGGTGCTATATTGCTCAGACAGAGAAGTTCCTCAAGATGGATTGCTTGTTTTTCTGTTTTGGAGGGCTACATAAAGGGGAGGCAGCATCAAAGGCCATGATTGCCCACTGGATTAAGGAGGCAATTGCATCCATGTACATGCTAGCTGGTAAGCCAGTGCTGCCAGCGTTGAGGTCACATTCCACAGGGGCGCAGGCTTCTTCTTGGGCAGAGCATTCTCTTATTCCACTGCAGGATATTTGCAGGGCTTCGACTTGGTCGTCTCTGCATTCCTTTGTGAGACATTGGCTGGATGTCCAGGTACATCAAGATGCTTCTTTTGGGGCGTTGATGTTAGCTAGAAGACTTTCCCACCCTCGTTAAGTACTGCTTGGATATTTCCCACTCGTCGGGAATGGTCTGGAGTAGACGATAGGGAAGGAGAAATTAGATATTACCTGCTAATTTACTTTCCTTGAGTCTCTGTAGATCATTCCCAACCTCACCCTGGTGAGTAGTGTTGCATTGGGATCAGGTGGTTCTGGGACTCTACTGAGTCTGGTCTCTGCTTATATTCAGGTTTGTTGTGTTGGTCTTTGGTGCTAATGGCCATTCTGTATGGGTGCTCCCTGTGTTTGGAGGTTCCTTACCTGTTCCTATTGTGTTCATGTTATGATTGTTCATCTCTTGGCTTTGCTATTCAAAATATTGAGTAGGTGGGGGGTTGCACAGCTGCTTTGTAAGGTCACTATTCAGTAGTTCTCTGTCTCCCTCTGCTGGTAGGAGTGCATATTACCCACTCATCAGGAATGGTCTGGAGAGCTCAAGAAAAGTAAATTAGCAGGTACAATCTAATTTCTGCTAGCGCACTCCAGGACCAAGAAGGATGAACACTGCACTTTTAATACCTTCCCTTTTATTTATTATAGCTGCCTCAGTCAAGATTATCCCAAACAAAGAGACTACAGAAAATAATTAAATCCTTACAAAGCACTTTCCTTTCAGCTTTCAACTTAAAGTTCCACTAAGTCTTGGTGATTATCTTTTTGTAACAGTATGGTCTGAGCTTGGTAACCTGGAGCATTTCACAGCATGACTCTGCTAGCTACACATTCCACCACACAGCAGCTAGTATGTGCCTTATTCTGATTGTGCCAGTGAGGTGGCACTGCTGTAAGGGAAATACAACATCTGAGTCTGACTTGGGGAATGGCCTAAGTGATGTGCTGCTGTTAGTCACTTTGGGCTATGACTGCCCCCAGAGTTACATGAACAAAGTGTTTGCAGTGTAAAGTCCCTCTGTTCACTGGCTTTCTTTGTAAGCCATCTACTTTTAAATTACAGTTTGCGTTACTGGACAAAACCACTGTTGAAGCTCTCGTGTTCTGCCTATGTGCTGGCAGACTACAGCCCTCGGACACTGTGAACAAACTTAATGGAAAAAAAAAAGTAAATAAGCAATAGTGCAGGACTGTGTGTGCTGTGACATAGATTTTACTCAGGACTTACTGTACTTATAAAAGGGCCTGTTTGGGGAGATAGAAGAGACTGAATAGGATACACGTGAATTACCTGCAGTGTCTTTTGCTCACTTCTGCTATGGTTGGCTGCACTATTTGGTAACCAGTGAACAAGAAATGTCTCTAGACTATAGCAGTGAGCAGTACAAATAGTGTGTTATACCTGGGGGATTTCTGTGCAACTTCACAGTGTAGAATTTGTGCAGAATTCCCCACCCCCACAGAACACACAGAGTTCTGAATTTGATGTGAAGATCTCTCCACTGCGATTGCACTGCAAGAGGGGGAGGAAGTGAACCGCTGCACATTGGGTCATTTCTTCTTCCTCTGCTGGCCCTAGACCCAGCTGTGAGAGTCTTTGAACAGCTCTGTGTTTCATTTAAACAGTCAGGTCTAGGGCTGGCAGAGGAGGAGGAAGTGACCCAATGTGTAGCAGTTCACTTCCTCCTCACCACGCAGTCACCGAGGGAGAGAAAGTAAGCTGCTAATTCTCGTTGAATGTGCCAAGGGATGATAGGAGGAGGAGCAGCAGAGCAAGGTGCGTGTGCTATGGGGGGGGGGGGAAGGCAACAGAACAAATTGTGTGCCATGGCGAAGGAGGGGAGGTGGCAAATTGTGTGCCATGGGGAGGGAGGGGGACAGAGCAAGGTGAGAGTGTAGTAAATTTTAAAAAAAATAGGAGAAAATGTTTCTTCACCCAACGTGTAATTAAACTCTGGAATTCGTTGCCAGAGAATGTAGTGAAGGCGGTTAGCTTGGCAGAGTTTAAAAAGGGGTTGGACGGTTTCCTAAAGGACAAGTCCATATACCACTACTAAATGGACTTGGGAAAAATCCACAATTTTGGGAATAAGATGTTTAAAATGTTTGTACGTTTGGGTAGCTTGCCAGGTTCCCTTGACCTGGATTGGCCACTATCGGGGCCAGGATGCTGGGCTCGATGGACCTTTGGCCTTTTCCCAGTATGGCATTACTTATTGGGATTGGGGGGACAACAAAAGGTGAAAGTGCTATGCCGATTCGAGAGACAGCAGATAAAGCTGAGATTGTGGTGGGGGCATAACAAGCTTAAGGATGTGGCGGTGGGGGGAGATAAAGCTTGACAGCGTGCCATGGGGTGGGTGGGGGAGAGGTACAGTGGTAGCTGGGGAGCGGTGGAGAAAAGTGAGTGGGAGAGGGAGAAATGGTGATACTGCATTAGAGAGAAAATTTTTGGGGCAGATAGAATTAGGGATCTTGCTGGGAGAGAGATATGGAACTGAGGAGGAAAAAGGTGGGAGGGAATTTCAGGCCTTATGATGGGGAAATTCTGTGTGAAATCACTCTAAATAAACAGTGCAGAATTTTCAAACGTTTTGCACAGTATTCCCTCAGGAGTAGGGTATTGCATCGATTGGGCAGGATTATCATCCTGGCTTCTGCTGCAGAGTAATTTTATAAGAGCCATTTGCTTGAACTCATTGCAATGCTGTTTCTCCTCAGAACCTGTCCTGCAATGTGCACAGGCCTCTTCCCCAGAGGTGGCAGCATAAATGATCCTGCAATATTGTAACTGGATGGCAACAGCTGTTCCGAGGGCCTGTGTTATCCAGCTTGTGAAGGAGGACAGATCTTGGGCCAGAAGATCATCTTGTGCTGAAGGCTGCAGTTTATCCCCCAATGGCAGTTAAATGAAGGGCAAGAATGGGTTGGTGACTACAAAAAAAGCTGCTGAATGGTGCTATGGATGTAACACAGGAAGTCTGGGTAGACTGTTAAAAAAGACTTGAGTGGCGTCACTAGGTCTCTCTCGTCACAAGCAGCAACTGTAATGGGTAAATACTTAATCTCCATCCAGCACCTGGTGCAAGAACAAGAAACTGCTTTTCATGCACTAAACCAATTGAATGGCAGAACCACTGGAAAATGCTAATCTGACAATATAACAAAGTTAGAAGCTGGGGGTGGGGAGGGGGCTGAAGCAGGTTAACAAATTATACTGTGGGGATGTTATGCAAATTTCAAAGAGTTTGGTCCGAAATCTACTTGATGTAAACTTACTGATATACTGTTGTACGAAGGTTAATAAGTTAACTGTACCCAGTTCAGTGGCTTCTCTGATCTGCTAGAGAGTGTGTGTGGGGGGGGGGTGGGGGGGGGGGGGGGAAGGGGGAAGGGAGGTGTTTATATCTTTTCAAGGGTGACAGTTGCTTGTTTCAGGGCTCATGATTTTAGAGTTCCAATGGCTAGGACTGCTGGTGTAGTGACTAGAATATAAAATAGGGGAAGAAATTCCATGACGGTTGTGAAGAAAGACTCTCTGAACTAGATCCCAGTCCTGCTTTGGATTGAGCTGAAGGTCCAAAGTAGCAAAAGGAAAACTTTAGGCTCAGGAAGAAAAATGTGTGCAGACTGCCTACAATTTTGGAATTATGTGCCCCCAAACCTAACACATCTTAGCCTGGGAGTACCTTGGGACCTCATTGTCTTACATAATGAATAATTTTATGCATCATCACACAACTTTTCACTACTAATAAAAATGCTAAAAGGGCTTTCCCTTATCCTCTTTGGGCTGTTTGCTTAACACTGGTTCTCTTTCAGGGTACCTACCTCTGACAATTCACATTGTGTTTTCTTTGCTGCCATCTGGTGTCTGTGGCAGGGTCCTTGTAGTCAGATTAAGAGTCACTTAGGGGACCACCAGCATGAGGTGGTTCATGATACTGCAGTTGATTCCTAGGCTGCGGTGAAGTATATAAACTTATAAACCTTATCACCTCCAGGTTCTCAGTTTTACTTTTACCTTCTCAATAAAATGATTTTTTTTTTTTTTTAAATATCCACATTTACTCCCTGGTGAAAATATTTTCTACTTATAAAGGTACTAGAATTCATTTAATGTTGCTGCTTGAATGCAGCAGAGCACTAAACTCTTGTTCAGATTTTAAATCTGTGTTTAGTGACACTGGTTTCCTGTGCTATTGGGAGCTGTACCAAAAGCATACAGACCAATGTTCTACATTGTTCTTGACATCTATTAACATTTCATACCATTTATACGGTCTGTGCCAGAGCTGGTGGTGGGAGGCAGGGCTGGTTGGGAGGTGGGGATAGTGCTAGGCAGACTTATACGGTCTGTGCACAGGTACAAATAAAAAGTAGCACATATGAATTTATCTTCTTGGGCAGACTGGACGGACCATGCAGGTCTTTTTCTGCCGTCATCTAGTTACTATGTATTATGTATGTTTAGAACAAGCAAGGAATGGCCAGCGCTGTGGCACTTCTCTACAGTTCCATGAATAAATACCTCAGTTGTGGGGGGGGAGGGGGAGGAAGGGAACGGTCTTTATAAAATAACATTAGGTGGCATGGAAGAGTAGCCTAATGGCTAGAGCAGCAGCGTCGCAGTGGCTGTTTTTGACCCTGGGTAAATCACTTAATGTTCCATTGTCTTAGGTACAAACTTAGATTGAGTCCACTAGGGACAGGGAAAATACATGCCTTGGGCAAAAAGGGGTGAGCTAAATGCATAAATAGATGTGAATGACAGCTCCTGGCATCTTACCTAAAAGAGAAACTGGTTCAGCTGGAAGCCCAAAGATGCAAAAGAAACTGCTAACCCAAAGAAATAAAAAAAGGATCTCACCTTCATCTGATTCAGGTCCATTTTCAATAGGGTTAATTGCAGGATTGCAGGTGATGGGCAGATTAAATATTCCCATAAGCACAGTTCTACTGAGTGTTGAATGGTTGTTAAAATACCCAAAAACTACAGTACAGCCACCCTGTTAAGTTCTGACACTTGTCTCAGCCATGGATTCCAGTGAATTATAAATTCTTCAATCGCTACTTAAAGGTAGCGCTAATTTCCACACCAGCCTTTGGATGTCTGAAATACTTTTAGGCCCAAAGCATAGTGCTTGCACCAATTCAGGGTTTTCCATATAGCATCACAATTTGGCATACAGAGCTTGAGTGCAAAAAAAAAAAAAAGGCTGCAAGATCAGTTGGGCAACAAGGCATTCTAAAGGGACAGGACAATGTAGCATTTTATATGGTGCACCCTGATTTAGTTTTTTTTTTTTATTATTATTTCTAGGAAAAATTATTGAGCTAAGTTGCAAATGATGCTTATCAAAACACCCTCACAGAAACAGCTCAATCAGTGTTTGATACAAAACCATCTATCAGGGTTGCAGTGGGCGATTAGAGCTTTTTGCTAGCGCAGTAACACATAGCAAGATGTTTCAGAATGGGTTTTAGTGCCTACTCTGCACCCAGGTCCTTTTATCCATTGGCCTTTTCCTCCTCCCCCCTCCCAATGGTGAACTGCTTACTGCAGGCAGAGCTCTTGACATGCACAACACTAGCCTCTGGCCCTTTGACAAGTTGCTCTCACAGTGCTATACTTCCAAAGTACTGTGTGACATTAAATTCAGAAAGCTTTAGCTGGGACCCTCACTTTCATCGTTCAAGATCCCTACTGCTGTATCTCTTCTATGGTTCCCCTGGCTTTTGTTGTGAGAGGATTGTCCAGCATAGTAGAAGAAAGATTTTAGCAAAGCATAAGTTCCTCCTGACACCTAAACACAAGCAGGGCCAGTCTTAGGCAGAGGCGGCCGCATAGGGCCCCGGCCGGCGCGCCTCAACTGTGCTTCGCCTCTCCGACCACCCACGTCCAGCACCGCGACTCTCCTCGTTCCCCTACTCCCCCTACCTCCAGCCACCTGAGCCCCCCCCCCGCCCACCAAACGACCCTCTTCTGCCACCCAACCCGCCAGCACCGCACCCAGCATTTTAAAAAAATCTACAAGCGGCGGTGCCTTGCGTCTGAGTAAAAGAAGAAAAATCGCTTCGTCCGTCGGCTGGCCTTCCCTCATGTCCCGCCCTCTGATGTAACTTCCGCAATGGCGGGATATGAGGGAAGGCCGGCCAACGGACAAAGTGATTTTTCTTCTTTTACTCAGACACGAGGCACCGCCTCTTGTAGATTTTTTTAAAAATGCTGGCTCAGTTGAGGTGCTGGCGGGTCAGGTGGCAGAAGAGGGACGTTTGGCGGGGGGGGCTCAGATGGCTGGAGGGAGGGGGAGCAGGGGAACGAGGAGTCACATCACTGGACATGGGTGGATGGAGGGGAGGGGGTTTCTGAACATAGGTGGAGGGCAGAGGGGACGGGGGTTGCTGGACATAGATGGATGACAGGAGGGTCACTGGACATGGGGGATGGAGGACAGAGAAGAAATGCTGGACATGGATAGAGGCGAGGGAAGAGTGAGGAAGGAGATGAGGTGAGGGAAAAGGAAGAGAAGAGAAAAAGTGCACATGGATATAGAAAATAGGCAGAAGCTGGATCCACTGGACAGTCAAGTCTGCAGAGGACCCAGCTTTTACTTACAGATGTAGGGCAAGAAATGAAGAAGAAAGGCAGAAAGTGAAGAAATAAATGGAAAGGAAGCCCTGGAAACGGAGTTAAGAGGACAGATAGCAGCACAATCGGATACGGAGCCAGCATGATCAGAAAAACAAAGTCACCAGACAACAAAGGTAGAAAAACTATTTTATTCAGGATTAACTGGAATATGTCAGTTTTTGGAAATGTGCATCTGTGATATTTTTCATGGAAGTTTCAATTTTTGTAGTATTGCTGCATGCTGAGTCTGACTTCTTGAGGTAACATTCAGTATTTTGCCTTCATGTGTTTTTCAGGTGTGATTAAGGAAGGTGCAGTATTCTGCTAGCGTATAGTTTGCAGCCCCTTTTTTTTTTTTCACTAGGTTGTGCACTGGTGTTTTAGAGCCCGATGTAATTAGTTGCCTTTCCACGCCACACATAAGGTTGTAGCTCATCCTGTCTTTGGAATTAGTGCTGTTTATGGTTTGTTAAGGTTATGAGTGTGTTTTTGCACAAGTTTGTGTATAGTGTTTTGCAGTGGAGAGATTGTGTGTTGGCCTTACTAAGGTGGCACCAAACAACAAAAAGGGTGTAGAGCCAAAACACCCTTTTAGAGGTAGTGTGTCATACCTCTAAAAGGGTGTTTTGTGGCTCTACATGAGAATTGTGATATTATGATCCCTTGCTAGCTTCATATTGTTGATGGTCTGCATTTTCCGTAGGGCTGGTATGTTGGTGTATAAGGTATTAATTGTGACTTTTATTTTTACTTTTTTTTCTGTGTGTTGTCAGACAATTATGGATGACAGAGTCTGAGTCTTCTTGAGTCAGAGTTGTGGTATATATTTTAAAACAATTTTAATAGCTTGGTGGTCTATATGTTTTTATATTGTACATTATATTTCACACATCACTTTATTTTATTGTATATCTTTTCATTTTATTGCATCTATGGGTTACAGAGTAATAGAGGAATTTGAACGTACTGAATCTTTTCTTAATATTTTTCCTTTATTCTCCTTTGTTATGAGAATTGGAACTACTAATTGTAGTGGACTTGAACTGAATAATTTCTGGGGAGGGGAGGTTTCATGATAGCATTGTGCCCATCCCCACAAGAATTTAATCTTTCCGTACCCAGTCCCACAAGAAAGTGAATGATACATACCTGTAGCAGGTGTTCTCCGAGGACAGCAGGCTGATTGTTCTCACGACTGGGTGACGTCTGCAGCAGCCCCCACCAACCGGAAAAAAGCTTCGCGGGACGGTCGGCACGCAGGGCACGCCCACCGCGCATGCGCGGCCGTCTTCCCGCCCGTGCGCGACCGCTCCCGCCAGTTGAATGACTAGCAAAAGATGAAACACACAACTCCAAAGGGGAGGAGGGAGGGTAGGTGAGAACAATCAGCCTGCTGTCCTCGGAGAACACCTGCTACAGGTATGTATCATTCACTTTCTCCGAGGACAAGCAGGCTGCTTGTTCTCACGACTGGGGTATCCCTAGCTCTCAGGCTCACTCAAAACAAGAACCCAGGTCAATTGAACCTCGCAACGGCGAGGGAACAACAGAAAATTGACCTACGAAGAACAACTAACTGAGAGTGCAGCCTGACCAGAATAAATTCGGGTCCTGGAGGGTGGAGTTGGATTTACACCCCAAACAGATTCTGCAGCACCGACTGCCCGAACCGACTGTCGCGTCGGTTATCCTGCTGGAGGCAGTAATGTGATGTGAATGTGTGGACAGATGACCACGTCGCAGCCTTGCAAATCTCTTCAATAGTGGCTGACTTCAAGTGGGCCACTGACGCTGCCATGGCTCTGACACTATGAGCCGTGACATGACCCTCAAGAGCCAGCCCAGCCTGGGCGTAAGTGAAGGAAATGCAATCTGCTAGCCAATTGGAGATGGTGCGTTTCCCGACAGCGACCCCTAGCCTGTTAGGGTCGAAAGAAACAAACAATTGGGCGGACTGTCTGTGGGGCTGTGTCCGCTCCAAGTAGAAGGCCAATGCTCTCTTGCAGTCCAATGTGTGCAACTGACGTTCAGCAGGGCGGGTATGCGGCCTGGGGAAGAATGTTGGCAAGACAATTGACTGGTTAAGATGGAACTCCGACACCACCTTCGGCAGGAACTTTGGGTGGGTGCGGAGCACTACTCTGTTGTGATGAAATTTGGTATACGGAGCATGAGCTACCAGGGCTTGAAGCTCACTGACCCTACGAGCTGAAGTAACTGCCACCAAGAAAATGACCTTCCAGGTCAAGTACTTCAGATGGCAGGAATTCAGTGGCTCAAAAGGAGGTTTCATCAGCTGGGTGAGGACGACGTTGAGATCCCATGACACTGTAGGAGGCTTGATAGGGGGCTTTGACAAAAGCAAGCCTCTCATGAATCGAACGACTAAAGGCACTCCAGAGATGGCTTTACCTTCCACACGATAATGGTAAGCACTAATAGCACTAAGGTGATTCCTTACTGAGTTGGTCTTGAGGCCAGACTCTGATAAGTGCAGAAGGTATTCAAGCAGGTTCTGTGCAGGGCAAGAACGAGGTTCTAGGGCCTTGCTCTCACACCAAACGACAAACCTCCTCCACTTGAAAAAGTAACTCTTTTTAGTGGAATCCTTCCTAGAGGCAAGCAAGACCCGGGAGACACCCTCAGACAGACCCAACGCAGCGAAGTCTACGCCCTCAACATCCAGGCCGTGAGAGCCAGGGATTGAAGGTTGGGGTGCAGCAACGCTCCGTCGTTCTGCGAAATGAGAGTCGGAAAACACTCCAATCTCCACGGTTCTTCTGAGGACAACTCCAGAAGAAGAGGGAACCAGATCTGACGGGGCCAAAAGGGCGCTATCAGAATCATGGTGCCGCGGTCCTGCTTGAGCTTCAGTAAGGTCTTCCCCACCAAAGGTATGGGAGGATAAGCATACAGGAGGCCGGTCCCCCAATGAAGGAGAAAGGCATCTGACGCTAGCCTGCCGTGTGTCTGAAGTCTGGAACAGAACAGAGGCAGCTTGTGGTTGGTCTGAGAGGCGAAAAGATCCACCGAGGGGGTGCCCCACTCTCGGAAGATCTTGCGTACCACTCTGGAATGGAGCGACCACTCGTGCGGTTGCATGACTCTGCTCAGTCTGTCGGCCAGACTGTTGTTTACGCCTGCCAGGTACGTGGCTTGGAGAAGCATGCCGAACCGGCACGCCCAACGCCACATCCCGACGGTGACGTAATACATTGCAACCTGATTGTCTGTCCGAATTTGGATAATTTGGTAGGACAGCCGATCTCTGAAAGCCTTCAGTGCGTTCCAGATCGCTCGGAGCTCCAGGAGGTTGATCTGTAGATCCTTTTCCTGGAGGGACCACAGACCCTGGGTGTGAAGCCCATCGACATGAGCTCCCCACCCCAGGCGAGATGCATCCGTCGTCAGCACTTTCGAGGGCTGCGGAATTTGGAATGGACGTCCCAGGGTCAAATTGGTCCGGATGGTCCACCAGAGCAGTGAAGTGCGGCAACTGGTGGAGAGTCGGATGACATCTTCTAAATTCCCGGTGGCTTGGAACCACTGGGAAGCTAGGGTCCATTGAGCAGATCTCATGTGAAGACGAGCCATGGGAGTCGCATGAACTGTGGAGGCCATATGACCCAGAAGTCTCAACATCTGCCGAGCTGTGACCTGCTGAGACGCTCTGGTCTGCGAAGCCAGGGCCAGGAGATTGGTGGCCCGCGCTTCGGGAAGGTAGGCCTGAGCCGTCTGGGTATTCAGCAGCGCTCCTATGAATTCCAGAGACTGGGATGGCTGGAGATGGGACTTTGGGTAATTTATCACAAACCCCAGCAGCTCCAGAAGTTGAATAGTGCACTGCATGGACCGGAGGGCTCCTGCCTCCGAGGTGTTCTTGACCAGCCAATCGTCGAGATATGGGAACACGTGCACTCCCAGCTTGCGTAGGTAGGCCGCTACCACCACGAGGCACTTGGTAAACACTCGTGGGGCAGAGGCGAGCCCAAAGGGCAGCACACAATACTGAAAGTGCCGTGCGCCCAGGCGGAATCTGAGATACTGTCTGTGAGCTGGCAGTATCGGTATGTGAGTATATGCGTCCTTTAAATCCAGGGAACATAGCCAATCGTTTTTCTGAATCATTGGCAGAAGGGTGCCCAAGGAAAGCATCCTGAACTTTTCTTTGACCAGGAATTTGTTCAGGCCTCTCAGGTCTAGGATGGGACGCATCCCCCCTGTTTTCTTTTCCACAAGGAAGTACCTGGAATAGAATCCCTGCCCTTCCTGCCTGGGTGGTACGGGCTCGACCGCATTGGCGCTGAGAAGGGCGGAGAGTTCCTCTGCAAGTACCTGCTTGTGATGGGAGCTGAAAGACTGAGCTCCCGGGGGACAATTTGGAGGCAGGGAGGCCAAATTCAGGGCGTATCCGCACCGCACTATTTGGAGAACCCACTGGTCGGAGGTTATGAGAGGCCACCTTTGGTGAAAAAATTTTAACCTCCCTCCGACCGGCAGATCGTCCGGTACGGACACTTGTAGGGCGGCTATGTTCCCGTGGATCCAGTCAAAAGCCCGTCCCCGGCTTCTGCTGTGGAGGCACCGGGGGCTGCTTAGGCGCACGCTGTTGACGAGAACGAGCGCGCTGGGGCTGTCCCTGACGAGGCCTTCGGGCCGGCTGGTTGTACCTACGCTTCGCAAAAGAATAGGGTGCAGCCTGCCGGGCCCGGGAAAAACGTCCACCTGTGGAGGTGGATGCTGAAGGCGCCCGGTGGGAGAGCTTGTCGAGAGCGGTTTCCCGCTGATGCAGTTGGTCCACCATCTGCTCGACCTTCTCACCAAAAATGTTATCCCCCCGGCAAGGGACGTCGGCCAGTCTCTGCTGGGTGCGGTTGTCCAGGTCAGAGGCACGCAGCCATGAGAGCCTGCGCATCACTATACCTTGGGCCGCAGCACGAGATGCCACGTCACAGGTGTCATAGATACCCCTGGACAGGAACTTTCTGCACGCCTTCAGCTGCCTGACCACCTCCTGATAAGGCCTGGACTGCTCCGGCGGGAGCTTCTCGACCAGGTCCGCCAGTTGTTGCACATAGGTCCGCATGTGAATGCTCATATAGAGCAGATATGATTGGATGCGGGTCACGAGCATGGAGGATTGGTAGGCCTTCCTCCCAAATGAGTCCAGAGTGCGAGACTCCCGCCCCGGGGGCGCCGAGGCGGTATCCCTCGAACTCCGTGCCCTCTTGAGAGCAGAATCCACGACCGCCGAGTCATGGGGCAATTGGGGCCACATTAACTCTGGGTCAGAGTGGATCCTGTACTGGGACTCTGCTTTCTTGGGAATGGTGGGGTTAGTTAAAGGTCGCACCCAGTTCCGAAGCAGTGTCTCCTTGAGGACATTGTGCAGCGGTACCGTGGAGGACTCTCTAGGTGGTGATGGATAGTCGAGGACCTCGAGCATCTCGGCCCTCGGCTCTTCCACAGAGACCACGGGAAAGGGAATGCTGATAGACATATCCCGCACAAAGGAGGCAAAGGAGAGACTCTCAGGAGGTGAGAGCTTCCTCTCCGGTGAAGGCGTGGGGTCCGAGGGAAGGCCCGTAGACTCCTCTGAGGAGAAATATCTAGGGTCCTCCTCTTCCCCCCACGAGTCCTCATCCTCGGTGTCGGACATAAGCTCATGTAGCTGAGTCCTGAACCGGGCCCGGCTCGACGTCGAGGCACCAGGGTCTCGGTGTCGTCGAGCGGTGGACTCCCGCGCCGGCGGGGACGGAGCTCCCTCCATCGACGTCGACTCCACTTGCGTGGCGGTCGAGACCGGCACCGCAAGCGGCGGCGGTGTCGACGGCCCCGGCGCCGGGCTAGAGCTCGCCGGCGCCACAGTCATCGGCGCCGAGGGCGCAAGCACCCCCGGCGCCGGCACAGCCTGGCGCATCAGCCCTTCCAGGATCCCCGGAAGGATGGCTCTGAGGCACTCGTCCAGGCCCGCTGCCGGGAAAGGCGGTGGGGTCGGTAGGGGTGTCGGCGCCAGAAGCTGCTGGGAGCCAGGAGACGGCACCGAGGTGCCGGAACCCCGATGCGTCGGTACCTCCACAACCGACGGAGACCTCTCCTCCCGACGATGACGCTTCGGCGTCGCCTCCTCTCCGATATCCGGATGCGCCGAGGGCGACGCTTCTTATCTTTCTTGCGATGCCCGTCACCGGCGCCGGAGGGCATGGAGGAGGAGGAGGAGGTCGATCCCCCTCGGTCTCGAGGTACCGGGTCAGACAGGGTTCGGTCCCGTGGCCCACGAGCTGAGGGAGTGACCGGGGCCGACTGCCCACGCGGCCTCTCACCCCCACTCTCACCGGAGGACCGGCGGGCCGACGGGACCTGTTCTCCTGGGGTCGCTGCCATCGGTGCCGATGTCTCGGGCATCGATACCGGTACCGAAGGGCCGGGCGTCGATACCGATGCCTTCGAGGTCGACGTCGAGGGGCCGGCGCAAGTTCCAAAAAGACGGTCCCGCAGAACTTGCCTCGCAACCTGAGTCCGTTTCCGGAGACTGAGACACAGAGAACACGACTTGATATTGTGCTCCGGCCCGAGGCACTGGAGGCACCAAGCGTGGGTGTCGGTCTGCGAGATCGGCCGGCCGCAGCGACCACACTTTTTAAATCCACTCGGGACCTTCGAGGACATCGACGGAAAAATCGCGTCGGCGAAGTCAAAGTCGTCAATGGTGGCTGAAATCACACCACGAAAAAGAAAACGACCGAGCGGCTACTAGGCCGCAACGCGGCGTCCCCGCTGGAAGCGAGGGAAAAAGGGAGCGCGTGCTCCACACGCGCAGGGTTTCTTTTTTTTTTTTTTAAAAAGAAGCCGGGCGGTAACTAGACCGAAAAACTAAGAAATAGCGCGATCGCGTAAACGCGATCGAAAATCCGGCGGCTGAAAAAGAGAGAGCGGTTCGAAGCACGACTCTCTCCAGACGCGGAAAAAAAGGAACTGGCGGGAGCGGTCGCGCACGGGCGGGAAGACGGCCGCGCATGCGCGGTGGGCGTGCCCTGCGTGCCGACCGTCCCGCGAAGCTTTTTTCCGGTTGGTGGGGGCTGCCGTGGACGTCACCCAGTCGTGAGAACAAGCAGCCTGCTTGTCCTCGGAGAATTTAATGGTACGTAAAAAAATTCCGGTAGGTGCTCTCGGTCTCTCTCTGGGTTCAAGCTGCAGCACCGCAGGCAAGGAAGGAACAGAAGTTGAAACACTCTGGTGCGCACATGTAAGACTTGTCTCTGATTCACTAGCACTGTGCTGAGATGTCACCAACATTGGATTCTCATGTCTGTGTCAGAGCTGAGGTCTGCACATTAGCCCAGGAGCAGAGAGGATTAATAGTAACATAGTAAGTGACAGCAGATAAGACCTGAATGGTTCATCCATTCTGCCCAATAGCCACATCAATTTATAATTAAAACAACAATGAATGCGATATTACATACTCGATTATGGTCTTTCTTTGGCATTTCTGGGACATAGACCATAGAAGTCCACAAGGCCCTATCTTTATGTACTAACTGCTGGAGTTGCCATCAAAGCCCACTCTAGCCTATTCGTCTTCTCATTTGTGGGACACAGACCATAAAAAAGTCTGCCCAGCATCAACCTCGTGTTCCAGCCACTGAAATTGCTGTCTAAGCCCTATCCAGCTCATCTTAAACCAGAATGCCATATATGATACAGACACCATACAAGTCTGCCCAGTACCAGCCCAAATTCTTCTGCTTCTTCACAGCACACAACCACACACATACAGTCATTTAAGTTTAGGGTTTTTTTTTTTTTTTTAATAACTTTCATTTTCTAATTAGAGAGCCTGTGTTCATCCTACACCTTTTTGAAGTCTGTCACCATTTGTCTCTCTACCACCTCCTGCATCTGTGCTGTTAAAGCAATGAGACAGCACTCAAAAAGCTTGTACTCAGTAGGTGAGAGGCTGGTACAGATACAGCTTACACTTCTACGGGAACCCCCAGGGAACTGCTTCCGTCCCCATGGACCCCGTTCCTGTGCAAGTCTCTACCTCAGGCCTATCATCTTCCAAATCTGATCCTAGTCTGACTCTTGGGAGCCACTCCAAAACCCAACAAAATCATGCTTACCTGCCTTCCTCAGCAAAAGGCTTTGTACATGGGCAGCTCTCCCCCCCATACATGAGGCCTCCCACTCATTAATGCAATTTCTGCCTGCATTGGCAGCATAATTATCTGGGGCTCTGAGGCCCCAGACTTGACACAGATTGCATACAAGTTGATAAAAGTTCCTGCCAAAATCAGGTCTGCTGCCATCCCTAGGACCTCTGTCCCTCGGTGTTCTCGGGGACATCTTCCTTTGGCTAACAACGGACTTCAGGGCCAACACTCACGGTAGCTTACACATGTGGCAACTACCACTCAGCCCATTGACTCTTAGGTGGGTACCACAACCCTAGCAGTTTGTGCTGCTTAATGACAGGATTTAGGGTTCACTGCCAGAGTAGGTACTTTTGGGAGAAGAAAAATCTCCTAAGTGGCTGTAACGAAAGCTCATGGTGTAAGGATCCCAGTCCTGGTTCTGACTGAACTGAGAGGTCCAATGCAGCAGCAGCAAACTACCAGATCAAAAAAAAAAAACGTTATAGTACTAATGTGATGAATGCATCCCTTTACTAAACAGGTTACAGAACCAAACTTGTGGTATTTTCACAATAACCTATTCTAAAAAGTCTTTTTTTTTTCTTGTTTTTCAGAATGCTCATCTCCACTGAATGCTTTTGATCCCTCCCTCAAACCTAACATCTATATGTTTCTGTGATCAGCATTTACCTTTAAACAAACCACAGTTTTTATTGGTTTAGTGATTTATTTTGTTCCACCAGTAACAAGGTCATATGGAAATGGATACAAAGTTGGACAGAATTCTAGTCTGCTTCCTTCTGTATGTAAATCACCAGTGCTGGCAACCAGTCCCCAAATGTACCATGCAAAAAAAGGTGCCAGCACGCTTGCCCTACATGCCCAGTAACATTGGGAGGTCCAAAGGATTTCAACAGTCTAGTAAAAAACATCCTAAACAAGTCAACTAATTACCGAGCTCTGCTAAATGTTTTTTTTTTCTCTACTGGGCAGATGGAAGTTTTTGCCATATAATAAGGGCTAATTTCTGTTGATTTGAATGGTACAATCTGTGCTTAAATCACATGCACTGCTAGTTTGGAAATAACTATCTCCAAATTAAAACAAGTCATATTAATACAAAAATCGATAACATTGAATGGAATGAATTTTTGCCTTTGATGTAAAAAAAAAAATGAAATATGTACAAAGATTCACATTTCTGAAAGGAACAAGAACATTAACACTGAGCATACCATGGAGATCTGGCAATTCTACACAGCAACATCTGGAGACAGCAGTTTTTAGCACAAAAGCAGTTTTACAGCAGAAGATTACTGTAGTTTAGCCTCTCTCACCTCTTCAAGATCTTTAAAGACTAGATAAAACCTCAGTAACAGTTACTACTGTGGGAGATCTGGATGCAAGTCCCAGAGAATAAAAACAGATTTCAATTCATTGCAGCTTTCAAGATTACATATTTGAAAAGCGCCATGATGCCTGCACTGATCAGCCCCGAGATGGGCACAGTGACAAACCACGCCAGGAAGATATTCCTAAACAGACGCCAGTCAACAGCTTTCTTGGAGCGAAGCCAGCCAACTGAGACCACGGACCCAACCTAAAAAACAAACAAACGCAAAACGTTTTTGTACCACACAAGCCTACCACTAGAAATGACTAGATAAATGAGCACCTTTTTGCTGTCCCCATACTTTCTCATCTACCTCCCACTTTTGCTCAATAGATTAGTACCCTCTTCTGTCAAGCAGTTTAGTAGATAAGGCTTTCAAATAGTACAGCCATTCCACCTCCCTTAGGGAGAACAGAGCACATTGATAACAACTGAGTTTAATACAGTCTATTGGGATCTACTATGGATATTTCCAGCTGCTAAAAAACTCACTTAAGATTCCAGTTTTCTTTCCCACCCTGTAGCTTTAATGGCCAAGACAAACTTTCTTTAGCAGTATGTTACCTGTTATTGCTACAATACATGCCTTAACCATACAAAGCATTATACAGTGGCTCAACATTAAAGCTCAGATTTAGTGACAGCTCTGTAATCATTCCAAATGTTATGTTTTATTCTACTCAAACTGCAACTAGAATCTCTGAGATTCTTAGAATGCAGTATCCTGTACACAGAGATCCAGTAAGTTATAAAAAAATTATCTTCCAAATTTACTACTGGATCACTGTCATGCTCCTTTAATCCTCCCATTAAAGTCGCTGAGAGCCACTGTGTTGTATGCTCTCTCGATAGAAACATAAGGAATCTCACTTACTTTACAGTGTGTTGTGCTGATAGGGAGGCCAACATTGGAAGCAATTACCACAGTCAAAGCAGATGCTAGCTCAATACTGAAGCCACTGTGAATATAAAAGAAGTTGGTCAAAACAAAAAGAAAAAATATTATTTGCTTATATATGATGAACATTTTATTCCATAAGCAGCAACAGCCAAGAATAGTGCATTAGTGGATAACCAAGTCTGAATATCAGATTAAAACCTTGAAATTTGGGTTTTAAATGCAGGAAAGGCTTCAGGCTATTACCACATATCATCAGGAATCTCATCTTTCAGTTATGTTGAAATTTTGTTCTTACCTGATAATTTCCTCGAGCCTTGTCTCACCAGTCCACACAGATAGATTATGGCTACCTACCAGCAGATGGGAGGCACAGAATCTGAATCGTCTGGGTGACATCATCCATAAAGAAAATGGTGCAGTCTTGAACCCTTGCCAAGATTTGTTTTTGGTCAGCTTGGCTATTGTCACACTGAGGGTTCGAAAGCTACATCATCCTATATAATAATTTGCACCTCCAACGTTCCATGTCTAGTTGCCTGGGCTCATAACATCTCCTGACGTCAGCCAGCCTCTGGCGTTCCATTCCGACTCAATGTCTCGCCCTCATGTTAAGACGTAATGACGTCAGAGGGGGGGGAACAGTGAGAGGGACAGGAACGCTGGAGGCGAGCTGACGTCATGAGGGATGTTACGAACGGAACGGAAGAAGCCAGCTCCAGCCAGCCAGAGAACGTTTAGGTACAAATCAAGGGAAGGGGAGAATTATGGGACATGGATGGGAGAGCAGGGAAGAGAGGAAAAAAAAAAAAAGCTTACATAACAGCCTTCCTAGGGCCCGTTTCTTTGTTGAGGAAACGGGCATGGTTCCACTAGTTTTCTATATTTATGACTGTATATGGGGTTTCCATCCATTTGCAATTCCCCCGCTGGAGTAGAGATTTGAAATGCTGAGTGAAGAAAACTCCTTGTGAAATAGTCTCACCATCAGTTATGACTTCAGAAGACAATTCTGACCTTAAGAGGCATCTAGAATGGAGCGTTCCTCATCAACATTTAGCATATCCTCAGCTGCAGACTCAAGTGGGAGCATGGACATTGAGTCCCCACCTGGCACTCAAGCCCTCAAAAACATCCATGCTGAGTCCCTGGGACTCCACAGTCCCTTCCACCTTCCCTGGGGGATCACCACCTAGCATGATCAAAGGCCTGATGAAAACAGGTTATGGCCTGTAACAACTGGGTCTCCAGGTCCCTGTAGGGCCTCCAAGAACCCCCCTCCAGCACCCTGACTCTAAAAGGAGAGTATATTTGCAGCTCCTAACTCCAGAGGCAAGCTTCCCTCATCAGGCCACATTGGATTTTGGCTGTCTGGCACTAAAATAGCCACTGCTCCCACCAACAATTATGGTTTATGTATTTGTAACTACTTTTTCTTTGCATCTCCGAGTAAGCTTTTACTAGCATAAAGCGAATGCTACATACCTGTAGAAGGTATTCTCCGAGGACAGCAGGCTGATTGTTCTCACTGATGGGTGACGTCCACGGCAGCCCCTCCAATTGGAAACTTCACTAGCAAAGGCCTTTGCTAGTCCTCGCGCGCCCATGCGCACCGCGCATGCGCGGCCGTCTTCCCGCCCGAACCGGCTCGTGTTCGTCAGTCCCATATGTAGCAAGACAAAGACAAGGGAAGACACAACTCCAAAGGGGAGGCGGGCGGGTTTGTGAGAACAATCAGCCTGCTGTCCTCGGAGAATACCTTCTACAGGTATGTAGCATTCGCTTTCTCCGAGGACAAGCAGGCTGCTTGTTCTCACTGATGGGGTATCCCTAGCCCCCAGGCTCACTCAAAACAACAAACATGGTCAATTGGGCCTCGCAACGGCGAGGACATAACTGAGATTGACCTAACAACTTATCCAACTAACTGAGAGTGTAGCCTGGAACAGAATAAAAATGGGCCTAGGGGGGTGGAGTTGGATTCTAAACCCCAAACAGATTCTGAAGCACTGACTGCCCGAACTGACTGTCGCGTCGTGTATCCTGCTGCAGGCAGTAATGAGATGTGAATGTGTGGACAGATGACCACGTCGCAGCTTTGCAGATCTCTTCAATAGTGGCTGACTTCAAGTGGGCCACTGACGCACCCATGGCTCTGACATTGTGAGCCGTGACATGACCTTCAAGAGCCAGCTCAGCCTGGGCATAAGTGAAGGAAATGCAATCTGCTAGCCAACTGGATATGGTGCGTTTCCCCACAGCCACTCCCCTCCTGTTGGGATCAAAAGAAACAAACAATTGGGCGGACTGTCTGTTGGGCTGTGTCCGCTCCAGATAGAAGGCCAATGCGCTTTTGCAGTCCAATATGTGCAGCTGACGTTCAGCAGGGCAGGAATGAGAACGGGGGAAAAATGTTGGCAAGACAATTGACTGGTTCAGATGGAACTCCGACACTACCTTCAGCAAGAACTTAGGGTGAGTGCGGAGGACTACTCTATTATGATGAAATTTGGTGTAAGGGGTCTGGGCTACCAGGGCCTGAAGCTCACTGACTCTACGAGCTGAAGTAACTGCCACCAAGAAAATGACCTTCCAGGTCAAGTACTTCAGATGGCAGGAGTTCAGTGGCTCAAAAGGAGGTTTCATCAGCTGGGTGAGAACGACATTGCGATCCCATGACACTGTAGGAGGTTTGACGGGGGGCTTTGACAAAAGCTAACCTCTCATGAAGCGAACTATGGTATGCACTGATTGCGCTAAGGTGAACCCTTACAGAGTTGGTCTTGAGACCAGACTCAGACAAGTGCAGAAGGTAGTCAAGCAGGGTCTGTGTAGGACAAGAGCGAGGATCTAGGGCCTTGCTGTCACACCAGATGGCAAACCTCCTCCATAAAAAGAAGTAACTCCTCTTAGTGGAATCTTTCCTGGAAGCAAGCAAGATACGGGAGACACCCTCTGACAGACCCAAAGAGGCAAAGTCTACGCTCTCAACATCCAGGCCATGAGAGCCAGAGACTGGAGGTTGGGATGCAGAAGCGCCCCTTCGTCCTGTGTGATGAGGGTCGGAAAACACACCAATCTCCACGGTTCTTCGGAGAACAACTCCAGAAGAGGGAACCAGATCTGACGCGGCCAAAACTGAGCAATCAGAATCATGGTGCCTCGGTCTTGCTTGAGTTTCAACAAAGTCTTTCCCACCAGAGGTATGGGAGGATAAGCATACAGCAGACCTTCCCCCCAGTGCAGGAGGAAGGCATCCGATGCCAGTCTGCCGTGGGCCTGAAGTCTGGAACAGAACTGAGGGACTTTGTGGTTGGCTCGAGATGCAAAGAGATCTACCAAGGGGGTGCCCCACACCTGGAAGATCTGGCGCACTACTCTGGAGTTGAGTAACCACTCGTGAGGTTGCATAATCCTGCTCAACCTGTCGGCCAGACTGTTTACGCCTGCCAGATATGTGGCTTGGAGCAACATGCCGTGACGACGAGCGCACAGCCACATGCTGACGGCTTCCTGACACAGGGGGCGAGATCCGGTGCCCCCCTGCTTGTTGATGTAATACATGGCAACCTGGTTGTCTGTCTGAATTTGGATAATTTGGTGGGACAGCCGATCTCTGAAAGCCTTCAGAGCGTTCCAGACCGCTCGTAACTCCAGGAGATTGATCTGCAGATCGTGTTTCTGGAGGGACCAGCTTCCCTGGGTGTGAAGCCCATCGACATGAGCTCCCCACCCCAGGAGAGACGCATCCGTAGTCAGCACTTTTTGTGGCTGAGGAATTTGGAAAGGACGTCCCAGAGTCAAATTGGACCAAATCGTCCACCAATACAGAGATTTGAGAAAACTCGTAGACAGGTGGATCACGTCTTCTAGATCCCCAGCAGCCTGAAACCACTGGGAAGCTAGGGTCCATTGAGCAGATCGCATGTGCAGGCGGGCCATGGGAGTCACATGAACTGTGGAGGCCATGTGGCCCAGCAATCTCAACATCTGCTGAGCTGTGATCTGCTGGGACGCTGGCACCCGAGAGACGAGGGACAACAAGTTGTTGGCTCTCATCTCTGGGAGATAGACACGAGCCGTCCAAGAATCCAGCAGAGCTCCTATGAATTCGAGTCTCTGTACTGGGAGAAGATGGGACTTTGGATAATTTATCACAAACCCCAGCAGCTCCAGGAGGCGAATAGTCATCTGCATGGACTGCAGAGCTCCTGCCTCGGATGTGTTCTTCACCAGCCAATCGTCGAGATAGGGGAACACGTGCACTCCCAGCCTGCGAAGCACCGCTGCTACTACAGACAGGCACTTCGTGAACACTCTGGATGCAGAATCGAGCCCAAAGAATAGCACACAGTACTGGAAGTGACGTGTGCCCAGCTGAAATCGCAGATACTGCCTGTGACCTGGCAGTATCAGGATGTGCGTGTAGGCGTCCTTCAAGTCCAGAGAGCATAGCCAGTCGTTTTCCTGAATCATGGGAAGAAGGGTGCCCAGGGAAAGCATCCTGAACTTTTCCTTGACCAGATATTTGTTCAGGGCCCTTAGGTCTAGGATGGGACGCATCCCCCGTTTTCTTTTCCACAAGGAAGTACCTGGAATAGAATCCCAGCCTTTCTTGCCCGGATGGCACGGGCTCGACCGCATTGGTGCTGAGAAGGGCGGAGAGTTCCTCTGCAAGTACCTGCTTGTGCTGGAAGCTGTAGGATTGAGCTCCCGGTGGGCCATTTGGAGGTTTCGAGGCCAAATTGAGGGTGTATCCTTGCCGGACTATTTGAAGAACCCAACGGTCAGAGGTTATGAGAGGCCACCTTTGGTGAAAAACTTTCAACCTCCCCCCGACCGGCAGATCGCCCGGCACGGATACGTAGATGTCGGCTATGCTCTGCTGGAGCCAGTCAAAAGATCGCCCCCTGCTTTTGCTTGGGAGCTGTGGGGCCTTGCTGAGGCGCACGCTGCTGACGAGAGCGAGCGCGCTGGGGCTTAGCCTGGGCCGCAGGCTGTCGAGAAGGAGGATTGTACCTACGCTTACCAGAAGAGTAGGGAACAGTCTTCCTTCCCCCATCAAAACGTCTACCTGAGGAGGTAGATGCTGAAGGCTGCCGGCGGGAGAACTTGTCGAAAGCGGTATCCCGCTGGTGGAGCTGCTCTACCATCTGTTCGACTCTCTCTCCAAAAATGTTGTCCGCTCGGCAAGGGGAGTCCGCAATCCGCTGCTGGATCCTATTCTCCAGGTCGGAGGCACGCAGCCATGAGAGTCTGCGCATCACCACACCTTGAGCAGCGGCCCTGGACGCAACATCAAAGGTATCATATACCCCTCTGGCCAGGAATTTTCTGCATGCCTTCAGCTGCCTGACCACCTCCTGAAATGGCTTGGCTTGCTCAGGAGGGAGCTTGTCCACCAAGCCCGCCAGCTGCTGCACATTGTTCCGCATATGGATGCTCGTGTAGAGCTGGTAAGACTGAATTTTGGCCACGAGCATAGAAGAATGGTAGGCCTTCCTCCCAAAGGAGTCTAAGGTTCTAGAGTCCTTGCCAGGGGGCACCGAAGCATGCTCCCTAGAACTCTTAGCCTTCTTTAGGGCCAGATCCACCACACCAGAGTCGTGAGGCAACTGAGTGCGCATCAGCTCTGGGTCCCCATGGATCCGGTACTGGGACTCGATCTTCTTGGGAATGTGGGGATTAGTTAAAGGCTTGGTCCAGTTCGCCAGCAATGTCTTTTTTAGGACATGATGCATGGGTACTGTGGACGCTTCCTTAGGTGGAGAAGGATAGTCCAAGAGCTCAAACATTTCAGCTCTGGGCTCATCCTCCACGACCACCGGGAAGGGGATGGCCGTAGACATCTCCCGGACAAAGGCCGCAAAAGACAGACTCTCGGGAGGAGAAAGCTGCCTCTCAGGGGAGGGAGTGGGATCAGAAGGAAGGCCATCAGACTCCTCGTCAGAGAAATATCTGATGTCGTCCTCCTCCTCCTCCCACGAGGCCTCACCATCGATATCAGACACAAGTTCATGAACCTGTGTCTGAAGCCGTGCCCGACTCGACTCCGTGGAAGCACGGCCACGGTGGGATCGTCGAGAGGTAGACTCCCTCGCCAGCACCGGTGAAGCTCCCTCCGCTGACGGGGAGCCTTCCTGGGAGGTGGCCGCTGTCGATGTCGGAGACCTCACCCCGGGCAAGGGGCCAGCCGGCACCTCACTCGACGGTACCGGTGGCGCAAGCACCCTCGGTACCGGAGGGGTAGGGCGCAACAGCTCTCCCAGGATCTCCGGGAGAACGGCCCGGAGACTCTCGTGCAGAGTGGCTGTGGAGAAAGACATGGAAGCCGATGCAGGCGTCGAGGTCAGAGTCTGTTCCGGGCTGTCCAAGGTGGAGCGCATCGACACCTCCTGAACAGAGGGTGAGCGGTCCTGCCAGTGCCGATGCCTACTGGGTGCCGACTCCCTCGGTGACCCAGAGCTCTCGGTACCGATGCGGGAAGGCGACCGGTGTCGATGCTTCTTTGATTTCTTCAAACGAAGCATGTCACCAGAGTTTCCCGGTACCGACGAGGAGGACGTAGAATCCAGTCGTCTCTTCCTCGGGGCCGAGGCTGAAGGTGGTCAGTCTCGGGGGGGGGGGGGGGGGGGCTGTATCGCAGGAGCCCTCAGAGTAGGAGGAGACCCACCCGAAGGCTCACCGCCACCAGCAGGGGAATGGACAGCCCTCACCTGCACTCTAGTCGAAGCACCACCGTCCGACGACATCAACAACAGCGGAGGTCCCGGTACCACCGACGCAACCTTCCGATGTCTCGGTACCGACGATGCAGTCGATGCCGAGGTCGAAGGTCTTGATGCTGTTGACGTCGATGCACTCGATGACTCTGGTGCTGTTGTCGACGAAGAGCCCGAGAACAACACGTTCCACTGGGCCAATCTCGCAACCTGAGTCCTCTTCTGTAAAAGAACACAAAGACTACAGGCCTGCGAGCGGTGCCCAGCCCCCAGACACTGAAGACACGACGCGTGCCTATCAGTGAGCGAGATTACCCGGGCGCACTGGGTGCACTTCTTGAAGCCGCTGGGAGACTTCGATGACATGGGCGGAAAAATCAAGCCGGTGAAATCAAAATTCGTGATGGCGACGAAGGGCACCAAAAATAAGGGAGAGAGAAAAACCCGTACCGAGGCCCCAAAAAAGGCCTACCCCGAAAGCGAAAGGAAACTTATGTCGGGGAAACAAACTGGACACACGGGAAGGGACAAGACCGAGGTCTTTTTTTTTTTTTTTGCGAAATCGCGAAGACACGCGAGGGTCAACTTTGAGGAGCACGAAATGGCACAAAACATGACCGTCCCGAGCGCGGACGAAAGAAGACTGACGAACACGAGCCGGTTCGGGCGGGAAGACGGCCGCGCATGCGTGGTGCGCATGGGCGTGCGAGGACTAGCAAAGGCCTTTGCTAGTGAAGTTTCCGATTGGAGGGGCTGCCGTGGACGTCACCCATCAGTGAGAACAAGCAGCCTGCTTGTCCTCGGAGAATTTATTTTATACTATATTGCTTTAGTAAATGACTCAGATGTTATAGTGATGTGTGGTGTATCAAACGCCAATAAGCTTGAAACTCAGAAAAATCAGATCATGGAGCAAACTAACAACCTCCTCCCTCCAATGCCAGCACCTCAAATATTTTTATTTGGATTTTTTGCTCACGTATTTCAGTAGTAGCTCAAAAGGTGACCTACATTCAGGTACTCTAGGTACTTAGAGGGCTCACTTTCTAATTTTGTACCCGAGGCAATGGAGGGTAAAGTGACTTACCCAAGATTACAAGAAACAGCAGTGGGATTTGAACCCCTGAATATGAAGCCTGATGCTCCAACCACTAGGCTCCTCCACTGAAAATGAGAAAATATCCCCCCCAGCCTAATTAGAGAATCCCCCAGAGATAAACACTGTCTCAAAAAACTTCTCTTAGTTTTTTAAAAGGGGAAAAAAACAAATAAACCTGCCCTGAGTTGCTCAACCAATGGAAGGTCCCTAGAAGCTACAGCCTGAAGAAAGCTGTACCTCAAAGATGCACACTATGGACTGCATTTCTGGTGAGCCAGCCCAACCACAAACCTAAAAACTTGTTGCACCATCTTCTGGAATTTGCGAAATACTGAAGAGTTCCAGGCAGCATCACTCCCTATACAGATGGTTCAGATACTCTACTTCCAATTGACAAAGTACCTCATGAAAGACTCTTGAGGAAATTAGAAAGTCTGAGATAAGAGGCAATGTCCTACTGTGAATTAAAAACTGTTTAAGAGAGAGAAAACAGTAGGGTTAAATGGTCAGTATTCTCAATGGAGAGAGTAGATAGCGGGGTGTCCCCAGTGGTGTGCTGGGACTGTTATCTTTAACATTTATAAATGATCTAGAGATGGGAATAGCTAATAAAGTAATTAAATTTACTGATAAAGTTATTCAAAGTTGTTAAATTGCAAGAGGATTATGAAAAATTGCAAGATGACCATATGAGACTGGGCATCCCAATAGCAGATGACATTTAATGTGAGCACGTGCAAAGTGATGCATGTGGGAAAGAGAAATCCAAATTATAGCTAAGTGATACAAAGTTCTATGTTAGGAGTAACCACCCAGAAAAAGGATCTAGGTGTCATTTATGATACGTTGAAACCCTCTGCTCAGTGTGAAGCAGCAGCTAAGAAAGCAAATAAAATGTTAGGATTAGGAAAAATATGGAAAACAAAAATGAGAACGTTATAATGCCCCTGTATCACTCCATGATGCAACCAAACTCTGCAGGAAACAAAATACTTCTTGGAATCACTGTGGATTGAAATTCCATGTGTAAAGGGGAAAAGGACAGTGATAGGAGTGTATTACCGTCCGCCTGGCCAGGATGAACAGACGGATGCAGAAATAGACTTCCTCCAAGAGTGTCTATAAATGTGCTCCAAAGAATGACAGCATGTGGGCGCACTCATCAAGTACGCTGGAAAAGTTCAGAACAACTTATGTCTTTCAGTTTGTAACTGAGCTGGCATGTATTTCAAAAGAGGGGCCAATGAGAGGGCTTGTTTGGTTGCATGATCCTGCCTTCTATATTATAGGTAAGCAAATCCACCTTCTCCACTGACAAGTAGAATCTCTGCAGTCACACAAGTAGTTAGTTCAGAGCTGAACTTCACTGGTTAACTATTGAGGCGCAAATACAATTCAAATTATGATATTTAATATAATTTATGGAAGGGATCCCCTTTTATCTAAAAAGATGTGGGAAAAAAAGAAAGAAAAATCAATTCCACACCACTCCACCAACCCCCATTTTTTTTATGCTTAACAGCAAATCTACAGCAACTGTGTCAAATGCCAATGACATCTAACAAAGCAAGGCAAATGTCAGACCTTTGTCTATCCCCTGCCTCATCACATGCACAGACAATAACATCAACACCATGTCCAGTTCTGAAACCTCCACAAACTAAGTGAACCACTTTCTCAACTACCTTCAAAACAGCAGAACAGAAATCGACCTAGAATTACAACACCAAAGCATCTTATTTAAAAGAGATTTCACCACAGAAATTTTACACTTATCAGGAACCTTACCCAAGGATAAAGAGATTCATTCACAATCAAAGACATGGTCGGAGCCACTATTGAAGCTAGAGCCCTAATAACCACTGTGGAACATAGATCTACAAAATATTTTGTAGGGGGTCAATGAGGATATAATGCTGACACACCTCCTGTTCAGTAACCAATCAAAACTTGGTCCAAACCTCCGTCCCCATCACTCAAAACAGGCATTATACTAATTTTCCAACGTATCCAACTTTCCTGTACTAAATAAATTAGCAAAAGCAATGGCATCAGGGCGTCCACTAGCATTATCATGCACATGCCCCTGCACCAATTGTCTCACAGTACTGAACAATTCCTTAGACCTATTCAAAGCAGTTTGAATTTTAAACTTATTCCTTTCTTCCTCGCAGAACAAAAGTATGAAGCAGAAGCAGTTTACTTGGCATCTGGTGGCAGCACCTACATGACAGCTTCCCAAAGAAATCAAGAACCAACCACTATTTGAAGACATTAAAACAATAGGGAAAAAAGGCTTATGCATAAAACAGGCATTTTAAGAATCTTACCTAGAAGGTGTGATAGGGGTTAGATCTTTACCCATAGTCTGAATGACTCTCCTTCCCCAGACCCACAGACCAATGCAGATTCCAACACCTCCATATAGAAGCAGCCAAATCGGAGTGGCAACCTTCGAAGCAACATCTCCAGTCTGATAAACCAAGTACAGAGCAACCAGAGGTCCAATGGCATTACTATCAAATTTAAAAAGAAAATACATCAGAAATGAAACAACAAATGATCATAGCTGTATGATGCATGCTGCCGAGTACATAAGTTAGTAAACATGAATACATACAGAAAGTTTAAATTAATGTCTCCATAGTTATACATGCAAACCTATATGTCTCTAAAAGGTATAAATTGGAATTGTTTGTAAATATGAGTGGCTACACCCCCACTAGTTGGTAAGCTAGTGAAGGCTTACCTCATTTTCTGTTCTCAGACCCTAAACAGTTAGCCTATCACTTCTTCTGTAGTCAACTTAAAGACCTAAGCAAAACTGACATGGACCAACTACACAAAGTTAAAACCCACTGAAGAATGGCAAGATGACTAACACCAATCATTAGTATTTTTTTTTTTTGTAATAAAGCCAAACTGTAGTATACTGGTTGACTAGTTACTTCTAGGCTGCAGCATATTTATGCTTCACTTTACCTCTCAGGTTATATTTTTGAACATCAGTTTTATCTATGTTTTTAACATTAAAAATTAAAGCCAATAACGTTTTTCAGCACAGATCCATTTATTACTAACCTGACATCATTACCACCATGGGCAAAGGAGCCAAAGCAGGCAGTAAGGATTTGCAAGAATTGAAAGAGGTGCGACACTTCTGGTTTATCCTGGTCATGCCATTCCTCCAGAGAGCTATTGCTGCTCTTCCTCTCACCACTTTCCAAGTCACTCTTCATACCAGAGATGTCCAAGTCTTCTGCTGATGGGTGGGTGTCTGCCACAGCATTGCAGTAACTGGTGTAGCTATCCATACGGGTCCTTTTCTTATTGTCTGCACCCTGCCAAGTGAGCTTTTCCATTTCTTCTCCCTTTGGTTCACCATCTTTGGGCCGGAAGGAATCCAGGGGCATGCCACAGATGGCCATGGTATAGGATGTGTAGCTGTTGTTGCGCCTGAGAGGTTTTTCACCAGAATCTCCCATGCAGTCCCCCACTTTAGCAAGATGAAGCTTATGTAGGAGCTCTTTATATAGCCCAGAATCCTTATGCACAGTGTGATACTGATACTGACCACTGGAATTTATTTGGTTACTCACAGTTTGATTAAACTGAACATGGTTTCCAATAGGCAACTGCATTCTCCCTGCAATGAAAGGAAATCAACAAGATTTTGAGACAAATCAGATATACCAACATTGCCTTATGGATTAGAATTAAAAAGTAATCAGTCTGGTTATTTTTTTTTTAATCAAATTCACATCACATAACCATTTGAATTGGGCAACAAAAACATATTTTTGATGGGCAGTTTAGTCAAAAGTAATTTATCTTGACAACTCACACAGGTCCCCCCATCTGTACTCTTCCCTCAGTTTATAAGCTAGAAACAAGGTATATGTTTGTACTAGTATCCTTAGCTCTCTGTGGACAAGTCAGACAAGACAGCCACACATGTGTCATCAACACCTGATGCCCCACAGATGTGCTTTACAAGAGCCCAGAAAGAAACAGAAGCCTTTCTGGGCATGTTAAAGGGCACTTGTCACCCTATCAGTCACCATCTGATCTGACTTCAGCATCCACATCTTGAGTACTGGGTTCAATTCTGTTTGCAGTATCTCAAAAAAGATATAGCGGAATTAGAAAAGGTTCAAAAAGAGTAACCAAAATAATAGAGGGGATGGAACTGCTCCCATATGAGGAAAGCATAAAGAGGTTAGGGCGCTTCAGCTTGGAAGAGACAGCTTGGGGGGGGGGGGAGGAGAGAGAGGAAGATATAACGGAAGACTACAAAATCCTGAGTAGTGTAGAGCGGGTGGAGGCAAAAGCGAATGCTACATACCTGTAGAAGGTATTCTCCGAGGACAGCAGGCTGATTCTTCTCACTGATGGGTGACGTCCACGGCAGCCCCTCCAATCGGAAACTTCTCTAGCAAAGTCCTTTGCTAGTCCTCGCGCGCACCGCGCATGCGCGGCCGTCTTCCCGCCCGAAACCGGCTCGAGCCGGCCAGTCCAGTATGTAGCAAGACAATACACTTCAAGGGAAGACACAACTCCAACGGGGAGGCGGGCGGGTTTGTGAGAACAATCAGCCTGCTGTCCTCGGAGAATACCTTCTACAGGTATGTAGCATTCGCTTTCTCCGAGGACAAGCAGGCTGCTTGTTCTCACTGATGGGGTATCCCTAGCCCCCAGGCTCACTCAAAACAACAACCATGGTCAATTGGGCCTCGCAACGGCGAGGACGTAACTGAGATTGACCTAAAAAATTTACCAACTAACTGAGAGTGCAGCCTGGAACAGAACAAACAGGGCCCTCGGGGGGGTGGAGTTGGATCCTAAAGCCCAAACAGGTTCTGAAGAACTGACTGCCCGAACCGACTGTCGCGTCGGGTATCCTGCTGCAGGCAGTAATGAGATGTGAATGTGTGGACAGATGACCACGTCGCAGCTTTGCAAATTTCTTCAATGGAGGCTGACTTCAAGTGGGCTACCGACGCAGCCATGGCTCTAACATTATGAGCCGTGACATGGCCCTCAAGAGCCAGCCCCGCCTGGGCGTAAGTGAAGGAAATGCAATCTGCTAGCCAATTGGATATGGTGCGTTTCCCTACAGCCACTCCCCTCCTATTGGGATCAAAAGAAACAAACAATTGGGCGGACTGTCTGTGGGGCTGTGTCCGCTCCAGATAGAAGGCCAATGCTCTCTTGCAGGCCAATGTGTGCAGCTGACGTTCAGCAGGGCAGGAATGAGGACGGGGAAAGAATGTTGGCAAGACAATTGACTGGTTCAGATGGAACTCCGACACGACCTTTGGCAAGAACTTAGGGTGAGTGCGGAGGACTACTCTGTTATGATGAAATTTGATGTAAGGGGCCTGGGCTACCAGGGCCTGAAGCTCACTGACTCTACGAGCTGAAGTAACTGCCACCAAGAAAATGACCTTCCAGGTCAAGTACTTCAGATGGCAGGAATTCAGTGGCTCAAAAGGAGGTTTCATCAGCTGGGTGAGAACGACATTGAGATCCCATGACACTGTAGGAGGCTTGACAGGGGGCTTTGACAAAAGCAAACCTCTCATGAAGCGAACAACTAAAGGCTGTCCTGAGATCGGCTTACCTTCCACACGGTAATGGTATGCACTGATTGCACTAAGGTGAACCCTTACAGAGTTGGTCTTGAGACCGGACTCAGACAAGTGCAGAAGGTATTCAAGCAGGGTCTGTGTAGGACAAGAGCGAGGATCTAGGGCCTTGCTGTCACACCAGACGGCAAACCTCCTCCACAGAAAGAAGTAACTCCTCTTAGTGGAATCTTTCCTGGAAGCAAGCAAGACGCGGGAGACACCCTCTGACAGACCCAAAGAGGCAAAGTCTACGCTCTCAACATCCAGGCCGTGAGAGCCAGGGACCGGAGGCTGGGATGCAGAAGAGCCCCTTCGTCCTGCGTGATGAGGGTCGGAAAACACTCCAATCTCCACGGTTCTTCGGAGGATAACTCCAGAAGAAGAGGGAACCAGATCTGACGCGGCCAAAAAGGAGCAATCAGAATCATGGTGCCTCGGTCTTGCTTGAGTTTCAACAAAGTCTTCCCCACCAGAGGAATGGGAGGATAAGCATACAGCAGGCCCTCCCCCCAATCCAGGAGGAAGGCATCCGATGCCAGTCTGCCGGGGGCCTGAAGCCTGGAACAGAACTGAGGGACTTTGTGGTTCACTCGAGATGCGAAGAGATCCACCAAGGGGGTGCCCCACGCTTGGAAGATCTGGCGCACCACTCTGGAGTTGAGCGACCACTCGTGAGGTTGCATAATCCGGCTCAGTCTGTCGGCCAGACTGTTGTTTACGCCTGCCAGATATGTGGCTTGGAGCACCATGCCGAGACGGTGAGCCCAGAGCCACATGCTGACGGCTTCCTGACACAGGGGGCGAGATCCGGTGCCCCCCTGCTTGTTGACATAGTACATGGCAACCTGGTTGTCTGTCTGAATTTAGATAATTTGATGGGACAGCCGATCTCTGAAAGCCTTCAGAGCGTTCCAGATCGCTCGCAACTCCAGGAGATTGATCTGTAGACCGCGTTCCTGGAGGGACCAGCTTCCTTGGGTGTGAAGCCCATCGACATGAGCTCCCCCCCATCCCAGGAGAGACGCATCTGTTGTCAGCACTTTTTGTGGCTGAGGAATTTGGAAAGGACGTCCCAGAGTCAAATTGGACCAGATTGTCCACCAATACAGGGATTCGAGAAAACTCGTGGACAGGTGGATCACGTCTTCTAGACCCCCAGCAGCCTGATACCACTGGGAGGCTAGGGTCCATTGAGCAGATCTCATGTGAAGACGGGCCATGGGAGTCACATGAACTGTGGAGGCCATGTGGCCCAGCAATCTCAACATCTGCCGAGCTGTGATCTGCTGGGACGCTCGCACCCGCGAGACGAGGGACAACAAGTTGCTGGCCCTCGTCTCTGGGAGATAGGCGCGAGCCGTCCGAGAATCCAGCAGAGCTCCTATGAATTCGAGTTTCTGCACTGGGAGAAGATGGGACTTTGGATAATTTATCACAAACCCCAGTAGCTCCAGGAGGCGAATAGTCATCTGCATGGACTGCAGGGCTCCTGCCTCGGATGTGTTCTTCACCAGCCAATCGTCGAGATATGGGAACACGTGCACCCCCAGCCTGCGAAGTGCCGCTGCTACCACAGCCAGGCACTTTGTGAACACCCTGGGCGCAGAGGCGAGCCCAAAGGGCAGCACACAGTACTGGAAGTGACGTGTGCCCAGCTGAAATCGTAGATACTGCCTGTGAGCTGGCAGTATCGGGATGTGTGTGTAGGCATCCTTCAAGTCCAGAGAGCATAGCCAATCGTTTTGCTGAATCATGGGGAGAAGGGTGCCCAGGGAAAGCATCCTGAACTTTTCTTTTACGAGATATTTGTTCAGGGCCCTTAGGTCTAGGATGGGACGCATCCCCCCTGTTTTCTTTTCCACAAGGAAGTACCTGGAATAGAATCCCAGCCCTTCTTGCCCGGATGGCACGGGCTCGACCGCATTGGCGCTGAGAAGGGCAGAGAGTTCCTCTGCAAGTACCTGCTTGTGCTGGAAGCTGTAAGACTGAGCTCCCGGTGGGCAATTTGGAGGTTTTCAGGCCAAATTGAGGGTGTATCCCTGCCGGACTATTTGAAGAACCCACTGGTCGGAGGTTATGAGAGGCCACCTTTGGTGAAAAACTTTCAACCTCCCCCCGACTGGTAGGTCGCCCGGCACCGACACTTGGATGCCGGCTATGCTCTGCTGGAGCCAGTCAAAAGCTCGCCCCTTGCTTTTGCTGGGGAGCCGAGGGGCCTGGCTGAGGCGCACGCTGCTGACGAGAGCGAGCGAGCGCGCTGGGGATTAGCCTGGGCCGCAGGCTGTCGAGAAGGAGGATTGTACCTACGCTTACCAGAAGAGTAGGGAACAGTCTTCCTTCCCCCGAAAAATCTTCTACCTGTAGAGGTAGATGCTGAAGGCTGCCGGCGGGAAAACTTGTCGAATGCGGTGTCCCGCTGGTGGAGAGACTCTACCACCTGTTCGACTTTCTCTCCAAAAATGTTGTCCGCACGGCAAGGCGAGTCCGCAATCCGCTGCTGGAGTCTATTCTCCAGGTCGGCGGCACGCAGCCATGAGAGCCTGCGCATCACCACACCTTGAGCAGCGGCCCTGGACGCAACATCAAAGGTGTCATACACCCCTCTGGCCAGGAATTTTCTGCACGCCTTCAGCTGCCTGACCACCTCCTGAAAAGGCTTGGCCTGCTCGGGGGGGGGGAGAGCATCAACCAAGCCCGCCAACTGCCGCACATTGTTCCGCATGTGTATGCTCGTGTAGAGCTGGTAAGACTGGATTTTGGCCACGAGCATAGAGGAATGGTAGGCCTTCCTCCCAAAGGAGTCTAAGGTTCTAGAGTCTTTGCCCGGGGGCACCGAAGCATGCTCCCTAGAACTCTTAGCCTTCTTTAGGGCCAGATCCACAACTCCAGAATCATGAGGCAACTGGGTGCGCATCAGATCTGGGTCCCCATGGATCCGGTACTGGGACTCGATCTTCTTGGGGATGTGGGGATTAGTTAGAGGTTTTGTCCAGTTCGCAAGCAATGTCTTTTTGAGGACATGGTGCA
This sequence comes from Microcaecilia unicolor, assembly GCF_901765095.1. NCBI lineage: Eukaryota > Metazoa > Chordata > Amphibia > Gymnophiona > Siphonopidae > Microcaecilia > Microcaecilia unicolor. The sequence goes on along the minus strand of NC_044034.1, from coordinate 293,497,575 downwards.
AGGGAACAGTGGACGCTTCCTTAGGTGGAGAAGGATAGTCCAGGAGCTCAAACATTTCAGCCCTGGGCTCGTCCTCCACAACCACCGGGAAGGGGATGGCCGTAGACATCTCCCGGACAAAGGAAGCGAAAGACAGACTCTCAGGAGGAGAAAGCTGTCTTTCAGGAGAGGGAGTGGGATCAGAAGGAAGACCCTCAGACTCCTCGTCAGAGAAATATCTGGGGTCTTCCTCTTCCTCCCACGAGGCCTCACCCTCGGTGTCAGACACAAGTTCACGAACCTGTGTCTGCAACCTCGCCCGGCTCGACTCGGTGGAGCCACGTCCACGATGGGGGCGTCGAGAGGTAGACTCCCTCGCCCGCATCGGCGAAGCTCCCTCCGCCGACGTAGTCGGGGAGCCCTCCTGGGAGGTGGCCGCAGTCGGCACCGCACGCGGTACCGACGTCGGGGACCTCACCCCGGGCGATGGGCCAGCCGGCGCCACGCTCGACGGTACCGGAGGCGCAAGCACCGCCGGTACCGGAGGGGTAGGGCGCAACAGCTCTCCCAGAATCTCTGGGAGAACGGCCCAGAGGCTCTCGTTCAGAGCGGCTGCAGAGAAAGGCAAAGAGGTCGATGCAGGCGTCGACGTCAGAACCTGTTCCGGGCGAGGAGGCTGTTCCGGGCTGTCCAGAGTGGAGCACATCGACACCTCCTGAACAGAGGGTGAGCGGTCCTCTCGGTGCCGATGCCTGCTGGGTGCCGACTCCCTCGGCGACCCAGAGCTCTCGGTGCCGACGCGGGGAGGCGACCGGTGTCGATGCTTCTTCGATTTCTTCCGAAGCATGTCACCGGAGCTCCCCGGCACCGACGAGGAGGACGTAGAATCCAGCCGTCGCTTCCTCGGGGCCGAGGCCGAAGGAGGTCGGTCTCGGGGGGGCTGTACCGCAGGAGCCCTCAGGGTAGGAGGAGACCCACCCGAAGGCTCACCGCCACCAGCAGGGGAATGGACAGCCCTCACCTGAACTCCTGACGATGCACCACCGTCCGACGACATCAGCAGACGAGGTCCCGGTACCACCGACGTCGATGCAGCTATCCGATGTCTCGGCGCCGATGCAGAGGCCCGATGCCTCGATGCACTCGATGCAGGGGCGGCCGAGGAAGATGGTCTGGACGCTGACGACGTCGATGCACTCGAAGATCCCGGTGCCGATGCCGACGAAGAGCCCGAGAACAACACGTTCCACTGGGCTAATCTCGCTACCTGAGTCCGCCTTTGAAGCAGGGAACACAGACTACAGTTCTGAGGGCGGTGCTCGGCCCCCAGACACTGAAGACACGACGAGTGTCGATCAGTGAGCGAGATAACCCGGGCGCACTGGGTGCACTTCTTGAAGCCGCTGGAAGGCTTCGATGTCATGGGCGGAAAAATCACGCCGGCGAAATCAAAGTCCGAAATGACGGAAAAAGAGCACCAAAAGATTTAAAGGGAGAAAATCTCGACCGAGGCCGAAAGAGGCATACCCCGACGACGAAAGAAAACTTATCGGGGCAAAAAACTGGAAGTACGGGAAGGGTAACACGAAAACCGGAGCACTTCCCGACACTTTAAAAGACTTTTCCAAAGAAAAAACACGTCAAAAATAACTTTGGACGCGCGAGGTCGACTTTCCGGGGCTCGACACGGCGAAACACGACCGTACCGAGTGCGGACAAAAGAAGACTGGCCGGCTCGAGCCGGTTTCGGGCGGGAAGACGGCCGCGCATGCGCGGTGCGCGCGGGCACGCGAGGACTAGCAAAGGACTTTGCTAGAGAAGTTTCCGATTGGAGGGGCTGCCGTGGACGTCACCCATCAGTGAGAACAAGCAGCCTGCTTGTCCTCGGAGAATCGATTTTTCACTCATTCAGAAAGTACAAAGACCAGGGGAAACTCGATGAAATTGCATGGAAATACTTTTGAAACAAATAGAAAGAAATTTTTTCACTCAAAAGAATAGTTAAGCCCTGGAACTCCTTGCCAGAGGATGTGATAACTGCGGTTAGAGTATCTGGGTTTAAAAAAAGGTTTGGACAAATTCTTGGAAGTAACGTCCATAGTCTGTTATTGAGATGTACATGGGGGAAGCCACTGCTTGCTCTGGGATTGGTAGCATAGAATAGTGCTACTAGTTGGGTTTCTGGTTAGTACTTGTGACCTGGACTGGCCACTGCTAGAAGCAAGATACTGGGCTAGATGGACCATTGGTCTGACCCAGTTTGACTATTCACATGCTCTTACCTATGTTCCATAACTTAAAATCTAACTCTACAAAGCTGATAAAAAGCCTGTATTTTTACACAAGTATTCAAGGATGCCCTCAATGTTCTATCATGTCTCAAGTAACAGTCACCAAAAACAACACCTTCCAGATCAAGTATGTCAGATGACAAAAACCGAGTGGCTCAAAAGGAGTTTTCATCAGCTGGGTGAGGATAACGTTAAGGTCCCATGACACAGGCAGAGGTTTGAAAGGGGGGGGGGGGGTTGTCAAAAGCAAACCTCTCATGAAACAAACAACTAGAGGCTGTTCAGAGATGGGCTTACCCTCTACACGATAAGCACTAATTTCACTAAGGTAAACCCTTATAGAATTGGTCTTGAGACCAAACTCAGATGTCTAGAAGGTATTCCAAGCAGGGTCTGTGTAGGGAAAGAAAGGGGATCTAGGGCCTTGTCCTCACACCAGACAAGCAAACCCCCTCCATTTGAAGGAGTAACACCTCTTAATGGACTCTTTCTTGGAAGCTAACAAGACCATGGAGACACCCTCAGGAAGATGTAAGGAAGAAAATTCTAAGCTCTCAACATCCAGGCTGTGAAGGTCAGAGACTGGAGGCTGGGATGTAGAACAGAACCCTTGGTCTGTGTGGCAAGGATCATAAAACACTCCAATCTCCAAGGCTCTTTGGAGGACAATTCCGGAAGAAGGGAGAACCAGGTCTGCTTGGGTCAGTACAAAGTGGTCAGGATCATGATCCCTTGACCGTGCTCGAGTTTCAGCAAAGTCTTCCCCAAAAGAGATGGGAGATACACATATACAGTGGTGGAAATAAGTATTTGATCCCTTGCTGATTTTGTAAGTTTGCCCACTGACAAAGACATGAGCAGCCCATAATTGAAGGGTAGGTTATTGGTAACAGTGAGAGATAGCACATCACAAATTAAATCCGGAAAATCACATTGTGGAAAGTATATGAATTTATTTGCATTCTGCAGAGGGAAATAAGTATTTAATCCCTCTGGCAAACAAGACCTAATACTTGGTGGCAAAACCCTTGTTGGCAAGCACAGCGGTCAGACGTCTTCTGTAGTTGATGATGAGGTTTGCACACATGTCAGGAGGAATTTTGGTCCACTCCTCTTTGCAGATCATCTCTAAATCATTAAGAGTTCTGGGCTGTCGCTTGGCAACTCGCAGCTTCAGCTCCCTCCATAAGTTTTCAATGGGATTAAGGTCTGGTGACTGGCTAGGCCACTCCATGACCCTAATGTGCTTCTTCCCGAGCCACTCCTTTGTTGCCTTGGCTGTATGTTTTGGGTCATTGTCGTGCTGGAAGACCCAGCCACGACCCATTTTTAAGGCCCTGGCGGAGGGAAGGAGGTTGTCACTCAGAATTGTACGGTACATGGCCCCATCCATTCTCCCATTGATGCGGTGAAGTAGTCCTGTGCCCTTAGCAGAGAAACACCCCCAAAACATAACATTTCCACCTCCATGCTTGACAGTGGGGACGGTGTTCTTTGGGTCATAGGCAGCATTTCTCTTCCTCCAAACACGGCGAGTTGAGTTCATGCCAAAGAGCTCAATTTTTGTCTCATCTGACCACAGCACCTTCTCCCAATCACTCTCGGCATCATCCAGGTGTTCACTGGCAAACTTCAGACGGGCCGTCACATGTGCCTTCCGGAGCAGGGGGACCTTGCGGGCACTGCAGGATTGCAATCCGTTATGTCGTAATGTGTTACCAATGGTTTTCGTGGTGACAGTGGTCCCAGCTGCCTTGAGATCATTGACAAGTTCCCCCCTTGTAGTTGTAGGCTGATTTCTAACCTTCCTCATGATCAAGGATACCCCACGAGGTGAGATTTTGCGTGGAGCCCCAGATCTTTGTCGATTGACAGTCATTTTGTACTTCTTCCATTTTCTTACTATGGCACCAACAGTTGTCTCCTTCTCGCCCAGCGTCTTACTGATGGTTTTGTAGCCCATTCCAGCCTTGTGCAGGTGTATGATCTTGTCCCTGACATCCTTAGACAGCTCCTTGCTCTTGGCCATTTTGTAGAGGTTAGAGTCTGACTGATTCACTGAGTCTGTGGACAGGTGTCTTTCATACAGGTGACCATTGCCGACAGCTGTCTGTCATGCAGGTAACGAGTTGATTTGGAGCATCTACCTGGTCTGTAGGGGCCAGATCTCTTACTGGTTGGTGGGGGATCAAATACTTATTTCCCTCTGCAGAATGCAAATAAATTCATATACTTTCCACAATGTGATTTTCCGGATTTAATTTGTGATGTGCTATCTCTCACTGTTACCAATAACCTACCCTTCAATTATGGGCTGCTCATGTCTTTGTCAGTGGGCAAACTTACAAAATCAGCAAGGGATCAAATACTTATTTCCACCACTGTAGAGGATCAGTCCCCCAATAACGGAGGAAGGCATCCAACGCTAGCCTGTTGTGGGCCTGGAGCAGTACTTAAGGGACTTTGTGTCAAGTGGTTGCATGACCCTGCTCAGTCTGTCAGCCAGGTTGTTGAATTGGCCTGCCAGGTAGGTTAAGTGGCTTTGAGGAGAATTCCATGGTGGACTTGCCCAGTGCCACATCTGGAAAGCCTCTCGACAGTGGACATGATCCAGTGCCCCCATGCTTGTATGTGCTCAAACAAATCAAGTTGCAATGTGATACATCATTTGGTTGAACAGCTGATCTCTGAAAGCCTTTAGAGCATTCCAGATTGCCCAGAGCTCCAGAAAGTTGATGTGGAAATCCATCTCCTGGGCTGACCAAGCATCTTGGGGGTGAAGCCCACGAGCTCCCCAGCCCAAGTGGGACACATCCGTCAGCACCTTCTGAGAGCTCCAGAAAGTTGATGTGGAAATCCATCTCCTGGGCTGACCAAGCATCTTGGGGGTGAAGCCCACGAGTTCCCCAGCCCAAGTGGGACACATCCGTCAGCACCTTCTGAGGCTGATAAACTTGGAATGAAGTCCCAGTCAAATTGGCCCAAACTGTCCACCAAAGCAGAGACTGAACCAACTGTGGTGTCACTTGGATGACATCTGCTAGATACCACTGGAAAGTTAGGGTCCACTGGACAGTTCTCATGTGAAGACATACCATGAGCATGACATGGACTGCGGGGGCTATATGGCCTAATCACATCAACATCTTCAAAGCTGTGACCTGCTGGCTGACAAGGACCTGAGCAGCAAGAATGTCTTGCCTTGGCACAGGGAGAAAAGCCCGTGCCTCCAATCTTCCGGTACCACGCTCGATGTTAAGGATGAATTATATATTTCTAACAATAGCTCCGCAAGCTCATGTTTCGTTTCTATCAGTACTCTGGGATGAATACCATCCGGTGCAGGAGATTTACTACTCTTCAATTTGTCAAAATTGCCCCATTACATCCTTCAGGTTTACAGAGAATTCATTAAGTTTCTCCGACTCGTCAGCTTCGAATACCATTTCTGGCACCAGTATCCCACCCAAATCTTCCTTGGTGAAGAATGTAGCAAAGAATTCATTTAATCTCTCCGCTACGGCTTTGTCTTCCCTGATTGCCCCTTTTACTCAGTCATCTAGCGGTCCTACTGATTCTTTTGCCGGCTTCCTGCTTTTAATATACCTAAAAAAATTTTTTACTATATGTTTTTGCCTCCAACACAATCTTTTTTTCGAAGTCCCTCTTAGCGTTTCTTATCAGCGCTTTGATTTGACATTCCTTATGCTGTTTCTTATTATTTTCAGTCGGTTCCTTCTTCCATTTTCTGAAGGATTTTCTTTTAGCTCTAATAGCTTCCTTCACCTCACTATTTAATCACGCCAGCTGTCGTTTGGTCTTCCGTCCTCCTCTTTTAATACGCGGAATATATTTGGCCTGGGCTTCCAGGATGGTGTTTTTGAATAGCATCCACACTTGATGTAAATTTTTGACCCTCGCAGTCGCTCCTCTAAGTTTTCTTTTCACCGGTCTTCTCATTTTATCATAGTCTCCCTTTTTAAAGTTAAATGCTAACGTATTTGATTTCCTATGTATACTTACTTCAAAGCTAATATCAAATCCAATCAAATTATGATCACTGTTATCAAGCGGCCCCAGCACCATTACCTCCCGCACCAGGTCATGCGCTCCACTAAGGACTAGGTCTAGAATTTTTCCTTCTCTTGTCTGTTCCTGTACCAGCTGCTCCATAAAGCTGTCCTTGATTTCATCGAGGAATTTTACCTCCCTAGCATGTCCCGATGTTACATTTACTCAGTCAATATCAGGGTAATTGAAATCACCCATTAATTATTGTGTTGCCCAGTTCGTTTGCGTCCCTAATTTCCTTTAACATTTCTGCATCCGTCTGTTCATCCTGGCCAGGCAGACAGTAGTATACTCCTATTATCCTTTTCCCCTTTACACATGGAATTTCAATCCACATTGATTTCAAGAAGTGTTTTGTTTCCTGCAGAATTTTCAATCTATTGAATTCAAGGCTCTCGTTAATATACAATGCTACCCCTCCACCAATTCGATCCACCCTATCACGATCCACCCTATCACTACGATATAATTTGAATCCCAGTATGACAGTGTCCCACTGGTTAGTCTCCTTCCACCAGGTCTCAGAGATGCCTTATATCTAATTTTTCATTTAGTGCAATATATTCTAACTCTCCCATCTTATTTCTTAGGCTCCTGGCATTCACATATAGACATTTCATACTGTGTTTGTTGCTCCTATTTACATCATGCTTAGTACTTGACAGTACTAATTTGCAATGTTTTGTCTGATTTTTATTTAGGGACACCTGATCTACTGCGGTCCTCTTTTGCAACCTCACTATCAGGATACCCTATCTTCCCTGTTTTGGTGATATCTTTGAAAGATACCTTATCCCGAACCATGTGCTTTTGAGCAACTGTCGGCCTTCCCCACATTTCTAGTTTAAAAGCTGCTCTATCTCCTTTTTAAATGCCGATGCCAGCAGCCTGGTCCCACCCTGGTTAAGGTGGATCCCATTCTTTCGGAATAGGCTCCCCCTTCCCCAGAATGTTGCCCAGTTCCTAACAAATCTAAAACCCTCCTCCCTGTACCATCGTTTCATCCACGCATTGAGACTCCGGCGCTCTGCCTGTCTCTTGGGCCCTGCGCGTGGAACAGAAAATGCTACCCTAGAGGATCTGGATTTGAGCTTTCTACTTGAGCCTAAATTTGGCTTCCAGAACCTCTCTCCCACATTTTCCTATGTCATTGGTACCCACATGTACCAAGACAGCCGACTCCTCCCCAGCACTATCTAAAATCCTATCTAGGTGACGCGTGAGGTCCGCCACCTTTGCACCAGGCAGGCAAGTCACCAGGCGATCCTCACGTCCACCAGCCACCCAGCTATCTATATGCCTAATGATCGAATCACCAACTACAACAGCTGTCCTAACCTTTCCCTCCCGGGCAGCACCTGGAGACATATCCTCGGTGCGAGAAGATAGTAACATCCCCTGGTGGGCAGGTCCTGGCTACAGGAGTACTTCCTACTTCACCAGGGTGATGCTCTCCTTCTAGGAGACCTCCCTCCTCCAAGGTAGCACAAGGGCTACCAGACTGGAGGTGGGACTTCTCTACAACATCCCTGTAGGTCTCCTCTATGTACCTCTCTGTCTCCCTCAGCTCCACCAAGTCTGCTACTCTAGCCTCAAGAGAACAGACACGTTCCCTGAGAGCTAGGAGCTCTTTGCATCGGGAACACACACATATGACATCTCACCAACTGGGAGACAATCATACATGTGACACTCAATGCAAAACACTCCCAGTTCTTCACCTGAACATCCCACAGGATCTTGTGAAGCGGGGCCTTCACAGCCTCTCTATGAGAGGAATCGTAGTCCAGGACCTCAAACATCTCAGCCCTAGGCTTGACCTCCATCTCTAAACAAAACTGGAATGGCAGCCACCATTTCTCTAACAAAAGATGGAAAGGAAAGGCTCTCAGGTGGAGATTTTCTTCTTTCCTCAGGAGGGGAGAGTCAGATGGGCTATCATAGGACTCTTCCTCTGAGAAGTATTGAGGATCCCCAGACCCCCCCATGAGTGCGCCTCAATGTTGCTGGTGAAGAAATAACTCCTGATGGGAGGGCCGAGACAGAGCCTGCCTCGATACAGTGAACCATGTCCTCAAGAGGGGCATCAAGGTGTCTGCTCTACCCTTGACTCCGGCAAAGCTTCCTCCACCGACATCGAAGGGGTGCCAGCATGGGTGGCTGTCGACAACAGAGGTATACGCAGCACTAGTACCACAGACCTCACTGCAGTCAGAGGGCCTGATGGGGCAGTAGCAAGAGGCACGGCAGACACAATCACTCCAGACGCTGATGCACTCCGTCTTAAAAGCCTTGCTACGTGCTCATGGAGCACGACCTGGATGCACTCATCGAGAGAGGCCATCAGGGAAGTTTAGGGCATCGAGTGCTGGGCCCTGGCTGCATGGAGACCTGCGAATTACTATCTACTGTATGGTGGGGGAGTGGTCATCTTGGTGCCAACACTTCTTGGGACTTGGGGGTTCCCTTGAGTTCCCAGCACCATGGGCGAATTGGGATCTATGCTGATGCTTCTTGGCCTTCGCCCAACGCCAGTCACAGATGCTCCTCAGTGCCTAAGAGCACGTTGTCGAATCCTCACATCACCTTGGGGTCAGGTCCAATGCTAACCGGTCCTGGGGGCCTTGCACAGCACAAGTACATAAGTAATGCCACACTGGGAAAAGACCAAGGGTCCATCGAGCCCAGCATCCTGTCCATGACAGCAATCAATCCAGGCCAAGGCCAGCAGTCAGCATTGATGCACAACCACTGCCAGTGTCTGAGACAGGCCTAGCAGCCATACGGACTGACGCACCAGATGCTGGTGTAACTCTCAACATCAATGCCAACACCGACATTGATGCTGATGCCGAGGATTTGGACTGGGCTCTAAAAGGTTTATCTTGCTGAGCCTCTCTGGCCAGCTGGATTCTTTTCTTCATACAAAGACAGAACACAGTTGGAAGGGGTATGTTCAGGTCCCAAACATGGAAGACATCAGGAATAAGGTTCTTTGCCAGAGATGGTCCTATTGCACTGGGTTCAGCACTCAAAGCCACTGGGGACCTTCGATGACCTGGAAGGGAAAACAGCCGTGGCGAAATCAAACAGCTCGAAGGTGCCAGAAAAAGGGGCAAAGCACCCAAAAAATAAATAAAAATAAGACAAATGAGTCACAACCAGAGCTCAGCCTTAAAAGAGCCTAAAGAGCGCAAGAAGATAAATGAGGAAAAAAAAAATACCTAAACCAATAAGGGAAGCGAAAAATAAGGAGAAAAAAAGAAAAACAGGAGAAAACAAAATCTAAGGAAGGCACTATTCACTCTGAAAAATTTTCACGCACCAGAAGGTGATGAGCTGCGGAAAGCACATCCTCTCCTCACAATGGATGAGAAGAGACTGGTGGCCCTGTGCTCTTGTGGAAGGAGGGAAGGCACTTGCATATGCATAGCGGGGACGCTGCGTGTGCTCTTAAAAGCAATATTAGCTTTTTTTATGCTCCGCACCAGGCAATGTGGATGACATCATCCACATTGTGATATGGCCAGCTTGGCTTTGGAGAATATAATCTTCAACTCACACTGGTTATTTAAAAGGGTAGCATAGCATCATTAACCTCACAGATTTTTCAGTTTTATCCCACTGCCCCAGCTTAACAAAAGAAAAAAGGCAAAACAAAAAGGGGCGGGGATGGAGTGGGGAAGAACACTGCCAAAAGTCATATTTGCAAGTATTTAAAGGCGTCCCGTCAGGTCTTATCCTTTAATGGGACCCAGATCCTTCCCATTTAGCCCAAGTCTTATGACACAAGGCAGTCAAATGCTGAATCTCAAAGGAGGAATTAGATCTTAGCCCCCTTGTCACTGTTCCCGGGCAGGGTTCAGAATGGTCTGGAAAGACCAAGGAAAGCAAATTAGCAGGAAAGATCTAATTTCTCCTTCCTTATCGTCCTCTGCAGACCATTCCCGACGACTGGAAAGTACTAAAGCAGTACTTGCCGAGGGTGGGAAAATCCCCGGAGCAAGAAAGAAGCCCCAAAGGAAGCATCCCGGCTGGCCTGAACATCCAACCTGTAGTAAGCAGGTCAGGGTTGCACAGTCCCTTATACAGAAGCATTGCTCAATAATTCTCAGTCTCCCTCTGCTGGTAGGAGTGCATAATATCCACTCGTCAAGAATGGTCTGGAGAAGTTAAGGAATGTACCTCAAAGCGAATGCTACATACCTGTAGAAGGTATTCTCCGAGGACAGCAGGCTGATTGTTCTCACTGATGGGTGACGTCCACGGCAGCCCCTCCAGTCGGAATCTTCACTATCAAAAGCCTTAGCTAGTCCTCGCGCGCCGCTGCGCACCGCGCATGCGCGGCCGTCTTCCTGCCCGAAAGTCTCATATGTAGCAAGACAAAGAGAAGGGAAGACACAACTCCAAAGGGGAGGCGGGCGGGTTTGTGAGAACAATCAGCCTGCTGTCCTCGGAGAAAGTGAATGATACATACCTGTAGCAGGTGTTCTCCGAGGACAGCAGGCTGATTGTTCTCACGACTGGGTGACGTCCGCGGCAGCCCCCACCAACCGGAAAGAAGCTTCGCGGGACGGTCGGCACGCAGGGCACGCCCACCGCGCATGCGCGGCCGTCTTCCCGCCCGTGCGCGACCGCTCCCGCCAGTTGAATGACTAGCAAAAGATGAAACACACAACTCCAAAGGGGAGGAGGGAGGGTAGGTGAGAACAATCAGCCTGCTGTCCTCGGAGAACACCTGCTACAGGTATGTATCATTCACTTTCTCCGAGGACAAGCAGGCTGCTTGTTCTCACGACTGGGGTATCCCTAGCTCTCAGGCTCACTCAAAACAAGAACCCAGGTCAATTGAACCTCGCAACGGCGAGGGTATAACAGAAATTGACCTACGAAGAACAACTAACTGAGAGTGCAGCCTGACCAGAATAAATTCGGGTCCTGGAGGGTGGAGTTGGATTTACACCCCAAACAGATTCTGCAGCACCGACTGCCCGAACCGACTGTCGCGTCGGGTATCCTGCTGGAGGCAGTAATGAGATGTGAATGTGTGGACAGATGACCACATCGCAGCTTTGCAAATTTCTTCAATAGTGGCTGACTTCAGGTGGGCCACTGACGCTGCCATGGCTCTAACACTATGAGCCGTGACATGACCCTCAAGAGCCAGCCCAGCCTGGGCGTAAGTGAAGGAAATGCAATCTGCTAGCCAATTGGAGATGGTGCGTTTCCCGACAGCGACCCCTAGCCTGTTAGGGTCGAAAGAAACAAACAATTGGGCGGACTGTCTGTGGGGCTGTGTCCGCTCCAAGTAGAAGGCCAATGCTCTCTTGCAGTCCAATGTGTGCAACTGACGTTCAGCAGGGCGGGTATGCGGCCTGGGGAAGAATGTTGGCAAGACAATTGACTGGTTAAGATGGAACTCCGACACCACCTTCGGCAGGAACTTTGGGTGGGTGCGGAGCACTACTCTGTTGTGATGAAATTTGGTATATGGAGCATGAGCTACTAGGGCTTGAAGCTCACTGACCCTACGAGCTGAAGTAACTGCCACCAAGAAAATGACCTTCCAGGTCAAGTACTTCAGATGGCAGGTATTCAGTGGCTCAAAAGGAGGTTTCATCAACTGGGTGAGGACGACGTTGAGATCCCATGACACTGTAGGAGGCTTGATAGGGGGCTTTGACAAAAGCAAGCCTCTCATGAATCAAACGACTAAAGGCTCTCCAGAGATGGCTTTACCTTCCACACGATAATGGTAAGCACTAATCGCACTAAGGTGATTCCTTACTGAGTTGGTCTTGAGGCCAGACTCTGATAAGTGTAGAAGGTATTCAAGCAGGTTCTGTGCAGGGCAAGAACGAGGTTCTAGGGCCTCTCACACCAAACGACAAACCTCCTCCACTTGAAAAAGTAACTCTTTTTAGTGGAATCCTTCCTAGAGGCAAGCAGGACTCGGGAGACACCCTCCGACAGACCCAACGCAGCGAAGTCTACGCCCTCAACATCCAGGCCGTGAGAGCCAGAGACTGAAGGTTGGGGTGCAGTAACGCTCCGTCGTTCTGCGAAATGAGAGTCGGAAAACACTCCAATCTCCACGGTTCTTCTGAGGACAACTCCAGAAGAAGAGGGAACCAGATCTGACGGGGCCAAAAGGGCGCTATCAGAATCATGGTGCCGCGGTCGTGCTTGAGCTTCAGTAAGGTCTTCCCCACCAAAGGTATGGGAGGATAAGCATACAGGAGGCCGGTCCCCCAATGGAGGAGAAAGGCGTCCGACGCTAGCCTGCCGTGTGTCTGAAGTCTGGAACAGAACAGAGGCAGCTTGTGGTTGGTCTGAGAGGCGAAAAGGTCCACCGAGGGGGTGCCCCACTCTCGGAAGATCTTGCGTACCACTCTGGAATGGATGCGACCACTCGTGCGGTTGCATGACTCTGCTCAGTCTGTCGGCCAGACTGTTGTTTACGCCTGCCAGGTATGTGGCTTGGAGGAGCATGCCAAACTGGCACGCCCAGCGCCACAGCCCGACGGCTTCCTGACACAGGGGGCGAGATCCGGTGCCCCCTGCTTGTTGACGTAATACATTGCAACCTGATTGTCTGTCCGAATTTGGATAATTTGGCAGGACAGCCGATCTCTGAAAGCCTTCAGCGCGTTCCAGATCGCTCGGAGCTCCAGGAGGTTGATCTGCAGATCCTTTTCCTGGAGGGACCACAGACCCTGGGTGTGAAGCCCATCGACATGAGCTCCCCAACCCAGGCGAGATGCATCCGTCGTCAGCACCTTCGTGGGCTGCGGAATTTGGAATGGACGTCCCAGAGTCAAATTGGTCCGGATGGTCCACCAGAGCAGTGAAGTGCGGCAACTGGTGGAGAGGCGGATGACATCTTCTAGATTCCCGGTGGCTTGGAACCACTGGGAAGCTAGGGTCCATTGAGCAGATCTCATGTGAAGACGAGCCATGGGAGTCACATGAACTGTAGAGGCCATATGACCCAGGAGTCTCAACATCTGCCGAGCTGTGACCTGCTGAGACGCTCTGGCCTGCGAAGCGAGAGACAGGAGGTTGTTGGCCCTCGCTTCGGGAAGGAAGGCCTGAGCCGTCTGGGTATTCAGCAGAGCTCCTATGAATTCCAGAGACTGGGTTGGCTGGAGATGGGACTTTGGGTAATTTATCACAAACCCCAGCAGCTCCAGGAGTTGAATAGTGCACTGCATGGACCGGAGGGCTCCTGCCTCCGAGGTGTTCTTGACCAGCCAATCGTCGAGATATGGGAACACGTGCACTCCCAGCCTGCGTAGGTACGCCGCCACCACCACGAGGCACTTTGTAAACACTCGTGGGGCGGAGTCGAGCCCAAAGGGCAGCACACAATACTGAAAGTGCCGTGCGCCCAGGCGGAATCTGAGATACTGTCTGTGAGCTGGCAGTATCGGGATGTGAGTATATGCATCCTTTAAATCCAGGGAACATAGCCAATCGTTTTTCTGAATCATTGGCAGAACTTTTCTTTGACCAGGAATTTGTTCAGGCCTCTCAGGTCTAGGATGGGACGCATCCCCCCTGTTTTCTTTTCCACAAGGAAGTACCTGGAATAGAATCCCTGCCCTTCCTGCCCGGGTGGTACGGGCTCGACCGCATTGGCGCTGAGAAGGGCGGAGAGTTCCTCTGCAAGTACCTGCTTGTGATGGAGCTGAAGGATTGAGCTCCCGGAGGACAATTTGGAGGCAGGGAGGCCAAATTCAGGGCGTATCCGCACCGCACTATTTGGAGAACCCACTGGTCGGAGGTTATGAGAGGCCACCTTTGGTGAAAAAATTTTAACCTCCCCCCGACCGGCAGATCGTCCGGTACGGACACTTTGAGGGCGGCTATGTTCCCGTGGATCCAGTCAAAAGCCCGTCCCTGGCTTTTGCTGTGGAGGTGCAGGGGCTGCTTAGGCGCACGCTGTTGACGGGAACGAGCGCGCTGGGGCTGTCCCTGTGCCTGACGAGGCCTTCGGGCCGGCTGGTTGTACCTACGCTTTGCAAAAGAATAGGGTGCAGCCTGCCGGGCCCGGGAAAAACGTCCACCTGTGGAGGTGGATGCTGAAGGCGCCCGGTGGGAGAGTTTGTCGAGGGCGGTTTCCCGCTGATGCAGTTGGTCCACCATCTGCTCGACCTTCTCATCGAAAATGTTATCCCCCCGGCAAGGGACGTCGGCCAGTCTCTGCTGGGTGCGGTTGTCCAGGTCAGAGGCACGCAGCCATGAGAGCCTGCGCATCACTATACCTTGGGCCGCAGCACGAGATGCCACGTCACAGGTGTCATAGATACCCCTGGACAGGAACTTTCTGCACGCCTTCAGCTGCCTGACCACCTCCTGATAAGGCCTGGACTGCTCCGGCGGGAGCTTCTCGACCAGGTCCGCCAGTTGTTGCACATAGGTCCGCATGTGAATGCTCATATAGAGCAGGTATGACTGGATGCGGGTCACGAGCATGGAGGATTGGTAGGCCTTCCTCCCAAACGAGTCCAGAGTGCGAGACTCCCGCCCCGGGGGCGCCGAGGCGGTATCCCCTCGAACTCCGTGCCCTCTTGAGAGCAGAATCCACGACCGCTGAGTCATGGGGCAATTGGGGCCGCATTAACTCTGGGTCGGAGTGGATCCTGTATTGGGACTCTGCTTTCTTGGGAATGGTGGGGTTAGTTAACGGTCGCACCCAGTTCCGAAGCAGTGTCTCTTTGAGGACATTGTGCAGCGGCACCGTGGAGGGCTCTCTAGGTAGTGATGGAAAGTCGAGGACCTCGAGCATCTCGGCCCTCGGCTCTTCCACAGAGACCACGGGGAAGGGAATGCTAATAGACATATCCCGCACAAAGGAAGCAAAGGAGAGACTCTCGGGAGGTGAGAGCTTCCTCTCCGGTGAAGGCGTGGGGTCCGAGGGAAGGCCCGTAGACTCCTCTGAGGAGAAATATCTAGTGTCCTCCTCTTCCCCCCACGAGTCCTCATCCTCGGTATCGGACATAAGCTCATGTAGCTGAGTCCTGAACCGGGCCCGGCTCGACGTCGAGGCACCAGGGTCTCGGTGTCGTCGAGCGGTGGACTCCCGCGCCGGCGGGGACGGAGCTCCCTCCATCGACGTCGACTCCACCTGCGTGGCGGGTCGAGACCGGCGCCGCAAGCGGCGGCGGGTGTCGACGGCCCCCGGCGCCGGGCTAGAGCTCGCCGGCGCCACAGACATCGGCGCCGAGGGCGCAAGCACCCCCGGCGCCAGCACAGCCTGGCGCCATCAGCCCTTCCAGGATCCCCGGAAGGATGGCTCTGAGGAACTCGTCCAGGCCGCTGCCGGGAAAGGCGGTGGGGCCGGTAGGGGTGTCGGCGTCAGAAGCTGATGGGGGCCAGGAGACGGCACCGAGGTGCCGGAACCCCGACGCGTCGGTACCTCCCACGACCGACGGGGACCTCTCCACTCGACGAGTACGCTTCGGCGTCGCCTCCTCTCCGATATCCGGATGCACCGAGGGCGACCGGTGACGACGCTTCTTATCCTTCTTGCGATGCCGTCACCGGCGCCGGAAGGCATGGAGGAGGTCGATCCCCCTCGGTCTCGAGGTACCGGGTCAGACAGGGTTCGGTCCCGGGGCCGACTGCCCACGCGGCCTCTCACCTCCACTCTCACCGGAGGACCGGGGGCCGACGGGACCTGTTCTCCTGGGGTCGATGCCATCAGTGCCGATGTCTCGGGCATCGATACCGGTACCGAAGGACCGGGCGTCGATACCGATGCCGTCGAGGTCGACGTCGAGGGGCCGGCGCAAGTTCCAAAAAGACGGTCCCGCAGAACTTGCCTCGCAACCTGAGTCCGTTTCCGGAGACCGAGACACAGGGAACACGACTTGATATTGTGCTCCGGCCCGAGGCACTGGAGGCACCAAGCGTGGGTGTCGGTCTGCGAGATCGGCCGGCCGCAGCGACCACACTTTTTAAATCCACTCGGGACCTTCGAGGACATCGACGGAAAAATCGCATCGGCGAAGTCAAAGTCGTCAATGGTGGCTGGAATCACACCTCGAAAAAAGAAACGACCGAGCGGCCACTAGGCCGCAACGCGGCGTCCCCGCTGGAAGCGAGGGAAAAGGGGAGCGCGTGCTCCACACGCTCAGGTTTTTTTTTTTTTTTGAAAAGGAAACCGGCGGTAACCAAAAACAAGAGAGAAAAAGAAAAGCGACGATCCGCGTAAACGCGATCGAAATTCCGGCGGCTGAAACAGAGAGAGCAGCAAAGCACAACCCTCTCCAGACGCGGAAAAAAAGGAACTGGCGGGAGCGGTCGCGCACGGGCGGGAAGACGGCCGCGCATGCGCGGTGGGCGTGCCCTGCGTGCCGACCGTCCCGCGAAGCTTCTTTCCGGTTGGTGGGGGCTGCCGCGGACGTCACCCAGTCGTGAGAACAATCAGCCTGCTGTCCTCGGAGAATACCTTCTACAGGTATGTAGCATTCGCTTTCTCCGAGGACAAGCAGGCTGCTTGTTCTCACTGATGGGGTAACCCTAGCCCCCAGGCTCACTCAAAACAACAACCATGGTCAATTGGGCCTCGCAACGGCGAGGACATAACTGAGATTGACCTAACAATTTATCCAACTAACTGAGAGTGCAGCCTGGAACAGAATAAACATGGGCCTAGGGGGGTGGAGTTGGATTCTAAACCCCGAACAGATTCTGAAGCACTGACTGCCCGAACCGACTGTCGCTTCGGGTATCCTGCTGCAGGCAGTAATGAGATGTGAATGTGTGGACAGATGACCACGTCGCAGCTTTGCAAATCTCTTCAATAGTGGCTGACTTCAAGTGGGCTACCGACGCTGCCATGGCTCTAACATTATGAGCCGTGACATGACCCTCAAGAGCCAGCCCAGCCTGGGCGTAAGTGAAGGAAATGCAATCTGCTAGCCAATTGGATATGGTGCGTTTCCCCACAGCCACTCCCCTCCTGTTGGGATCAAAAGAAACAAACAATTGGGCGGACTGTCTGTTGGGCTGTGTCCGCTCCAGATAGAAGGCCAATGCTCTCTTGCAGTCCAATGTGTGCAGCTGACATTCAGTAGGGCAGGAATGAGGACGGGGAAAGAATGTTGGCAA
This sequence comes from Microcaecilia unicolor, assembly GCF_901765095.1. Classification (NCBI taxonomy): domain Eukaryota; kingdom Metazoa; phylum Chordata; class Amphibia; order Gymnophiona; family Siphonopidae; genus Microcaecilia; species Microcaecilia unicolor. The sequence continues at coordinate 293,480,116 of NC_044034.1, read as the reverse complement.
GACAATTGACTGGTTCAGATGGAACTCCGACACAACCTTTGGCAAGAACTTAGGGTGAGTGCGGAGGACCACTCTGTTGTGATAAAATTTGGTGTAAGGGGCCTGGGCTACCAGGGCCTGAAGCTCACTGACTCTACGAGCTGAAGTAACTGCCACCAAGAAAATGACCTTCCAGGTCAAGTACTTCAGATGGCAGGAGTCCAGTGGCTCAAAAGGAGGTTTCATCAGCTGGGTGAGAACGACATTGAGATCCCATGACACTGTAGGAGGTTTGACGGGGGGCTTTGACAAAAGCAAACCTCTCATGAAGCGAACTAAAGGCTGTCCTGAGATCGGCTTACCTTCCACACGGTAATGGTATGCACTGATTGTACTAAGGTGAACCCTTACAGAGTTGGTCTTCAGACCAGACTCAGACAAGTGCAGAAGGTATTCAAGCAGGGTCTGTGTAGGACAGGAGCGAGGATCTAAGGCCTTAATGTCACACCAGATGGCAAACCTCCTCCATAAAAAGAAGTAACTCCTCTTAGTGGAATCTTTTTATGAAAGCAAGCAAGACACGGGAGACGCCCTCTGACAGACCCAAAGAGGCAAAGTCTACGCTCTCAACATCCAGGCCGTGAGAGCCAGGGACCGGAGGCTGGGATGCAGAAGCGCCCCTTCGTTCTGTGTGATGAGGGTCGGAAAACACTCCAATCTCCACGGTTCTTCGGAGGATAACTCTAGAAGAAGAGGGAACCAGATCTGACGCGGCCAAAAGGGAGCAATCAGAATCATGGTGCCTCGGTCTTGCTTGAGTTTCAACAAAGTCTTCCCGACCAGAGATATGGGAGGATAAGCATACAGTAGACCTTCCCCCCAGTCCAGGAGGAAGGCATCCGATGCCAGTCTGCCGTGGGCCTGAAGCCTGGAACAGAACTGAGGGACCTTGTGGTTGGCTCGAGATGCGAAGAGATCTACCAAGGGGGTGCCCCACGCTTGGAAGAGCTGTCGCACCATTCGGGAGTTGAGCGACCACTCGTGAGGTTGCATGATCCTGCTCAACCTGTCGGCCAGACTGTTGTTTACGCCTGCCAGGTATGTGGCTTGGAGCACCATGCCGTGACGGCGAGCCCAGAGCCACATGCGGACGGCTTCCTGACACAGGGGGCGAGATCCGGTGCCCCCCTGTTTGTTGATGTAATACATGGCAACCTGGTTGTCTGTCTGAATTTGGATAATTTGGTGGGACAGCCGATCTCTGAAAGCCTTCAGAGCGTTCCAGACCGCTCGCAACTCCAGAAGATTGATCTGCAGATCGCGTTCCTGGAGGGACCAGCTTTCTTGGGTGGGAAGCCCATCAACATGAGCTCCCCACCCCAGGAGAGACGCATCCGAAGTCAGCACTTTTTGTGGCTGAGGAATTTGGAAAGGACGTCCCAGAGTCAAATTGGACCAAATCGTCCACCAATACAGGGATTTGAGAAAACTCGTGGACAGGTGGATCACGTCTTCTAGATCCCCAGCAGCCTGAAACCACTGGGAAGCTAGGGTCCATTGAGCAGATCTCATGTGAAGGCGGGCCATGGGAGTCACATGAACTGTGGAGGCCATGTGGCCCAGCAATCTCAACATCTGCCGAGCTGTGATCTGCTGGGACGCTCGCACCCGCGAGACGAGGGACAAGTTGTTGGCTCTCGCCTCTGGGAGATAGGCACGAGCCGTCCGAGAATCCAGCAGAGCTCCTATGAATTCGAGTTTCTGCACTGGGAGAAGATGGGACTTTGGATAATTTATCACAAACCTCAATAGCTCCAGGAGGCAAAATAGTCATCTGCATGGACTGTAGAGCTCCTGCCTCGGATGTGTTCTTCACCAGCCAATCGTCGAGATAAGGGAACACATGCACTCCCAGTCTGCGAAGTGCCGCTGCTACCACAGTCAAGCACTTCGTTAACACTCTGGGCGCAGAGGCGAGCCCAAAGGGTAGCACACAGTACTGGAAGTGACGTGTGCCCAGCTGAAATCGCAGATACTGTCTGTGAGCTGGCAGTATCGGGATGTGCATGTAGGCGTCCTTCAAGTCCAGAGAGCATAGCCAATCGTTTTCCTGAATCATGGGAAGAAGGGTGCCCAGGGAAAGCATCCTGAACTTTTCCTTGACCAGATATTTGTTCAGGGCCCTTAGGTCTAGGATGGGACGCATCCCCCGTTTTCTTTTCCACAAGGAAGTACCTGGAATAGAATCCCAGCCCTTCCTGCCCGGATGGCACGGGCTCGACCGCATTGGCGCTGAGAAGGGCGGAGAGTTCCTCTGCAAGTACCTGCTTGTGTTGGAAGCTGTAAGACTGAGCTCCCGGTGGACAATTTGGAGGTTTGGAGGCCAAATTGAGGGTGTATCCTTGCCGGACTATTTGAAGAACCCACTGATCGGAGGTTATGAGAGGCCACCTTTGGTGAAAAACTTTCAACCTCCCTCCGACTGGCAGGTCGCCCGGCACTGACACTTGGATGTCGGCTATGCTCTGCTGGAGCCAGTCAAAAGCTCGTCCCTTGCTTTTGCTGGGGAGCCGAGGGGCCTTGCTGAGGCGCACTCTGCTGACGAGAGCGAGCGCGCTGGAGCTTAGCCTGGGCCGCAGGCTGTCAAAAAGGAGGATTGTACCTACCCTTACCAGAAGAGTAGGGAACAGTCTTAGTTCCCCCCAAAAGTCGTCTACCTGTAGAGGTAGAAGCTGAAGGCTGCCGGCGGGAGAACTTGTCGAAAGCGGTATCCCGCTGGAGGAGCTGCTCTACCACCTGCTCGACTTTCTCTCCAAAAATGTTATCCGCACGGCAAGGTGAGTCCGCAATCCGCTGCTGGATCCTATTCTCCAGGTCGGAGGCACGCAGCCATGAGAGTCTGCGCATCACCAAACCTTGAGCAGCGGCCCTGGACGCAACATCGAAGGTGTCATACACCCCTCTGGCCAGGAATTTTCTGCATGCCTTCAGCTGCCTGACCACCTCCTGAAAAGGCTTGGCTTGCTCAGGGGGGAGCTTGTCCACCAAGCCCGCCAACTGCCGCACATTGTTCCGCATGTGTATGCTCGTGTAGAGCTGGTAAGACTGGATTTTGGCCACGAGCATAGAAGAATGGTAGGCCTTCCTCCCAAAGGAGTCTAAGGTTCTAGAGTCCTTGCCCGGGGGCGCCGAAGCATGTTCCCTAGAACTCTTAGCCTTCTTTAGGGCCAAATCCACAACTCCAGAGTCGTGAGGCAACTGAGTGCGCATCAGCTCTGGGTCCCCATGGATCCGGTACTGGGACTCGATCTTTTTGGGAATGTGGGGATTACTTAGTGGCTTGGTCCAGTTCGCCAGCAATGTCTTTTTGAGGACATGATGCATGGGTACTGTGGACGCTTCCTTAGGTGGAGAAGGATAGTCCAGGAGCTCAAACATTTCAGCCCTGGGCTCGTCCTCCACAACCACCGGGAAGGGGATGGCCGTAGACATCTCCCGGACAAAGGCCGCAAAAGACAGACTCTCGGGAGGAGAAAGCTGCCTTTCAGGGGAGGGAGTGGGATCAGAAGGAAGGCCATCAGACTCCTCGTCAGAGAAATACCTGATGTCCTCCTCCTCCTCCCACGAGGCCTCACCTTCGGTATCAGACACAAGTTCACGGACCTGTGTCTGAAGCCGTGCCCGGCTCGACTCCGTGGAACCACGGCCACGGTGGGAGCGTCGAGAGGTAGACTCCCTCGCCCGCACCGGCGAAGCTCCCTCCGCTGACGTCGTCGGGGAGCCTTCCTGGGAGGCGACCGCAGTCGGTACCGCACGCGGCACCGATGTCGGAGACCTCACCCCGGGCAAGGGGCCAGCCGGCGCCTCACTCGACAGTACCAGAGGCGCAAGCACCCCCGGTACCGGAGGAGAAGGGCGCAACAGCTCTCCCAGAATCTCTGGGAGAACGGCCCGGAGACTCTCGTGCAGAGCGGCTGTGGAGAAAGACGTGGAAGCCGATGCAGGTGTCGATGTCAGAGTCTGTTCCGGGCGTGGAGGCTGTTCCGGGCTGTCCATAGTGGAGCGCATCGACACCTCTTGAACAGAGGGTGAGCGGTCCTCTCGGTGCCGATGCCTACTGGGTGCCGACTCCCTCGGCAACCCAGAGCTCTCGGTACCGATATGGGAAGGGGACCGGTGTCGATGCTTCTTCGACTTCTTGGGACGAAGCATGTCACCGGAGCTTCCCGGCACCGACGAAGAGGACGTAGAATCCAGCCGTCGCTTCCTCGGGGCCGAGGCCGAAGAGGGTCGGTCTCGGGGGAGGGGGGGGCTGTACCGCAGGAGCCCTCAGTAGGGGGAGACCCACCCAAAGGCTCACCGCCACCAGCAGGGGAATGGACAGCCCTCACCTGCACTCCAGTCGAAGCACCACCGTCCGACGACATCAGCAGAAGTGGAGGTCCCGGTACCACTGACGCAGCCCTCCGATGTGTCAGCCCCGATGCCTCGATACACTGGATGCAGTCGCGGCCGAGGACGGAGGTCTAGACGCTGGCGACGTCGATGCACTCGATACTCCCGGTGCCGATGCCGACGAAGAGCCCGAGAACAAAACGTTCCACTGGGCCAATCTCGCTACCTGAGTCCGCTTTTGTAAAAGGGCGCACAGACTACAGGCCTGCGGGCGGTGCCCAGCCCCCAGAAAATGAAGACACGACGCGTGCCTGTCAGTGAGCGAGATTACCCGGGCACACTGGGTGCACTTCTTGAAGCCGCTGGGAGACTTCGATGACATGGGCGGAAAAATCACGCCGGCGAGATCAAAACTCGTAATTGCGGTAGGCACCAAAAAGAGGGGAAGAAAAAAATTCGACCCGAGGCCTGGAAAGGGCCTACCCCGAAGACGAAAGAAAACTTACCGGGGCAAAAACTGGAAATAGCGGAAAAGGAAAAAGACCGAAAAGGTCCTTTCCCGAAATCCTCTCTTTTTTTTAGTTAGCGAAAGTCAAAAATAGACGCGCGAGGTCGACTTAAGGGGCGCGAACGGCGTAACACGACCGTACCGAGCGCGGACAAAAGAAGACTGGCCGGCACGAGCCGGTTTCGGGCAGGAAGACGGCCGCGCATGCGCGGTGCGCATCGGCGCGCGAGGACTAGCAAAGGCTTTTGCTAGTGAAGATTCCGATTGGAGGGGCTGCCGTGGACGTCACCCATCAGTGAGAACAAGCAGCCTGCTTGTCCTCGGAGAATATACAATACCATCTATGCACAGAAGGGACCCCAGGTTCCTTCCAGAACCTGCACTTAGGCAATGGTGTAGGAGATAGGTCCTGGCGCTTGAGAATCCAGGTATATACCTATTCTAAAACAACAAAAAAAAAAAAAGATGTCTGGATCTCAGGGAACCTGAACACCCGTAAGCAGGCAAATCTGGAAATGAACACTCCTCCGGCAGGTCTTTGCCTTAGGGCATGTCTGTTAAAACAAAACAAAAAACCAAAACAAACCATAAGGGGCCACAAGGGCACACCAAAACCAAGCTAGTCTTCATGAGGGCTGCACAGGTATTCACCTTCCCTCTGCTGAAGAGACAGAAATACTGGCAGGTGGGCTGCACAGACATTTATATTATGACATCACCCAGTAGTTCTTAGTCTCCCATCTGCTGGTCAGAGGTCACATACCCATTCGTCAGGAATGATATGGAGAGGAAGGAACAAGCAATTTAATAGCCACCCAATATAAAAAATGATTGTACTTGAGCAAAACCTTGCATTAGGCACCAGTGCACAGCCTCTTTGCCATTCATTTAAATGTACATCTGCTATTCCACCCCAATGTAGACACGTTTTAGGAGCACAATGCAAGAAAATTACCACCAGGTCCGAGGCAGTGTGAAGAATTAGCTTGTTCTCTACATTAGGGCAGAACAGCTAATAAGTATCTCCCTCTTATCTTCTGATCACCCATTCTCCAACCCCCCCCCCCCCCCCCAAGAATATTCTTGGTGTCTAGTGGTACCCCCTACCTTGCCAACCCGATCTCTCTATGCCCAACTTAATTAAAATAACCTCTTGTCTAGTCACAACACCACTCCTGACCCTTCCCCCAGGGCCTCCCCCCCCCCCCCCAAGAGCATATCTTAAAAAGATGCAGGTGTGATGCCCAATTGCTCCCATCTCTGGCAACATCACACCTGATCTTATGATGCATCCAGGGATGCACTGAGCAAGGTCTGCCAAATAAAGAACATCAAGGAATTTTTTTTTTTTTTTTTGGTTAAGTCTGGAATTCCACTAGACACCAGGGATCTATCTGTCTATATTTTAAATAAGTCTGGGGATGGGGGACTGCAGCGGCTCTAGGCAGAGACATGATGCAAAAGCCAGTGGCTTTTTTTTTTTTTTTAAATGTTACCCTTCCTGTCAGTGTGTGAGCCAATCGCCACTCATGTACTGACAAAAGGGGGGACATTCTGCAATGAGCTGTGGATCACTGCCACATTTTAAATGCAGTATTAATTTGCATGCTCAATGACTACTGCATTACATGGGCAATTTTTGCCGAACGCTCACAATAGAAGCTGTTCAAATCAGTGGCTAATGTGCCTCTTTATGCATCAAACCCCAGAATTCAAACACGCGTGGGATACACATAAAGGAATCCTGTTCAGAAGGAATGGATCCTAAGGAGCTTAGCCGAGATTGGGTGGCAGAGCCGGTGGCGGGGATAGTGCTGGGCAGACTTATACGGTCTGTGCCCTGAAGAGGACAGGTACAAATCAAAGTAGGGTATACACAAAAAGTAGCACATATGAGTTTGTCTTGTTGGGCAGACTGGATGGACCATGCAGGTCTTTTTCTGCCGTCATTTACTATGTTTTAACCTTCACTGCCTCAGGTACAGATTGTAAGCCTCAGGGAACAGTAAAATACCTCCTACAGGTTTTGCTAGTACACCTGAATGTAACTCACTTTGAGCTATCAATGAAAGGAAAGGGAAAAGATTCTCAAGAAGGGAGTCACAGTGTTCAAATGTCACAACTAATTCTTCAACCGGAAAGGAGCTTAACTGAGTTAACTGAACAAGAATCATTAAACTAGATCACCAAAAGTTTTGTCAGTCTTTCCCCACAAAATTAGGTCAATAATCTTACTTCAACTCACCACTAATTACATTGTCAACATTTGTTTCCTTCAGCTCCCTCTCATGCCCTTCTTCACAGTCTCCTAGATTAAAGGAAACTGTTCTCTCCTCCACAGCTGCTCTTTGTGGTATTGCAGCAGTCACTGTATTTGTAGTTGTGTTCTTGTTTTCAGCACAGATCCCATTACCAAGTGGTAGCTTAACACTCTCTGGGTCTTGTTTTAGAATTGGACGGTGCATATCCCTGTTCTTCTCCATCAAAGGACTCTCGGAAGGACTACTCTTGATTTCTTCTGTTGAGAGTTAAAAATAAACCCTTAATGTCATAGAAGAGAGGAGTAGGTGGAAGAAAAACAGAACTTACACTTGGGACAACCATTATGTTACCAACTTGTATGATTATTCATTCTAACACACAAAACATACAGGTCGAAAGGAAAAAAGGCAGCATCTGTTTCAACAAGCAGAACTGTTCAAGAAACCAGGACAATCATTAAGGGACAATGATTAGATACTTATAGAATTTGATTTCAGGATATAGATAAAAATGCCACGGTTTGGACAGCTAACATTTTAAACATGTGAAATTGTCACAAGAGTTGCATTTTATATCAAAAACAAGACAGATCAAATATTTTACATGCAGTTTTTTTTGGCCAAACCATCAATGGTACTTATCTTGTGACCTACTACTGTATAAAGCAAGGTTAACTCACTTGTAGCAGTTCTCCAAGGAAAGCAAGACATGCATTTTCATGTACGAGTTGACGTTTGACAAGGTCCACTGCGGACGCGCCCCAGTACTTTATAGCTTTAAGAAGTTTCTGGCAGCTTCTCTCTGTACATGTGCGAGTGCCTTTCTGGCCTGTGTGAGCACGCATGGCCAGCAGTACAACAAAGCTTTAAAAAGAAATTCCTAGGGGAGGTGGGAGAAGTGAGAATGTGTGTCCTACTGTCCTCGAACATCATCTGCTGCAGGCGTAACTTCACTCTCACTGAGGCTAAGACAGACATTTCTTACATATGGGAATCCCTAGCTACCAGGCTCACTGAAAAACAACTAAGGGATGACGGCTTGCAATGGCAAGGCCAACCAGAACCAATTAACCTGAAACCACATACAATCTTGTTGTGAAGGTGCCGCCTAGAAAAGAAGAAAAATAGGCCTAAGATAGTGGTTGGATTCTAGACACCAAATTCTGCAGGACTGACTGACCAAATTAGCTGTCACTCTGGGTATGCTGCTCAAGGCAGTAATGAGATGTGAATGTGTAGATTGAAGACTATGTTGCAGCAAATCTCCTCAATACAGGCTGATCAAGTGGGTTGATGTAGCCATGGCTCTAGCATTGTGAACTGTGGCATGACCCTCCATACAGTCAGCCCAGCATGGGAATAAGTTTAGAGATAGAGTCTGCTAGCCAAATTAATGCGCATTTCCTGTTTTGATCAAAAGAAATAAAAGCTGGGTGGACTGTATGGGCTTTAGTCCCATTCAGATAAAAAGTCCAAGGTGTACAGTACGCTTTTGCCAGGACAGGCATGAGGTTTTGGAAAGAAAGTTGGCAGGACGACTGAGTAAAATGGAACTCAGACACTACCTTAGGAAGGAACTTGGGTGCATGCGAAGAACTATTCTTATGATATCTTGTGTCATGTGGATTTGCTACTAGGGCCAAAAGCTCACCGACTCTTCAAGCTGAAGTTACCACCACCAAAAACAAGACCTTCCAGGTCAGGTAATTCAGACAACAGGAATCTAGCAGCTCAAAAGGAGCTTTCATCAGCTGGGGGAGGATGACATTGAGGTCCTATGGCACAGTAAGGCAGTATTGATGGAGGGCTTTGTCAACAGCAAACAACTAGAAGCTATACAAAGCTGGGCTTACCCCCTACATGGTGAGAAGCACAGAGGTGAACCCTTACAGAGTGGGTCTTCAAACCAGACTCAAAAGGTTCAGGAAGTATTCAAGAAGTTTTGTATAGGGCGAGATGGTCTAGGGCCCTGCCCTCAGCACAGATGGCAAACCTCCTCCACTTAAAAGTATAACACCTTTAGCAAAATCTGTCCAACAGGACTCTGGAGACACCCTCAAATGCTATGCTCTCAACATCCAGGGAATGAGGGCCAGGGACTTGAGATTGGGATGTGGAGGAGCCCCTCATTTTGCATGGTAGGTCTCGTGAAACAATCCAGTCTCCTCAGTTCTTCGCAGGACAACTCCAGAGAACTATATCTGTCTTGGACGGTAAGGTGTAATAAGGATCATGGTCCCCCGGTTCCCGTGAGTTTCAGCAAAGTCTTCCTGACTACAGGAATTGGATGTTATGCATACAGGAGACACCCCCCCCCCCCCCCCCCAAATTGAGGAGAAATGCATCAGACGCTAGTCTGTTGTGTGACCTCAGTCTGCAGCAAAACAGAGGGACCTTACTGAGATAAGAGGCAAAAAGATCCACCAACGGGGTGCCCCACTCTTGGAAGATCTTTTGGGCAACTCATGTTGTACCACTTGTGTGGTTGCATCATTCTGCTCAGTCTGCCAGACTGTTCTGCTTTTCTGCCAGGTATGTAGCTCAGAGCACCATGCTGTGTCTGGTGGTCCAGTGCCACATCCTCACAGCTTCTTGACACAAGGGTTCAGCAGCCACTCTCTGAAAACCTTCAGAGCATTCCATATCACCTATAGCTCTAGGAGGCCGACGTGAAGTTCGGTCTCCTAAGTGGAACAAAGACCTACATGGGCTCCCCACAACAGAGTGGATGTTCTTATTTTCTGCCAGGTACTTGTGACCTGGAATAGCCACTGTTGGAAGCTGAGCTAGATGGATCATTGGTTTGACCCAGTATGGCTATTATGTTCATCTGTTGTCAGCACCTGCTGAGTAATCTGGAATGGGAGTCCCAGGACCAAACTGACCTGAATAATCCACCAGAGAAGTGACTGGACCAACTCTTGGATAATGGAGATGACATCTGCAAGGTTCCCTGTGGCTTTACGCCACTGGGAAGTAAGGGTCCACTAGATGCTTCGCAAATGGAGGTGAGCCATGGGAGTGACATGCACAGTGGAGGCAATGTGGCCCATCAATCTCAACATCTGCCAAGCTGTGACCTGTTGGCTACTTCTGAACCTGAGTGGTGATGGCAATGAGGGCATCTGCCTGCAGGCAGGCCCGAGTCTGTACCATGTCTAGCAGGATTCCTATATACTCCAATTGTTGTACCAGGAGCAGATAGAACTCTGGGTCATTTATAATGGAACCCTAATAGCTCTAAAACCGGAATAGTTCTCTGCATGGATTCCAGAACACCCTCCTTTGACATGCTCCTCACCAACCAATCGTCCAGGTAGGGAAACACATGCACCTCTAGTCCGTGTAGTGATGCTGCGACTACAGCAAGACAAAAAAATTCTTGGGGGGGGAGGGGGGGGGGGGGAAGGGGCCAAACGGTAAGATGTGATACTGGAAGATATGCTTCCTACTCTGACTGGGATATATCTGGATATGGGTGTAAGCATCCTTTAAACCCAGAGAGCATAGCCAATCATTTTTCCGAATTATGAGAAGGGTGCCCAGGAAAATCATCCTGAATTTTTTCTCTTGACCAAAAATCTGTTCAGGGCTCTTAGGTCTAGGAATAGGACAAAATCTCTCTCTTCCCTCCCCCCCCCCCCCCCCCCCCCCTGGAAGTCCTTGAATAGAATCATGGAACAGGTTCAACTGGATTGGCCTTGAGAAGGAAGGAGAGTTCCTCTGCAAGCATTTCCTTGGCTAAGCGCTGAGGAATCACGCGATGGGGCAATTTGGAGATTTGTGTTGCCACAAGTGACCACGTTTCCTGGAAAAATTTCAGCCTCCCTCCCACTACAAGGTCATTCCAGACCAACACACTTATTGTGGTTATACTCTGAGCCTGTCAAAGCCTGTCGGTGGCTTTAACTGGAAGCCTGCTTCTGCCAAGGACGGGAGCACTGGGCCTGTTGCCGAGGTATTCTTGCGCCTTTGAGAGTAATAGGAACCTCTTCTAAAGCCTCCAGAATATCGCCACGATGTAGAAGACACAGAAGGGGGCAGGTGAGTCAGAACTTGATGGTATCAGCATGTTTTTAATGAGATCCACCACCTCTTCCACCTTGTCCTAAAAAATAAGATTTGTCTCCATGGCAAGGGATGTCCACCAACCTCTCCCAAGCTGCAGGTTCTAGGTCAGAAACACATAGCCAAGAGTTGACATTCCTACACCTAAAGCCGGGATGCCACAGAGAAATCAACAGTGCTCCTAGCTAGATATTTTCTATACTTCTGTTTACTGGATAACTGGCGAAGCTCTGTGGACTGCTCTGTTGTGAGAGAATCCGCAAACGGTACAATGGACATCAAGGACTGCAAGTACAGGCCTGTGTGCAGTTTGTAGGTCTGTGTGCTGAAAATAATAATGGAGATTTGAAGGAAAAAAAAAAAAAACCAAACTAAACCACCCAAAACTTTCCACCAAAAGGAGCCCAGAATTAGGTCTTGTCTACCTAGGGGAGTCAAGGCATGAGTGCAGCAGCTCTGGTCATTTTGAGAGCGAATTAGACTTAAATGGAATGGCGGGGTAAGTCTTTTTGAATCTGGAAGCCTTCTGTACTCTGTATGTGGAGTCTGCCTTCTCAGGTACTACCTGCACACAGAGAAGAGGTCTCCCAGTTCCTGATCTGCACACCCCACAGGACACTGTGAACCTGGACTGTCATAGTTTCCTGCAGAAAAGAATCATATTCCAGGACTTAACTCAGCCCTGAGCTTGTCCTCCACATCCAACTGAAATGGAATGGCAGCCGTCATTTCCCTATGAAAGCCAAAATAGGAGAGCTCCTCTGGAGGAGATCTCTATCTTGGGGAGGGGGTCCAAGGGTATGCCTAAAGCAGTGGTGTGCTGGTACATTTTTAACAAACAGGCTCTCTCCCCGGTCCACCTCGGTGCCCCCCCATCCACCACTGCGCCCCCCCCCCCCAAATTGCAGAGCTGGCTATAGCTGGGGAAGGGGGGGGGGGGGGGGCGCAATGCATTACTCTCTCCAGGAAAAAAAAATTAAACGATCCCAGGTTCCAATCTAATTCATGTTGAATATGGGATAAAATGCCATAAATAAGTAAATAAACTTTTAATGTTGAGCACCTGATTCTCAAAGTGAACACATTCCAAACACTATAATGAAAATAAAATTATTTTTTTCTACCTTTGTCTGGTGACTTTTTCTCTGATCATGCTGGCCCAGTATCTGATTCTGCTGCTCTCTATCTGTTCCCTTGACTCCGTTTCCAGGGCTTCCTTTACATTTCTTTTCTTTCCTCCTTTCTTCTTCATTTCTGGTCCTCCGCAGACTTGACTGTACAGTGAATCCAGCTTCTGCCTATTTTCTCCATCCATGTGCAGTTTCTCTCCTCACTTCCTCTTCCCTCATCTAATCTCCTTCCTCTATCTTCCCTCCATGTCTAGCATTTCTTCTCTCTCCCTTCCCTCCCCTCCATCCATGTCCAGAATGTCTCTTGCTCTCTCCCCTCCATCCATGTCCTGAAACTCTCCTCTCCCCGCTGCCCCTCTCTATCCATCCATGCCCAGCAATTCTCTTCTCTCCCCTGCCCCCCCTACCCATCCATGCCCAGCAATTCTCTCCCCTGCCCCCTCTGTCCATCCATGCCCAGCAGTTCTCTCCCCTGCCCCCCTCTGCCCATCCATGCCCAGCAATTCTCCTCCCTCCTCTCCCCATCCATGTCTAGCGATGTCCTTCGCCCCCACCCTCCCCTCCCGCCAGTTTCAATTACCTCCCTCGAAGCGCCGCATTATTTAAGACCCTGCTGCCCGTCTCCAACTGCCTTTCCCTGCTTGCTTCTGAGGAGTTTGCGCCCTTAGTCCTGCCTTCGCGGAAAAAGGAAACTATTTTGAACCAGCTAAGTTCAGATTATTAGTTTAAGCAAACTTTATCCAGTCTAGATTATTGTAATATCATTTTTAACGGCTGTACAATGATGCTTATTAAGCATTTGCAGCTTATTCAGAATATGGCAGCACAATTGATTTTCTCAGTCTATAGGTCTGCTGCTGGTAAAATTGCACTGGCTTCCTGTGGAGTCTATGCAGAGCTCAGTTTAAATTCTACATTATCACTTAAGATCATATTTATGTGACTTGATTACTTTTTTGCACAACAGTTCCACTAGTAATAGAACTTGTAGCCAGATTTTGAAGTTTTTTTTGGTCAGACTAGTTAGGAAGCTACTTGACTATTCCCTTCATTATCAAATGGCAGCATTGTGGAATTAGTCTCCTTTAGAGATTCGTTTGCTTAATAATTATCAGTCCTTTTGTAAAGCCCTTAAAACCTTTTAAATTCAATAAGTGTGGTAAGTAGTAAGTTGTGTTGTCTTTCTAGATAAGTGATTTTCAACCTTTTTCATCTCATGGCACACTGACAAGGCACAAAGATTGTCAAGGCACACCATCAGTTTTTTAAGGATATTTTAAAATCATTTAACAAATGAGTATTAAGATTGTGTTTAAGTTCAAAAATTCAATTTTTAATCATTGTGCTATCTTAATAGTTGAATATATATATATATTTTTTTTTTTATTTTTTTTTTTTTTTTATTGAAGACAAGTTGGTAAAAGGGCAACAATACACTCAAAGATAACAAAATTAGCTGCAAATAACATACATTCAAAACCAACAATTTTAAAGTGAATACCCACCACCCACCCATTACAGTACTGATGGTGATCACATCCCTTCACTGCACCCTATCTGTAGGTTCATAGGCTCAAATTCCTTTATAATAGGCTCCCACCAGGCACACACTTCTAGAACTACCTCCATAATGACAAAGTAATGAGATCATACCAAATGGACCAATCTGAATGTCATATAATTTTCACTATGTAATAATCCGGTAAAAATTGTGACGAGAACTAGCAAACTGCCACAGGAACACAAACATCTAACTCAAAGACTCACTGTAATTGAATTAGTTAACAACGTATGGCCAAGTTAAAGTAGATTTAGTATGAAGAGTCCATTAACTTCCTCATGGTATCTGGGTACACAAACCGGGAAATTTAGCCTGTGTTTTTCCCCCTCACCTTTTCTCCGATGCTTCCCGCCTATACAGAACCAGGAAGTTACACCACAGAAAGAGAAGATTCGGGGGTTGGTACGAACAGGCTTTCAATTGCTGTCCACTGCCGCCAACCACTACAGAAGAAATCTTATAAAGCCAGCTCACTGGGTGAGGATGGGACAGGAGTGACAGAAAACTCCTGCGACACACTGGTTGAAAAACACTGTTCTAGATACACTATTGTTGCCGTTTTGACAGGGTTCTTTTATCAATGTTTTTATGTTAATATTTTCTATTTAGATAGAACTCTGCTGACTTCTTTTTTTTCATATTTATTTTATTATTTTCCATTAGAAACAAAACTTAATAGCAGTATCAATGTACAGAATACAGTAAACCGCATTTCTTATTAGTCTGTTAACATGTTTCCAACTATTTTTAGTTTTGTATCTTCTACAGTTTTGTCTCTACCTAGAACGATGGCAAAAATACCCCAAGAAATAGTTCATTGCGGTACTAGAAGACCCATGTAACGTAAGTGTTCTCCGAGGAAAGCAAGCATCTATTCTCTCAAGTGGGAGATGTCATCCATGGAGCCCAGTGCAGACACTGCCACTTTTAAAACTGAGGAAATGCCCCCACTGCGAATACCTTCCCGTCTGATGCTTAAGCGCTGGACCAGCAGTATAATACTAAGACAACTGTAGCAGGAGGCAGGTGGGATGTGAACATATGCCTGCTGCTCTCTGAAAACACCTGCTACAGGTAACTTTGCTTTCTCAGAGGACAAGCAAGCATGATATTCTCACATATGGGACTCACTAGCTACCAGGCTCACAAATACAAACTTGGGAACTAAGGAGAAAATAAGCCTGGCAGAAAAAAAAAGGGTGTCAGAGGGCGGAATTGACATTCAACTAATAAAAAGATTTTGCAGGACTGCTTGTTCAAAGCAGTTATCTCGCCTCGAATGCTGCTCCAGACAGTAGTGGACAGAAGACCATGTTGCAGCCTTGCAAATGGAGGCAGAGCAGAAATGGGCTACTGAAGCCGCCATGGCTCTTACATTGTAAGCGGTGACACGGCTATGAAGGGTCAGCCTGGCCTGAGCATACGTGTAAGAGAGAATCAACCAGCCAAGTCGAGACAGTATGTTTGGAGATGGGAATCTCTAATCTGTTAGGGTTGAAGGATACAAGCTGGGAGAACTTCCTAGGAGGTTTTGTACGCTCCAGATAGTACGCTAGAGCACACTTGCAGTCTAAGTTATGCAGTGCTGCTTCTTCAGGACGAGAGTGTGGCTTATGGAAGAAAGGAAGTTAAGTGGAACCTAGATACCACTTTTAGAGGAATTTGGGGTGGGTTCAGAGAACAACCCTGTCTTGATAGAACCTGTTTAAAGGAGGATCTGCCACTAGGGCTTGAAGTTCGCTTATTCTTCTGGCAGAAGTGCTATTAAACGAAGATATTTCCCAGAAGCAGATATTCTCCAAGGACAGCAGGCCTTATATTCTCACAAGTGGGTAATGCGGAGCTGCGTAACCCAGTCCAGAGCTTATAAACTTTACAGAGTTTTGTGGAGCGCGAGACATGCTCCACCACGAGGGCACGGTTACTACAGTTAAATACTACAGCATTAAAAAAAAAAAAAAGAAGAAAAGAAAAGAAAAATAGGAGACAACTCCTAGGGGAGGTGTGAGGGTTTGTGAGAATATAAGGTCTGATCAAAAATACATAGTAAAAAATTTTTTAGATACATTAAAAGCAGGAAACCGGCCAAAGAGTCGGTTGGGCCGCTGGACGAAAATGGTGTTAAAGGGGCAATCAAGGAGGACAAAGCCGTAGCGGAGAAATTAAATGAATTCTTTGCTTCGGTCTTCACCGAGGAGGATTTGGGGGGGACACCGGTGCCGGAAAGAATATTTGAAGCGGGGGAGTCGGAGAAACTAAACAAATTCTCTGTAACCTTGGAGGATGTAATGGGTCAGTTCAGCAAGCTGAAGAGTAGTAAATCACCGGGACCTGATGGTATTCATCCCAGAGTATTAATAGAACTAAAAAATGAACTTGCGGAGCTACTGTTAGAAATATGCAATCTGTCCCTAAAATCGAGTGTAGTACCGGAAGACTGGAGGGTAGCCAATGTTACTCCGATTTTTAAGAAGGGTTCCAGAGGAGATCCGGGAAATTATAGACCGGTGAGTCTGACGTCGGTGCCGGGCAAGATGGTGGAGGCTATTATTAAGAATAAAATTGCAGAGCATATACAAAAACATGGACTGATGAGACAAAGTCAGCACGGATTTAGTGAAGGGAAGTCTTGCCTCACCAATCTAATGCATTTTTTTGAGGGGGTAAGCAAACATGTGGACAATGGGGAGCCGGTTGATATTGTATATCTGGATTTTCAGAAGGCGTTTGACAAAGTGCCGCACGAAAGACTCCTGAAGAAATTGCAGAGCCATGGAATCGGAGGTAGGGTATTATTATGGATTAAGAACTGGTTGAAAGATAGGAAGCAGAGAGTAGGATTGCGTGGCCAGTATTCTCAGTGGAGGAGGGTAGTTAGTGGGGTCCCGCAGGGGTCTGTGCTGGGTCCGTTGCTTTTTAATGTATTTATAAATGACCTAGAGATGGGAATAACTAGTGAGGTAATTAAATTCGCTGATGACACAAAATTATTCAGGGTCGTCAAGTCGCAGGAGGAATGTGAACGATTACAGGAGGACCTTGCGAGACTGGGAGAATGGGCGTGCAAGTGGCAGATGAAGTTCAATGTTGACAAGTGCAAAGTGATGCATGTGGGTAAGAGGAACCCGAATTATAGCTACGTCTTGCAAGGTTCCGCGTTAGGAGTTACGGATCAAGAAAGGGATCTGGGTGTCGTCGTCGATGATACGCTGAAACCTTCTGCTCAGTGTGCTGCTGCGGCTAGGAAAGCGAATAGAATGTTGGGTGTTATTAGGAAGGGTATGGAGTCCAGGTGTGCGGATGTTATAATGCCGTTGTATCGCTCCATGGTGCGACCGCACCTGGAGTATTGTGTTCAGTACTGGTCTCCGTATCTCAAAAAAGATATAGTAGAATTGGAAAAGGTACAGCGAAGGGCGACGAAAATGATAGTGGGGATGGGACGACTTTCCTATGAAGAGAGGCTGAGAAGGCTAGGGCTTTTCAGCTTGGAGAAGAGACGGCTGAGGGGAGATATGATAGAAGTGTATAAAATAATGAGTGGAATGGATCGGGTGGATGTGAAGCGACTGTTCACGCTATCCAAAAATACTAGGACTAGAGGGCATGAGTTGAAGCTACAGTGTGGTAAATTTAAAACGAATCGGAGAAAATTTTTCTTCACCCAACGTGTAATTAGACTCTGGAATTCGTTGCCGGAGAACGTGGTACGGGCGGTTAGCTTGACGGAGTTTAAAAAGGGGTTAGATAGATTCCTAAAGGACAAGTCCATAGACCGCTATTAAATGGACTTGGAAAAATTCCGCATTTTTAGGTATAACTTGTCTGGAATGTTTTTACGTTTGGGGAGCGTGCCAGGTGCCCTTGACCTGGATTGGCCACTGTCGGTGACAGGATGCTGGGCTAGATGGACCTTTGGTCTTTCCCAGTATGGCACTACTTATGTACTTATCCTCAGAGAATACCTGCTAAAGGTAAGTACCTTCACTTTCTTTGAGGACACGGTGGCCATTAATTCTCATAAATGGGGTATCCATAGCATTCAGGCTCACCGAAAACAAAACTTTGGTCAATTGGGCCTCGCATCTGTGAGGACATAACTCAGATTAAACTGAAACTATATACAACTGAGCGAGAGCAGCCTGGAACAGAATAAAACAGGCCTGGGGAGGGGGGGGGGAGGGTAGGTGGAGTTGGATTCTAGACCCCAAACAGATTCTGTAACACTGCCTGCCCGAACTGATTGTCGCATCGGGTATCCTGCTCCAGGGCAGTAATGAGATGCGAAATCTGTGGACTGAAGACCGCATCAAAATTTGCAAAGCTGCTTCAATGGAGGCTAACCACAAGTGGGCTACAAACACAGCCATGGCTCTGACACGACTCTCCAATGTCAGCCCAGCCTGGGCATAAGTGAAAAAAATGCAATCTGCTAGCCAATTAGAGAGATTGTGTGTTTCCCACATCCTGTTGGGATCAAAAGAAAAAAATATTGGGCAGACTGTCTATGGGGCCTTGTCTGCTCCACATAATAGGCCAATGCTCTCTTGCAGTCCAAGGTATGCAAGGGGCTCTTGTCAGGACGGGCAAGAGGTCAGGGAAAGAATGTTGGCAACCAACAATCGACTGCTTCAGATGGAATTCTAACAGAACCTTTGCAGGAACTTAGGGTGAATGCAGGGGACTACTCTGTTACGATAAAACTCATTTAAGGTGCATTCAATACTACAGCCTGCAGCTCACTGACCCTAGGAGCTGAACTGCCACCAAGAAAATGACCTTTCAGTCAGGTACTTCAGATGTCAGGAATTCAGTGGCTCAAAAAGGAGCTTTCATCAGCTGTGTGAGAACAAATGTTGAGGTCCCATGACAAAGGCAGAGGTTTAACAAGGTGCTCTGACAAAAGCAAAAAAAAAACTCATGAAGCAAATTTGAGGCTGTCCCGAGATGGGCTCACCCTCTATACGGAGTTGGTCTTGAGACCAGACTTGAGAGGTGCAGAAGGTATTCAAGCTTGGTCCATGTAGGACGGGAAACAGGATCTAGGGCCTTGCCCTCACACCAGACAGCAAACCTCCTCCATCTGAAAGACCACCACCTCTTAGTGGAATCTTTCCTGGAAGCCAGCAAGACCTGGGAGATACCTAAGGAAGCAAATTCTAGGCTCTCAACATCCAGGCTGTGAGGGCCAGAGACATCCCTCATTCTGCATGATGAAGGTTAGAAAACACTCCAATCTCCATGGATCTTCGGAGGATAACTCCAGAAGAGGAGGGAACCAGCTCTGCCATGGCCAGTAAGGCGTGATCAAGATCATGGTCTTGCTTGAGTTTCAAGTCTTCCCCACAAGAGGAAGGGAAAATTAGGTTCTTACCGTGATAATTTTCTTTCCTTTAGTCATAGCAGATGCAGCCATTACAGATGGGTTGTGTCCATCAACCAGCAGAGGGAGATAGAGAGCACACTTTTTTCAGTGCCTCATACCAGCTTGCTCCACTGCCTCTCTTCAGTATTTGAAGCTTCCAAAACAGTATGGCAAACCGCAATGGGAATAACATGAGCTTTCCTCACAGCGAACGATGGCCCTACAAAGGGCATTAACTCAGAATGGAGGGAATAAACTCATCCTCCCGGAAGGAATAAACTCATCCTCCACTGAGACATAACTGGAGGGAATAAACTCATCCTCCAAAACATGAAAATGGAGGGAATTAAGTCATCCTCCTTTAATTGAACAAGAATCCTGAAGACTGTTTTCCGACTTTCTCCCAAGGACGGAATCTCCAGGAAACACGAACAGAACCCGAAATAGATTTACAGCAGATAGCATCAGACAGGGAGGGATCATGGCTGCATCTGCTATGACTAAAGGAAATAAAATTATCACGGTAAGAACCTAATTTTCCCTTCCTTGTCATCAAGCAGATGCAGCCATTACAGATGGGATGTATCAAAGCAATCCCTAGATAGGGTGGGAACAAGCCACACCATGCGCCAGCACTTGCGCTCCAAAATGTGTGTCCCTCCTGGCAGCCACATCCAGCCTGTAATGTCGGGCAAAAGAGAGCTTAGAAGCCCATGTTGCTGCACTACAAGTCTCTTGAAGAGAGAGTGCTCCAGTTTCAGCCCAAGAAGAGGAAATTCCTCTAGTGGAATGCGCCTTAAAGGCATCAGGCGGAGGCCGGCCGGCAAGCAAATAAGCTGAAAAGATAGATTCTTTAAGCCAGCGGGCAATAGTGGCTTTAGACGCTGGAGACCCTCTGCGAGGACCCGATAGCAAAACAAACAGATGATCAGATGTCCTGAAAGACTTAGTAATTCGCAGATACTGCAGCAGAGTCCTGCGCACGTCCAACAGGTGCAATTGCCCAAAAGATTCTGGAAACTCCTCCTCGACAAAGGAGGGCAAGAAAATAGGTTGGTTTAGGTGAAACGCTGAAACCACCTTAGGCAAGAAGGAAGGCACGGTACGAACCGTGACCCCGGACTCTGAAAACTGCAGAAAAGGGTCTCTACAGGACAGCGCCTGGAGCTCTGACACCCGTCTCGCCGAAGTAATGGCCACAAGAAAAACGGCCTTTAGTGTCAAGTCTTTCTCCGATGCTCGCAGAAGCGGCTCAAAAGGAGAAGCCTGCAGGGCCTTCAAAACTAGCCTCAGGTTCCAAGCTGGACAGGGTGCACGCACGGGAGGACGGAGCCGAAGCACCCCTCTAAGAAACCGTGCCACATCCGGAAGAGCAGCTAAAGACACGCCTTCAACCTTGCCACGCAGGGAGGCCAACGCTGCCACTTGCACCCGCAGGGAATTATAGGCCAAGCCTTTTTGTACACCATCCTGCAAAAAGTCCAGAATCGGTGAGACAGGAGCCCGCAGGGGTGTGATCTCTCTGGAAGCACACCAGACTTCAAACTGGCGCCAAATCCTGGCATAAGCCACGGAAGTGGAACGCTTGCGGGCTTGCAGGAGAGTGGTAATTACTTTATTGGAATAGCCTCTGCCTCTCAATTGCGCCCTCTCAATCGCCAGGCCATAAGACCAAATCGGCCGGCGTCCTCCATGGTCACCGGACCCTGTGACAACAGGTTGGGAACCAGAGGTAACTGAAGGGGATCCTCTACGAGCATCTGTCGGAGGTCCGCATACCAAGGCCTCCTGGACCAATCCGGGGCGACGAGAACCACTTCTCCTGGATGCAGCCGAATCCGCAGGAGCATTCGCCCTATCAAGGGCCACGGAGGGAACACATACAGTAGGCCCGGAGGCCAGGGTTGAGCCAAGGCATCCAACCCCGCCGCGCAAGGATCTCTCCCATCTGCTGAAGAAGCATGGGACTTTGGCATAGGTGCTTGTCGCCATTAGATCCATCACAGACTTGCCCCACTTGGCACATATCTGCAGGAACACTTCGTCTGCTAGTTCCCACTCCGCTGGATCGATCTGATGCCTGCTTAGATAATCGGCTTGCACGTTGCTCTGACCTGCAATGTGAGCTGCCGACAGAAACTGTAGATGCAGCTCGGCCCAGTGGCAAATTTGTTCGGCTTGCGCGGCTAGAGCTCTGCACTGAGTGCCACCTTGTCGATTTATGTAGGCCACTGCTGTCGTGTTGTCCGACATCACTCTGACAGCCAATCCTTCCAGGGTCACTTGAAAGACCAGAAACACCTGAAACACCGCTTTCAACTCCAGGCGGTTGATGGACCACTCCGACTCCTCGGGTGTCCATAGACCCTGGGCATGCTTCCCCTTGCAATGTGCACCCCAGCCTTTCAGACTGGCATCTGTCACCACTAGGCACCAATCGGGGAGCGCCAGCGGCATTCCTCGCCGCAGCATGCTGTCTGAGAGCCACCACTCCATGCTGAGTCGGGCCGCAGGGAGCCAAGAAAGTTTGCTTTGGTAATCCTGAGATACTGGAGACCATCTTTGGAGTAGAGCATACTGTAGAGGTCTCAGGTGCGCTCTCGCCCAGGGCACCAGTTCCATGGTGGCCGTCATCGATCCCAGCAGCTGGACAATGTCCCAAGCTCGCGGGCGGGGCATCCTCAGGAGCAGACGGACCTGATTCTGAAGCTTGCACCGCCTTTGCTCGGGTAGGTACACATACCCCGAGGCTGTGTCGAACCTGGCCCCCAAATAGTCTAGAGACTGCGAGGGGGTCAGGTGACTTTTGGCCAAATTGACGACCCAGCCCAGAGATTGAAGTACTGAGACCACTCTGGCTGTTACATGCTGACTCTCTGCAGCAGAGTTTGCTCGAATGAGCCAGTCGTCCAAGTACGGGTGAACCCGAATACCCTCTTGCCTTAGAAAGGCAGCTACTACCACCATAACCTTCGAAAAGGTGCGGGGAGCTGTGGCGAGGCCAAAAGGCAAGGCCCGGAACTGGAAATACTTTCCCATCACCGCAAACCTCAGAAACTTCTGGTGCGGGGGCCAAACTGGAATGTGCAAATAAGCTTCTTTCAGGTCCAGAGACGTGAGAAACTCTCCTGGCTGTACCGCCGCAATGACGGAGCGCAGGGTTTCCATGTGAAAATGCCGCACTCTCAGGGACTTAATTCTTTTAAGTCCAGAATAGGGCGAAAAGACCCTCCTTTTCGCGGCACCACAAAGTAGATGGAGTAGCGGCTGCAGCCGTGTTCGGCGGGAGGTACCGGGGACATGGCCCCTATCTGAATCAGACCTTGTAAAGTCTCCTCTACCGCCGCCCGTTTGGCGGCAGAACCGCATCGGGACTCCACAAACACGTCTCTTACAGGGGCGTCAAATTCTATTCTGTAACTGTCTCTGATCAGGTCCAAGACCCACTGATCTGAAGAAATGTTGGCCCACTCCTCGGCAAAGAGGGAAAGACGTCCTCCGATGACAGGACTCGAGGAGAGGGCCGGCGCACCATCACTGAGAGGGTCGCCCCTGAACTCCAGGCCTTGAGCCAGTGGCTGTGGAACGTTTGTCCGAGCGAAAGGAGTTCCTCTGCTGAAAACGGACACGAGAAGTCTGTAAGAGGAGTGGACCGCTGCACCCTTAGAGGAAGGCCGAGGCCTATCTTCGAGCAAGCGCTGGGGTTTAGCCTCACCCAGGCCCTTCACAATTTTCTCCAACTCCTCACCAAACAGGAGAAGGCCTTGAAAGGGCAACTTCACCAACCTTTGCTTAGAGGCCATGTCCGCCACCCAATACCATAGCCAAAGAAGACGGCGAGCCGCCACTGCTACTGCCATGTGTTTAACCGAAGCTCTGACAATATCATAAAGGGCGTCAGCAAGAAAGGACAAGGCCGACTCCATCCGCGGAGCCACATCTGAAAAGGGCTCTGCTCCATCACCGGGCTGTTCCACTGCCTGTTGCAACCAAGCCAGGCAGGCTCTAGCAGCATAACAACTGCATGCAGACGCCCGAATAGTGAGACCTGCAATTTCAAATGACCGTTTAAGTGCTGATTCCAGTC
Source organism: Microcaecilia unicolor (assembly GCF_901765095.1). Taxonomy (NCBI): domain Eukaryota; kingdom Metazoa; phylum Chordata; class Amphibia; order Gymnophiona; family Siphonopidae; genus Microcaecilia; species Microcaecilia unicolor. The sequence continues at coordinate 293,456,762 of NC_044034.1, read as the reverse complement.
TACGGTCTTGAATATCCTTCAGGGCAACACCTCCTTCAACAGGGAGGGTAGTTCTCTTTGTCACAGCTGTGACTAGGGCATCCACTTTAGGCATAGCAAAGCGAGCCATATGCTCCTCACTCAGAGGGTATAATTGCCCCATAGCCCTGGAAACTTTCAAAGGTCCCTCGGGGTCAGCCCATTGAGACGAAATAAGCTCTTGGATGGAGTCATGCAAAGGAAAGGCTCCAGCAGGCTTTTTGGTACTAGCCATCCTAGGATTCAGAGGAGGCTGTGCCACTGGCAGGGTCCTCAATAGAGAGAGCCTGCAGGGCATCAGAAATAAGCGCTGGCAGCTCATCACGGTGGAAAATCCTCACCGCGGAGGGATCGTCCAGATCCTGAGTCACTTCTGCACCAGACTCTGGCTCCTCAGACCATGAAGGCCTGCCAGAGTCCTCCAAATCCTTGCAGCCCAACCACGGGGGGGAAAATGGAGGTGCAGCACTCTCTGAAGGGGAATGAGCCCTTCTGCGCTTCATATTCTGCCAATTATCAGGGAATAACGCCTCAGAGGGCATACCCAGGCTAGAATCCACCGGGGGGGGGGGGGGGGGGGGGGGGGGGGGGCATTAGAAGAGGCCCATGTCGGGCTTTGTGGGAGAGCTCTTTTAAGCATGTATGCTTTATGCATTAATAAGACAAAATCAGGGGAGAAAAACTCACCCTGGGCACCCGGATCTCTGCCGGGGCTAGTAGCTCCCATATCAGCCTCACTCCGAGGCCTCCCCCCGGGCTCAGGACTCTCCGTCTCAGCGGAGGTCGCGCCATGTGGTAAATTCAAAATGGCGCCAGCTGCCAGCTCAGAGCGCGAACAATCGTCGCTCGCCATGCTCGGGCCGGCTCTAACGTCTGTACAGCACGATTTACAGAGCTCCGCTGCTGATCTGCACTTGCCACACTTGGAACAGCGCTTTACTGTCTCCGCAGCCATCGCCGAAAACGGCGGTAAAATTCAAAATGGCGGTTCGCGCCAAAATCGCCCCGATCGCGGGCCCACCCCGGAGGAGTCAGAAAACACTCTTACCTCACTGGACCGAGTACCACAGCTCCGGTCCCACAGAAAAAGGCAAGGAAAAACCTCTGTTCCAGCGTCTAAGCACTTTTTTTTTTTTACGCTGTGAGGAAAGCAGAGGTAAATAGAACTCCGGAGGCTCAGGTGAGTGGGAAAGGCAGGGAAAGGGCAAACCTATGTGCCTGCATCCACTGTTGGTGGGGAAGGACAGGGAAAGCTAAGCAATGTGTCCACATCCACAGAGGTATGGGTAAGGCAGGGAAAGGGCGAACCTATGTGCCTTTAAAGTGAAGCTGCTATAGCCTCCAACACCCCTGCTAACAACTGCCAAAAGCACAGGAGCAACCTCCAGGCAGATTTTAGATGGAGCTCGAAGAAGCTGTAGCCACTCTGCTAGGGGAGACAGAGAATACTGAAGAGAGGCAGTGGAGCAAGCTGGTATGAGGCACTGAAAAAAGTGTGCTCTCTATCTCCCTCTGCTGGTTATTGGACACAACCCATCTGTAATGGCTGCATCTGCTTGATTACAAGGAATGGGAGAATACACATAAATAAGACCTGACCCTCAATGCAGGAGGAAGACATCTGATGCTAGTCTGTTGTGAGCCTGAAGTCTGGACCAGAACTGAGGGTCTTTGCCACTTACCTGAATCACAAAGAGATCCACCAAAGGGGTGCCCCACATTTCAGAAGATCTACTACTAACTACTACTATTTAGCATTTTTATAGCGCTACAAGGCGTACGCAGCGCTGCACAAACACAGAAGAAAGACAGTCCCTGCTCAAAGAGCTTACAATCTAAAAGACAAAAATAAAGTAAGCAAATCAAATCAATTAATGAGGGACCACTCGTGCGGTTGCATAACCCTGCACGGCCAGGCTGTTTTTGCCCACCAGATAAGTGGCCTGAAGGAACATCCCACATCCAGACACCCTACGGAGATCCTCACAGGCCCCTGTCTCTGACCAGCAGACTGACTAGTCTAGTAGCACTAAGGGGGAAAATTAAGTCACATACACCAAAACACCTTAAAAAAAATTCTCAGTCTCCATCTTCTGGTATTTATCTGTGTCAGTCTGGAGAGACGCTACAGAAAACTATTTAACATGACATCTGGTCTTACATCCCCTAATTGCACTTTGCAGTTCAAAGCAGATAACATCAAGAGCCAGAACAATCCTTTGGGAGGACAATTAGAAAAGGTGACAATTAAAATTAAAGTTATTTATACACTAAATTCCTTAAGGAAATCCACACCCAACACATAGATCAATTTCATCCCCTTCAAGAACAAGCAGCATCTTTAAAAAAAATATTTGAAAAGCATGGTGCTTTCAAAGGAAAAACAAAGGATCCATTTTAGGTTAGTGGGGATATCATTCCAAAGTTTGGGCCCTACAGATAAAGACCCATCTGATTCCACTTGAAGCGTTGTTGATATGGTTGCCTGTGGACCTTCCCAACATTAAGGCACAGAACACCAGACACAAGAGTTTAAACTGCACTTGAAACTCAATTGGCAGCCAATGTAGATCTCTCAAAACTAGAAACAGTCACAAGACCTTGGCTAATAAATGTGCAGCAGTATTCTGAACTGCAGTCTCAATTTGAAACTTAGGAAAACTACAGGCAAAAAACTTTTCCTTGATAATCACCACCTCTCAAAGGCCAAACCATAAGCCAGAAGAGATATGAATCCTCCATTTCTACTGGACTCTGTTTGAGCAAGGTGAGACCTCTGGCAAAGGAAGCAGATCATCCAACAGATGACACAGATCTGCATACCATGGTTTGTGCCCATACTATGCTAAGAAGCCACTGGAATCATTGAAGAGAAATCAGCTTTATGTATTTCCAATGAATGGCACCCTGAAGCAGAGCCAGTGCTCGAAACGTGATTGTGCTTCTTACTTTTTCAAGATGGGATGTTTTGTTTTATGGATACACAATATTTTTAAAATTGAATTACTGGATATTTTCATTTGGATCTGTGACTGAAGGTGCAGCTGGCAGTTTTCTTGTGAAATCATTTGTTAAACATTAACAAGCCTCTACTCTAAAAATCCCATTCATTAACTTTATAGTTTGGATATACTTAATTATTTGGAAGGGTGTTTTTGATCTTTGTTCATTTCAATATTTGAACATCTATAAAATCTAGCAAGGCATTTAAATGTGTCTTTTCTTTCTCATCCCATCTTCTGTCTTCTCCATGTCTCCCTACTCCAATCCACTCTCCCTCGTCTCTCCTCCACATTAATACTTAAAACTTTCACACCATTAAACGAATCATGTCAGCTATTCAGCATTAGAGAAACACCTTTTACAAGTGTTCACGCTATGCAGTACACCTTATTTAAAACCTTATAGCACTAGGTGTCAAAGTAAGAATCTAAAAGACATTACTTACGGTCAATCTTTTTTTTCATCCGAGGGCACACGATAAACCAGACGATAATGGCACATAGAACAGCACATCCCACCGAAATAAGGATAATACCCCACAGAGGAATTTTGTCAAAGCCCAGCACTAGGAAATAAAACAGCAAATCTGAAATTCCTAGGGCAACAGCCCCACATACAATGAAATCCAATGAAGCACCTGGACTATGGTTATTACTAGGTTTTAGGTGAGCTCAGTCTCACTAGCTAACTCAGGGCCCGCCTCCATAAACACATACAAACCCTCTTTTCATTAGCCTCTACTGCCCACAATCTGCATTACATTTCTAATCCATATATCAAGATAACCGTTTAAAAGAACACACATTCTATGACTTACCCATTTCACATCACCTCCAAGTCCCCTGTGTTCTTTTCATTCCCCAATTAAACTTCTACTTGAACTTCCAGTCCTCACCCTCTGAATTCTAGCTTGTTTTTCTGCCTAGTTATATACTAGGAACCCTGCTACCACCATGTATTTTTCTCCTTTTCTTACATACAGCCTACACATTGTATTTCATACGATTTAAAACGGATATATACTCACTATCCAGAGCATAACATGGTCTCCCCTACATTCAAGGGCTGATCTTCAGATGGCCATAAAGTGAATGATACATACCTGTAGCAGGTGTTCTCCGAGGACAGCAGGCTGATTGTTCTCACGACTGGGTGACGTCCGCAGCAGCCCCCACCAACCAGAAGAAGCTTCGCGGGCGGTCCGCACGCAGGGCACGCCCACCGCGCATGCGCGGCCGTCTTCTCGCCCGTGCGCGACCATTCCCGCCAGTTGAATGACAAGCAAAAATGATGAAAACGCAACTCCAAAGGGGAGGAGGGAGGGTAGGTGAGAACAATCAGCCTGCTGTCCTCGGAGAACACCTGCTACAGGTATGTATCATTCACTTTCTCCGAGAACAAGCAGGCTGCTTGTTCTCACGACTGGGGTATCCCTAGCTCTCAGGCTCACTCAAAACAAGAACCTAGGTCAATTGAACCTCGCAACGGCGAGGATACAACAGAAAATTGACCTACGAAGAACAACTAACAGAGTGCAGCCTGACCAGAATAAATGCGGGTCCTGGAGGGTGGAGTTGGATTTACACCCCAAACAGATTCTGCAGCACCGACTGCCCGAACCGACTGTCGCATCGGGTATCCTGCTGGAGGCAGTAATGTGGTGTGAATGTGTGGACAGATGACCACGTCGCAGCCTTGCAGATCTCTTCAATAGTGGCTGACTTCAAGTGGGCCACTGACGCTGCCATGGCTCTAACACTATGAGCTGTGACATGACCCTCAAGAGCCAGCCCAGCCTGGGCGTAAGTGAAGGAAATGCAATCTGCTAGCCAATTGGAGATTGCGTTTCCCGACAGCGACCCCTAGCCTGTTAGGGTCGAAAGAAACAAACAATTGGGCGGACTGTCTGTGGGGCTGTGTCTGCTCCAAGTAGAAGGCCAATGCTCTCTTGCAGTCCAATGTGTGCAACTGACGCTCAGCAGGGCGGGTATGCGGCCTGGGGAAGAATGTTGGCAAGACAATTGACTGGTTAAGATGGAACTCCGACACCACCTTCGGCAGGAACTTTGGGTGGGTGCGGAGCACTACTCTGTTGTGATGAAATTTGGTATATGGAGCATGAGCCACCAGGGCTTGAAGCTCACTGACCCTACGAGCTAAAGTAACTGCCACCAAGAAAATGACCTTCCAGGTCAAGTACTTCAGATGGCAGGTATTCAGTGGCTCAAAAGGAGGTTTCATCAGCTGGGTGAGGACGACGTTGAGATCCCATGACACTGCAGGAGGCTTGATAGGGGGCTTTGACAAAAGCAAGCTTCTCATGAATCGAACGACTAAAGGCTCTCCAGAGATGGCTTTACCTTCCACACGATAATGGTAAGCACTAATCGCACTAAGGTGATTCCTTACTGAGTTGGTCTTGAGGCCAGACTCTGATAAGTGCAGAAGGTATTCAAGCAGGTTCTGTGCAGGGCAAGAACGAGGTTCTAGGGCCTCTCACACCAAACGACAAACCTCCTCCACTTGAAAAAGTAACTCTTTTTAGTGGAATCCTTCCTAGAGGCAAGACACGGGAGACACCCTCAGACAGACCCAATGCAGCGAAATCTACGCCCTCAACATCCAGGCCGTGAGAGCCAGGACTGAAGGTTGGGGTGCAGCAACGCTCCGTCGTTCTGCGAAATGAGAGTCGGAAAACACTCCAATCTCCACGGTTCTTCTGAGGACAACTCCAGAAGAAGAGGGAACCAGATCTGACGGGGCCAAAAGGGCGCGATCTGAATCATGGTGCCGTGGTCTTGCTTGAGCTTCAGTAAGGTCTTCCCCACCAAAGGTATGGGAGGATAAGCATACAGGAGGCCGGTCCCCCAATGAAGGAGAAAGGCATCCGACGCTAGCCTGCCGTGTGTCTGAAGTCTGGAACAGAACAGAGGCAGCTTGTGGTTGGTCTGAGAGGCGAAAAGGTCCACCGAGGGGGTGCCCCACTCTCGGAAGATCTTGCGTACCACTCTGGAATGGAGCGACCACTCGTGCGGTTGCATGACTCTGCTCAGTCTGTCGGCCAGACTGTTGTTTACGCCTGCCAGGTACGTGGCTTGGAGGAGCATGCCGAACTGGCAAGCCCAACGCCACATCCCGACGGCTTCCTGACACAGGGGGCGAGATCCGGTGCCCCCCTGCTTGTTGACGTAATACATTGCAACCTGATTGTCTGTCCGAATTTGGATAATTTGACAGGACAGCCGATCTCTGAAAGCCTTCAGTGCGTTCCAGATCGCTCGGAGCTCCAGGAGGTTGATCTGAAGATCCTTTTCCTGGAGGGACCACAGTCCCTGGGTGTGAAGCCCATCGACATGAGCTCCCCACCCCAGGCGAGATGCATCCGTTGTCAGCACTTTCGTGGGCTGCGGAATTTGGAATGGACGTCCCAGGGTCAAATTGGTCCGAATGGTCCACCAGAGCAGTGAAGTGCGGCAACAGGTGGAGAGGCGGATGACATCTTCTAGATTGCCGGTGGCTTGAAACCACTGGGAAGCTAGGGTCCATTGAGCAGATCTCATGTGAAGAACAGCCATGGGAGTCACATGGACTGTGGAGGCCATATGACCCAGAAGTCTCAACATCTGCCGAGCTGTGACCTGCTGAGACGCTCTGGTCTGCGAAGCCAGGGACAGGAGGTTGTTGGCCCTCGCTTCGGGAAGGAAGGCCCGAGCCGTCTGGGTATTCAGCAGAGCTCCTATGAATTCCAGAGACTGTGTTGGCTGGAGATGGGACTTTGGGTAATTTATCACAAACCCCAGCAGCTCCAGAAGTTGAATAGTGCACTGCATAGACCGGAGGGCTCCCGCCTCCGAGGTGTTCTTGACCAGCCAATCGTCGAGATATGGGAACACGTGCACTCCCAGCTTGCGTAGATACGCCGCTACCACCACGAGGCACTTTGTAAACACTCATGGGGCAGAGGCGAGCCCAAAGGGCAGCACACAATACTGAAAGTGCCGTGCGCCCAGGCGGAATCTGAGATACTGTCTGTGAGCTGGCAGTATCGGGATGCGAGTGTATGCGTCCTTTAAATCCAGGGAACATAGCCAATCGTTTTTCTGAATCATTGGCAGAAGGGTGCCCAAGGAAAGCATCCTGAACTTTTCTTTGACCAGGAATTTGTTCAGGCCTCTCAGGTCTAGGATGGGACGCATCCCCCGTTTTCTTTTCCACAAGGAAGTACCTGGAATAGAATCCCTGCCCTTCCTGCCCGGGTGGTACGGGCTCGACCGCATTGGCGCTGAGAAGGGCGGAGAGTTCCTCTGCAAGTACCTGCTTGTGATGGGAGCTGAAGGATTGAGCTCCCGAAGGACAATTTGGTGGCAGGGAGGCCAAATTCAGGGCGTATCCGCACCGCACTATTTGGAGAACCCACTGGTCGGAGGTTATGAGAGGCCACCTTTGGTGAAAAAATTTTAACCTCCCTCTGACCGGCAGATCGTCCGGTACGGACACTTTGAGGGCGGCTATGTTCCCGTGGATCCAGTCAAAAGCCCGTCCCCGGCTTTTGCTGTAGAGGCGCAGGGGGCTGCTTAGGCACACGCTGTTGATGAGAACGAACGCGCTGGGGCTGTCCCTGTGCCTGACGAGGCCTTCGGGCCGGCTGGGTGTACCTACGCTTGGCAAAAGAATAGGGCACAGCCTGCCGGGCCCGGGAAAAACGTCCACCTGCTGAGGTGGATGCTGAAGGCGCCCGGTTTCCCGCTGATGCAGTTGGTCCACCAGCTGCTCGACCTTCTCACCAAAAATATTATCCCCCCGGCAAGGGACGTCGGCCAGTCTCTGCTGGGTGCGGTTGTCCAGGTCAGAGGCACGCAGCCATGAGAGCCTGCGCATCACTATACCCTGGGCCGCAGCACGAGATGCCACGTCACAGGTGTCATAGATACCCCTGGACAGGAACTTTCTGCACACCTTCAGCTGCCTGACCACCTCCTGAAAAGGCCTGGACTGCTCCGGCGGGAGCTTATCAACCAGGTCCGCCAGTTGCTTCACATTGTTCCGCATGTGGATGCTCGTGTAGAGCTGTTAAGATTGGATGTGGGTCACGAGCATGGAAGATTGGTAGGCCTTCCTCCCAAACGAGTCCAGAGTGCGAGACTCCCGCCCCGGGGGCGCCGAGGCGGTATCCCTCGAACTCCGTTCCCTCTTGAGAGCAGAATCCACGACCGCCGAGTCATGAGGCAATTGGGGCCACATTAACTCTGGGTCCGAGTGAATTCTGTACTGGAACTCTGCTTTCTTGGGGATGGTGGGATTAGATAACGGTCGCATCCAGTTCCGAAGCAGTGTCTCCTTAAGGACATTGTGCAACGGCACCGTGGAGGACTCTCTAGATGGTGATGGATAGTCGAGGACCTCGAGCATCTCAGCCCTCGGCTCATCCACAGAGACCACGGGGAAGGGAATGCAAATAGACATGTCCCTGACAAAGGAGAGGCTCTCAGGAGGCGAGAGCTTCCTCTCTGGTGAAGGCGTGGGGTCAGAAGGAAGGCCCACACACTCCTCTGAGGAGAAATATCTGGGGTCCTCCTCTTCCCCCCATGAGGCCTCTTCCTCGGTTTCGGACATAAGCTCATGCAGCTGAGTCCTCAACCGGGCCCGGCTCGACGTCGAGGCACCGAGGCCTCTGTGTCGTCGAGCGGTGGACTCCTGCGCCGGCGGGGACGAAGCTCCCTCCATCGATGGGGACTCCACCTGCGTGGCGGTCGAGACCGGCGCCGCAAGCGGCAGCGGTGTCGAAGGCCTCGGCACCGGGCTAGAGCTCGCCGGTGCCACAGTCAACGGCGCCGAGGGCGCAAGCACCCCCGGCGCCGGCACAGCCTGGCGCATCAGCCCTTCCAGGATCCCCGGAAGGATGGCTCGGAGGCACTCGTCCAGGCCCGCTGTCAGGGAAGACGGAGGGGGGGGGGGGGGGGGGGGCCGGTAGAGGCGTCGGTGCCGGAAGCTGCTCGGGTCCAGGAGACTGCACTGAAGTGCTGGGACCCTGACGCGTCGGTACCTCCACTACCGAGGGGGACCTTTCCTCTCGACGTGGACGCTTCGGCGTCTACTCCTCTCCGGCACCGAGGGCCGGGCGCACCGATGGGGACCGATGACGGTGCTTCTTCTGTTTTTTGCGGTGCCCGTCATCAGCGCCAGGTGGAACGGAGGAGGAGGAGGTCGATCCCCCTCTATCTCGAGGAGCCGGGTCGGACAGGGTTCGGTCCCGAGGGCCATGAGCAGAGGGAGTGACCGGGGCCGATTGCCCACGTGGCCTCTCACCCCTACCGTCACCGGAGGACCGGCGGGCCAACGGGACCTGTACTCCTGGGGTCGATGCCATCGATGCCGATTTCGCGGACATAGATACCGGTACCGAAGAACCGGCCGTCAATACCGATGCCGTCGAGGTCGAGGGGCCGGCGCAAGTTCCAAAAAGACGGTCCCGAAGAACTTGCCTCGCAACCTGAGTCCGTTTCCGGAGACCAAGACACAAAGAACACGACTTGATATTGTGCTCCGGCCCGAGGCACTGGAGGCACCAAGCGTGGGTGTCTGTCTGCGAGATAGGCCGGCCGCACCGACCACACTTCTTAAATCCACTCGGGACCTTCGAGGACATCGACGGAAAAATCGCGTCGGCGAAGTTAAAGTCGTCGATGGTGGCGGTAAATCACACCTCAAAAAATAAATCGACCGCACGCGACGCCCCCGCTAGAAAACGAGGGAAAAATTCAGCGCGTTTTCTTTTTTTTTTTTTTTTTTAAAGAAAGGAAAAAAGTTTTGAAGGCGCGCGGCAACAAAAAACAGAAAATTAGCAAAGATTTGCGGACAACGCGACGGTTTTCCGGGGCTGACTAAGAGAGAGCGGTGACGCACGACTCTCTCCAGCGCGGAAAAGAAAAGACTGGCGGGAACGGTCGCGCACGGGCGGGAAGACGGCCGCGCATGCGCGGTGGGCGTGCCCTGCGTGCGGACCGCCCGCGAAGCTTCTTCCGGTTGGTGGGGGCTGCCGCGGACGTCACCCAGTCGTGAGAACAAGCAGCCTGCTTGTCCTCGGAGAATAGTTTTTCCCATAGCTGTACATCTCTAGTTCTTCAGCTATATTTTTTTCTACCAATGCTTAATACTATGTTCTCTCCTACCTACTTCTCTCTACTCAATTTACATCCATATAATCTATCACGGGTGATGAAACTGGAACAGGAAGTGCTGCATTATAGACCACTGACAGGCCAAAAAAAAAAAAAAAAAACTTAACGTAAGTTAAATTATCTAGTTTAAGTGTATATATCTATATATTATATCTACTACTACTACTTAACATTTCTAGAGCGCTACTAGGGTTACGCAGCGCTGTACAATTTAACAAAGAGAGACAGTCCCTGCTCAAAGAGCTTACAATCTAATAGACAAGATATATCTAATAGACAAGATATCTAATAGAAGATATCCATCTATAGCTATACAAAATGGTCTTAAACACATTTTTGCATTAGCAATGCTAGTCAGGGAATACTAACATTCCCAGCATATTGCAGGGGTAAATACAGAAAGGAATACATCAAGGTAAGGGCACAGGATACTGTGCCTCTCTTACCTGGTGATTACATGAACAGCTCACAAGAGCATGTTTCACAGTTTTGACAAGCGAGCCTCTTAGATAAGAAATTTAAAAAATATTTTAAAAATTAAAAAAAAAGTATGCATTTCATTACTGGGATGTAAATTTTCAGTGCTTCTGGCAAGGGCTGATAGGGCTGTCTAGCAACATTTTAAACACGATAAATTTCCAATAAGCATATGCTACAGCGCTGTGTATGTCTAGTAGCGCTATACAAATGATTAGTAGTAGTAATATGCTACCCAGTTCATGGCTTTTTCTTAAACATCACAGAACCAGAATATTAACAAAAATATCATAGAACCTTTCATCTGTGAACCCATAAACCTAGATATTTTTATAGCAGGTGGGTGTTTACTAGATAATAAGCAGAAGAGGTCAAACCCCCAAACTCATTTTAAGTCATTTCCAATGAGGCAAGAGGAGTCAGGTACACCAAAGGAAACTTAATCTGTTAGGAGAGGGAGAGAAGAGAGCTGCTACTATGGCAACCCTGTAAGGTCAGTCAGCCTTCACTCTGGGCAGCTCTAGAAGGGATGCATCATTGGATACATTTTTTGTAGGTAGAAAAGGAGAATGAAAACCTTTAATTTATGAGAAAAGAACACCTAAAGGTTTTTGTTTTTTTTTAGAAAATTCACCGCTTTATTGAGTCCTTATTGTGACCCAATAAACTCCCCCTGCTCAAAAATCCTCAGATTTAAGGTGGAGTTTACAGCTATAACTCATGATTAAAGTTTGGGGGGGGCCAACTGAACAAACATTTGGAAAACTAAAAAATGTGAACACAAACAACTTTACACAAGCTGCCCTTCTAGGTGTTAATGGGTCTAAATGGGTTAGTTTTACATATCAAAATTACTAATCAGGGGATAACTCTTAATTCCAGAGTCACTTTTAATATCAACTACACAAAGACTCCAGTATTTTTTCTTTATCACAAAAACATTTTTTTGTATTGCAATGCCCGCTAACCTCACTAGCACTGCTACCTACTATTAAAACCTCACACATTTCACTCCTCCGCTCACCTGCATTTAATTTAAATACAAAACAGTTGATTTTACATCTTAAGCTACATACTTATACTGTTTCGTATTGTGCATACGTTTTGCCATGCTTATACATTATATCATACTCAAAATCAAAACTCAGTCCTGCCAGCAAAATAGTCCTTTTCCTACAAACGCCACGCCTTCCGTATGGACGCAGTAAAAATGTTTCCACATAAATGCTGGATGACTGTTCTTCATGGACAAACTCTGTATGTCCGTTAAACCTCCATTGGCTGTTCAAATACGCCACCTCCAGTCATTAATATGCATCACAATACAGGTGCTGTGTGCTCAGCCCTAAGGGAGTTTCAATCCGGCATGCAGCCACTGGAGGTGTAGAACAATTTTGATGGTGGTTCCTCCTGAGGAAGATTTGTGAAATGCAGTCCTGCATTGAGGAGCCGGCATAACATGAAACAGACATGGTGGACTGTTGAGTTAGTCACCGAGCACACAGCACCTGTATTGTGATGCATATTAATGACTGGAGATGGTGTATTTGAACAGCCAATGGAGGTTTAACGGACATACAGAGTTTGTCCATGAAGAACAGTCATCCAGCATTTATGTGGAAACATTTTTACTGCGTCCATGCGGAAGGCGTGGCGTTTGTAGGAAAAGGACTATTTTGCTGGCAGGACTGAGTTTTGATTATTTGAGTATGATATAATGTATAAGCATGGCAAAAACATATGCACAATACGAAACAGTATAAGTATGTAGTTTAAGATGTAAAATCAACTGTTTTGTATTTAAATTAAATACAGGTGTGCAAGGTGAGTGGAGGAGTGAATGTGTGAGGTTTTAATAGTAGGTAGCAGTGCTAGTGAGGTTAGCGGGCATTGCAATATAATAAAATGTTTTTGTGATAAAGAAAAAATACTGGAGTCTTTGTGTAGTTGTTAGTTTTACATATACCAGAAAAAGGGAAGCAAAAATCATAAAAATTGAACAGCAACAAAAGAAGGGTGGAGAGAAAACACACTACATAATGTACAATTTCAAACAGCCTTTATTTAAAATGACCCGACACTGTCACTGCAGTTTGGCTAAAAAGCCTTCACCAGGAGTCTAAAAAACACACAAAAAAAACTACTGTTCACAAAAAAACAAATACATTAAGAATAAATCAATATTTGATGAAAGTATATAAAGCGTATATAAAAAATGTGATTATGTAATTAAATAAATGAATAGAAAAATTGCAGATGGGTTAAAAATATGAACTCCTTAACGAAAAACCATACAACTGATGAAAGCTAAAAAAAGACTTGAGAAAAAGGGATGCAAATAATCAAACCATAAATAGATAAATTAAAACCAAGGACTAGGCAAAATAAACTAAAATAAGATCACAATATATACCAAAATAAAACTACAATTAATAAATGTTTTGTTTGTTTTATTACATTTGTACCCCGCGCTTTCCCACTCATGGCAGGCTCAATGCGGCAGGCAATGGAGGGTTAAGTGACTTGCCCAGAGTCACAAGGAGCTGCCTGTGCTGGGAATCAAACTCAGTTCCTCAGCTCCCCAGGACCAAAGTCCACCACCCTAACCACTAGGCCACTCCTTGATTAACACATTTGGTGCATGGTACACTTTAGGCGTGGCATTGAGGCTACAGCTCCTTACATCTTGTTTTGTTACATACATAAACTGGTTTTGCTGAACTTTTTAAACAACGTTTGAAGCTATGACCAGTCAGTCAGTCTTTATGTTCCTATGAGTATTATTCATTTATTGTAAGTAGTTTATCTTGGTTTATATTGTGATCTATTTTAGTTTATTTTGCCTAGTCTTTGGTTTTAAATTTATTTATGGTTATTTGCATCCTTTTTCCTCAGTCTTTTTATTTATTTTTTATTATTATTATTTTTAACTTTCATCAGTTGTAAGGTTTTTCATTTAGGAGTTCATATTTTACCCACCTACAGTTTTTCTATATTTTCATTTTTCAATTAATTTGTTTAATAGTCAAATTTTTTATGCGTATTTTATCTCCTTGTGGTGTTCCCCAAAGCTCTTTTTATATGAACGCCCTCTGTCAACTTTTGTTGAAATCTTGTGAGCTCATGTTGTCCTGTACAGATATATATTTTTTTCTTTTTATTTCCTGTTGGTCAGATTGTAGACTATTTCTTATAAAATCAACATTAATGGTTTAATTAAAAGAGCCTATTTCAAGTTAAAACAGCTACACTTGCTAAGATTTTACTTTTTAAGAAGATCACCAAGATCATTGTACAACTATTCTATCACTTTTACATTATGGAAACTCAAATTTGGGTTTGTCCTCCAAGCAACTTACTAGAATTCAAAATGATTCAGAATTCAGCCACTAGCCTTATCTTTTGAAAACATGGTTGGATCATACCTTTGTTGGAAACGCTGCATTGGTTGCCCGTAAGGACTTGGGTGATTTTTAAAGGCACTAGTTTTTGGAGGGTACTGGCCTGAAGGTGGATCTCAGTTGGTGACTTAAAAATCTAGGTCAGTCTCTAGAAGATGTAATTACTTGCTGTTAGCTTTTCCTTCAACAAAAAAATGTGGTTTAAAGCTGCTTTATCTTAATCATTTTGGGGGGGGGGGGGGGGGGGGGGGGGGGGGGGTTAGACTCCTGATTCAAGATTTTTTAGCCCAAAACACTGACTGCGGGTCATTTAAATAAAGGCCGTCTGGAATTGCACATCGTCTCATGTTCTCTCCATCCTTCTTTTTTGTTGTTAGTTTTACATATACCATAACAGGAAATGGAAACGAACCTCACTCTTATTCCAGTGAGAGGTTGCCAGTGACCTACAAACCAAGGAGGTTTTATGACAGGAGATCGCATGAGGTCAAAAAGTTGATGTCATCTTCCCTGCGCAGCCACCATATTGTGTGACCTCAAAACATTAGCAGATGCTACTGAAAATAGCGAACTTGTGAGGTTTATGACTGTCTAAATGTGTGGCTTTTGTTAAACCTATTTGGGTTGGGGGGGGGGGGGGGGGGGGGGAAGCCGTGCTCCCTCCATGGTGTGGGTACTCCGGAGCGGCCAAGTTGTTTTTGGATCCATGTGAGGCTCCATTTTTGTAGGGGCCAAGTTGTGGGGACTCCCAACAGCTCCAAAAGCAAGTCTGCTGATCCGGAGTGCCTGCACCTGTTGCGGGACCGTGGCGCAACCCCCCCCCCCCCCCCCCCCCCCCGGGTTACATATGGGAAGCTTTCAAACAAACAAAAAGCTGTCAAAAAAAAAAAGAAAAGAAAAGAAAACCACACACATAGGCAGTAAAATTTCACAACTTTGCTACTGTTTTCTATAGCATCTTTGAATGTTTTTTTTTTTGTGGGGGGGGGGGGGGGGTCACACAATATGGCGGCAAGCTCTGCCCACTGGCTTCAGCCCACAGAATGATCTAGATAGGCTCATGCTGTCCCCTGTCATAAAGCCTCCTTACTGCAAATATCCAAATCCTTACAGCAGTGGCACTTGAACGCAGCTGATAAACCAGAACATTCCTTACACTTCTAAATGTGTGTGTGTTGGGGAGGAAGAAACCACATACATCTGAATGTGTGCTGCCTGCCCCAACCACCACAAAATTCAACTTTCCAAAACAATTAGCTCACCCTATCAGTTTAATGTTTGGGATTGTATTGGAGGTCTTTGAAGGCAAAGAAAAGTTAAAAAAAGGACAATTTGTCAAAGCTCAGTTGGTAGCGGGGGGGTGGGGTAAGGAAGACAAAAAAAAAAAAAAAAAAAAAGGGACTCTTGAATGGTCACGATGCTCAATTCCAGTGGATCATCATGGGATGGAAAAAAAATATATTTTTCCTGTAGAAATGAAGAGGAAAGGTCTGTATAGATTTTAGTTTTTGCGCAGGCCTCTTGTCGGTTAACTATCTAAGTTAGAATTCTCAGCACACACTAGCCTGCAGCCTTCTGTAAGCGGCACAGGCAAGGAGCATCTAGAAGATTTCAGCCTGTAAGGTAAAAAGGGGTAAAATCATGCATTTAATGGAGGTTCAGTCAATTAACTAAAAAAAATAAAAATAAAAAAAGTTTAAAATGTTTTAAAATGTACTTACAAGGTGCACCAGTGAACATGATGGAAAATAGGTTGATTCCAATTGTGCAGGCATAAAAAACTGGTAAAGCTCGCAATCCATTAGGAACAGGATCCACCTACAAGAAAACCAGAACCATTTATGTAGGACCTACTATCTATATAAAACTTCCACGAGTCAAGTTCAATATATCAAAATATGAAAAGGTGCCTTTAAAGTAGCACAAAGAAAAAAAATAGTAAAATTATGTTTAACCTGATAATTTTCTTTCCTTTAACGCAGCAGATGAATCCAGGAACTAGTGGTTAAATCCGCCTACTAGCAGGTGGAGATAGAGATAAACAAACTAAAGGCAGTGATGTCAGACAGCCAGCTCCTTCCTCAGTTAGTATGTCATTCATAAGCATTTGCCAAGGCCAAAAATATGAAACCAACAACAACCAGAAACCATCCTCACTATGAAAAACAGAGAACCAAATAAGAACTTTGAAATAACTGCAACTTGATCCAGAAATCGGAATCCTTTCCGTGTTCCCATATCTGTCTGAACTCTGCAAAAACAGAACCCGGAAGGAAAAAATAGCCACACTGCGTGGAAAATGAAAAAAACGTCGGCTGAACTAAGGAGGGATCCTGGATTTATCTGCTGCGTTAAAGGAAAGAAAATCAGGTAAAACAATTTTACCTTCCTTGTCACTTGCAGCAGATTAATCCAGGAACTAGTGGGATGTACCCAAAGCATTCCTTAAGTAGGGTGGGAAGCCGACGCTCCCCGTGCCAACACTCCCGCCCCAAAACTCGCAACCTCCCGAGCAGACACGCCTAAGCCCGTAATGCTTCACAAAAGTATGACTGGACGCCTAAGCAGCCGCCTGACAAATCTCTTCCAGAGATAAGGCCGACGCCTCCGCCCAAGAAGCCGCCTGTGCCCAAGTAGAATGCGCCTTCAGGGCCACTGGAGACACCCGCCCTTGTAACAGATGGAAAAATGACTAACCTGATAATTTTCTTTCCTTTAGTCACAGCAGATGAATCCAGGAACTAATGGGTTGTATCCGCCTACCAGCAGGTGGAGATAGAGAACACTGAAAAAATGCAGTGACCCTGGACGTCCAGCTCCTCGCATCCTCAGTATACGAAACTTCCAAAGCAGAACGCAGAAGAAACACAATACAACATTAACTTTCCTCACAGAAAACAACCGCTCCCTGAACTGGAGCAAGAACATAAGCGAAGGAGGGACTTACTCAACTTCCTGCAAATAACCTCAAATATAAAATTCATCAAAATCTGTGCAAGAATCAAAGCATTTGAATCAAACAAAGGCAGACAGGGAGGGATTCTGGATTCATCTGCTGTGACTAAAGGAAAGAAAATTATCAGGTTAGTCATAATTTTTCCTTCCTTATCATCAACAGCAGATGAATCCAGGAACTGATCGGATGTATCAAAGCACTCCCTAACCCGGGTGGGGCTGCCACGAGAAAGAACCTGTGCCCCAAAATGTGCATCCTGTTGCGCTGCAACATTGAGCCGATAATGGCAAACAAAGGAAAGGTGAGAAGCGCAGGTGGCTGCACGACAGATCTCTTGAAGAGAAAAGACACCCGTTTCAGCCAACGAAGAAGCCACCGCGCACGTGGAATGCGCCTAAACACCTCCGGAGAGCTACCAGCCAAAAGGTAAGCAGAAAAGATGATTTCCTTAAACCAGCGAATTAAGGTTGCTTTAGACGCCGCACAACCGCGCCGCGGTCCTGCCAATAGAATGAAAAGATGATCAGAAGTCCTGAAATCATTCAACACCTGCAAGTATTGAAAGAGAGCCCTAAAGATGCAACTGTCCAAAGGATTCCGGAAAATCTTCCTGACGAAAAGGAGGAAGAAAAACTGGCTGATATGGAAGGCTGAAACAACCTTGGCCAAGAAAGAAAGCACAGTACGTACTGTAATACCTGAATCGGAGAACCGCAGAAAAGGATCCAGACAGGAAAGAGCCTGAAGCTCCGACACTCTACGTGCTGAAGCCATAGCCACCAAAAAAACAAACAAAAAAAAAAAAAAACGTTTTAAGAGTCAAATCCTTCTCCGAAGTGCGCTTGAGAAGTTCGAAAGGAGGTTTCTGCAGCGCTTTCAGAACAATCCCTAGATTCCAAGATGGACACGGCGACCGCAAAGGAGGGCGAAGATGTAAAGACACCCCCCCCCCCCCCCCCCCACAAACCGGCCAACATCCGGATGAGCAGCCAGAGAAAAACCTGCTACTCTGCCACAGAAACAAGCCAACGCCGCCACCTGAACCCGAAGGGAATTGTAAACAAGACCCTTCTGTAAGCCGTCCTGAAGAAATGCTAACAACTGCAAGACTGAAGCAAGCATCGGCGAAACAGACCCCGTTGCACACCACTTACTAGCCTGCAAAAGGGTAGCCCTTTAGAGGCCACGGTTGAGAGAGGGCATCCAGCCCTGCCGAAAAAAATCAACCTTGGCGTTTGCTCCTGACGCCATGAGATCTAACCGTGGAGTACCCCACTTGGCACAAATCTGAAGAAAAACCTCGTCTGCCAGTTCCCATTCCGCCGGGTCGACTTGATGCCAGCTGAGGAAATCCGCCTGAACGTTGTCTTGACCGGCAATATGAGCCGCCGACAACAGAAACAAGCGGCGCTCGGTCCAGTCGAGAATCTAGGCCGCCTCCGACGCTAGAGCTCTACACTGCGTACCCCCCTGCCAGTTGATGTAAGCCACCGCCGTCGTGTTGTCCGAAAGAACCCAGACAGCTTGACCCTCCAGAATCCAGCAGAAGGTAAGAAGAGCTAGAAAAAACGCTCTCAGTTCCAAGCGATTGACGGACCATGTCGCTTCTGTGGAGGACCACAGACCCTGAGCAAGGTGACCGAGACAGTGAGCCCCCCAATCCACTAAACTGGCATCCGTAAATACTAACCGCCATGACGAGAGAACTAGTGGCATCTCCCGGCACAACCTGTCGAAGGGAGCCACAGCAGTCTGCGCTGATACTCCAGCAAGATCGGGGACCACCGAGACAGCAGGGAACGCTGCAAGGGCCGCATATGCACCCTTGCCCAGGGAACCACTTACAGGGTGGCAGTCATCAATCCTAGAAGCTGAACATAATCCCAAGCACGAGGCCGCAACGTCCACAAGAGAAGCCGAACCTGATTTTGAAGCTTGAGATGCCAGTTGTCGGAAAGAAAGACCATGCCCAACGCCGTGTCGAAACGCACCCCCAAATACTCCAGAGACTGCGAGGGGGTCTGATGACTTTTGGAGAAATTGACCACCCAGCCCAGAATCTGAAGAAGAGCAATAGCTCTGGCTGTCGCGAGACGGCTCTCTGTCACCAAATCCGCCCGGATGAGCCAATCATCAAAATAGAAAGTGTCAGAGTTCATTCCTATTCGGAGGAAAGCGGCCACCACCACCACGACCTTGTAACAACTGAGAGGTGCTGTGGCCAGACCAAAGGGCAAGGCGCGAAACTGGAAATGCTGGCCTAACACTGCAAAACGCAGAAACCACTGATGCGGAGGCCAAATGGGGATATGCAAATACGTTTCCTTGAGGTCGAGCGAGGTGAGGAACTCTCCTGACTGCACTGCTGCAATGACCGAACTCAAAGGTTTCCATACGAAAATGTCAGACCTGAGGGCCTCGTTGACTATGCGCAAGTTGAGAATCGGTCTGAAAGACCCGCCCTTGCAGGGCACCACAAAATAAAATCGAATAGCAACCGCAGAAGCACTCGTCGGGGGGGGGGGGGGGGGGGGGGGGGACGGGAACTACTGCCCCAAGATCCAACAGACACTGCAACGTGTCTGACTGCTGCCCGCTTGGCGGCAGTGCCACAGCGGGACTCCACAAAAGCATCTCCGACCGGAGAAACAAACTCCGACTGGTACCTGGCTCTGATCAGATCGAGAACCCATTGATCTGACGTAATTTTGGCCCACTCCTCTACAAAAAGAGACAAACGCCCTCCTACAGATGGAACCGAGGAGTGGACCTGCGCCCCATCACTGTGCTGCACGTCCCTGGACTCCTTGCCGCTGAAGAATGTTTATCAGAACGAAATGAATTTCTGTGCTGGAAACAGGAGCGTTATGGAATACCAGAAGACTGTCCAGGACGGTATCTACGGGTCTCACAAAAGCGAGGCCTAGCAGAGGAGGAAGCGCTGAAGGAATTGGTCTTGGAAGACAGCCTAGGCCTGTCCTCCGGAAGACGCCGAGATCTAGAATCCCCAAGATCTTTAACAATCTTCCCCAAACAAAAGAGAACCCCGAAAAGGCAACCTCACCAGACGTTGCTTCGAGGCCATGTCAGCCACCCAATGACGGAGCCAAAGAAGCCACAGAGACGACACCGCCAAAGACATCTGCTTAGCCGATGCTCTAACCAAATCAAAGAGCATCAGTCAAGAAGGCCAAAGCCGACTTCATTCAAGGGGCCACCTCAGAAAGAGGAACTGAACCCTCCCGAAGGTTGCTCGACGGCCTTATGAAACCAAGAAAGCGAAGCTCGGGCTGCGTAAGAACTACAAACAGCAGCCCGAAGAGCCAAAGCTAAAACCTCAAAAGAGCATTTCAAGGAGAACTCCAGACACCTCTCTTGCATGCCCTTCAAGGCGACTCCTCCCTCCACAGGGAGAATAGTCTTTTTAGTAACAGCCGTTACTAGCGAGTCCACCTTAGGCAACCCAAAAAGAGCCAAATGAGCCTCTGGAACCAGGTAAACCCTGGCAACTTTCAAAGTGCCATCAGGCTCAGACCACTGAGCCGAAATAAGCTCTTGAATGGCGTTATGGACCGGGAAAGCCAGAGACTGCTTCCTAGTACTAGCCATCTTAGGATTAACCGAAGAAGCAAAATTCACCTCCAAATCCTCAATACTGAGAGACTGCAAGGCATCAGCAATTAAAGATGGGAGCTTATCCCTTTGGAAAATACAAACCACCTTAGGATCATCCAACTCCTGCAGCAAAATAGAAGACTCCTCCAGATCCTCACACCTCCCCCAAAAAGGAATGGGGAGGAGAACGAGGTGGGATAGAAGAGCCATCAGAAAAGGCAGACACCCGCCTGCGCTTGAATCCAAAGTGAGCACAGAGGCCGAAGACAACAGATGGCTAGCAGAACCCAGAGCCTCCGCTCCAGAAGAATCCCCAGGGAGAAAAATTTCAGAGGACTCAGGCAGGGCTCTCTTTAAAAGAGACGCCCTGTGTAACAACAAAAATTCAGGGGAGAATAACTCACCCTGACCATCTGCCCCCAAACCCGAAGAAACACGAGCCTCCCTAGGCAACTCGGCAGAGACCCCGGGCACCCTCCTGCACTCACAGTCTGCCGCCGAAAATCATGCCTCAGGCGGCGGATCCAAAATGGTGCCCGCAGCCTGAATTTCAGAAATCCTCCTAGCCGAAGCAATGGCCACAAAAAACCACTGTCTTAAGTGTTAGATTCCTCTCAGAAACCTTATTCAACGGCTCAAATGGTGGGGCTTGGAGGGCTCGCAGTACCACATTCAAACGCCACGCCAGGCACGGCTGCTGCAGAGGAGGCCGAAGTCGAAGAGCCCAGTGTAGGAAACGTACCACATCAGAGTGAGCTGCTAAAGAGGAAGAGGAACCATCCAGTTTGCCCCTAAAAGCTAGCGCAGCCACCTGCACGCGAAGGGAATTATATGCCAATCCCTTTTGAAGACCATGCTGAAGAAACTCCAGAATAACCGGAATGTCCGCCCGAAAAGGTGATTCAGCACGCAAAGCACACCACACCGAGAAAGCTTTCCACACTCGCGCGTACGCTGCTGAAGTAGACTGCTTCCGTGCCCCCAAAAGAGTGGCAATGATTGGTCCTGAAAATCCCTTCTTCCTCAACTGCTGCCTCTCAATAGCCAGGCCGCCATAAGACCAAAGCGGGAGGGATTTTTCATCTGAACTGGCCCTTGATGCAGCAGATCGGGAGTCACCGGAAGTCAAAATGGTGGCTCAGAGTGCACGAAAGAGATCCACATACCACGGCCATCGGGGCCAGTCTGGGGCCACTAGAATGACCAGCCCACGATGCGGCAAAGAACTCTCCCTACCAGAGGCCACGGAGGAAAAACATACAGTAGCTGTTCCGGCCATGGCTGGAGAACAGCATCCAATCCTGAGGATCCTGGCTGCCGTTTGCGGCTGAAGAACTGGGGAACTTTGGCATTGCAAGCCATGGCCATGAGATCCATTACTGGTCTTCCCCAACGTTGACAGATCAGCCGAAAAGCTGAGTCAGACAGCGTTCATTCCACTGCATCCAAAAGAGTCCGGCTGAGAAAATCTGCTTGAACATTGTCTTGACCTGCAATGTGTGCTGACAGACTCAACATACGCTTCCGCCCATACTAGAAGACGAGACACTTCCTCTGCCAAGGGAAGACTGCGAGTGCCCCCATGCCGATTGATGGAGGCCACCGTCGTGGTGGTGTTCAAGAATACACGAACCGCCTGCCCCTGCAGAAGGTCCTGAAAACTCCGAAGCATTCACGACTGCTCGCAACTCCAGACGATTTGTTGGCCAAGTCACTTCGAGAGGGAGACGCCAGAGAAACACCCGTCTGCAAATTGGCTGACCGGAGCCACCACGCGAGACTGTCCCTGTCCCGGCTCAACCTTCAGAAATTGGTTCACCTTCCTGAGTTAGAGAATGGGATGAAAGGAGCCCCTTTTTCCTGGCCACCACAAAACAGATGGAATACCAACCCGTGCAAAGCTTGCGAGGGAGCACTGAAATGACTGCCCCCAACTCCAGGAGGGCCTGCAACATCATCACTGCTCGTTTGGATGCCATGGCACACCAAGATTCCAAGAATCTGTGATGTGAAAGTAGAATTCAAGCTTGTAATCTTGGTCCACTCCCAGTAGGTCAGCCGACCCCTTATCTGTTGCACCAAGGAGTGGACTGGTGCCCCCATCATTGCGAGGCGCGAGCACCAGCCTCCTGCTGGGCAATGCTCCCAAAGCACTCTTATTTTGAAAGGAAGAGCATTGCTGGAATCTTGGGCAGTGGTACGCTGCCGAAGTCTAGCCTGGATTGTACTGACATGCTTCCCAAAATAGAGGCCTCAACAAATCTGCATGAGGAGCGGGCTTGTCTGGTCATTGGGATTTGCAATCCCCAAATCCTTCAAAATATTCTCAGTCTTCTCCAAAGAACAATTTACCCCGAAAGAGTAATCTATTAAGACACTGTTTGGAAGCCATATCCGCCAACCAATGAGTGAGCCACAATAAACAAGTAACTGCCAGCGCCATCTGCTTGGTAGAAGCTCGAACCAAATCATACAAGACATCCACCAAATATTTGAGCTCTACCTCCATCTGAGGCAAAGCCACCTAAGACACACTTTTAGCAGTGTAAGAGGTACAAATTGAGCCCTAAAAGGACTGCTTCAAAGAAGCCTCCAGCTGTCTATCCTGCAAGTCCTTCAATGCCACTCCACCCTCCACAGGAAGAGTAGTCTTCTTGGTGACTGCTGTCACCAGGGAATTCACCTTAAGGAGAGAAAACTGCTCCACCCAGTCTGTGCCCACAAGCTGCGCCATGGCTTTTGCCACAAGGCCCCCATCCGGATCTGATCACTGAGCTGAAGTCAGTTCTTGGATGGCCTCATGCACCAGGAATGCTTTAGACGGTCTCAGAGTACTCACCATCTTTGGAGTAACCTAAGCAGACTCATATGCCTCGGGATCAGCAATATTTTAAAGAAGCCAAGGCACTAGTAATAAGGGACGGCAGTTCATCTCTATGAAAAGGTCATCCAGCTCTTCCTGGAGAAGTTCACCCTCCCTCCACGTCCTCCAGCTTAGAATGCCGCAACAAACCCTCAGAGGGGGCCGCCAGGGAAGGGGCAGCAGTCACGGGGAGAAACAACCCTACCAACAAGGAGGCCAGCCGCCTCCACTTTAGGGCGGGATTGTCCACCCGAGATAAAGAGAGTTGACCTAGGCCCCCCAGAACGGCAGCCTGGAGTGGAGTGGTTGAGGGAGAGCCCGTTTCAGCACATAGACATGGTGCATAAAAAGTACAAAACTTAGTAGAGAAAAACTCTCCCGAGCTTCCAGTCCCTGCAGCCACTCCAAGCAGCACTAGACACACCTGCTAAAGCAGCCACATCAGAATCCTGAGGAGGAACAGCTGCCCACGCTAACTCAGCCAACAGCAGAACCAGGGCCGAAACCGCATCAGAGGCTTTATACAAAGTGGCATGCGCACCATGCGACTTTGTGCAGCAAACCGTGCCATCAGGAGAGGAGAAAAAGACATCCTCCTGCCAGTCTCAGCTCACTAAACGCCATTTCATTTCCGCAGCTATCTCCACGAAAGTGGGCTGCCCGGAAATCT
The DNA here is from genome assembly GCF_901765095.1 of Microcaecilia unicolor. Classification (NCBI taxonomy): domain Eukaryota; kingdom Metazoa; phylum Chordata; class Amphibia; order Gymnophiona; family Siphonopidae; genus Microcaecilia; species Microcaecilia unicolor. The sequence goes on along the minus strand of NC_044034.1, from coordinate 293,432,581 downwards.
TGAGCGCACGCTGGCACTCAAAGAAAACAGCGCAACCTCCCAGCAAGAAGCCTATCAGCACTCAAATCCAGGCTCCCTGACCGAAGGCTGTCGCTCAGAAACAAACAGTTCTGCCATCCTGTAGACCTTTTTTTCTAAGCGGCCGAGTTCCCCCGCCCTCCACCCATTTTGAGGAAGGAAATTTACAGCAGCCACAGACAGCCAAGCTACAAACTGGGAGAAATGGGTATATTGGGGTGAGGCAGGGACCCAGATCACCAGGTATGCCCCCAAAGATGGCTCCCTTAGCCGACCTCCCCCTGTGTCAACTAGCCACCTAGTCCAGGACAACCCCCAGCAACTTTGAATCCAGTAGCTGAAGAGAACACCTGCTGGAGACAAGAGAAATTCTAATTGATAGGAGCTGGTCATCTTGTATCAGTACACAAAAGAAAGTGGAAAAGAAACCAAATTCAAGAGATCAGTCCAAACACAACTTTATTTGGACCCTACATGGTCCGTGTCTCTGCTTTAAAAAGCCTTCATCAGGGTCAATCGATGAGTGCTCAATTTTTTACCGACTGACGATGGAGCTTATGAACAAATATCTCTTGATCAGGGGAGGTATACTATCTCACACCAACAGATTCAAACATTTTTTTTTTCAATTTGAATCTGTTGGTGTGAGATAGTATACCACCCCTGATCAAGAGATATTTGTTCTTACGCTCCATAGTCAGTCGGTATAAAATTGAGCACTCATCGATTGACCCCTGATGAAGGCTTTTTAAAGCCGAAACACAGACCGTGCAGGGTCCAAATAAAGTTGTGTTTGGAGCATCTTATCCTGGTGTTTGGACTGATCTCTTGAATTTGGTTTCTTTTCCACTTCCTTTTGTGTTATATTTTTGTGGAAAGTGTGAGCCCCATTTGTTTTTTGCATCTTGTATCACTGCCTTCAGTTTGTCTATCTTTCTCACCACCTGCTGGTAGATGGATACAACCCACCAGTTTCTAGATTCATCTGCTGCAGGTGCTAAGGAATAGGCTTTTTTGCTGCTCCTTATTCGCCAAAACAGAAGGAAAGGCTGCACAGGGCAATCTGGGGGGAAATTTAAGCACCTGGGAGCTGCAGAGGGAGCCTGTGGGGGACACATCCAAAAACGGTGAACAGGCAAAAATGGTGGGGGGAAGGGGAGGGAAGCATGGGGACCTGCACCCTACAGGTGAGATCCCTTGGGACCAAGCCAAAGACTTGCCCAGAGGCACTAAGGAGTGTGACTGGGAGCTAAGCTCAACCAGGTTTGGTCCTGAGACTATGACCTGGAACCGACTGTCAAACCTGACCATGCTGTGTAGCCGCAGCCAGCAGAGCAGGGAACTAGGCCAGAGACAAAGAACCACAGCACAACCTGCCATCTGCCAGAAGGTAGAGAAAAATACTGGATTGTTACAGACAGCACCACAGATTATAACTGGTGATGTCATTGGTTGAATTCAGTTTTCTCCACCCCCATCTGCTGGTGGGAAGGGATAACACCCGCTGGATCAGAACAGCATAAGCTGACGCTAAGAAAATAGATTAAACAGTCTAATGTTTTAAGTCTGGCATGCTGAACAACCCATGTCAGATGGTTAACATATTAAAGTAAAAAAAAAAAAAAAAAAAACACTTAAGTGAACACATGACAGGAAGTTGGTCCAGAGAGCAGCAACCAAAACGATTAGTGGTCTTATCACATATTAGGACTTACCTAAATATAGATACTTTGGAATAAGCGAGAGTTGTGAGATATGAGATAGACCTCTAAATACTTCCATGGTATGAATGTATAGAAAATAGGCTTACTGAAAGGAAACACTGGAATGAAGAGGGTCACAGGATAAAGGTGAAAGGGGAAAGATTCAGGAGTAACCTAAGGAAATATTCCTTTAAAGAAATGGTGAGGGAGTTTTGAAACTGTCTCTCGGCAGAGATGGTGGACTGTACCTGAATTCAAGAAAGCATGTGACAAGGACCAATGATCTTAAGCAAGCTCTACAGAATTCCTTCTTATGTAGGTATGCATAGGTGATTGGTCTTATCCAGTCATTTTGACCAGTCATTTTTTCTGTTTTAAAAGTTATTGAAGCTTCACACCCACTTTTCAGATCACCACCTACCCTTTATGTATCTAAATTATATGATCTAGCCTTAGCACCAAAGCAGAAATGGGCTAGAGCGCTGCTCCTTCAGACCCGTCACTCCTCCAGAAAACTAGACACAAATTAGCAATACTTGGAAAGAAATTTTTCTTACCTTGCGTAGAATGAACATGCGGACAAGGAAGAACAGAAGAGCAGACATGATACCCGAAAGAAGAGGAGAGATAAACCAGGACAACACTGGTAAAGAAGAAAAAGAAAATTACCAGCACAGAGTGGATTCAGATTTGTATAATTGAGCAAAACTGAAAACATTAAAAAAAAATTTAAGACTTAACTTACCAATTTTAAGCAACTCTATCCACCTGACTCCTTCTTGTCCTTTGGCCACCAGAGAGAAGCCAATAGTGGCTCCCACAATACAATGAGTACCAGAAATGGGAAGCTTCAAAAATGAAGCAACTAGCTGCCATACAGCTGAACCTACAACAGGGGGGAGAGAGCATTTTAAATCCATTTATACTATGTTTTGCATATAACAAAGACAACTCAAATGGTAACATTTAGTCATACCTAATTTCCTTTCCCAATTAGTGGGTTGTATTCCCCCCCCCCTCAGCAGATAATAGTAGAGAAGGTGAAATTAAGCCTTACCTGCTAATTTTATTTCCCTCTAGATCCTCCAGACCGTTCAAGACGCTTGGGTTATGCACTCCTACCAGCAGAGGGAGACTGAGAACACTAAAACGTCTTATACAAGTAGCCTGTGCAGACCTTCTACTAACCAGTAAAAACAGTAACAAAGCAGAGGAACAAAACACCTCCACCTAAACAAAACCACTGAATCCACACTCAATATCTCCTCCCCTTAAGACGGGGGAATTCAACTGCAGATGGGCACAAACGGTATCACAAACTGCCCTTAGTAAAACTCCAGGACCCGGGCACAAACGGTACCACAAACTGCCCTTAGTAAAACTCCAGGACCCAAATCACAGAAGCTATTAGAAATATCAGCAACTGAAGTCTAAAGAAATCATCATACTGAACTGTCCGATACACTGGGTGGGCTCTTGAACGGTCTGGAGGATTTATTTTATTTATTTTTGTTATATTTGTACCCCGCGCTTTCCCACTCATGGCAGGCTCAATGCGGCTTACATGGGGCAATGGAGGGTTAAGTGACTTGCCCAGAGTCACAAGGAGCTGCCTGTGCTGGGAATCGAACTCAGTTCCTCAGTTCTCCAGGACCAAAGTCCACCACCCTAACCACTAGGCCACTCCTCCAGGCCTAATTTCATCTTCCTCAGCAATCCTCCAGACCGTTCAAGACGCTTGGGACGTACCAAAGCAGTAAACACATCTAAGGGTGGGACCTGCGAAGCCGCTATCCCCCTAGTGGAATGTGCCTTGAGCCCCACTGGCACCATATGGCCATGCAATATGTAAGCCAAAGAGATGGCATCCTTCAACCACCGAGCTATAGATGCCTTTGAAGCAGCTGCTCCCTTCTTGGCCCTCCCATGAAGGGCAAAAACCTGTCCGAAGACCTGAATTCCTCCGACCTGCACAAGTAAACCTTCAACACTCTGCGCACATCCAATTTCGCCAAAAGACGCTGAGAAGCATCCCCCGTCCGGTACCCCAAGACCGGCAACGAAAGATTGACATGAAAGGAGAATACCACCTTAGGCAAAAACGAAGGCACTGGACGCAGCGAAACCTTTTCCTTAGAAAACCACAGAAACGGAGGCCTACATGAAAGAGCCTGAAGTTCCGAAATCCGGCGAGCCGACGATATAGCTATCAAAAAGACCACCTTCATAGTAAGGTCGTTTATCGAACAAGACTCCAAGGGCTCAAAAGGAGAACCCGCCAAAGAGTCAAGAACGACATTAAGATCCCACTGAGGAACTACCGGCCGCTAAGGACAACGAAGCAACTTCACCCCCCTCAAAAAACGGACCACATCCGGGGAAGATGCAACCGACCTGCCCTGCAACTTACCCCGAAAACACACCAAAGCAGCCAGCTGCACCTTCAAAGATGACAATGAAAGGCCCTTCTCAAAACCATCCTGCAAGAAATCTAAAATGCACGACACAGAAGCTGTCGAAGGGACACACACCCGGTCCCCACACCAATCTTCAAATATGCGCCACACACGCACATAGGCCAAAGACGTTGAACGTTTGCGAGACTGCAGCATCGTCTGAATCACCTGAGGGGAAAACCATTTCCTTCTCAACCGTTCCCTCTCAAGGGCCACACCGTAAGAGAGAACCGATCCGAATCCGGCATGACAATTGGACCCTGACAACAGCACCGAGCCCCCCAGCCGCAGAAGCTCACCTTCTAACAAGCGCATCAGATCCCTGAACCGCGGCCAATTCGGAGCCACCAACAACACTGGACCCGCATGACATTCTATCCTCTGTAGGACTCTACCTATCAAGGGCCACGGGGGAAACACGTACCGCAATACCCGCTGAGGTCACAGAAGGACCAACGCATCGATCCCTTCCGCTCGCGGATCCCGACGCAGACTGAAATACCGAGGAACCTGAGCATTCTGTGTAGACGCCATGAGATCCACTACTGGCATTCCCCACTTTAGAACTATCTAGTTGAACACCGACCGGTGCAGAGACCATTCTCCGGGTTCCAACATGGGAAAATTAGGTTCTTACCTTGGTAATTTTCTTTCCTTTAGTCATAGCAGATGAAGCCATTACGTATGGGTTGTGTCCATCAACCAGCAGGGGGAGATAGAGAGCACTCAACTTTTCACAGTGCCTCACGGCCAGCCAGCTCCACTGCCTCTTCAGTATTTGAAGCTTCCAAAGCAGTATGGCAAACTGCAATGGGAATAACATGAACTTTCCTCACAGCGAACAATGGCCCCTTAACAAGGGCATGGAACTCAAAAGGAGGGAATGAACACATCCTCCTGGAGTGAATAAACTCGTCCTCCTTATTGTATAACTGGAGGGGATACACGCAACCTCCTGGAGGCCGGCAAGCAGATAAGCTGAAAAGATAGTTTCTTTGAGCCAGCGGGCAATAGTGGCTTTAGACGCTGGAGACCCTCTGCGAGGACCTGATAGCAAAAACAAACAGATGACCATAGATCCTGAAAGAGATAGTAACTCGCAAATACTGCAGCAGAGTCCTGCGCACATCCAACAGGTGCAACTGCCCAAAAGATTCTGGAAACTCCTCCTTATCAAAGGAGGGCAAGAAAATAGGCTGGTTTAGGTGAAATGCTGAAACCACCTTAGGCATGAAGGAAGGCACGGTCCGAACCGTGACCCCAGACTCTGAGAATTGCAGAAATGGGTCTCTACAGGACAGTGCCTGGAGCTCTGACACCCGTCTCGCCGAAGTAATGGCCACAAGAAAAACGGCCTTTAGTGTCAAATCTTTCTCCGATGCTCGCAGAAGCGGCTCAAAAGGAGAAGCCTGCAGGGCCTTCAAAACTAGCCCCAGGTTCCAAGCTGGACAGGGTGCTCGCACGGAAAGCCGGAGCCAAAGCACCCCACTACGAAACCGTGCCACATCTGGATAAGCAGCTAAAGACACGCCTTCAACCTTACCACGAAGGGAGGCCAACGCTGCCACTTGCACCCGCAGGGAATTATAGGCCAAGCCTATTTGTACACCATCCTGCAAAAAGTCCAGAAATCGGCGAGACAGGAGCCCGCATGGGTGTGATCGCTTTTGAAGCACACCAACACTCAAACTGGCGCCAAATCCTGGCATAAGCCACGGAAGTGGAACGCTTGCGGACCTGCAGGAGAGTGGAAATGACTGTGTTTGAATAGCCTTTGTCCCTCAATTGCGCCCTCTCAATCGCCATGCCATAAGACCAAAGCGGCAGGCGTCCTCCATGGCTACCGGGCCCTGTGACAACAGGTTCGGTACCAGAGGTAAAGGAAGGGGAGCCTCCACTAGCATCTGTCAGAGGTCCGCATACCAAGGCCTCCTGGGCCAATCCAGGGCGATGAGGACCACTTCTCCTGGGTGCAGCCGAATCCGCAGGAGCAGGCGCCCTATCAAAGGCCACGGAGGAAACACATATAGTAGGCCCGGAAGCCAGGGCTGAGTCAAGGCATCCAACCCTGCCGAGCGAGGATCTCTCCATCTGCTGAAGAAGCACGGGACTTTGGCATTTGAACTTGTCGCCATAAGATCCATCATGGGCTTGCCCCATTTGGCACATATCTGCAGGAATACTTCGTCTACTAGTTCCATTCTGCTGGATCGATCTGATGCCTGCTTAGATAATCGGCTTGCACATTGCTCTGACCTGCAAGGTGAGCTGCCGACAGAAACTGAAGATGCAGCTCGGCCCAGTGGCCAATCTGTTCGGCATGCGCTCTGCACTGAGTGCCGCCTTGTCGATTTATGTAGGCCACTGCTGTCGTGTTGTCCGACATCACTCTGACAGCCAATCCTTCCAGGGTCACTTGAAAGGCCAGAAGCGCCTGAAACACCGCTTTCAACTCCAGACGGTTGATGGACCACACCGACTCCTCGGGTGTCCATAGACCCTGGGCATGCTTCCCCTTGCAATGTGCGCCCCAGCCCTTCAGGCTGGCATCTGTCACTATTAGACACCAATCGGGGAGCGCCAGCGGCATTCCTCGCCGCAGCATGCTGTCCGAGAGCCACCACTCCATGCTGAGTCGGGCCGCAGGGAGCCAAGAAAGTCTGCATTGATAATCCTGAGAAACTGGAGACCATCTTTGAAATAGGGAATACTGAAGAGGTCTCAGGTGCGCTCTCGCCCAGGGCACCACCTCCAATGTGGCTGTCATCGATCCCAGCAGCTGGACAATGTCTCAAGCTCGCGGGCAGGCGAGGCATCCTCAGGAGCAGACGGACCTGATTCTGAAGCTTGCACCGCCTTAGCTCAGGTAGGTATACATAGCCCGAGTGTGTCGAACCTGGCCCCCAAATATTCTAGAGATTGCGAGGAGGTCAGGTGACTTTTGGCCATATTGACGACCCAGCCTAGAGATTGAAGTACTGAGACCACTCTGGCTGTAGCTTGATAGCTCTCTGTTACAGAGTCTGCTCTGATGAGCCAGTCGTCTAGGTACGGGTGAACCCTGATACCTTCTCGCCTGAGCAAAGCAGCTACTACCACCATTACCTTCGAAAAGGTTCGGGGAGCTGTGGCGAGGCCAAAAGACAAGGCCCGGAACTGGAAATGTTTTCCCAACACCGCAAACCTCAAACTTCTGGTGCGGGGGCCAAATTGGTATGTGCAAGTAAGCTTCTTTCAGGTCTAGAAACGTGAGAAACTCTCCTGGCTGTACCGCAGCAATGATGGAGCACAGGGTTTCCATGTGGAAATGCCACACTCTCAGGGACTTGTTTAATTCTTTTAAGTCCAGAATAGGGCAAAAAGACCCACCTTTTCGTGGCACCACAAAGTAGATGGAGTATCGGCCATAGCCGTGTTCGGCGGGAGGTACCGGGGACACGGCCCCTAACTGAATCAGACCTTGCAAAGTCTCCTCCGTTTGGCGGCAGAACCGCATCGGGACTCCACAAACACGTCTCTTACTGGGGCGCTGAATTCTATTCTGTAGCCATCTCTGATCAGGTCCAGAACCCACTGATCTAAGGAAATACTGGCCCACTCCTCGGCAAAGAGGGAAAAACGTCCTCCGATGACAGGAAGCGAGGAGGGGGCCGGCGCACCATCATTGAGAGGGTCGCCCCTGAACTCCAGGCCTAGAGCCGGTGGCTGCGGAACGCTTGTCCGAGCGAAAGGAGTTCCTCTGCTGAAAAACGGGCACGAGCAGTGAACCCAGCAGAACGCCCCGGGCGGTACCTTCTAGCTCCACGGAAGTGAGGTCTATAAGAGGAGTGGACCGCCTGGCCCTTGGAGGAAGACCTCGGCCTATCTTCGGGCAAGCGCTGGGGTTTAGGATCTCCCAGGCCTTTAACAATTTTTTTTCCAACTCCTCACCAAATAGGAGAAGGCCTTGAAAGGGCACCACAATCTGAAGGGGAATTAGCCCTTCTACGCTTTTCTTTATGCCAATTATCAGGGAAAATAGCCTCAGCGGGCAGTCCCAGGCCAGAATCCACCGGGGGGGGGGGGGGGGGGGAACAATAGAAGGGGCCTCAGACGACCCTTGAGGGAGAGCTCTTTTCAGCATGTATGCTTTATGCAATAACACCACAAAATCAGGGGAGAAAAACTCGCCCTGGGCACCCAGATCCCGTCCGGGGCTAGCCGCTCCCTGAATAGCCTCAATTCGAGGTCCCCCCCCCCGGGCACAGGGCTCTCCGTCTCTACGGAGGCCGCGCCATGCAAAGAATTCAAAATGGCGTCCGCTGCCAGCTCTGAGCAGGAAGAATCATCGCTCGCCATGCTCGGGCCGGCTCTTACACCTGTACAGCACGATTTACAGAGCCCCGCTGCTGATTTGCACTTTACGTTCTCTGCAGCCATCACCGAAAACGGCGGGAAAATTCAAAATGGCGGTTTCACACCAAAAACGCCCCGATCGCGGGCCCACCCCAGAGAAGTTAGAAAACACTCTTACCTCACCGGACCGAGTATCACAGCTCCGGTCCCATAGAAGAAATCAAAGGAAAACCTCTGTTCAAATTTTTTTAACACTGTGAGGAAAGCAGAGGTAATAAGAACTCCGGAGGCTCAGATGAGTGGGAAAGGCAGGGAAAGGCGAACTAATGTGCCTGCATCCACTGAGTGGGAAAGGATAGGGAAAAGCAAGCTAATATGTCCACATCCACGGGGGCATGGGTAAGGCAGGGAAAGGGCTAACCTATGTGCCTTCAAAGTGAAGCTGCTATAGCCTCTAACACCCCAGCTAACAACTGGCAAGCCAGGAGCCACCCCCAGGCAGATTTTTGATGGAGCTCGAAGAAGCTGCAGCCACCCTGCTTGGGGAGATAGAGAATACTGAAGAGGCAGTGGAGCTGGCTAGCCGTGAGGTACTGTGAAAAGTTGAGTGCTCTGTATCTCCCCCTGCTGGTTGATGGACACAACCCATACGTAATGGCTTCATCTGCTTGATGACAAGGAAGTGTCTGCTTAGAAAATCCACGTTCACGCTGTCCACCCCGGCTACGTGCGCCGCCGAAATCTGCACTAGATGCCTTTCCGCCCAACTCATGAGCAGAGCCGTCTCGATTGCCAACCGTGGACTCTTTGTACCGCCCTGCTGGTTGCCATACGCTACCGCTGGCGCATTGTCGGGCATGACTCTTACCGCCTTTCCGACCACACTTGAGCGAAACGCCAACAGAGCTAGCCGAATCGCCCTCGTCTCCAACCGGTTGATAGACCACTAAGCTTCCTCCTTCAACCACCGCCCCTGCGCGGACTGACCGAGACACTGAGCTCCCCAGTCCAGCAGACTGGCATCCGCTACCAGAATCACCAACTGAGGAGGTTCCAATGGCATACCCTTTTTCAGATGGGCCGAGCACAGCCACCACTGGAGACTGCGCCGAGGAGCCCCCTCAATGGCAACCGCAACTCCAAACTGTGTACCTGAGGAGACCACCGGGACAACAGAGCCGCCTGAAGCTGACGCATATGCGCCCTGGCCATGGTACTACCTCTATTGTCGCTGCCATGAGGCCCAGAACCCGAAGGTACATTCAAACAGTCGGACTCTGAATGGACATTAACAGCCGGACCTGCTGCTGAAGAGAGGCTATCCGAGAATCCAGCAGAAAAACACGACCCACTGCCGTGTCGAACCGCATTCCCAAGTACTCCAGACTCTGCGATGGGATCAACTGACTTTTGACTACATGCACTACCCATCCGAGCGATTCCAGAAACGCGACCACCTGAGCAGTTGCCGCCACACTGTGAGCCTGAGACTTCGCCCGGATCAACCAGTCGTCCAGATACGGATGCACCAGAATTCCCTGCCTCCGCAAAGCCGCTGCTACCACCACCATTATCTTAGAAAAGGTGTGTGGAGCCGTTGCCAGACCAAAAGGCAGAGCACAGAACTGAAAGTGCCTCCCTAAAACAGCAAAACAAAGGAAACGCTGATGGGTCTCTCGAATCGGCACGTGCACATAAGCTTCCGTGAGATCCAGTGACGTGAGAAATTCTCCCTGACGAACAGCCACTATGACCGAGCGCAGAGTCTCCATGCGGAAGGATGGCACCTTGAGCGCCCCATTGACCCTCTTGAGATCTAAAATGGGTCAAAACTGGTCCTCCTTCGGCACCACAAAGTAAATGGAACAACCATCCATTCCCAGCTCATGCCGAAGAACGGGTACCACAGCTCCCAACTGGATTAAGTGACCCAGTCTCTTGAATAGCCTTTGACTCGAGAGTGACAAGGAGAGGGAAGAAACAGATCCGGCAGCAGGTGCTCGAATGCATAACCGTCGCGAATGACCTCCAGCACCCACTGATCTGAAGTAATTTGGGTCCACCCCTGATAAAACAGACGAAGTCGCACCCCGACCTTCACCAGAGGCTGGACCCGCACACCTTCATAAGGAGGACTTATTACCATTTCTGGCACCTCCGGAGGAGTCCCGACCTCCTCAACGACCCCCTCGAAAGGACTGCATCCGCTGGAAAATACGGCTTTTAGGAGACACAAATCTGCCCGGCCTGTACCGCCTCGCGTCCTTAAACTGACCTCTAGCCGAACCACCTCGACTAGCCGCCTTAGGCCGTAACTCCGACAACCGCGAGATCTTGGTATCCCCAAGATCACTCATCAGTTTATCCCAGTCCTCTCCAAACATAGAACCTTTGAAAGGTAGAGAATACAACTTTGCTTTAGAGGCCGCATCTGCCACCCAGCCCCTAAGCCGAAGAGCCCTGCGAGCCGTCACCGCCAGAGCCATATTCTTAGCCGCCCTTAGCAAATCATAAAGGGTGTCTGCCAAAAACGAAGACCCCATCTCCAATTTGGCCAGGTCCAGAACCAAACCAGTCCTATCTAACGCAGGCTCATCCAAGAGCTTCTCCGCCCAACGGAAACAAGCTCTGGCTACCAAGCCCCCACACACCGAGGCTTGCAAGGCCAAAGCCGACAAATCAAAGCTGCACTTCAGAAAGGACTCTAGCTTCCTATCCTGAGGATCCCGTAAGGCTGTACCGCCATCCACCGGAATGGCCGTAGCCTTAGTAACCGCCATAACCACCGCATCCACAGTAGGTGGTTTCAGCAGGGCCAAATCTTCCGGAGGCAACGGATACAGCCGCGCCATAGCCCTAGACACCTTACAAGCAGCCTCCAGCACAGACCATTCCTGAAAAACCATGTCCCTAATGTCTGAATTCATGGGAAAGGAACGGGAGGCTCTCCGAATCCCCTTAACCAAGGGATCTACCTGGGGTCCCTCCGCAGAGGGCTTGGCCACCGGAGCAAACTTCAAAGTAGAGATCACCTGATCAATGAGCTCCAACAACTCCTCCTTATAAAAAATGCGAACCACTGAAGAATCTTCCCCAGGCCTCAGCCCATCCTGATCCCCAGACACATCTAAGAGATCCTCCTCTCCTGGGTCACTCCAAACGTCCAACCCAGGCAGAGAAAGTATCTCCATAGGCTCCAAAATATCCACCCATGGGCGCTTAACTCCCACTGAGCTAGCAGCCTCTAGAGAACAAACAGCCTGAGAGGGGCCAGCTCTCCAGGCATTATACAGAGCCCAAACAAACTCGGGGGAACCAGACCCCCCCCCCCCCAACGCTGCTGAAGCCCCAACAACACTTTCCGCAGTTTCCGTGACGGACCCCCCTCGCTCCCGAGGCGGCAGGTCCATCGCGTGATCCACGGCTAAACTAGGCGCACTTCCCACCACACACGTGTCACCTGGCGCCGGTACGGAATAGGCCACGCTTCCCGCCAAAAACAGCCAACCCGGGACGCGTAGCCAAAATGGCCGTGTTTCCCGCCAAAACCGGCCCCGCCATTGCCGGCCCAGAATGTGCGGTCAAATCGCCATCCAATACCTTCGCCAACTCAGGGAAAAGCACGGGGGGCAAGAGCGCTGACAATGTAGGCTCCCCACAAAATTTACATTGGCCACCTTTCACTTTAATGCCGCGCTGCGCGCAAAACCGACACCTCGCCGGCTTAGACATAATGGCCGCGAACACAATAAAAACAAACAGTTGCTTTGTGTTCTGACAAACTAATAGGCAAAACCGCCCTTGAAGACGTTTTATCTCTGCACTGCCACAAGAACGGCCAAAATAGCTGCCTTTTAAAAACATTTATTTTTTTAAACCTCGTTGCTGATGCCTAAACGCCTCAAGGGTACAGAACGAGGTCTGTAGCAGAGGTCAAGCAGTCCTCCAGAAGAGCACAGGGGGAGGGACCCGGCCACCTGGGTGTGACACCCCACAGGGAATAAGAAGCCCCTTAGGACTTACACCCTGTAATAGAGATCCAAGTGTGGGTTCTCTAACATTTACAACCCAACCTAGAAACCCCAAACGGGCCTACCAGACCGAGTACACTGCACATGCTGCACACATCTACCCTCTGCTGAGACTGAGAAAATACTGGTTAGTAGAAGGTCTGCACAGGCTACTTGTATAAGAAGTTTTAGTGTTCTCAGTCTCCCTCTGCTGGTAGGAGTGCATAACCCAGCGTCTTGAACGGTCTGGAGAATTGCTGAGGAAGTAAACATTATAAAGAGGGGAAGGACAAGGAAAACAAATAGGTCTTCAGGGCTCATTTAAAAGTCAGGAAAGGTTGATTGTGGATGTCAAGGAGGTTGTTCCAAAGTTTGGGACCCAGGTAATTGAAACCAGTCTCACGGGTGGTAGTTAGACAAATCTGTGAAGGGGAGGGAAGGATATAACAAATCTGTGAAGGGGAGAGAAGGATATAACGATGAGAATATTACTCACCAAACATGGCACTAATGGATCCTGCCATTAACAGCGCTTGGGATGAGTTATACATGTCCACGTCAATCAAACCTTTCCGAATGGTCTCACTCACTTTGGCCCCCAGCAGAACAGAGCCCACAGTTTCAAAAATAGTTGCCAGGATACACGCTTGCCGCAGCGTCACTACACCAGATCCCACTGCTGTTCCAAAGGAGTTTGCTACATCATTGGCACCAACAGAAAATGCCAGGACAAATGCAATGATGAACCCAACTATAAGCATCCAATAATCTACCATGGGACCAGAGCCCTGACTGCTGACTGTACTCATTAAACTCAAACTCAAAGCTGTAGTTGATTCCATTTTTTTTAAGTGATTTGAAGCTTTAAAAAAAAACCTGATATGTAAACAATGAGGTATGAAAATAGTATTGAATAAATTATTAAAATAAATACTGTAAACTATGTTATGTAGTAAGATTCTCAGTTATTGCTATCCACTACGTATAAGATTATGTTTTCTAAAGTTCCTTTGGCTTTGGAGAATCAAACAAGTTGAACTAAATCCCATTGTGTAGAACATATAGCACCCAAGTTCTTCATCCTGTAAAGAAAAAAAAAAATACAATTTAGAGAGAACAGAAGAAAGAAGCAGACTAGTGCATTTATTTTAAAAATGTATATTCCACTATCGCAAATGTTCTAGGTGGATAACAATGTCACATACATAAGTAAAACAAATACAAGACAAACAGCAGCTAAATAAAATAAAAACTTACTTAAATAACTCAGCAATTATTAGACCTTAATATTTTTCTCATTTAACATATTAGCCTCTTGTTACTACATAGACTTATTCCAACCCTTCATATGCTTGTAAAAATAAAAACCAAATTCTTCTGAACTCTCTCACATGTGTTGGGACTTCCTGCAGAAATTTATTAGCTAATGTCAATGCCCGTGCTGGTTCATAAATATGATGCTTAGCAGCAACAATTGCAGATACTTGACCAGTTAGTACTTTAAAAACCATGCAAAGGGTTTTAAACCTTATTCTGCACTCAATAGGAAGCCAGTGGAATTCCTTTAATATAGGAGAGATATGTACATAATGGTTACAACCCATCAACACCCTGGTGACCGAATTTTGCACCACTTATTTTATATCTGTTACATTTGTACCCCGTGCTTTCCCACTCATGGCAGGCTCAATGCGGCTTACATGGGGCAATGGAGGGTTAAGTGACTTGCCCATAGTCACAAGGAGCTGCCTGTGCCTGAAGTGGGAATCGAACTCAGTTGCTCAGTTCCCCAGGACCAAAGTCCACCACCCTAACCACTAGGCCACTCCTCCACTCCTTAGGGATTCAAAGAAACCCACTCAGCACTCTTCACCAATAAACCAACATATTCTAAATGTTACTACACCAACTAGAAGATCTTTATATTTACATAAATTTTTCTATCTGTACTTAAAATGCATGTCTACTGGTTAAGTAACCATTAAAAATGCGGTTTACAATTTACATTATGGTTAAATGTGCTCATACTTCTACACCAAAAAATAATTCTGCACACAAAGTTTGCAAATTCTGCTCACAAAACTTTCAAATTATTTTGCAGCCCTCTTCCATCCACAAATTTTTTTTTAAAATAGCTGCTCCCTTCCAATACCCCCGCACTCACCTGAGGTAGGATGAGTAGGAGTTGCAGTGGGAGTACCTCTCAGGGCAGGAAAGAACCCCACTCTTTCCTGTCCCGCTGCCGCCGTTCTCTTGCTGGTGCTGTGCTTTTTCAAAATGGTCACCGAGACTTCAAGCAGTAGTCTCACAAGATTGCACTTGAAGTCTAGGTGGTAATTATGAAACAGCACGGCACCAGCAAGAGAGAGGCGGCAGCAGCATTGGTGGCCATTTTGAAAAAGCACAGCAGCAGCAAAAGAGCAGCAGCGGGGCAGGAAAGAACCAAAGAAGCCATTAGCCCACCAGGGAACGCACAGATAGGCTAGGCAGCAGCAGGCGGACAGTCGGGCATGCTTGGGTCTGTCCTTTACCACAGCCCTGCAGATTCTGTGGGGAAATGTTGAATTCTGCACAAATTCTGCACTCCGCAGTCAAGCAAAATTTTGGCAGGAGTAAACTCAGCTTAAGTACTCCAAAAACAAAGCTATGTAAAAATGAAAGCAAATTATTTTATGCAAAATCACAGACATTACCATGGCAGTTAAAGTGTTAAATTTACCTCTGGCACACCAAAATCACTAACCAAGTTGGAATGCTTACACTTAAGTCAACAGGTAGGGCTTGCAATCAACCTGTACCATGAAAGAGAGCTACACGGGGACAGAAATTTCACTATGCCTAATGGAATCTAACCTTTACCCACCCATACCCACTAAGACCCTTTCCATCTCCACATTAAATTTCCTCTATCCCCACCCATACCCGAAGGAGTTGATGCTATTTATTTACTTACAGCTATCTTTCTCCTCCCAACCCCAACAGCCTCCCGTGGCTTTTTTTTTTTTTTTTTTTTACAATATCACTATTCAACAATTAGTGTTCTAAACCTCAGTCTGGTGTTCCGGCTTCCTTACTGGGCATTCCAAACCTCATTCTGGTGCTCCAGTTGTTACTCTCCATACATGCAAAGCCTCATTCTGGTGTTCCAATTGCCTCTCTCGGTGCATTCCAAGCTTCATTCTGGAGTCACCATAGATTCTGACTACACTCCCACGGGAATCCCATGGCAACTTCTTCCATGCCCGCAGAAATCCCGTGGAACTTCTTCCACACCTGCGGGTTCTGTCATTCCCATGCAGCACTCTACCCTGAACTAGCAGATTATGTTCCACTAACTTGGCTTCTAGCCTTCAAACAGAGCAAAACACTTTAGTGTAAAAAGAAATATGGTCTTACCTGCTAATTCTCTTTCCTTTAGTCCCTCCGGCCCGGCCCCGCAAAGAACTTATGGTTATGCACGTCTACCAATATGTGGAGACTAAGAACTCAGATTTCCAAGAGAGCCAATAAGAGCTCTACTCAACCCCAATCAGCCTCAGTATTATCATAACTAAGCATGAGTAAGAGAAAAGAAACAAAACGTGTACATCTGTGCCACCAGTGAACCACAAACAGCCAGAAATAAACAAGTGACAGAATGGGTCCTAAACAGTAAAGACTCATGGCTGTTGTTGCTTGAAGCAAGATATGTATATAAATACTATACAGCCTCCCCCCCTCCCCCCCCCTGTGAAAAGAACCATCAAATGTGCAACGAACAAAGCAGCTCCTGAAGATAAGCTTACAGAGAAATGGGAGGGAGCTGGGCCAGTCCAGAGGGTCTAAAGGAAAGCAAATTAACAGTTATGACCTAATTTCTCCTTCCTTCGCGTCCCTCCGGACCAGCCCAGCAAAAGCAAAGGACTGATAGGAAGTAACAGAGCAGTACCTTCAAGGGAGGGATCTAAGCAACCCCTCCATAAGAATTCTGCCACTAAAAACGGCATCTTGATGGGTCTGAACATCGAGCCGGTAATGTCATGAAAAGGAATGCAAAGACGACCAAGTCACCGCCTTACAAATCTCCAGAGGAGGGACCAGAGAGCATTCAGCCCACAAAGAGACTTTACCACTAATCAAATGCGCTCTCACTCCCTGAGCGACTTTACTGGAAATGATAGCCTTAGAGGCCGCCAATCCATTGTGACAGCCACTGACAAGGACAGACGGTCTGAGTGCCAAAACTCCTTTGTGCGAATCAAATATTGCTCGAGCACCCTCTTAATATCCAGCTTCTGTAGACGCTGTTCCTCTGAACCAGAAGAGGACTCCAAGATAGGCAAATGCACAGAGTGGTTCAAGTGAAAGACAGAACCTTAGGCAAGAAAGACGGTACCAGGTAATGCACTACACACTGTTGCATAACCATTAAAAAAAAAAAAAAAAGGGGAGGCTTACAAGACAAAGACTGCAATTCTGACACACACCGTGCTGAAGAAACAGCGACCAAAAATACCGCCTTCAGAATAAGGTCTTTGAGGGAACACTACACCAAAAGTTCAAAGGGAGGACGAACAAGGGTTGAGGCCCAAATTGAGATCCCCAACCAGGAAACAGATCATAACACAAGATCAAAGAAGCACGACCCCCGCGGAGAAAATGTACAAGATCCAGATGACTCGCCAGAGACATTTTTTTAAATAGGAAAACAGGTCGAGGCAATCTGGACCTCAAGGAATGCAAGGGCCAAGTCTTTCTCAATACTGTCTTGCAAAAAATCCAGAATCTGAGGGACTGAAGAATATAAGGCCCCTACTTCATGATCCAAACACCAGGCCTCAAAAATCCTCCAAGTCCTAATATAAGCCAGCAAAGTAGGCAGATGAGAGCGAACCATCGTGCCAATCAGCTTCTGTCTCCGACCCTCTCAAGATCCATGCTATAAGACAAACTGAGCCAGATCTGAAAGAGCAACCAGGCCCTGAGTCAGGAGACGGTCTGAACATGGGAGTTTCAACGGCTGTCCTACCACAAACACATCAGAGCAGCATACCACGGCCTCCGAGGGCAATCCAGAGCTACCGGCTTCTGTGCGCTTCAATTCTCTAAATGACTCGTCCGATCAGCAGCCACGTCGGAAAGAAGACCTGATGGCCAAGGCTGAAGAACAGCATTGATACCCTCTGCGGTCTGATCTTTTCTGCGACTGAAAACCTGCATTCACATTGACTTGCACTGCCATAAGCTCGGAGCCCCCCAGCGGCTAAAAATGCTGTCGTACACCTCACAACCAAGCGTCCATTCTCCCAGGTCCATCGTCTAACGACTGAGGAAGTCTGCATGACTATTCGACATCCTCACTACATGCACCACTGAAGGACCTGAAAGGATCCACCCAGCTCATAAGAAGAGTTGGCACCTGCTCCAACTGGCGACTCCTCATTTCCCCTTGTCGACTGAGGTAGGTCACTGCCGTCACACTGTCGGACAGAACTCTTACTGATTTTCCTTCAACGAGACTCAGAAAGCAGATAGTGCCAGACGGATCGCCCTGCGAGTTTCCTCTCGACCAGAGGTTCTGTGTCAACTGACCCTGACAGAGTGTTCCCCAGCCATGAAGACTGGCATTGGTGGTCACAACAGTTAAACTGAGGCATATCCCCTCTTCGCAAAGAGCAGGCACCACTACCACCATAACTTTGGTAAACGTCCAAGAGCCGTTGCCAAGCCAAAAGGGAAGAGCATGAAACTGATAATGATTGCCTAAAACTGCAAAACGAAGGAACCTCTGATGGATAGGAAGGTAAAATTAGGTCTTACCTGATAATTTTCTTTCCTTTAGCAACAGCAGATGAATCCAGTTTCTGATGGGTTGTGTCCATCTACCAGCAGGTGGAGATAGAGATAATAGAACTCTTAGGAGTAAAGCAGATGGCCAAACCCCTCTATCAGTTAGTATATGTCTTTCGAAAGCAGTAGAATTAGGTCAATCAACTCAATAACTAACGTAAAACCCATTCTCACTATAATAAAAGAGAACCAACTAGAAAACTAACTATGGAACCGAAGCTGCAACAATGTCTGCCAAAGCAGAGTTTCTCCTTTTTATATCTTTATTTTTCATATCTGACAATCTGCCTACCAAAGCCTACCCTAAGAAAGACAGGAAGCCGACATCCCCCGCGCCACGACCTGAGCCCTGAAACATGCATCTTTCGTGAAGGTGACATCCAAGCGAAAGTGTTTAACAAAAGTATGCTGAGATGCCCAAGTAGCAGCTCGACAAATTTCATCCACATGAAGATGAGCTCGTAGAGCCAAAAGGTGCTCTCGTCCTTGTGACAGATACGCTGACGCACTATAGAGGCTTTGGAGGCCGCCTCACCTTTCCACAGCCCCGAAAGGACAAAGAGGTGGTCCAATCGCCAAAATTCATTGGTGACCTGAAGGTAACGCAGAAGCACCCTTCGGACATCCAATAGCCGAAGGGATGCAAACTCCCCTGGAAAATCCTCTTTCCTAAACGATGGGAGAGAGTCTGATTGAGATGGAATTCTGAAACTACCTTGGAAGAAAGAAAGGAACCGTCCGAATAGAGACCCCTGAATCTGAAAACTGCAAAAAGGGACCTCTACAACACAAGGCCTGCAGTTCAGAAATGCGCCAAGCTGAGTATATCGCCACCAAAAAGACAGCCTTACGCTTAAGGTCCTTATTTGTTGCCTTTTGTAAAGGCTCAAGGGAGGTGCCTGCAATACACTGAGCACCAAGTTTAGCCGCCAAGAAGGACAAGGCCGCCGAAGAGGCAGACATAGATGAATGACTCCTCGTAAAAAACGAGCCACGTACAGGTGAGCTGCTAAGGAGAATCCGGCTACTCAACCTCGAAAGCAAGCTAGAGCTGCTATTTGTACTTGCAGAGAGTTATACACGAGACCCTTAGAAAGGCCTTCCTGGAGGAAATCCAGTATCACTGAAATGGAAGCCAGAAAGGGAGAACAGGACTTCTGCTCACACCACGAAGAAAAGATTTTCCATATCTGGGCATAAGCGTACGAAGTAGACCGTTTCCATGCTTGTAGAAGCGTGGTAAATCAAAGGTTCCGAAAACCCTTTATTTCTCAATCGGTTCCTTTCAATAGACAGGCCAGGCCGTAAGACCAAAGCGGGAGGGATTTTCCATATGAACAGGGCCCTGGCACAGTAGATCCGGAGTTACTGGAAGTCGCAGTAGAGCGTCGTGCAATAAGCGAACAAGGTCTGCGTACCACGGTCTTCAGGCCCAGTCTGGAGCCACCAGGACCACAAGCCCGTAATGACGACCAATGCGATGAAGAACTCTTCCTATCAGAGGCCAAGGAGGAAACACAGAGTAGACCCTGCTTTGGCCATGGCTGCAGTAAGGCATTGATTCCTGCAGACTTGGGCTGTCTTTTCTGGGAAAAGAATCTGGGCACCTTGGCATTCTGAACCGTGGCCATGAAGTCCATCACCGGAGTTCCCCAACGACGAGAAATCAATCAATGCCGCCGCCGAAAGTGTCCACTCCGCCGCATCCAACAGAGTTCAACTGAGAAAATCCGCCTGGACAGTGGACTGGCCCGCAATGTGAGCCGCTGAACATGAATCTCCGCCCACTCCATGAGATGAGATGCCTCTACCACTAGAGACACGCTGAGAGTCCCTTCTTGCCAACTGATATAAGCTACCGTCATCGAATTGTCCGACAACACCCAAACAAGTCTCCCTTGCAGGAGATCCTGAAAATTGGCCAAGGCATTCACCACCGCTCTCAACTCCAAATGATTTATGGACCAAGCCGCCTCGAGAGGGTTCCAAGTCCCCTGAGTCACTCTGTGTAGACAATGAGCTCCCCAACCTGCCAGACTGGCATCCGTCGTGACCACCACCCAATTCAGGGAGGCTAACGGCATTGCCCTTCCACAACGTGGTCGGGCAGATCCAACAAGACATGCTGCCCCTGGCCGCATCCGTCCAGGGTAGACGGTGTTCATAGTCCAGAGACGTTGAAGACCATCTGCTCAGAACAACTGCACAGGACGCATGTGAGCCCTCGCCCACGGCACCACTTCTAGGGTAGCCACCACAAACACCAGGACTTGGACATAGTCCCAAACCCGAGGGTGAGGCATCTGTAGCAAGACGTGCACCTGTGCCACCAGTTTTACGATTTTTTAACTTGCCATTCTTACAGGGTCAGGATTGATTGTGCTTAATTTTGTTTCTCTTTCTCTCTGCCAGCTGCGTACTCTCTCTCTCTCACCAATGGAGGACCGCTGTTTTGCTGCCGCACATGCATGGGTCAAGCTACTGATCACAGCTCAGCTTTGATTGGTCACAGAGCCTGTCTGGTGCCTAAAAGGGTGATCCTGATTTAGAAACAGAGCCTCACTGCTTGCTTCCCAATCAAGATAGGCCTTTTAGGAGCCAGACAGGCTCCGTGACCAGTCACAGCTCAGCTCGGTAGCTTGCCACAGAGTATGTAGGTTTCCTGGAACTTAACTTTGCTTAATTTCAACATATTTAAACAATACCCTGACGCTTAGCTGTGAACATTCCATCTGCCCCGCGGCACCCCTCTGAGTCTGCTATGGCGCAGTTTAGGAAACGCTGCTAACAGAGAATATTTATTTTAAAATGTGTTTGCTTAAGCTTTACAGTTCTAGCTGTACAAATTAGAATGTGAAGATCCAAAACAAAATAGAGTACTGACAGTTTTTTTGGGGGGGGGGGGGTTTTTAAGCTTTTCAAATTCCAAGAAGTCTTGAAGGCATAGAGAGACTAGGTATTCATTGCAATTAAGAATTCCATGAAGCAGAATTAAAAAGCTGCTTGTTCACTTGGCAACTGTATTCAGGTTTCTGCTTAGATTAACTACTTTGTATGACTTAATTTAGTACAGCTTAAAAAAAATGTAACCTTGGGCTTCAGGTTAGATAAAAAAAAAATTAAATTATCCAAGGACAAGCAGGCATGAAATTCTCACAAATGGGGGTGATGTCATCCAACAGAGCATGTGGATACTGCCAAAGTGTACTACCAATTTAAATCTTTGGGGCAGTGCCCCACCGTGCATGCATGCATACCTTCCTGCCTGACGTGTGAGCGTGGGACGGACAGTCTTTCATTTTCTGTGGAGCAGAGTTTGTATTTTTGATCTTTCCTCGGCACGTAAATTTTTTGTCTTTTTGGTGCCTTCCCTTTTTGGGTTAAATTTTTCATAACATCCTCTGAGGCCTGCTGTCTACCCTGGAACCATCTACCTTTCTTGAGTACGCGATACTCAAGCTCCCTCATTGAGCCTTTTGACCTTGCGTCTGCTGTTTTTTCCTCCATGTCACCAGTGTGCCAAGTGGCTTTAAAAAGTGTACTTGGTGCAATAGGACTATATTTCAGGTGAAGACCCCCATAACTGGTATGTTCAGTGCTTAGGTCCGGACCACTGAGATATTCACTGTAACCTCTGTCAGCATATGCAGAAGATGCCTATTAAAGTCTGCAGAATCTTTTTGGTTCAGCATCAACTTCGGCACCCACATCGAGCATGGCTAGAGATTCATGGAACCTGCATTGACATAAGACATCGAGTGCACCCATGCAGCATCAAGGTGATGTTGCATCAGATTTGATGCCACGTTCCATAGCGTCCCACAGATCAATCCAGAGACTTGTGGTTTATGCCCCTCTGCTAGCAGGTAGAGAGAGAGAACCTCTATATGGTCATGTGCAGCCACCTAACCTCTGTATTCTCTCTGTCTAGCAGGTGGATGGTGGTAACCATGCAGCTCTGGATTGCTTAGCTCCTGGCCTGGTTTCCGAGGTCCGGTAGAGCTTTTGAGGTTCAGGTGGCCCAGGCTTAGGGTCTAGGTGTACATCTGGTGGCTCCAGGTCCCTCCCTTTCTCTGCCCAGTCCCCTCCTGAGATTTGCTCCAGCTCTCTTGCCTGCCTCTTATTCAAAAAAAAAAAAAAAAAAAAAAGCATCATGTAACTTGCTCACATTAGTGCAGTGAGCTCATGCCAGCTTATATTCCCACCTGTGGTGGCATCTCACAGCCTGCTCACATTAGCACAGCAGGCTTATTCTGGTTTATAGTCCCGGTTGTGGTGTGAGGGGATCAAATTTGCCTCGAGTAGCAAATTCCCATTGGGGGGGGGGGGGGTGAGTATTTTTATAATGGCAGTGCCAGCGGGGTCTCATCAGTGCGGCTCCCGGTGTGGGAACCGGGGAATGGCATTGGGCATTTGTTCCTACTTTTCCCTTGGAGGCCCACTGACCTTTGCACCACTGGATGCCGCAGGACAGCCTGAAACCAGGGAGCATAGGTTCTCCCAGCCCATTCTGGTGGATGCAGTGGAGTTTCCTTTGGCCCCATTCTGGTGGATGCAGTGGAGTTTCCTTTGGCACGGCATGTGCGCCTTCAGGCGCCATCTTTTCTACCGCTCTGTGAGGTTGAGGTAATGGCACTCCGTGAAGAGTCCAGTTTGACTGCGATACTGGCGGTTGTGAGTGTTGGCCATTCTGAAGCTGTGGCTGGGGAGCAGGGATAGATTTTCTCCCTCCCCCCTCCTTTTTTTTTGTCCAGATTTAGTACCTTTGAGGCCTGAGGGACTCGCAGATCCTTTCCTGTCAGCAGCAATGGGGTCAGAGGTCCAGCGGGACAGTGAGACTGGTCTGTGGCTTCCCTAAGCTTAATGACTGAAGTTTGGCAGGTAATGATTATACTGTGAGTATATTGTTGAGGACAGTGAGCGCACCCTCTTGCAGTTGAGCACTAGGAATATTTCTGTCTTGATTTAGATTTGCTTGGTAACCTTCTCGTTGTTTATGGTGTGTATGCAACATAAAAGGGAGAAATGGATCAGGATTAGGGAAGGTCCTACTGTAGAGGTTTGTCACTCTTACCTTTCTCGGAGAGTGGCTCTCATATCCTCCCTGTCTCCTCGGCTCATAACCTTGGTGTCATCTTCGACTCCTCTCTCCTTCTCTGCTCATATTCAACAAAATCGCTAAAACCTGCCGCTTTTTTTATCTTCAACATTAGCAAAATTCACCCCTTCCTTCTGAACACGCCACCAAAACCCTTATTCACACCCTTGTTACTTCTCGCCTAGACTATTGCAATTTACTTCTCACTGGTCTTCCACCTCTCCAATCTGTCCAGAATTCAGCAGCTCGACTTATTTTCCGCCAGAATCGTTATGCCCACACTAGCCCACTCCTCAAGTCACTTCATTAGCTCCCTGTCCGCTTTCGTATACAGTTCAAACGCCTCTTGCTGACCTTTAAATGCATCCACTCTATGACCCCTCATTACCTCTCCTCTGTCATCTCTCCCTACATTCCTCCCCGTGAACTCCGCTCTCTGAACAAATCTCTCTTGTTGTCCCCCTTCTCCTCCACCGCTAACTCCAGACTTCGTTCCTTTTGTCTTGCGGCACCTTATGCCTGGAACTGTCTTGCCGAACCCACACGTGTAACTCCTTCTTTACCCGTTTTTAAACCTATGCTGAAAGCTCACCTTTTCACTACTGCCTTTGGCTCCTAACCGCTACTCATTTGCTCTCCTCCCCTCCCTGTTCCTCTCTACCCTATAATTCCCTTGCCTGTAATGTCTTGTCTGTTTTACCTAGATTATAAGCTCTTTGAGCAGCGACTGTCTATGTCAAGTGTTCAGCGCTGCGTGTGTCTGGTAGCGCTATATAAATGCTAGTAGTAGTAGAGTGGCAGTACAGATGCTGTTTAGCTTAAAGTCAGGCTTAGTGCTGTTGACTCCATGTTTCTGGGAGAAGTGTTACATTTTGAGTTAATTTCTGAGGCTAGTGCACTTCTCCCAGGTTTCTCTTGGGAGAAGTGCACTAGCCTCAGTGCTTCCAGAGCTATTGTTACAAATATGTAATTTATCCTTAAAATCGAGCGTGGTACCAGAAGATTGGAGGTTGGCCAATGTAATGCAGAGTTTTAAAAAAAGGTTCCAGAGGAGATCTGGGAAGTTATAGACCGGTGAGTCTGACGTTGGTGCTGGGCAAAATGGTAGAGACTATTAAGAACAAAATTACAGAGCATATTCAAAAGCATGGATTAATGAGACAAATGGAGGCATATTTTCAAAGCACTTAGCCTTCCAAAGTTCCATAGGTTTCTATGGAACATTGGAAGGCTAAGTGCTTTGAAAATGAGCCTAAAAGTCAACATGGATTTAGTGAAGGGAAATCTTGCCTCACCAATCTACTACATTTCTTTGAAGGGGTGCACAAACATGTGGATAAAGGTGAGCCGGAAGCAGGTTGATATTGTGTATCTGGATTTTCAGAAGGCATTTGACAAAGTACCTCATGAAAGACTCCAGAGGAAATTGGAGAGTCATGGGATAGGAGGTAGTGTTCTATTGTGGATTAAAAACTGGTTAAAAGATATAAAAGAGAGTAGGATTAAATGGTCAGTATTCTCAATGGAGAAGGGTAGTTAGTGGGGTTCCCCAGGGCTCTGTGCTGGGACCGCTGCTTTTTAACATATTTATAAATGACCTAGAGATGGGAGTAACTAGTGAGGTAATTAAATTTGCTGATGACAAAGTTATTCAAAGTCGTTAAATCGCGGGAGGATTGTGAAAAATTACAAGAGGACCTTACGAGACTGGAAGGCTGGGCATCTAAATGGCAGATGACGTTTAATGTGAGCAAGTGCAAAGTAATACATGTGGGAAAGAGGAACCCAAATTTATAGCTACGTCATGCAAGGTTCCATGTTAGGAGTCACGGACCAAGAAAGGGATCTAGGTGTCGTCGTTGATGATGCGTTGAAACCTTCTGCTCAGTGTGCTGCTGTGGCTAAGACAGCAAATAGAATGTTAGGTATTAAGAAAGGAATGGAAAACAAAAATGAGGAAGTTATAATGCCTTTGTATTGCTCCATGGAGCGACCGCACCTTGAATATAGCGAATGATACATACCTGTAGCAAGTGTTCTCCGAGGACAGCAGGCTGATTGTTCTCACGACTGGGTTGACGTCCACGGCAGCCCCCACCAACCGGAACAAAAACTTTGCGGGCGGTCCCGCACGCAGGGCACTCCCACCGCGCATGCGCGGCCGTCTTCCCGCCCGTGTGCGACCGTTCCCGCTCAGTTGAATGACAAGGAAAGGAATGAGGAAAAACGCAACTCCAAAGGGGAGGAGGGAGGGTAGGTGAGAACAATCAGCCTGCTGTCCTCGGAGAACACCTGCTACAGGTATGTATCATTCACTTTCTTCGAGGACAAGCAGGCTGCTTGTTCTCACGACTGGGGTATCCCTAGCTCTCAGGCTCACTCAAAACAAGAACCCAGGTCAATTGAACCTCGCAACGGCAAGGGCATAACAGAAATTGACCTACGAAGATCAACTAACTGAGTGCAGCCTGAACAGAAAAAAATCGGGTCCTGGAGGGTGGAGTTGGATTCAAACCCCAAACAGATTCTGCAGCACCGACTGCCCAAACCGACTGTTGCGTCGGGTATCCTGCTAGAGGCAGTAATGAGATGTAAATGTCTGGAAGACCACGTCGCAGCCTTGCAAATCTCTTCAATAGTGGCAGACTTCAAGTGGGCCACTGACGCTGCCATGGCTCTAACACTACGAGCCGTGACACGACCCTCAAGAGTCAGCCCAGCCTGGGCGTAAGTGAAGGAAATGCAATCTGCTAGCCAATTGGAGATGGTGCGTTTCCCGACAGCGACCCCCTTCCTATTGGGGTCGAAAGAAATAAACAATTGGGCGGACTGTCTGTGGGGCTGTGTCCGCTCCAGATAGAAGGCCAACGCTCGCTTGCAGTCTAATGTGTGCAACTGACGCTCAGCAGGGCGGGTATGCGGTCTGGGAAAGAATGTTGGCAAGACAATTGACAGGTTAAGATGGAACTCCGACACCACCTTTGGCAGGAACTTAGGGTGGGTGCGGAGTACTACTCTGTTATGATGAAATTTAGTATACGGAGCATGAGCTACCAGGGCTTGAAGCTCACTGACTCTACGAGTTGAAGTAACTGCCACCAAGAAAATGACCTTCCAGGTCAAGTACTTCAGATGGCATGAATTCAGTGGCTCAAAAGGAGGTTTCATCAGCTGGGTGAGGACGACGTTGAGATCCCATGACACTGCAGGAGGCTTGACAGGGGGCTTCGACAAAAGCAAGCCTCTCATGAATCGAACGACTAAAGGCTCTCCAGAGATGGCTTTACCCTCCACACGATAATGGTAAGCACTAATTGCACAAGGTGATTCCTTACTGAGTTGGTCTTGAGACCAGACTCTGATAAGTGCAGAAGGTATTCAAGCAGGTTCTGTGCAGGACAAGAACGAGGTTCTAGGGCCTTGCTCTCACACCAAACGACAAACCTTCTCCACTTGAAAAAATAACTCTTTTTAGTGGAATCCTTTCGAGAAGCAAGACAGACACGGGAGACTCCCTCAGACAGACCCAACGAAGCAAAGTCTACGCCCTCAACATCCAGGCCGTGAGAGCCAGAGACTGAAGGTTGGGGTGCAGAAGCGCTCCTTCGTTCTGCGAAATGAGAGTCGGAAAACACTCCAATCTCCAAGTTTCTTCGGAGGACAACTCCAAAAGAGGGAACCAGATCTGGCGGGGCCAAAAAGATGCTATCAGAATCATGGAGCCGTGGTCATGCTTGAGCTTCAGTAAGGTCTTCCCCACCAAAGGTAAGGGAAGATAAGCATACAGGAGGCCGTTCCCCCAATGAAGGAGAAAGGCATCGACGCCAGTCTGCCGTGTGCCTGTAGTCTGGAACAGAACAGAGGCAGCTTGTGATTGGTCTGAGAGGCGAAAAGGTCCACCGAGGGGGTGCCCCACTCTCGGAAGATCTTGCGTACCACTCTGGAATGGAGCAACCACTCGTGCGGTTGCATGACTCTGCTCAGCCTGTCGGCCAGACTGTTTACGCCTGGCAGGTATGTAGCTTGGAGAAGCATGCCAAACTGGCAGGCCCAACGCCACATCCTGACGGCTTCCTGACACAGAGGGCGAGATCCGGTGCCCCCCTGCTTGTTGATGTAATACACTGCAACCTGATTGTCCGAATTTGGATGATTTGGTAGGACAGCCGATCCCTGAAAGCCTTCAGTGCGTTCCAGATCGCTCGGAGCTCCAGGAGGTTGATCGGAAGATCTTTTTCCTGGAGGGACCACACCCCCTGGGTGTGGAGCCCATCGACATGAGCTCCCCACCCCAGGCGAGATGCATCCGTCGTCAGCACCTTCGTGGGCTGCGGAATTTGGAATGGACGTCCCAGGGTCAAATTGGTCCGATTTGTCCACCAGTGCAGCGAAGCGCGGCAACTGATAGACAGGTGGATGACATCTTCTAGATTCCCGGTGGCTTGGCATCACTGGGAAGCTAGGATCCATTGAGCAGATCTCATGTGAAGACGAGCCATGGGAGTCACATGGACCGTGGAGGCCATATGGCCCAGGAGTCTCAACATCTGCCGAGCTGTGATCTGCTGAGACGCTCTGGTCTGAGAAGCGAGGGACAGGAGATTCTGCGCCCTCGCCTCGGGAAGATAGGCCTCAGCCGTCTGTGAATTCAGCAGAGCTCCTATGAATTCCAGAGATTGAACTGGCTGGAGATGGGACTTCGGGTAATTTATCACAAACCCCAGCAGCACCAGAAGGTGAATAGTACACTGCATGGACCGAAGAGCTCCTGCCTCGGAGGTGCTCTTCACCAGCCAATCGTCGAGATACGGGAACATGTGCACCCCCAGCTTGCGCAGGTACGCCGCAACCACCAAGAGACACTTCGTGAACACCCGTGGTGCAGAGGCGAGCCCAAAGGGTAGCACACAATACTGAAAGTGACGTGTTCCCAGATGGAATCGGAGATACTGTCTGTGGGTTGGCAGTATCGGGATGAGAGTATAAGCGTCCTTTAAATCCAGGGAACAAAGCCAATTGTCTTTCTGAATCATGGGAAGAAGGGTGCCCAAGGAAAGCATCCTGAACTTTTCTCGCACCAGATACTTGTTCAGGCCTCTCAGGTCTAGGATGGGGCGCATCCACCCTGTTTTCTTTTCCACAAGGAAGTACCTGGAATAGAATCCCTGCCCTTCCTGCCCGGGTGGCACAGGCTCAACCGCATTGGCGCTGAGAAGGACGGAGAGTTCCTCTGCAAGTACCTGCTTGTGATGGGAGCTGAAGGATTGGGCTCCCAGTGGGCAATTTGGTGGAGACCAAATTCAGGGTGTATCCGCACAGCACTATTTGGAGAACCCACTGGTCGAAGGTTATAAGAGGCTACCTTTGGTGAAAAACTTTCAACCTCCCTCCGACCAGCAGGCCATCCGGCACGGATACTTTGATGGCGGCTATGTTCCCATAAATCCAGTCAAAAGCCCGTCCCCTGCTTTTGCTGTGGAGGCGCAGGGGGCTGCTTAGGCGCACGCTGTTGAGGGGAACGAGCGCGCTGGGACTGTCCCTGTGGCCTTCGGGCTGGCTGGGTGTACCTACGCTTGCTGTAGGCGTAGGGTGCAGCCTGCCGGGCCCGGGAAAAGCATCCACCTGGTGAGGTGGATGCTAAAGGCGCCCGGTGGGAGAGCTTGTCGAGAGCGGTTTCCCGCTGATGCAGTTGGTCTACCAACTGCTCGACCTTCTTGCTGAAAATGTTATCCCCCCGGCAAGGGACATCTGCCAGTCGCTGCTGGGTACGGTTGTCCAGGTCAGAGGCACGCAGCAAGGATAGTCTGCGCATCACTATACCTTGGGCCGCAGCTCGAGATGCCACATCACAGGTGTCATAGATACCCCTGGACAGAAACTTTCTGCACGCCTTCAGCTGCCTGACCACCTCCTGAAATGGCCTGGACTGCTCCGGAGGGAGCTTGTCAACCAGGTCCGCCAGTTGCCGCACATTATTCCGCATATGGATGCGGGTCACGAGCATGGAAGATTGGTAGGCCTTCCTCCCAAACAAGTCCAGAGTGCGAGACTCCCGCCCAGGGGGCGCCGAGGCGGTATCCCTCGAACTCCATGCTCTCTTGAGAGCAGAGTACACGACCGCCGAGTCATGAGGCAATTGAGGCTGCATCAACTCTGGGTCTGAGTGGATTCTGTATTGGGACTCTGCTTTCTTGGTGATGGTGGGATTAGATAGTGGCTTCAACCAGTTCCGAAGCAGTGTCTTCTTAAGGACATTGTGCAACGGCACCTTAGAAGACTCTCTAGGTGGTGATGGATAGTCGAGGACTTCGAGCATCTCCGCCCTCGGCTCATCCACAGTAACCACGGGGAAGGGAATGCTGATAGACATATCCCTGACAAAAGAGGCAAAGGAGAGGCTCTCAGGAGGCGAGAGCTTCCTCTCCAGTGAAGGAGTGGGGTCAGAGGGAAGGCCCACAGACTCCTCTGAGGAGAAATATCTGGGGTCCTCCTCCTCCCCCCACGAGGCCTCCTCCTCGGTGTCGGACATGAGCTCTCTCAGCTCAGACCGCAACCGGGCCAGTCTCGACTGCGAGGAACCACGTCCTCGATGATGGCGTCGAGTGGTGGACTCCCGCGTCGGCGGGGACGAAGCTCCCTCCATCGACTCCACCTGAGTGACGGTCGACAGCATCGGGCCAGAGCCCACCAGCGCCTCCATCAACGGCGCCGGGGGCGCAAGCACCCCCGGTGCCGGTAGAACCTGGCACATCAGCCCTTCCAGGATCCCCTGGAAGGATGGCTCGGAGGCACTCGTCGAGGCCCGCTGTCGGGAAAGGCGGGGGGGGGGGGGGTCCGGTGTGGGTGTCGGTGCTGGAAGCTGCACGGGTCCAGGAGACGGTACCGAGATACCCGCGGACTGGCGCAGCGACACCTCTTCAACCGAGGAGGAACGCTCCTCCTGGCACTGCCGCTTCCTGGGTGTCGAGTCGTCTCTCGATGTCCCGGAACTGCCAGTCCCGTGCGTCGTGGGCGACCGATGACTGTGCTTCTTGGCTTTCTTTCGATGCCAGTCATCGGCCCGGCCTCGAGGTATTGGATCTGACAGGGTTCGGTCCCGATGGCCCTGAGCAGCGGGATTGGCTGGGGCAGACTGCCCGCACGGCCGCTCACCACCACCATCGCCGGCGGGCCAAAGGTACCTGTGCTCCTGGTGTCGATGCCATAGTCGGCGCCGACGCCATCGACATCAGTATCGGCACCAAAGACCTGGCCGTCGAGGTCGACGTCGAAGGGCCGGCATAAGTGCCAAAAAGACGGTCCCGGAGAAGTTGCCTCGCCACCTGCGTCCGCTTCCTTAAGCTGAGACACAAGGTGCACGTCTTGGAATTATGCTCCGGGCCGAGGCACTGGAGACACCGAGCGTATCGGTCTGTGAGATCTGCCGGCCGCACCAACCACACTTTTTGAATCTGCTCGGGACCTTCGAGGACATCGACGGAAAAATCACGTCGGCGAAGTCAAAATCGTCGATGGTGGCGGTGAAAAGCACACCCGAAAAAGAAAGAAACAACCGTGCAGCCAGAAGGCCGCGACGACGCGCCCTTGCGACTAGGAACGACGAGGAAGACTTTTTTTTTTTTTAAAGAAAAAATAACGCGAACGTGTATACTGAAGAAGAAAACCCGCGGGCTAGGCCGCAATCCGGTTTCCGGGGCTGACTAAGAGAGGGACGTGAACACGTCTCTCTCCAGCGCGGAAAGGAAAAAACTGAGCGGGAACGGTTGCACACAGGCGGGAAGATGGCCGTGCATGCGTGATGGGCGTGCGGGACCGCCCGCGAAGTGTTTTTCCGGTTGGTGGGGGCTGCTGTGGACGTCAACCCAGTCGTGAGAACAAGCAGCCTGCTTGTCCTCGGAGAATGTGTTCAATTCTGGTCGCCGCATCTCAAAAAACATATAGTGGAATTAGAAAAGGTGCAGAGAAGGGCGACGAAAATGATAAACGGGATGGGAAGACTTCCCTAGGAGGGAAGGCTAAAGCGGCTAGGGCTCTTCAGCTTGGAGAAAAGGCGGCTGAGGGGAGATATGATAGAGGTCTATAAAATAATGAGTGAGTTGAACGGGTAGACGTGAAGCATCTGTTAACACTTTCCAAAAATACTAGGAGAAGGGAGCATGCGATGAAGCTACAATGTAGTAAATTTAAAACGAATCGTAGAAAATTCTTCAATCAACATGTAAATAAACTCTGGAATTTGTTGCCAGAGAATGTGGTAAAGGCGGTTAGCTTAGCAGAGTTTTAAAAAGTTTTGGCCGGCTTCCTAAAGGGGAAAAGTTCATAGACTGTTATTAAATGGACTTGGGGGAAATCCACTATTTCTAGGATAAGCATTATAAAATGTTTTGTACTTTTTGGGGATCTTGCCAGGTATTTGTGACCTGGATTGGCCACTGTTGGAAACAGGATGCTGGGCTTGACGGACCTTTGGTCTTTCCCAGTATGGCAATACTTATGTACTTATGGTCTCCATGGTAATCCTGTCACCTCTTTACTGACATGGTGGCATTTCTCCGGGTGCAGAGTTTACTTCCAAATAGTTTTTTTCTGGAAGTTGGCTAGCTTTCAATCTGAAGGTCACAGGTTCAAGGTTGGTTTATGCGAACTATGCAGGGTCATGAAGTTGGGCCTGCATATCACTTTTGAGGCAGGGTATCTTCCTGTTTTGGAGGGAAACATAACAAGGTCATGTTACCCAGGAGCTACAGGGTGCATAAAGCATGGGGCTCACTCGCTGCATCTTTGATAGCCGATTGTTATATGCCACTATATGCAATTTTCCTGAGCCAATAAATCTGGATTCCCCCTCCCCCTCCCCCCCCCCCCCCCCCCCCCCCCCCCCCCCCCCCCGATCTAGTTAACCATCAATCTATTTCTCCAGACAATCATCTTTAGGCCCCTCTGTGCTCATGGGACCACTCGCAATAGACTTTCGTGCTGCCTCGAAAGGACTAAACTTGAGAAAACAGGACCAGAGGCAACACCCCTTACCCCAGGTGGTTACACCTTATGTCCTGCATCCTCAACTGCCTTGACCAAGAGGGTGCCGATTACTGCCCTGGCAGAAGTTTACCCCAACAAGGGATTCTGCTCAGGCAAGTCTTCACAGTAGCATCTGCATACCAAATTCTACATAAGCCATTCAAAACACAGATGAACATCCTAGTAAGACAAGAGATTATATCTACCACAAACCACCCCAGCGTTACACAGTCTTCTTGGGACCCATTATCCCATCCTAAGACCCTGACAGGAGCTGCTTTAATCCTGCGCACACAGGCCCTGGACACATTTTATGTTTCAGTGCTTAATTGTAGTTCCGCTTCTACGTGTTGTATGTTTTTTTGTACATCGTTTTGAACTATGTTAGTAAAGGCAGTATAGCAAGTATAAATAAGATATCCCTCCTACAGAGTGAACACACAAGGTAACTTACAGTCTAGAATCAGAGAGAAAGGAACTCCATAAATTGATACAGCCAGAATAAAAGAAAAAAAGGGAAAGGCATTAGAAGGAAACAGAACAAGCAGCCAACTGAATGCCCCATCAAAAACCTTTTGAAAGAGGTATTTGGAATGTAGGATGTAACCAGGGATGCAAAGACAGGGAGGGATGCCAGCCAGAAAAATAAGTTAAAGTGAGATTATGTCATACCTGAAAATGTTCCTTTCCTTTAGTCAGTCCATACTGTCCCGAATAAGGAGAAATTAGGTATTACCTGCTAATTTGCTTTCCTTTAGTCCTTCCGGACCAGCCCAAATTGTGACTGATGGGTTGTGCACGCCTTCCAGCAGGTGGAGACTGAGAATGCTGACTGAACAGTGAGCCAAGAGCCCTCGCTAGGAATAGAAAGATCCAGTATATTGTACCAAAGCAGGAGAAAGACAGACACGTTCTGTGCACCTGGGAAACTGAGCAGCCACCAGCAACAGACTACCACCGAGCCTGTGCCATATACTGATTGTGCCCACCCTCAGAAAGGCACTAACAGCACTGCAGGAACCTGGCCAGGAATCCAATGCTCTTATTTTGACTTTTTTATAATAATATCAAAGAACAGTAGACGAACAATAGGACTCTCCTTAGCAAGATAGACCAAAACTTGTCGGAACTACAACAGCAAACAGGAATGGGAGGGTTCTGAGCTGGTCCGGAGGGACTAAAGGAAAGCAGGTAAGGCCTAATTTCTCCTTCCTTAGCGCCCCACCGGACTGGCCCAGATTGTGAAGTAAAGCAGTAGAATTTATGGCCAGACCCCAGCAAACCTGCTGTGAGAACTTGCGCTCCAACTGAATCCTGACAACTTTGTATATCCAACTGGTAATGCTTAGAGAAGAAATGCAAAGAGGACCAGGTTGCTGCCCTACAGATCTCCGAGCGGCCTGGCCCCTAGAAGAGGGAGCTCTCACGCCGCTGGGGACCGACCTGCTTGCCAGGAGGTAAGCAGAATGAATCATCTCCTTAAACCACCTTGACAGAGTAGGTTTAGAAGCTGCTAACCCCCTGCAACCTCCCCCCAATCAACACAGACTGTCTGTCTGACGGAACTCATCTGTAATCGTCAAGTAAAGCATGAGAACTCTTGCTATCCAGACACTTCAGACGCCACTGCTCCTGAGCTGGAAGAGCCTAGGACTGGCAAAACCAGATAGACACATGAAAGCACGACACAGCTGGCAGGAAAGGAAGGGAACAGCCATAAAATCACTTGATCTTTAGCAAACCCCACTGCAAAAAAAACTCTAGGATCTGAGCCACTGTAGCCCGAAAGGGAGAGATATCCAAGTCGGCACACCACACTTCAGTCTCCACATCCTGATATAGATAAGAGAAGTGTAAAGACGTCTCAAGCGAATCATAGTGGAGACAACACTCACCAAATAACTTTTCTTAACTAGCCGCGCCCGCTCAAGAGACAAGCCACAAGACAAAAATCGAGCCGGGTCTGGGTGAACCACCGGACCAGCAGGACAGGATCTCCAGGAAGCTTGAGAGGAGGCTCGATGAGCAGATGCCAGCATACAAGGGACTGCGAGGCCAATCTGGCACCAACAAGATCATGCGACCCAGATGCAACTCCATCCTCTGAAGCAGACGACCTATCAGGGGCCATGGAGGAAAAGCATACAGAAGATCCAACAGCCATGGCTGTAGAAGCGTATCTACAATGTGCTTTTGGATCCTTTCGGCAGCTGAAAAACTGTGGGACTTTCACGTTGGACACCGAGGCAAAGAGGTCCATGACCGGAAGCCCCCAATTATCCACTACTATCTGAAACGCATTGTCGCTGACAGCCCACTCCCCGGGATCCACAGTGGTGCGACTGAGGAAGTCCACCTGAACATTTTCCACTCCCACTACATGAGCCGCCGAGAAGGCCTTCAGATATGACTCCGCCCAGCTTGTCAGCTGAGCCGTTTCCTACTCTGAACTCACCCCTCCCTGTCAGAGCATATGATGAAAATCAGTTGCCTCAAAATCTTCAATCAATAACTTTTTCTAGCAGTTTGCTAAAGTTGTGACTTCACATCCTTCCATGCAGCTGCAAGATTGTGAATTGCTGACTTTATATTGTAATTCCTAATGTTTTGTTGACCTCCAGTATAAGTTAGTACATCTTTTCTTCCAGCACAAGCACTTCTTCCCCACCAACCAGAATCCAAATATCCTTCCCCTGCTGGGCTCTAGTACTAACTAGGACCCAATGCAGACCTCTAATAGAAAGGAACGGCTAATAAACTGGTAAATGCCTGGTTCCACAGGATTTCTATGCCAATCATGCGTTTAACCATAGAGTACTGCACACAGACAACTCCACTATGTGTGGGTCTCACTGTCCCTCACCAAACCTCTGGACACTGGGTTTGTCAGCCTTGGGAAGCAGCGAGCTAAACTACTTGGGATTTGGGTGTCATCTGTATAGCAGTTAAGGTGCTAATGCAAATTTCTCTACTTCCTGCTCCATTTGCTTCTTTATACCCAACCCCCAGTTCCCCCAGCTTCATTTCAGTGAACCTTCTCTTAAGCTCATCATCCTGTTGCTCTTTGAGATCAGCTCAGTAACTGTTCATAATATTCACTATATGTTCTCTCTCATATCTACAGTCATTCCCTTTTGTGTCCCATCATCAATCCATCCCGTTTCACTACAATCATTCCTGTTGTTTTTAAACATGCTCCTCACAACCCATCACCCTTCTCCTATTCAAACTACTTGAACATACTATACCAATTCAACTCTATGGATCCTTTCCAGTCTGCACCATGAGCTGGAGCCACAGAAAAACTGAGGAACTAAAGGAAGCACTAACCTGGAGGAGAACAGTCAGCTTTGAGCTGTTTTTCTCTGGTTCTAGCTGGTAGCAGGACATAACATGGTCATCTGATATGAATAAGGAAATTATTCATAATGCACCTAGCTAATCTGACAATAGCTGAGAAAATGTTTTGGGGTTTGTTTTTTTAAAACGTATCAGTTTATTTTGCACCCACTGACCTGAAAACAAAAATGAGCTCTAATTTTACTCCTATGGAGCATTTAGCAGGTCAGAGAATAATTCCTTTTTGCTCTAAAGTTTTAGTCCCTTAGTCAATTTTGCCAATACAATCAGTACTTCAGTAATACTTCATATATCATTGTGATCTATGTACCAAATAGCTGGATTGACTCCAAATGGATCTACAATGTATATCCCTAACCCCTCAGATAAATCAGCACTAGACTTTATATAAAAAAGGGGGGCCTTTGACCCTTCAGTTCAGCCTAGCATACCACTGATGATATTACCACAAAACTAAGTATGAAGTGTCAAAAACAGAAAAATTACCACGCTTTCATATATGCTTAGTGTATTAGATAACCATGTTTGTTATTTTATGGTGGGGAAAGGAGACAGCCAGTCTTGCCTTTTATCAGTGCAGTACAGATGGCTTGCCTATTAAAACACCAAAACATTTCCTAGTCCCCTTTATTATCTGATTAGCTGCAAACTTTAAAATTGTTGGCCTTCCAGCTCATTTCTAATGTCCATTAGATAAAACTAGCAAGAGAAACAGGAAACAGAACATATTCTTGTTGTCTTCTTTTGCTTATACTGTCCTGAACTGAGATGGGAAAATTAGGTTCTTACCTTGGTAATTTTCTTTCCTTTAGTCATAGCAGATGAAGCCATTACGTATGGGTTGTGTCCATCAACCAGCAGGGGGAGATAGAGAGCACTCAACTTTTCACAGTGCCTCACGGCCAGCCAGCTCCACTGCCTCTTCAGTATTTGAAGCTTCCAAAGCAGTATGGCAAACCAATGGGAATAACATGAACTTTCCTCACAGCGAACGATGGCCCCTTAAGGGCATGAACTCAAGAGGAGGGAATGAACACATCCTCCTGAAGGGAATAAACTCATCCTCCCAAAACAAACTGGAGGGAATGGACTCATCCTCCTATAAGTGAACATGAATCCTGAAGACTGCTTTCCAACTTTCTCCCAAGGAAGGAACTTCAGGAAACAAGAACAGAACCTGAAACAGATTCAAAGCATACAGACTATCATACAGGGAGGGCTCATGGCTTCATCTGCTATGACTAAAGGAAAGAAAATTACCAAGGTAAGAACCTAATTTTCCCTTCCTTGTCATCAAGCAGATGAAGCCATTACGTATGGGATGTAACAAAGCAATCCCTATATAGGGTGGGTACAGGTCACACCACGCGCTAGCACTTGTGCTCCAAAACGCGCATCCCTCCTAGCAGCCACATCCAGCCTGTAATGTCGGGCAAAAGAGAGCTTAGAAGCCCATGTTGCTGCACTGCATATCTCTTGACGAGAGAGTGCTCCAGTTTCAGCCCAAGAGGAAGAAATCGCTCTGGTAGAATGCGCCTTAAAGGCTACAGGCGGAGACCGGCCGGCAAGCAGATAAGCTGAAAAGATAGTTTCTTTGAGCCAGCGGGCAATAGTGGCTTTAGACGCTGGAGACCCTCTGCGATGACCTGATAGCAAAACAAACAGATGATCATAGATCCTGAAAGAGATAGTAACTCGCAAATACTGCAGCAGAGTCCTGCGCACAACAGGTGCAACTGCCCTGCCCAAAAGATTCTGGAAACTCCTCCTTATCAAAGGAGGGCAAGAAAATAGGCTGGTTTAGGTGAAACGCTGAAACCACCTTAGGCATGAAGGAAGGCACGGTCTGAACCGTAACCCCGGACTCTGAGAATTGCAGAAATGGGTCTCTACAGGACAGCGCCTGGAGCTCTGACACCCATCTCGCCGAAGATGGCCAAAAAAGCAAGGCCCGGACCTGGAAATATTTTCCCAACACATCAAACTCAAACTCCTGGGGCAGGGGCCAAATTGTATGTGCAAGTACGCTTCTTTCAGAAACTCTCCTGGCTGTACCGCAGCAATGACGGAGCGCAGGGTTTCCATGTGGAAATGCCACACTCTCAGGGACTTAATTGTTTTAAGTCCAGAATAGGGCGAAAAGACCCACCTTTTTGCGGCACCACAAAGTAGATGGAGTATCGGCCGTAGCCGTGTTCAGCAGGCGGTACCGGGGACACGGCCCCTAACTGAATCAGACCTTGCAAAGTCTCCTCTACCGCCGCCCGTTTGGCAGCAGAACCACATCGGGACTCCACAAACAAGTCTCTTACTGGGGCGTTGAATTCTATTCTGTAGCCATCTCTGATCAGGTCCAGAACCCACTGATCTGAGGAAATATTGGCTCACTCCTCGGCAAAGAGAGAAAGACGTCCTCCGATGACAGGAAGCGAGGAGGGGGCCGGTGCACCCATCATTGAGAGGGTCGTCCCTGAACTCCAGGCCTAGAGCCGGTGGCTGCAGAACGCTTGTCCGAGCGAAAGGAGCTCCTCTGCTGAAAAACGGGCATGAGAAGTGAACCCAGCAGAACGCCCTGGGCGATACCTTCTAGCTTCACGGAAGCGAGGTCTATAAGAGGAGTGGACCACCTGGCCCTTGGAGGAAGGCCTCGGCCTATCTTCGGGCAAGCGCTGGGGTTTAGGATCTCCCAGGCCTTTAACAATTTTTTTTCCAACTCCTCACCAAATAGGAGAAGACCTTGAAAGGGCAACTTCACCAACCTTTGCTTAGAGGCCATGTCCGCTGCCCAATGTCGTAGCGAAATAAGACAGCGAGCCGCCACTGCTACTGCCATTTGTTTATCCGAAGCTCTGACAATATCATAAAGGGCATCAGCCAAAAAGAACAAGGCAGACTCCAGCCGCGGAGCCACATCCGAGAAGGGCTCCGCGCCATCTCCGGGCTGTTCCGCTGCCTGTTGCAACCATGCCAGGCAGGCTCTAGCAGCATAACGACTGCATGCAGACGCCCGAACAGTAAGACCTGCAATTTCAAAGGACCGTTTAAGTGCTGCTTCCAGCCTACAGTCTTGTATATCCTTCAGGGCAACTCCTCCTTCCACAGGGAGGCTAGTTCTCTTTGTCACCGCAGTGACTAGGGCATCTACTTTAGGCCTTGCAAAGCGAGCCAAATGCTCCTCACGCAGAGGGTATAATTGCCCCATAGCCCTGGAAACTTTCAAAGGTCCCTCGGGGTCAGCCCACTGAGCGGAAATAAGCTCTTGGATGGAGACATGCAAAGGAAAGGCTCGAGCAGGCTTTTTGGTACTAGCCATCCTAGGATTCACAGAGGAGGCCGTGCCACTGTCAGGCTCTTCAATAGAAAGGGCCTGTAGGGCATCTGAAATAAGCGCTGGCAGCTCATCACGGTGGAAAATCCTCCCCGCGGAGGGATCATCCAGATCCTGTGGTAATTCTGCACCTGACTCTGGCTCCTCAGACCACGAAGGCCTGCCAGAACTCTCCGAATCCTCACAGCCCGACCACAGGGGTGGGGGGAAGAAGGTGCACCACAATCTGAAAGGGAATTAGCCCTTCTGCGCTTTTCTTTATGCCAATTATCAGGGAAAATAGCCTCAGCGGGCAGTCCCAGGCCAGAATCCACCGGGGGGGGGTACAATAGAAAGGGCCTCAGTCGACCCTTGAGGGAGAGCTCTTTTCAGCATGTATGCTTTATGCAATAACAACAAAATCAGGGGAGAAAAACTCACCCTGGGCACCCAGATCCCGTCCGGGGCTAGCAGCTCCCTGAATAGCCTCAATTCGAGGTCCCCCCCCCCCCCCCCCCCAGGGCTCTCCGTCTCTACGGAGGCCACGCCATGCGGAAAATTCAAAATGGCGTCCGCTGCCAGCTCTGGGCGGGAACAATCATCGCTCGCCATGCTCGGGCCGGCTCTTACACCTGTACAGCATGATTTACAGAGCCCCGCTGCTGATTTGCGCTTGCCACACCAGGAACAGCACTTTACATTCTCTGCAGCCATCGCCGAAAACAGCGGGAAAATTCAAAATGGCGTTTTGGCGCCAAAAACGCCCCGATCGCGGGCCCACCCCGGAGGAGTTAGAAAACACTCTTACCTCACCGGACCAAGAATCACAGCTCCGGTCCCATAGAAGAATCAAAGGAAAACCTCTGTTCCATTTTTTTTTTTTTTTTTAACGCTGTGAGGAAAGCAGAGGTAATAAGAACTCCGGAGGCTCAGATGAGTGGGAAAGGCAGGGAAAGGCAAATCAATGTGCCTGCATCCACTAAGTGGTAAAGGACAGGGAAAAGCAAGCTAATATCTCCACATCCACGGGGGCATGGGTAAGGCAGGGAAAGGGCTAATCTATGTGCCTTCAAAGTGAAGCTGCTATAGCCTCTAACACCCCGGCTAACAACTGGCAAGCCAGGAGCCACCCCCAGGCAGATTTTTGATGGAGCTTGAAGAAGCTGCAGCCACCCTGCTTGGGGAGATAGAGAATACTGAAGAGGCAGTGGAGCTGGCTGGCCATGAGGCACTGTGAAAAGTTGAGTGCTCTCTATCTCCCCCTGCTGGTTGATGGACACAACCCATACGTAATGGCTTCATCTGCTTGATGACAAGGAAGCACAAAATTCCAAAAAGAAGTCTGACAGGCACAGCAAATTCTAGCCTGTAGCCACCTCTGATGAGATCTAAAACCCACAGGTCCGAAGTAATTTTGGCCCACTCTTCGAAAAAGAGGGTTAGACAACCTCCTATGGGAATCCTCGAAGAGTGGACCCACATCACATCATTGGGCAGGACGTCCTGAAGGCTGAGATCTGGCTCCAGATGCAGATACTCGCTTGTCATTGCAAAAGGAGGATTTCTGCTGGTATCTCGGACGCTGAAAGAAAGTATTACATCCCGGACGATACCGGCAGATATCACGAAAACGAGGCCTAGGGAAGACAAGCTCTGGCTGCATAGGAGGTGCAGATAGAAGCTTGTAATGCCAATGCCGCGACCTCAAAGGAACACCTCGAGACGTCTATCCTGCATGTCCTTAAGCGCCACTGCTCCTTTCACCGGAAGCGTGGTTTTCTTAGTGACGGCAGCGACTAAAGCGTCTACGTTGAGCAAAGCGAAGGAGTCTAGAGTAGAAGCGGCCACAGGATAGAGCCGCGCCATAGCCCTTGAAACTTTCAAGGCACTCTCAGGATCAGCCCACTGAGCAGAGATTAACTCTTGAATGGATTCGTGCATGGGAAAAGCCTTAGAAGGCTTCCGCGTGCTTCCATCTTAACATTGAGAGAAGTTGCAGATTGCTCCTCTGGATCAGCAAGATTCAGAGCTGCTAAAGCTTCAGAAATTAAAGTAGGGAGCTCATCACGGTGAAAAATCTGAACTGCAGAGGGATCATTTAGTTCCCCTGGTAAAAGACCTCCATCTTCAAATTCTTCAGCTTTAGAAGGTTGTGTAGACACCCTAGACCCTGCAAATAAGTATGAAGGGGGAGAATGAGGTGCCATAGACCCTTTGTCTGGCAAGGCAGCTAGACGCCTGCGTTTCACAGCTGGGTCCTCTACTAAAAGAGAAGGTCCTAATTCAGGCTGACTAGCAGGCACAGCCCTGCCTTCTAAGACTGATTGAGGGAAGGGAGGAGGACTAGAAGTAAATCCAATAAATAAGCTTGATGAGTAAGTAATATAAAATCCATGGGAAAAATCTGCGCCTGACATGGACATGTTAGCACACTCCACAACAGGGCTAGAGGCTGCCCCCGCGATGCTAGCACTTGCGCCTGAAACAGAAAAATGGCAGGAACGTTCCTAAGAGGAAAAAGACATGGGCTCACTAACCTGGTCAGGAGTTGCCATAACACTGCCAAGAGCACTCTCCGCCGCACAGGAAGTGTCCCCCTCAAACTCCCTTTGACCGTCGATACCGGAAAGCACGTCGGAACAGCGAGCTACACAGACACCCACTGCGGAGTGCCGGGAGCTGCAACAGGAACATCGTTTGACCACTTCCGCCGCCATCATACGATTCGGACCACCGGGCTCAAAGGCACAGAAATAAATTACTCACCGGAGCAGCCTGAAATCAGGAAAGGCGGCGGTAGCTCTCAGAGGGAGCCCAGAAGGGAACTCCCCCCCCCCCCCCCATAACTCGAGTGCTAGAGACTTCCTTTAATCTGACAGCTTGTCTACTTTTTTGTTTGTTTGTTTTGCCAGCTGCAAGCTGCACCGTTGTGAGTTTTCTTTTTTTTTTTTTTAAGCAGCTAGGAAAGGGAGCTCACAGAGAGCAGAGGGATAACTGGGTAGGACAGGGACCTGCAAAACAAATATGTCTCAGACGCCCCCAAGCTCTACTGGCAGAAAGCCCATGAGCCCCCCCCCCCCCCCCCCCCAAGAATCCAGGAGATGGAAGGAATCCGCCCACCACCTGCTGGAGATAGAGATATACTGAGACAAGGAGCTGGACGTCCAGGATCACTGCGTGTTCTTCAGTGTGCGCTATCTCCACCTGCTGGTAGGTGGATGCAACCCACCACCAGCTCCTGGATTCATCTGCTGCTGAGGCTAAGGAATATGAATTTTGTGTGAATTTTGGTTGCAGGAAGATAGGTAGATACAGAAAAAATTAAAAAGCATTAGGTGAAAAACAGCAGTACACAGGATTTGTAACTTACATTGTAGTCCTTCCTTCACATGACTTGACACTGAGAAATCATACTATATTGACTATAGCATACTTAGGTTTAAGGATAGTACAGCTCACACTGAATCTGCAGTAGTTTTCAAATTAATCCAATCTAGACCTTTCATCCAGCTAGGCCAAAAAATTGTAAAGTCCACCAGAAAAACAAATGCTCTCCAAAATCTAAATCAATATCCTATTACTGCTTTCCTACACATGCAATGTAGAAATAGAATTAACGATGATTTAACCATTACTCAACGAAAGGAAAAAAAAAAAGTCACTTACTGGTCACCACTCACCCCGTTTGGAAAATCCTGTCCTAAAAAAAGGGTTAAAAAAAAAAAAAAAAGAGCAGTGGAGTGCCTCATATGTCAGTGCTGAGACCGATTCTGTTTAATATATTTGTGAGAGACGTTGTTGAAGGACTAGAAGGAAAAGTTTGCCTTTTTGCAGATGATGCAGTTAGCCAATAGAGTGGATACCATGAGAAGGGATCTCCAAACATTAAAATGATCAAGGGTCTAGAAATTAAAATGTAATGCCAAGAAGTGCAGAGCGATGTATTTGGGGTGCAGAAATCCAAAACAGATATACCGGATAGGAGGGGAGAGGGTGCTTGGGGTGATGGTGTCCGAGGATCTGAAGGTGATGAAACAATGTGACAAGGCAGTGGCTGTTGCCAAAAGAATTCTAGACTGCATAGAGTGGTATAACCAGAAGAAAAGAGGTGCTGATGCCCCTGTTCAAATCGTTGGTGAGGCCCCACTTAGAGTATTGTGTTCTGTTTTGGAGGCTGTATGTTGCTAAGGATGTAAAAAGACTCTGAAGCGGTTTAGAGAAAAGCAACAGAAATTGTATGGAATTTGTGCTGCAGGAGAGACTTACAGACCTGAACATATATACCCTGGAGGAAGAGAGAAACAGGGGCAATACATAATAGACATACTAATATTTGAAAGGTATTAATCCACAAATAAAACTTTTCCAGAGGGGAAGGCACTAGAACAAGAGGACATGAACCGAGGTTGAAAGGGGGCAGACTCAGGAATAATGTCAGGAAGTATTTTTTTCAGTGAGTGTGGTAGATACCTGGAATGCCTTCCCGCGGGAGGTGGTGGAGATGAAAAAAGTAACAGAAAAGCCAGTACTGGGCAGACTTCTATGGCCTGTGCTCTGATCATGGTTAGACAGATTCAGTTTCAGAAGTTGGAGAACAAAGGCCAGCGCTGGGCAGACTTCTAAAATACTACTACTACTTGATGTGCCCTGATCGTGGCTGAACAGATTTGGATGGGAT
This sequence comes from Microcaecilia unicolor, assembly GCF_901765095.1. Lineage (NCBI taxonomy): Eukaryota > Metazoa > Chordata > Amphibia > Gymnophiona > Siphonopidae > Microcaecilia > Microcaecilia unicolor. The sequence continues at coordinate 293,388,766 of NC_044034.1, read as the reverse complement.
GAAGTGGGGCTGTTCAGGGGCTTTGACGTTAACTTCAGAAATTTTTGAAGAAAGACAGTGCTGAGCAGACTTCTATGGTATATGCCCTGAAAATGGCAAGAATAAATCAAGACCAGATATACTTAGGAAGTATCACAAACCATATAATAAGTATCATGTTGGGTAGAATGGATGGACTGTACTGTGAATTTTAATTTTGCATGTCAAGAGAAAAAAAAAACGGTTGACAACCACCGCTTTAATCGGTTGTGTTGTCTTACATGTTTGGGAGACAGTCCTTTTCTATCAGGTTCAATACCATCGCAGGAAATGCGAAAGATCCCTTGGAACGAGATACGAGAAATAAAAGTTGCCTACCTGTAACAGTAGTTCTCCATGGACAGATGATCTTGCAACCACACAAATGAAATGACTCTCCCGTGATGTCACTGACCCGGACCAATACCAAAGCATTAAGCTTAAAAAGCTACTGCAATGTGCGCGCGTGCAGATTCCCGCTCTAGTCCACACTATATACCATCAGGCAAGAACTGCCCCTTTTCGGTTTGATATAATAGCTATCGGCAACTTAAGGGGAAATGGGACTTGATATACTGCCTTTCTGAGGTTTTTGAAACTACGTTCAAAGCGGTTTACATATATTCAGGTACTTATTTTGTACCAGGGGCAATGGAGGGTTAAGTGACTTGCCCAGAGTCACAAGGAGCTGCAGTGGGAATCGAACTCAGTTCCCCAGGATCAAAATCCACTGCACTAACCACTGCGCTACTCCTCCAGTGAGGGTTGGGAAGGATTGTGTGGCTGCAAGATCATCTGTCCAAGGAGAACTACCGTTACACGTAGGCAACTTCTATTTCTCCCTGGACAGAGTATCTTGCAGCCACACAAATGAAGACTCCCAAGCTACACAGGTAACAGATTAAGAAACATACATATGTCTCTAGAAAAAATAACTGGTACCTGTGTGAGGAGGAGGTGATAGTTGACACCTCAGAGTATAGAAGGACAGCATGACCAAAAACTGCATCAGTAGATGAAGTATCGATGCAATAATGTTTCATAAAAGTGTGCACCATTGACCACATAGCTGCTCTACAAATGTCTTGTAAGGAAGTTCTTTGCAAGTGAGACCTTGTGGCCGCCATGGCCCTGAGATTATGAGCTGTGACATGAGGAATTTGAGGGATTAGATGGCTGTGTAAGTTGGTAACATACGGTGATACACTTTGCAATCCACCGAGCTAGAGTTCCTTTCATCACTGGTTGCAGTTGAAGAGTAGACCGAAGTGAAAGAAATAATTGAGAAGGTCTATTGGACTTGGTTCTATCCAGATAAATGGTTAGAGCCCTCAGACAGTCCAGAGTATGAAACCTCTTATGATCCTCAGAATCATGTGAGGATAAAAAGTTGGAAGTACTATTACTTGATTTACGTGAGAAGATGAGACTACCTTAGGCAAGAACTTCGGGTGAGTGCGAAGCACGGCCTTATCATGGAGTAACTGAGTATACGGTGGATAGTGGACGAGAGCCTGGATCTCACCAATACGGCGTGCTGAAGTCAAAGTTACTTAAAAACAGTGTTTTCCAAGTAAGATATCTGAGTTCCGTGTTGTGAAGTGGCTCGAAAGGAGAAGTCATAAGCACATTCAGCACTAAATTAAGGTCCCATGCTGGAGTTGGTGGATAGTTGGTGGAACAATGGGAGGGTAAAAGTGCATGAAACCTTTAAGGAATCTTTTTGAAACAGGATGTTGCATGAGGGTCAAATCGTCCACCGGGTCATGGAACACAGAGAGCTGACAAATTAAGTCTTATCGACAAGTATGATAACCCTGATTTCGAAAGATGGAGAAGATAATCTAAGACACGAGATAGAGCAGTGTCAGGATGGAGACGATAACGGAAACACCAGCTAGAGAAATGCTTCCATTTTGCTGTTTAAGATTTCAGAGTGAAGTCTTTTCTAGAGGTTGCAAGCGACGTGACCACATCACACCATTTTTGCAAAAACTTCATTGGCTACCAGTACAATGCAGGGCACAATTTAAAACTATGTCTCATCTTCAAAGCCCTGAAAAGAAATGGCCCAGAGTATCTGAAGAATAGGATGATCCTCTACATACAGCCAAGAACACTAAGGTCCTCCCAAGGACTTTCACTAACACCCTCTCCAAAAGACATTACACGATGTGATAGCCGCAAGCAAGACTTCTCCGGAGTAGCCCCCACTCTCTGGAATGCATTGCCTGAAAGGCTCCGCTTAACACAAGACTACCTCTACTTCAGGAAGCAGGTGAAAGCTTGGCTCTTCAACCAAGCCTTTAATGAAAGAAGTAACTAACTTGTTAGTCTCGCACACACACAAGGATTGCCTCGGGCTGCACATACTGCAGCGGGACATATTTATCCACGCCTACCCTAGCTGAGAATATTTAATCATCTCACTGACCTCATGTGCAACTTTCTTCAAATCAATCACCTTACTTTCTAATTCTTCCTACTTTCTTACTCATCTATATGTTACAACTTTGCCTTACCCTTCACTACCAATTATAATGTTCTAGTACATATTGTGTTGTCATTGCAAGTAGTATACCATGCCATACTTTGTATTGTTCTAATATTTTTACTGCTCTAATTGCCTATTGCTCATGTTTGATCTACTGTACACCTTGAGTGAATTCCTTCAAAAAGGCGATAAATCCTAATAAAGAAAGAAACTGAAAAGGGGTGGGGGGTGGCTCTTGCCTGATGGTATATAGTGTGCACTAAAACGGTAATCTACATGCGCGCATATTGCGATAGCTTTTTCAGTTTAATGCTTTGGTATTGGTGCGGGTCAGTGACGTCACGGGAGTCACTTTATTTGTGTGGCTAAGATACTCTGTATAGGGAGAACATAACAATCGTTTGGAATGGATTTGCCGGGAATGTGTGATGACCCAGACTAGACATCGTCAAACTGGAGGCTGGGCTGGGGTCAACGGATATTAGTTAAACTTTGCATAATTGCATTGCCCTTAGTTAGATTGATTTATCCGGGCTTTCACTGGAGGCTGGGCTGGGGTCAACGGATATTAGTTAAACTTTGCATTGCCCTTAGATACATTGATTTATCCAGGCTTTCACTAACAAACAGCGGACTTGCGCTTGGATAGCTGCCTATCATCAGCATCCGCCAGTCACTGCTGTAAAGCAATATTCTGTCCTGTACTTATTTCTTCCAGCCAAATATATTCTTATACATTTAGCTAACCATCCTCGTGTCTATCTGCAAATTAAGAGCAACAAATTACGGCTACCCTTACTTCCTACAAGTAGAAAGGAGGAATCAATTCTGAATATTTTCTATTAAGAAATAAATTATTAAAACAGTTTATATCTTGCTTGTGTTGACACTTATGCAACAGAAGTGACCCATTTTCTCTCACCTCTATATGAAGAGTGGTGTGTATATATGCAAAAAGCAGATATGACTCGTTACAGCAACCACTTTTTTTTTCATATAAAAGAAACGAAGAGTCTACATAAAAATCAACTTTTCAAACTACCACAAGGCATAATCAATAATTCGCCGTTTAGTTTATTCATTTTACAATTAAACCTAGCTTACCTAAAGATAAAATTAGACCATAAATAGGAACGGTCCACGTGGGAAGGAAACAAAAATCGCAGAGGCGCCGACATTCTTAGCGCCCAGTGCTTAGTTTTATATAGACAAGACTAATTACCATATCCTATGTACACACAAGAATTTGTTTACAACCCCCCCCCCCCCCAAAAAAAAAAAAATACACAAGACGAAAAACGCTGAAGCGAAACCAGAGAATATCCGCAAGTATCGTGCTTTTTTTTCTTAACAACACGACGCGCTAAACTGCTTTGAAATAATCTCAAAATATTTCACTTACCAAATATTCAATGAAAGTCAGTATAACCCGTCTCTCACCACACACACTTGCCGTCGTCAATAAACCGGATCCGGCTAGAAATTAAATAATTAAAATAAAAAAAAAGGCGCGCGCGGGCGAAGTCGCCGGAAAAAAACGGACAGCGCGCGCGCCCGCGCACACTCCAACAGAGGGGGAAACAGCGAAAAACACTAAATTAATCACCCTTAAACATCGCTATTACTAGTAATATAGCTACCTTACTTACAAAAATGTAAAAAATAAAAATAATACAAAATTTCCCGTTCTTGAATTAAAAATTTAAAAAACGTTAAACGAAGTGCCTAATTTCACGATTTTATTCTTAACCCTGACAGAAGACTATTATAGAAAATAAAAGCGCACGCGCAGCGGAAACCATGATCTGAGAAAAAAAAGCTGCTGCTGCTGGCTTATATTAGTTTCAACACCACGTGACAGTTCTGCAATCAGAAAGAGGATGGTCTCGCCAGACTGGGAGTGGGATTCAGGTCAACCTTTGGACCTTTGTCTATGTGCAGCTAATTAGAAAACGTCTTTTTTTTCTATTTACTTCCTTTGTATCCTTTTTAGAAGAAAAAGATAAGCCGCTTTAAAATAAGAAAGCGCAATGCACAAATTGTATATCATTTCAGATATGCGTGTGCATCATATACTTTTTATTTGATTTACTGGGTGGGGGAAAGCTTACGCTTCCACAGACCCAGACCCTTCTAGGTTCCCAACCCCCATCTTTTGTCCCTTTGCCTCCTCCACGCCGTTGCAGCGTGATTACGCATTGATTGGCTAGAAATGGGATCCATCCGGTAGCTATCTTTCTTTGCCTTCAAAATTCGTCAATGGGTGGCTGGTTGGTTCTGGTACCGCCTACCTGCATCTCCCACGTGAGGCTGCGGCTGTGGTTCCGGCTCAAGGTGGGGAATGGAGGGAGGGGGGAGCTGGTTTGTTTATTCCTGTGTGTCGATGAATTGGTTGCTAAAAAACATTTTTCCAAACCGCCTCTAGCTGGCCTCTGTGACCTCAGCCTTTGCAGCAGCATCGCACATCCTGTGTATGTAAGAGCCAGCTGTGTGCACAAAGTTGCACTGCTGTGCATGTTTGTCGTCGTTTTAGTAAGAGACAATTGTTAGCTTTAAAACTATAGTATCGACTTTGCATTGGGCATATTACATGAAACGTTCACACACATAAGTGTGTGAGACAGTGTCCTCACTGTGCATGCACAGGTGCTCCACCCCCCCCCCACGCACACACAGAGTTTAACATGGGACGAGCAGTCTATCGTTTTCAGAAGAGCAGAGAAGTTGCTTGTTTTCATCTTTCAGTGCTTCAAACGTTTACCTTTTTGGTGCCTTCTCTTGTGATATTTTTGTGTTAATTTGTTCAATTTATTCATGTTTTCAATTATTTTTCATTTTTCTGCCTTTGTGGCCTGTGGGCCCTTCTTTTGCCCAGAAAATATCAACCAATTTCACGTTGACTACTCGAGCTCCCTTGACCATAAAACCATTTGACATAGCGTCTGACATTTGTCAACAAGGGTATCGAGTGGCTTTAAGAAGTGTTCTCAATGCAATAGGATTATTTCAGGCACAGACCCCGATAACTGGTGTGTTCAGTGCTTGGGTCCAGAGCACTGGGATATGCAATGTAGCCTCTGCCCACATATGCAAGCAAGGACCTGTAAAGCCTGCAGAGTCTAGTGTGAAAAAGATAATAGCCATATTGGGTCACCCCAAAGGTCCATCTACCCCAGTATCCTGTTTCCAACAGTGGCCAATCCAGGTCACAGGTAACTGGCAGAAGCCAGTGCTGTGTGCATTGAGGGACCTACAGCCTAAGAAGCATCACTATCGTTCTCCCTCCAGGCCCTCTGCCCACACCTCCCCTCAGTGTTGCCAGGTGGAAAATTTTTTTCCCACCCAATCTGGCATAAAACCCGCCCAAAACCCGCCCAAACTCAAACCCCGCCCCTGACACCCCACCCCGCCTCCGCTGTCATCAACCCCGCCTCCGCCGTCACCGGCCCCGCCTCCCACGTCACTAACCCCGCCCAAAACGTCACTAACCCCGCCCAAACACGTCACTAACCCCGCCCCCCCGCGGCCGAAAAAGCCGCCCAAAAAACCGCCCTGAAGCCCAAAAAGCAGCCCAAAAAACCGCAACCCGCCGCGGGCAAATATTTCCCGCGGCGGGTTGTGGAAAACCGCCCAATTGGGCGGGAAAACCGCCCATCTGGCAACCCTGCTCCCCTGCGGCCGGTCAGTGCCCTCTTTCAACAGAAGTGGCCTCTCGTAACCTCTGACCTTTGGGTGATACGCACCATACAGCACAGTTGCACTCTGTATTGAGAAAAAACACCTCCAATCATCCACCAAGAGAGTCTCATTTCAACTGCCTCCAAATGACACTACTTCGAGAGGAGCTCTCAGCCCTCCGGTAGAATGCAATACAACTAGTTCCTCCACCCGACAGGGGTCGAGGGTTCTATTCAAGATACTTTCTCATACCACAAAAGATTGTTGGGGGGGGGGGGGGGGGGTATGACCAATTCTCGATCTAAACAAGTTTTTACTCAAAGAAAAACTTTGCATAGTTTCCCTTCGATCACTACTTCTCATGATAGAACTCAGTGACTCTTTTTGCTCTCTAGATCCCAAGGAGGCATACAGATACCTATCCTCCCTGGCCACAGAAAGTTCTTCTGCTTCCACTGTGGTACTCTGCATTATCAATACAAGATCTTACTATTTGACTTGGCTTCAGCTCCTCGAGTCTTCACAAAGTGCCTGATAGCTGCAATGCTTTACAAATGGGGCATACACGTCTTTCCCTACCTAGATGATTGGTTAGTGAAGACATCCTCCCAGGATTCGACATTCACCTCCATTCTATCCACCATCAGGCTCCTAGAACTCCTCTGGTTTGTGATCAGTTATCCCAAATCATATCTTCAACCGGTTCAGACCTTCTAATTCATAGGGGCCCACCTCGATACAACTGAGGGCTGAGCCTTCCTTCCTTTACCAAGAGTAAATAACATACTATATCTTTCATTACTCAGATGTTCAAATCCACCCACATATCGTTCGTCAGATGCTCTGCCTACTAGTAGCATGGCCTCAACAGTCCATGTAACACCATTGGCTTATCTCCACTTCCACATTTCTCAGTAGATGCTCTCCTCTCAGTGGTCCCAAGCCACAGGCTTACTCTTGGCCTATATTTGAGTCACTCCACAGCTGTGCAACTCTCTACAGTAGTAGGTGGTGGCCCAGAATCTCGCCCGAGGTCTTCCGTTTCAGTCCCCTCCGCATCACCTCACTATAGATGCCTCTTTGGTAGGTTGGGGTGCTCACCTCAATGGTCTCCACACACACGGTTCTTGAGCTCCATGGAAGAATCATATTAACCTTCTAGAATTGTAAGCAGTCTGGAATGCTCTCAAAACCATCCAGGACCACATTCTCAATCAGGTAATACTTATATGCACAGACAACTAGATGGGTTCTTACCACCTCTGTCGGCAAGCACTACAGATATGAAGTTGGGCATCTTCTTGAAACATCTTGATAAGGGCTGTTTGTCTAGGTGGCAAACAAAATGCTGTAGCAAACAAACTGAGCAGAGTACTTCAGCCTCATGAATGGTCCCTCAGCATTTCTGTATTCAGTTGAATAGTCCCAACACTAGGGAACCCTAGCCATAGACCTGTTCACTTCTCGGAACAGCAAGCTTCCCCGCTTTTGTTCCAGGATATATGCTTTCAACCAAGCAGCCCCACATGCCTTCTTACTCAACTGGGGAACAGACCTTTATGCCTTTCCCCTATTACCTCTCATAGGGAAAACTTCTCAAACTGCGTCGAGACCAGGGAACCATGATTCTAATCCCTCCATGCTGGCCGTGTCAAATCTGGTTCCCTCTTATTCTAGAGTTATCGTCCAAAGAACCATTGAGATTAGATCCTTTTCCAACCCTAATAACACAGAACAAGGGGTCCCTCCATCCAGACTCTCACTCTCTAGCCCTGACAGCTTGGTTCCTGACGACATAAATTTACATTCCTTAAACCTTCTTGAAGGAGTCTCTAGGATACTTCTTGCCTCTAGGCAGTGCTTTTTTTGTATGAAAAAAAGGTACCGACACTCATTATGGGCGGGGTCACCATCTATGGCTCTGCCCCTATGGTAGCCACACCCCTTATACCAGCTGTGGCACATATAAGCGGTATCATTGAAAATACTATACCAGTATAAGAGAAAAAAATAACGGGATTTTTTTTCATTATAAATGTCTATAAGCTGTTACAGCTCTAGTATACCCACTGCAAAATAAGACAGCAGATATAAATTCTCAAATTGGACATCTTCCAAACACTAAAATTAAAACAAAATGATTTTTTTCTACCTTTGCTGTATGGTGACTTTGTTTTTCTGATCATATTGGTCCAAGTCTCTGATTCTGCTGCTCTCTTTCTGTTCCCTTAACTCCATTTCCAGGGCTTCCTTTCCATTTATTTCTTTGCTTTCCTCCTTTCTTCTTTATTTCTTACCCTACATCCATAGGTAAAAGCTGGGTCCTCCGCAGACTTGATTGGAGGAGGTATAGAGTGGATCCAGCTTTTGCCTATTTTATTCATCCATGTTCCGTTTTTCTCCTCTTTTCCCTTTCCCTCATCTCGTCAGTATGCATCTCTTTCCTCTTTCCATCCATGTCCAGCATTTTTCCTCTCCCCTTCCATCCATGTTCAGCATTTCTCCTCTCTCCACTGCCCTCCATGTCCAGCGATTCTCCTCTGCCCTCCCCTCCCATCTATGTCCAGCAATTTCCCCACTCTCCCCTGTCCTTCCATCCATATCCAGCGATTCTCCTTTATCCTCCCCTCCATGTCCAATAACCTGCCCCAGCCTCCACCTGCCCCCCTTTTAAGCCCCCGTTGAGTTTCAGTACCAACCCCAGCCCTACCTTCCCATCCTTAGCTCCCCGACAGCCCTGCTTTCTGTTCCTGCGCCCCGCGACGTGTTTAAATCTTTTATTTTATTATTTTTTACCTGAAGTCAAAGCGCTGGCGGCAGCGTTGAAAGGTCCAGGCTCGCCTCCTCCAGCCTTCCTTCGTTAGTTCATTCCCTCTCAGTGTCTCGCCCTCGCGGAAACAGGAAATAATGTCAGAGGAAGGCAAGATACTGAGTACTAAGGGAAGTTGTAGCTTTATGCTGTTTATCTAATAAACAGTTGTTTTAGGTTTTTTTTGTTTGTTTGTGTTTTTACATCAGGGTTTATAGTTTAAAACCTGAAATCAGATGCCCTAACTATATATCTGTGCATATCTATCTACATACAAGGAGGACAAACATTGTGTACTACAGCTGTAACAGCTCTACTGGCCTTGGAAAAAGATGTATTTTTTATTTTTGTTACATTTGTACCCCGCACTTTCCCACTCATGGCAGGCTCTATGCGTCAGGCAATAGAGGGTTAAGTGACTTGCCCAGAGTCACAAGGAGCTGCCTGTGCCGGGAATCAAACTCAGTTCCTCAGGACCAAAGTCCACCACCCTAACCACTAGGCCACTCCTCCAATCTTTGTAGACTGTAATATATTTTAAATGACCAACCAAAAAAAGGATAGTGCAGTACATTATCACACTGAGCCTTAAAACATTTTGGGCCCAGTTTACTAAGCTGCGCTAGAGGTGAGTTAGTGCTTTTTGCTTGTGCTAACCATTAGCATGCTTTAACTGAGTAGGTGCCCACAATATTCCTATGGGTGCCTACACAGCGCGCGCTAATTTTGTGCACATGCTAAAAACGTTAGTGCACCTTAGTAAACAGTGCCCTTTGACATGTCCCAGGTGTTTTGTAGGTGATGCTGAAATAAGTTGATATTGGGAAAATTGTGATGCTTGAGTATTCTCAGCTGACATATATAGTAGTTTTGATGAGAAATCTGACGCAGACTAGAAATGTCTTCAGGATACTGAATAACTGGGAAAATCAGCTTGCTTTTGATTCACAGTTACTGTTTAAATAAAATATTTCTGCATTAGCTTTTACAATGAAGCAGATAATAAGGGATGTATTTGTAATAATGCAGATTGCTCTTATTCTTGTGAAGGCTTTATTTGGTAATGCTTTTTCCTGTTCTTTGCCTATGGTGAAAACTCAGTGATGTGCCGGAGGAAGCCCCCAGGAGCTCATGGTTAATCTGTTTTATAAAAACAAGTCTCACCCTGTGAAGCTGAACTGGCAAGACTTCCTTCATGTTGTTGTCAGAACTCCTAGTCAATAAAAGCCAGTTAATAAAAGTAATTAAAAATGTTGCATATCCAGGTCAGCAGTTTTATGGAATTGTGCAGTGCCATGCAGAGGAATTGAATTCAGTTCCTAGTTATATCTTGCATTCCTGGGACAACCAGATCTAGAGATGCTACAGATTTAGGATCCTATGTTACAGTGGTCTGGAGGGAGCCTTCTATAGAAGATGATGGGTCACAAAGTAAGTGATGCAAGAAGCCCTGTTTTCATTTGCCCTTCTCCTCCCCTTACTAGCTTTCTCCACAACTTCTCTATTGCACGCCTTCTCCCTGGATTCTTCCACCTTCTCTTCATCATCTGATGTCTTCCTTTTCTGATACTTTCTCTGGTCTCTGTGGGCGTCTCTAGCATTTAGTGTGCACTAAAAATGTTAGCGCACCTTTGTAAAAGACCCCCTAAATTTGTTTTCTACATTTTGACCCTCTGTGCCAGATTTTGCTGCTCTTCTAAATGAACAAATGTTATTCTGTTGTCACGATTGTGACTGTTTTCCTTGGCTGTGCTCGCCTCGCCCTCTGGTGGCCAGAACCGGTGGCTGCCATAGACTGTCTTGCTGTCTCCCTATACATTCCAGACTTTCTTTCCAGTCCAGTCCAGATATTCTAGCCCTCCAGACTTGGTTTGAAGTTTGGCAGCTAGCCTCACCCTTAGCTGCCTTGAGATTGCTGCAGCTTGAGCCTCAGCTGCTGATGAGCTTTATTAACCACCTGGAAGCTTTCTGCTTGGCCTTTGCTACGCCAAAGGTCCAGGTTGGTGTTTGTGCAGTTAGCACATCTGCCTTGTCTCTTAGTTAGTGTTCCTAGTCTGTGTTTCTTGCCTGTTTGAGTCTCCTGAATCCTGTCTTGTATCCAGCCCTGATTGCTCCTTCCTTGTTTGCTTTTGGCTTCCTTCCCCTTCTGGTTGTGAACCTTGTATTTCTGCCTGTTTGAGACCTGTACCTTGAACCCTGTTCTAGCCAAGCTTGTGTATGTTTCTTGCCTGTTTGAGACCCTGTACCTTGAACCCTGATCTAGCCAAGCTTGTGTTTGTTTCCTGCCTGTTTGAGACCCTGTATCCTGTTTAGTCAAGTTTGTCTTGATCCATTCCATCCAGTAAGTCCTGCCGGCTGCCTGCACCTATGGGCTCAACCCCTAGGGAACGGCGGTCAAGCGCAGGTGAAGTATTGTTCCAGTCACGCTAGTTCCTGAATCTTGCTTGTGTTTCCTGATTCTGGTCCCTGCTAAGCCAAGTCCATTCCGGTTCTGCTTATTCCTGCCTCACCTGTCTACCGCTTCTACTCCAGTCCTGTTGATCCAGTCCGGGTTGGAGGGTTTTGCCTGCTGCTGCCGCTCCTCGACAGCAGCCCAAGGGCTCACGATTCCAGACTATCCTTGAGTTCCTGACATCTGTAGAGGATTCAGTACCTGAGAGTCTGGCAAAATCAGATAATACCCATCAGAATTTTCCTCAGACATTTCCAGCTGATCCCTGGCAGCCTGTCATGGATTGTGGTACAATTCCCCCTTTTCCTCTGTTCAACCCCCCCCCCCCCCCCCCCCCCACCAGCTATGAAGAGTATGTGCTTAGATATGATTTACTTACATTTGAAGAAAAATGCAGTGAGAAGATGCAGTCTACTTCCAGAATCAAGCAATCTTTATTCCAACCAGCATAAAATGGTTCAAGCAAGATGACCCGATACAGCCGTGTTTCAGCAAAAGTGATGCCTGGGTTAGGGGTCGATAAGCTCTAAATATACATAAAGATTCCTTACATAAATATAAAACAGCAACAAAACACACAATTAAAATAACTAAATACTTAAATACTTGAAATGCAAGATAAAAAAATAATAATTCATCAGTCAAACAATTACAATAAATGCATCTGAATAAATAAAAGATAAATCCAAATGAATAAAAAACACATAATAAAAGCTGAAGGGTAGACACATACTGAAAAATGCAAACGTTTGAACATCTAAATTAAAATATAATAGATACCAGAATAAATAATAATGATCAAATACAAAATATGTGAACATTATAGATACCAGAATAAATAATAAAATTCAAAAACTGGAGAGGTCATGTGATGCAGTGAGCGGAACAAGATGTGTCTCTTCCTGTCTGGGGACCCCGTGTGCTTTCAACACAATTTCTACTGACTTTCATCCTTGCAGGGGAATTCTGTTTCACCTACCCATGGCTGAGCACACATAGACAAATATTTGAGTATTCCGGGAGGTGAGATGTCTGGCAAAGGGCAGCGCACAAAGACAAAACGCGGTCAGCTGACAACAAGATGTAGGATACCATGCTTTCGACGGGCCCCGTGTTTACAACAGAACAAATGCAGCAACTTACCACCACTGTTGGACAGGCATTGGAGCCTAAACTTGGGCAATTATCTGAGCAGCTGTCCAGTTTCGAAGACGCTTTCTGTGGACACAACTAGGCGGACATGTGAGCTGAAATGCTGGGTCTCTATCAGTGATGGGCCTGTTACTTTTTAAAAGTACTTAAGTAAAAACTAAAAGTATTGGCTTCAAAAGTAGTGAAGTAAAAGTAGAAAGTCTTATTCAAAATAAATACGCAAGTAAAAATAATAAAGTACAGCCCTTAAAATGACTTTTTTTTACTACAAAGTAAAAAGTATTCTTAACAAATTGGACCACAGAATTTAGTATGTTTACAAGCAGCAGTACTGTATTGAGAATGTGTACATGTCCCGTCCCGGGCCCTTACCTGTGCTCCCTCGGGGGGGAGCGATGGTCGGCGGGGCTCGCGGTGCCCAGGGCGGCGGAGACGAGCCGCCGACGGGGCCGGCGCTGCCGCGGGTCGGCCCGAGGCCGGCGAACCGCTGAAGCGAACGCCGGCCTCGGAGAAGGGAGCACGCCGGCCAAGATGGCGGCGCCGGCGTCGTCGTCTCCCTGGCTCAGCGCAGACCAGCGATCAAGCTCCGCCTACTCGCGCCGGATTGGCGCATTACAGCTGAAGACTCCGCCTGCAAGGTGGGCTGGCCAATCCAGGCGCTCATTGCCTGCCAGGGCCGAGGGGATTGGTTCCTCTTCTAGGGAGGGGATGGACTGGCGGGAGATTTAAACTACGGAACGGGAAGGGTCCAGTGCTTCCGTTTCAGATGTCAGAAGCCGACACAGTGGATCTCGGAGTGTTGCTCTTCAGAGACTGTGTTCATCTACAGTGCTAGCCGTCCTTGCTAGCCTCCTTCAGAGACTGAGTCCATCTTCAGTGCTAGCCGTCCTTGCTAGCCACCTTCAGAGACTGAGTCCATCTTCAGTGCTAGCCGTCCTTGCTAGCCACCTTCAGAGACTGAGTTCATCTTCAGTGCTAGCCGTCCTTGCTAGCCACCTTCAGAGACTGTGCTCCCTTTCAGTGCTAGCCGTCCTTGCTAGCCACCTTCAGAGACTGTGCTCCTTTTCAGTGCTAGCCGTCCTTGCTAGCCACCTTCAGAGACTGAGTCCATCTTCAGTGCTAGCCGTCCTTGCTAGCTGCCCTTCAGAGACTGAGTTGCTGACTACCAGCCAGGCCGGCCGTCACCCCGCGGTTCCAGCAGTCTTGCTGGCTGCCTGCAGCTGGGGGCTCAACCCTTGGTGAACGGCGGTCGTCGCGGGTGAAGATTCGGGGTGCGCGGCTGTCCTCTGAGGTCTTGCGGGGCCTCAGGGAACCTAAGGGCTCACCTATAGCAGAAACAGGACAGTACATATCAACTTGTGATCTGTCTAGATCTCTGAGGGTACAATAGAACAGAAACAATACAATTACAAGTTTAATAGCTTTTAACAAGCTGGTCAACAATCTGTCATTCTTCTCTTTCCCTGCCCCCATGAAGTGTGATGTCTGTTGAGGTTATTGAACAAGTCAGACACATCATTATTTTAGTCTTTCTTATTTGATGTTTTATCAATTGCTGAGTTAAGGCCCAACAGTACCTCTTTTTGGACTAAACTGTCCAGCAACTCTAAACAAACTGTAGAATGGATTGAAAGTCTTTTCTTTAAAGCAGCTTGTTTTCAGAAAGGCCCAGACACTTTGCAAATTAATACAAGATCCTGAAAAGACACTCAAAACCTATATAAGAAACTTATCACACCATAACAGCCCTAACATCTATGAAAAGACAGTTTTATAAAATAAATATTACACTGGGCTCTAGAGCAACAATATACTTACTACTGGACTTTTATAGATTCCTACACAGTGAAGGAATATGCACAGTCTCTAGAAAGCACCACAGTTTATAACAATGGCAGCAAGAACATTATTTGTGCAGCGTTATACTCAGATAAGTTAATATAAATTGATGAGTGCTTTCAAGAAGTGACTAGATGTATACATCATCGTAGAGCATTTAAACAAACTTTAATTCTCTCCAAAAGCACTAGTTCAAATTATGTATTCAAACACAAATACAGGTAAGTGATCACAAACTAAGGGGCCCTTTCACTAAAGCTTTGCGAATGCTAATGGAATTAGCATGCGCTAAATGCTGCACGTCCTATTTTATACCTATGGGCCACAGGGCACTTTACACATGCTAGTTCCCATTAGCACATGCTAAGCTTTAGTAAAAGGGCCCCTAAGAGTAGAAATATGTAACCAATTTGCTTGAAAGCTCAAGAAGCCACACTCTATGCAGCACAACACCAGAGAAATAGAAAAGATTGCATTTCCTTGTGTACAGTGCAAAATATACAGATAGCAGATGTTAATTCCCAAAACTGACACATTGCAATCAATAAATGGAAAATAAAATTATTTTTCTACTTTTGTGCCTGGTAATTTTATTTTTCTAAGCATAGTGGTCCCAGTCTCTGCTCCTTCTTATCTATTCGCTATCCATGACCTCCTGTCCATTTGCCATGTGTTCCTCTCTTCCTATCTTCTTAATTTCTTCCACTCAGACATTAATTTTGTTCATGCTCAGCTTCCCCCAATACATTTTTTTTGCCTCTCAAATTTTATCCCTCTTTCTCATCATCCAGTCTTCCAGATTCCTCTTTTTACTGCTTCTATCTGGCTCTCCTTCTCTTTTCCCCACCCATTTCTAACATCTCCCCTCTCTTCTCTATCTTTTCCATCGAATGCCATGCATCTTTCCTGTCTTTTTTTTTTGTTACATTTGTACCCCGCGCTTCCTAACCAGCATCTCCCCGATAACTCTTTCCACCTTCCCTGCTCTCTAGCATCACCCCCCTGATCTTTCCTTCCACCTTCACTCCTCTGTGCCCAGCATGTCACTCTAATCTCCCTTTCCACCTTCCTCCATGCTCAGCATGACCCCCCCATTTCCCCTCCCACATTCCTCTATGCCAAGTACGTCCCACAATCTCACCTTCCACCATGTCCCCCCCCCCCCCGATCTCCCTTTCTACCCTCCATACTCAGACTGTTCCCCAATCTCTCCTCCCCAATTCCTCTGTGTCCAGCATACCCTCAAACTCCGCTTCCACCATATCTAGCATGTTCCCCCAATCTCCATTCTCACCTTCCTTCTCCCCAATCTCTCCTCCCACCTTCCTCTGTATCCAGAATGTCTCACCCTGATCTCCCATTCCCATCTTCCTTGCCCAGGGTGTTCTTCTAATTTCACTTCTCATCTTCCTCCATTCCCAGCATGTCCCCCGATCTACCCTTCTCCCAGCTCTGAGCTGGGCTGCCACATTTTTTTTGTTCAGCCTTTATTTTTTCACAGCCCTCCCTCCTTCCAGCTCAGCTGCACTTTTTTTTTTTATTTTTTAGTTTAGTTTGTTTTTTACAGCTCTCCCTGCTTCTCAGCCTTCTTTTCTTTTTCCACAGTCAGACCTTCCTCCTCCCAGCTCAGCTCCACGTTGTTTTTTTTATTTTAGCTGTTTTTTTCATAGCTGTCCTTGCTTCTCAGCCTGTTAGGCTTTGGAGTCAGAGGAAGATTTTTCGAGGGGGGGGCTCTAAGCTGATTGAGACTGAAGGGGGGGCCTTTAAACTCCACACCACACAGACCCAGCAGCGTTTGGTGGGTCCGTCAGTCGAGGGTTGGAATGATAGACTAGAGAAGGGAAAGCAACTAGTGTTTGTCACCTGGTAGCTAGCTGGGAGGTTCCCATGCCCTACGCAGTTTTCCTGGAAGGTGATGTGACATCAGATGCTGCATCTGATTGGGCCCAAACTTCCAGTCCCAGGCCAGCTGTTTTTGGGACTGTAAGTTCAGGCCCAATCAGCTGCAAGCTCTGAGGGGGAGAAGCAGAGGTAAGGAAGAATACTTAAAAATATATATTTTTTCTTAACTTGTACTTCGTTACTAAGTACAAAATGCTTTTACTTGTAATGAGGTACAAGTAAAAGTACTGGAAAAAATGTAACCCGTTACAAGTAAAAAGTACTGACAATTGTACTTAAGTACTGTAATGAAGTACAGTACTTCGTTACTACCTGTCTCTGGAACACGTGACCCCTTTCACCGAAGCTGTAATCTCAGCTCTTAAAGAATAGCCTTAGGACATGGAGCGTTGTATCGCTCCATGCGACCGCACCTGGAGTATTGTGTTCAGTACTGGTCTCCGTATCTCAAAAAAGATATAGTAGAATTGGAAAAGGTACAGCGAAGGGCGACGAAAATGATAGTGGGGATGGGACGACTTTCCTATGAAGAGAGGCTGAGAAGGCTAGGGCTTTTCAGCTTGGAGAAGAGACGGCTGAGGGGAGATATGATAGAAGTGTATAAAATAATGAGTGGAATGGATCGGGTGGATGTGAAGCGACTGTTCACGCTATCCAAAAATACTAGGACTAGAGGGCATGAGTTGAAGCTACAGTGTGGTAAATTTAAAACGAATCGGAGAAAATTTTTCTTCACCCAACGTGTAATTAGACTCTGGAATTCGTTGCCGGAGAACGTGGTACGGGCGGTTAGCTTGACGGAGTTTAAAAAGGGGTTAGATAGATTCCTAAAGGACAAGTCCATAGACCGCTATTAAATGGACTTGGAAAAATTCCGCATTTTTAGGTATAACTTGTCTGGAATGTTTTTACGTTTGGGGAGCGTGCCAGGTGCCCTTGACCTGGATTGGCCACTGTCGGTGACAGGATGCTGGGCTAGATGGACCTTTGGTCTTTCCCAGTATGGCACTACTTATGTACTTATGTACTTATGTAGTAGTCTGATAAGATTGATAACCTAGAGAACATGTCGCACCCCAGCAATTTGCAGCTCATTGGATTGCAGGAAAGCATTGCAGAATGGTCCCTGCCCATGGTGTTGGAGCACTGGCTCTTTTCTGAATTTGCGCTATCTGATAGTATGGGCCCGTTGTACCTTGAGAGAGCTAATTGTGTTGGGTTACCATAGAATGGGAGGCAGAGGTCAAGAGTGGTGATTCTGAATGTCCACAACTACATCCATAAAGTGGAGATACTTCAAGGACATAGAAACAGGACACTTTACAATACGAGAGGGAACCCATAAACATTTTTCAGGACTATTCTATGTCTCTCCAAGAGCAGCTTTGCAAATTTACGCCATTGTGTGCAGCTCTCTATGAGAAAAACATCCGGTTTATGCTCCTTTACCCGGCCACTTTAAATATCTTTGTTAATGGCTGGTGGCAAGCTTATGACACTTTTGAGGCAGCACAGGACTATGTTAATCATCTTCAAGCACCAACTGTGGCTGCCACTTGACCTGCTCCTATTCTTGCCACTATGTATACACCCTTGAGGGCAGGTAACATTTTCCTTACTTCCAGCTGGAGAAAGGGAGCTTGGTGCAGGTTCTTATTCTGTATGTTTATTGTGCTTCTTGTTGGTTTTAACTGCGGTGTCCTGTGGTGCCTTCATTGTTTACTACGGCTTTTTAAGCTTTGCCATTCTCTGCACCATTTTGTGAGCTACATTCGTCCACATTCACATGTGTCTTTCACTCCAGGATGATATGCTTGTACCATATCCTATACCTGCAAATGTTTCTATGATCCCTGAGGCAGGCGGGTTGTCCCGTCGAAACACAGTCCCGTGTCGGGTCCACTTTGGTGCCAATAAAAGTTTTTTTCCTGGTCAGTTACCTGTGTGGGATCTTCTTATATATACTCCCAGAGCTGTTACTTCTGTACTTTTTTTTTTGCTATTGTGCATTTTGCATTTCTGCCTTGTTCTACACTGGGATGTTCTTTACAAGTGGGATGTTCCATTAATCTTTGATGAGAGGGAGCGTGGGACCCCATTGCAACTCAGGTGGTCTCTGAAACTGAACTGTATGTTCATGTGGTGGAGATTCTTGTGATTACTGGGGGTTGGTTGGGATGGGAGGGGGAAGGTTGGAAGGGAGGGGTGAGGGTTTGTAGGGAGGATAGGAGAGGGTGGCAGCATGATTGGGGGTGGGAAAGGTTGTTACAGGGAGGGGGATAGACAAGTAGATTGGATGGTGTGCATGTTGGAGAGAGAGATTTTCTTAATTTTCTTTTCTTGGAGTGTTGATTAGCTGACAGGTGTGGATGCTGGACTCCCAATCGTATTCTTTCTGGTGGCGAGGCTGGGTGCCCCTGGTGTTTTCCTTTCCATGCTTGCACTTTCTTTGGATCTCTTTGTTGGCAGCGGTGTTGGCAGCTACTGTGTGTAAGATCAACTCCTGGAATATGGGAGGTATTACCTCAGTTTACACTATCAAATATAGTCGAAGGAAGTGGAGTAGAAAATATTATGTTTAAACGGTTTTTATTGAAACTCCAACAATATACATCCATGTATTTCACTGAATAACTTCATCAACCAATCATGTTCAACATGTGCAGCCCTCCCTCTCCCCTTCCTCACCAAACCCCCACATCAATGTGTCTATCTGATAACCCCTTCAGTGACCTGATTGGTTTTGCATAGCAGGACCCAGACTGGGGCTACCAGTCGAACCCGTCCGCACAAGCTATGCGGTTTTCTCAGTGTGTCACTGTGCCCTTTGAAGCTGGGTTTGGAGCCTAATATGTATATATGTAAACGGTTTTTATTAAAACTCCCGCCCATATACCATACATTACATGCTATAAATGTTCTAACTAATTATATTGTATGTATGTAACTTAACACCGTCAACCTTCTAAGTAATTTCAACCATTTTCTCCCCTCTCCCCCAACTAACCCCCCTTCCTCTCCCAGCCCCCATAACAATGGTAGCATCTGCCTCATATACCAACCAACTGACTATAACCACACTCTGAGCCATCTCTTTTTCCAGTGACAAGTTACATGTTCTCCTCTGCCTAGTCACGTGAGGTCTGGACTCTGATGATCCCCACGCCACTGACAAAGTGGCCACTTCAAAATCAACACCAATCCACTATTACAAAATAAAAAAGAAAGCTTATAGTCTAGGGAGGAAAAAGCCTCAGTAAGCCAGACTTACTATATTCAGCCAAAATACGACTTTGGTGCAATCTTTGGCAAAAAAAAAAAAACCTCCCACAAAAACAATTTTTAGAACTTTTAACATTTTTGTATTTTTAAATGTAAAGGTACTATGCTTGTAGAAAAACTTTCATGCTTCTGCCCAAATCTAGCAACTCCATTTTCTATGATACTGCAACCATCCAACAATGGTCAGCGTTTTGTTACTGCATCAGGGATTTGTGGAGTTCTTAAAAAATAAAGAAAAACAAAACTACACTTTAAATCTAGAAGTTCAAATCAGTTTAACATATTTCTTCAGCGATCTGCAGGCTAATAAATACAAAATAACAACTCTATTTTTTTAAACAAGACGCCAATTTGCAGAAGCACCAATCAGAAAAAGTTCACCATTAGAACCAATAGGTTTTTTAAAAAATGATGCCATTCAATCTTGCCGTTTATTCCTATAGGTTCAAGTGATTTTAAAATGGAAAATTCAACTTTGTTCAGCTTGTAACAGCTGCATCCTCCTATTTCCACCTCTTCTACCCGGTGGAATCCATAAGAACATAAGAGTAGCCATACTGTGTCAGACCAATGGTCCATCTAGCCCAGTATCCTGTTTCCAAACAGTGGCCAAGCCAGGTCACAAGTACCTGGCAGAAACCCAATTAGCAGCAACATTCCTTGCTACCAATCTTGGGGCAAGCAGTTGCTTCCCCGTGTCTGTCTGAATAGCAGACTGTGGACTTTTCCTCCAGGAATTTGTCCAAACCTTTTTAAAACCCAGATATGGTAACCGCTGTTACCACATTCTCCGGCAAAGAGTTCCAGAGCTTAACTGTTCAGTGAGTGAAAAAATATTTCCTCTTATTTGTTTTAAAAGTATTTCCATGTAACTTCTTTGAGTGTCCACTAGTCTTTGTACTTTTGGAACGAGTAAAAAATTGATTTACTTTTACTTGTTCTACACCACTCAGGATTTTGTAGACCTCAATCATATCTCCCCTCATCCTTCTCTTTTCCAAGCTGAAGAGCCCCTAACCGCTTTAGCCTTTCCTTATACAAGAGGAGTTCCATCCCCTTTCTGATTTTGGTTGCTCTTCTTTGAATGTTTTCTAATTCCGTTATATCTTTTTTGAGATACGGCAACCAGAACTGGACACAATACTCAAGGTGTGGTCACATCATGGAGCGATACAGAGGCATTATAGCAGTGGCATAGCTACGTGGGGCCTGGGCCCCGTAGATTTCCTCCTGGACCCCCCCCCCCCCTGCGAACCCTCCCCCGCCGTCGCCTACCTTCGGTTTTGCTGGCGGGGGACCCCAATCCCCGCCAGCCGACGTCCTCTTCGTCCTGCAGTCAAAAAAGTCTTCGTTCTATTGCATGCTGACGTCATTCTGTTCTCTGAGTCTGCTGTTCTCTGAGTCTGACATCCTGCACGTACAACGTGCAGGACATCAGCATGCAACAGAACGAAGACTTTTTTGACTGCAGGACGAAGAGGACGTCGGCTGGCGGGGATTGGGGTCCCCGCCAGCAAAACCGAAGGTAGGTGACGGCGGGGGAGGGTTCGGGGGGGGGGGTCGAGAGGGCGGGAGGTTGTGAAAAGTGGCGGCGGGTTGGCAATGGGGAGGTCGGCAATGGCAGGCGGGGGGCAGTGGCGCCGGGGGGGGGGGGTAAAATGTGCCCCCTCACCTCGGGCTCTGGACCCCCCTCCCACCGAAGTCTGGCTACGCCCCTGCATTATAGTATTTTCGGTCTTATTCACCATCAGTTTCCTAATAATTCCTAGCATCCTGTTTGCTTTTTTGGCCACCACTGCACACTGAGCAGAATTGCATATTATCTACAATCACAATTCACTGTTTACACAAAAGTCTTCTTATCTAACTCCAATTTTATAATTAACGAGAGGAAAAGACTTCAGACGCTCGATATCTCAACTACATATTTTGTAGTAGGTATCGTGCTGCTCAGCGTTTACTTTTGAAAATGAATTTTCTTTATGTAAACTAACTGGCGAGCATCCTCACGAGTCTCAAAAAACCTCTCCTGTCTATATGTTATTTTAACTTTTTTTCATGCATATATCTGCTTTTTTAATGATGCTTTGGCACTTATCTGTTATGCGGTTTGGACTAATGGGTAACGCCCGACAGCGAGCTCCTGTTTCGCAGAATGCTTCATAGGGAACGGATCCCTTAGGCTGCCTTGCTCTGTTTCTCCATTTTACCTTCGTCTTGTGTGCCTACAAATGGTACTAGAATTCTAGAATTTAATTTATAGATTTTACCATCAACAGGATTCCTAAATTCAGTTGCATTTAATGTAACATCACATATAATGCATGACATACAGGCAGTATGGCCCCTGGGTAATTCATTCAAGACTATAGCATCTCTATGAATGTCTGATGGACATAGAATTTTCTTGAAATTTCACCCCCGGCTGAAAGCCACTGTTAGCTGACAGTTCTTAAATGCAGGTAAAGTAGTCATCATCTGCCAATGCTGCTTCATAATTATAGAATAGAATAAACCTGGAAGATGTAATGGGGCAATTTGACAAATTGAAGAGTAGCAACTCACCTGGACCAAATGGTTGGGATGAATATCATCTGGTCCAGGCGAGTGGAGTGGAACAGGTAGATGTGAATCGCATGTTTATTCTTTCCAAAAATACTAGAACTAGGGGGCACGCAGTGGAGCTACAAAGTAGTAAATTTAAAACAAATCGGAGAAAATATTTCTTCACTCAACGTGTAATTAAACTCTGTAGAATTCATTTCCAGAGAATGTGGTAAAAGCAGTTAGCTTAGTGGGGTTCAAAGAAGGTTTGGATAACTTCCTAAAAGAAAAGTCCATAAGCCATTATTAAGATGGATTTGCAGAAAATCCACTGCTTATTTCATGGATAAGCAGCATAAAATGTATTTTACTGTTTTGGGATCTTGCCATGTACTTGTAACCTGGATTGGCCACTGTTGGAAACAGGATGCTAGGCTTGATGGACACTTTGGTCTGTTCCAGTTTGGCAATGCTTATATTCTTATGGAGTTGACGAGCTGTCGGAGAATTCCTATAACATCACTCCTGACTTTGTCTGTTGGTCAGAAGGACTTTCCAAGCCTAAGTTGAATGAAGTGACTGAACCAGGATGTTGTCATTTGTTGCGGTGATATATTATTAATATTAGCAATTTATTACATTTGCTTTTAAAGGCTTGGTTCTAAATGCAAGTAAACTGCATTTATCTTTGGGAAAGTTTTGTATGCTCTTTCCTCTTTTATGGGCATCGTTTCAGGCTGAAACATTTGGCACCACAGATAAGATGCAATGTTTAGAAGGGGAAAACCACAAACCATTGAAATGCCTCCTAAGGGGGTGGACGTTAAAACAAAAATTATTCCATGGGCAGAAAATGGCGGGTTGAGTGAGGTTTGGAAAGATTCTGTAGGAAATGGGGAACCAATATGTGTCTCAATATTTAAAAAAGAATCCTAATTGGAAAGGGGAAGTAGTTAGAATGTGTTTGTCATTGAGGATGGACTCTGTTGACAGCTTACAAGAAAGTCTGGGAGGGAAAAGAGGAACAGCTTAAGCAAATTAGGAAACTGGAAAAGCAGCAATATGAATTGAATAGCCAAATAATATTATTACAATGTCAGAATAAATTACTTTTTGATAAAGCTGAAAATATATCAGCAGGTGGCAGAAAGAGCTGCAGTTAGAATGACTCAGTACAAATATCGTAGAAGATGAGGAAAAGGTTTGAATATATGGGAATCTGCAGAAATTTAAAGGGCATAGGTGGTTTGGGGAAAAAGTAACACCAGCAGTTTGCAGTAAACTACTTATGCAGATTGCCCATGAGGGAATATTCTGTTTTAATTGTATCTATCAAAGAATATATATTTGGCATTGACATTTTAAAGGAGTTGATTTTAAATTTAAGGGATGTGCAATATTCATTTGGGAGGCCATTGCATATACATGCTTGACCCATAATAGTGGGTAAGTTATAAATGCCTCCAGTTCAGTTGCCAGATGTAACCAAAGTTATTCAGATGAGACAATATAGAATACAAGGGGGACATGAATGAAATACAGAATACTATTTGAGATTTATTGGAAGCTTGTGTATTAAGATATGTTACTTCCCCATATAATAATCTAGTCTGGTCAGTGAGAAAATCAGATGGGAGATGTTGCATGACTGTAGATTATAGAGAATTGAACAAGTACACTCCTCCTTTGACTGCTGCTGTACCAGATAGAACAAATTCAAACACGTGGTAGGAAATGGTACGCAGTAATTCATTGGGCTAATGCCTTTTTAACTATATCGATTAAAAACTAAAGGCTCTTTTACTAAAGGGTTGCTGCTGCCCAACGTGGATGCCGGTGGTAGTTCCACTCCCAGCGTGTGGCATTTCCAGCGCTGCAGGAATTTCTAAAATTACCAGTGCAGGGGGTTACCCAGCAGTAATTGCTGACCAGTTACTGCTGGGTTAGCATGGGAGACCTTACTGCCACCTCAATGGTGGCAGTGATTCCCCCCCCCCCCCCCCCCCCCGAAATGGCTGCATGGCAAGTGCAAACTTACCGTACGGCCATTTCTTTTTTTCCACCTTTTTATCTGCTGCAGTAAAAGGGGACTCTGCGCAGGGCAAAAACTCACTCTGCTCTAGTGCAGGCCCATTTTACAAAGCTGCAGTAAAAGGGGCCCTAAAATCAGGATCAATTTGCTTTTTCCTGGGGGGGGGGGGGGGGGAGGATATACCTTTACCAGGTTGCTCCAGGGATATTTGCATAGCCCTACAATCTGCCACAATTTATCAGATTGTGGAAGGAACCCACCGGTGAAATTCTCCTCCACAAGTGTTCAGAGTTAGTCATCTTGAGCCTTATTCCTTTGTATAAGGGCAAATAAATGTTACACCATGCAAGTAGTAAATTATGCTATATTAATTTCTTCTTGTAAACTATCTGAGTATAATAAACTGAGTATAATTTAAAAAAAAAACCTTTATCATATTGCAAAATAATAAGCTGGTTAATGTCAGTTCTAATACATTTTGTTTTGTCTAAAGTTTCAGCATCAATAGTCTTTATTATCTCTACACTTATACTAAAAGCTCCTAACAATGTATCATACCAAGCTCATTTTACTCTATAATTAAGGCAATTAAGGTTACTGCAATATTTACACAGGTCTTCATAGGTGTAGTGTTCACACAAGAAGAATATAAACATTTGCTAATAACACATTGATGGTGTAAATATCAACAATGTCCGCATTCTTGGGTCATCGATGCTATATTGTCTGTCTCTGACTTGTGCTAGTCATATTAAACAATCATTCGTGTGACAGGACTTCTTTCCATATTTGAGTGTTGTTGACAGTTGCCACAGGACACATCTAGTTAACTGAACATATGTAATTATCTTGTTGTCGGATTTCACTTTGATTCCTCCATCTCCCAATCAGCTTGACCTGACTCTCGGCTGTGAGTCATAAGTGTTCACCGGGGGTAATAACCATACCCAAAGACACCGTAAGAAGGATTACACTGAAGAAGGATCTGTCCCGTTCCCCGGTCCTACCTGTGCTCCAGGTGGAGGGGGCGCGGTTCAGCGACCCCCGCGACGCCCGGGGTGGCGAAGGGGGACCTCCGGGAAGACCGACGCGGTCGCGGGGACCGGCGACCCGCTCGGGCGAGCGCCGACCTCAGGGAACGGGGCGTTGCGCCAACGAAGATGGCGGCGCCTGCATCGACGCCTCCAAGGGCGGACCAGCGCACAGGCTCCGCCCATCGCTCCCGGGATTGGTGCGCCGGTCCCGAGGCCCCGCCTGGAGAGCGGGCCGACCAATCCCGAGGCCCATTGCCTCCTGGGGTCAGGTTGGTTGGTTCCTCTCTCGGGGAGGGGGCGGGACGGCGCGATATTTAAACCTGGAAATAGGGAAACTCACTGCTTCCGGTTCGTTGGTTACTGAAGCCGTCACAGTGGGTTTCCCTGTGTTTACTTGCTAACCTCCTACAGAGACTGTACTTTCTGCTAGCCTCTCCGTCAGAGGTGTGCCTTCTGCTAGCCGTCCTGCTAGCCCCCTCGGAGACTGTTCCTTCTGCTAGCCGTCCTGCTAGCCCTCCTACAGAGACTGTACTTTCTGATGGCCGTCCTGCTAGCCTCTCCGTCAGAGTTGTGCCTTCTGCTAGCCGTCCTGCTAGCCCCCTCGGAGACTGTGCCTTCTGCTAGCCGTCCTGCTAGCCCTCCTTCAGAGACTGTGACTTTTGGCTAGCCGTCCTGCTAGCCTCTCCTTCAGAGTTTGTGCTTTTGCTAGCCGTCCTGCTAGCCTCTCCTTCAGAGTTTGTGCTCTTGCTAGCCGTCCTGCTAGCCCTCTTCCATAGACTGTGCTACGTGCTGGCCGCCCTTGCCAGCTATCCTCCAGAGACTGTGCTACTTGCTGGCCGCCCTTGCCAGCTATCCTCCAGAGACTGTGCGGGGGCTAGCCGTCCGCTCGCCCTCATTCTGAGACAGTGCTGTTCCCTCTCGGAGTGCTAGCCGCCCCTGCTAGTCCTCCCTTAAAGACTGCGTTCTGACTACCAGCCAGGTCAGCCGTCACCCCGCGGTTCCAGCAGTCCTGCTGGCCGCCTGCAGCTGAGGGCTCAACCCTCGGTGAACGGCGGTCGCCGCGGGTGAAGATTCGGGGTGCTCGGCTGTCCTCTGGGGCCTTGCGGGGCCTTAGGGAACCTAAGGGCTCACCAACAGAAACACAACAGAAACAGAACAGGATCTATGAATAAAGCATATACAGATCAGTTATTCTCTATAACTTATTTGCTGGGACATAAGTCCATTCTTGCCCAGATCAGAGGATCAAGACAAGGTTATATTATGACTTAAGGCACATTGTTATACTAATTAGCCTTCAAAATGGGAACCATTATCAATTCTAAAATTTTAATAGTGTTTCCTGCAAGGATGTGCAATAACATATCTAGAATAATTATCTACTGCTGTGCACACATATTTACATCCTTGTAAATTAGGTAAAGGTCCTATATAATCCATCTACCAAATTTGTTCAGATAATTTTCTCCTTTTTAATTACCCCTTAGACATGTGGAGAACAAATCACCTAGTCTGGTATTAACAGACCAGACATTCAACAATAACAGTTTTAATAACATCCATAACTACTACTACTACTACTTAGCATTTCTATAGCGCTGCCAGGGTTACGCAGCACTGTACAAGTTTAAACATGGGGAAGGACAGTCCCTGTTCAAGAGAGCTTACAATCTAAAGGTAACAAACTATGTAGTCAGTGTAGGTATCATGAATGGGGAAGGTGGTTAGGCGCCAAAAGCAAGGGAGAAGAGATGGGCTTTGAGTAAGGACTTGAAAATGGGCAGGGAGGGCGCATGGCGTATGGGCTCGGGAAGTCTGTTCCAGGCATAAGGCATAATTAAACTAATACCACGATCTGTTGCCCACCTGTAAATGGCCTTTCTTCCCAGATGTTCACATTTTTTGTGCGCCCATTTCGCCAAACCTGAGCAATTATCTGGCTCTTCAACAGTTTTCCACCTCGAGGGGTGTGATTTTACTTTATTCATCAGCCACTGCACTGTAGAGACGTTCTAGAGTATCACCCTTGCAATGAGTATCTACATAAAAAACAATAACATTAGTATTTTACATCTCTTGCCACAATTCTCTGCTCCACAAATCATTGGTATTAATTTTCCAGTTATTTTTGTACCACGTAGGTAGCCATGTGGCTAATTCATTTGCCACGGATTGTGAGTTGATATATACATAGCATTATCCCAAATTCTCAGTTTTCAAAACCATATAGGCAGCATATAACTTTGCATATCTTTCCACATTCTCTTTTCTCCAGCATACTTAACAGAACCATCTGTAAGCCATGCATGTTGCTGCTCCTCATTAGCCCCCTAACTGGGCTCTCCACCTGCTCCAGGGGTTCTAGCCCAGTTTGTCCTGTTTCTGGAAGGGCTGACACTTTTTCATGCAGCAAGGGAATTCCCCCAATCCCTGATTTATTTTTTTATATTTTCTTTTCTAGTTCTAAAAAACCTATGGCTCTAAAACCCCAGTGTTACCCGATTCCTTTGTTTTTGCCAAAGGCTCTAATTAGCATAATTTTTATTCCCTGAGACACGTAATTCTACTTCTAGATCCAAAGCAATCTGTGTTGTCTGCTCAAAAGCCTATTTAAAAAAAAAACCTGTTGCTCTTTTCCCTTCACTCAAGGTCATATTTTTTTTCCTGATTAGCCAGTGCCAGCATTTTACTTATGTGCTGCTTGCAGTTAACACATTCCTATGCCTAAAAGTTTAAAAGTTTCCCTGCCTGAGACGGTCCTTGTATCTTATAAGATTTATCTCCCATCCCTTTCCTTTATATGTGCAATTAATGACTCCAAATGAGTATAAACATAATTTTAAATCATGATATCAATGTACTTTCTTTTTGTTAATTTTCTCTCCTTTCTTATATTTATAATGCGTCACTCTTACAACGGCAAGCTCAGTTATCATTTTAACTGCGTAAATCACACATCATTCCAACTGTGTCACTCTTACAACGGCACGCTTAATTATTCATTTAGTAAAGTATTCTGGCAAGCATCTCATTTTAACTGTAAATCACACACATCATTCCAATTCTGTACTTTTCCTATGCTGTTTATCCCGGCTCTAACGGATTTTCAGAAAAGCAATACGGTTACATAGTAACATAGTAAATGACAGCAGATAAAGATCTAAACGGTCCATCCAGTCTACCCAACAAGATAGTATGTGAAACCATTCCTTCTCCCTTTCTGTTTTAACTTTTTGCCTGCAGCAAACCACAACAAAAGGCAATGATTCCTTTAAACCGGAATCCTATTCCTCCCATTATGACCACTCAGTGGCTATAATAACATATAGTACCTCATTCCAGCCTTGGAATTCAACTCTCCCCTGCATTCCTCTTAAAAAGGTGTCATTCTTTGTATGAATCCCACCCTCATTGCCAAAATGTACTGCTATGGATTTACAGCCTGTCTCACTGACACAGACTACTCAATAATTACCGTGGATTCTTTTGGATTTGTCTTAGGTAAATGAGACCTTTTATTAGAGGTGCTAAAATCTACAATGATTAAGATATATACAATGGTTAGCTAAATACACACAATGATTAGCTAGCTATATAAACAATCATTACATCACTGGTCTCTACATCTAAGCAATGCTAAGAGTTCTTAGACCAGGAAAAGAAGCAATAATACACTATACATACAACATCACTGGTCCTTACATCATCCAGGTTCTGAACATCAGCTGGGGGGGCAGTTCACAGCGAGAGCAAGGAGCTTTGACCAGGGACAAGTCCTCTGCGTGGTACGTCTACCCACAGATGAGCCCCCAATTTCACTGAAAGAAACTCCCCTTTTTATTAGGCTCAGAACTCATGTTCAGAGCTAAGGTACTGTGGGAACGTGGTCACATGTTTTCCAAGTCCAGGTGGCCAGGCTGAACTCCAAAAACAAGCACCATCCCCCTCTTCACATACCAAATTAATTAGAGCTGTGTCTTATCTTCTGCATTCCAACTTGTTTTCACACAATCAAAGTTAAACAATCATTTTTAAACAGAAATCCTTCTCATCAACAATACAGACCGCGAGTGCACTGGTCGGTCAAGACAGAGATGAAAAACAATCTTTAAAATTCATTTTTATTACAGGGCTTAATCCTGAATCCCTGTAAGAGGAATCATCGGTTAAATGGGGAGTAGCAAATGAAGAACTCTATCCAGAGGACAAGAAACATGCCTGGTTCACTGATGGCTCAGCTAAATACATAGGGGGAAAGCGTTACTGGAAAGCAGTATCATATAACCCTAGTGCCACTCAATTGTTAACTAATACTGGTGAGTATAAATTTACCTAATCTGACCAAATCAGAGAGAGAAGACTGGTGATAGAGCAGTGGACTGGGAATCAGGAGACCTAGAGGGGCATTTTCAATATGACGTCTGTCTGAATTTGGACATTTTACAAAAACATCCAAAATCTGATCAGAAAAGGTCATTTTCAACAACAACAAAAATGTCTATCCTTTCCTTTTGAAAATACTGTCTGGAAAAACATTTTGTGATTTGGATGATTATTTTTTGGGCCATTTTCGAACAAAAAACGTCCAAATGCAAAACGCACAAAATACACAGAAAATTCATAATAGAGTGAAACCATTCACATTTTCTAAGTATGGTAAAAGCTTTGTTGTAGTGTAAATCTCAAAGTGCATCACAGAGTCCACACAGGAGAGAAACCATTTGCATGTATAGAGTGTGCTAAAAGCTTTGGTGACAAGGTAAACCTTACAATGCACCAGAGAATACACACAGGAGTAAAACCATTTAGATGTTCTGAGTGTGGTAAAAGCTTTGGTTGGAAAGAAAGCCTCACACAGCATCAGAAAACCCACACAGGGATGAAACCATTTACATGCACTGAGAAGATAAAAGCTTCAGTTGTATTGGGACAGGTAATTAGGGAATGTACACTCTTGCTATGAAGTATGGAAAAATAACACTCTGGTATTTAGATATATGTAATGAGACCTCCTTTTCATCTATAGATCTGAATTCAAAGCCCAAATCTACTGATAAACAATAGACCCTAGGCTCAGATGTTATTAAAAAAAATAGAAAGCTTGGCATCAGGTAGAATACTGGAAAAGTGACATCCCAGGAAAGCAGTAGGGCATCCTTGGGGGCACTGCAGTGGACTTTATAAAATACTCCCAGGTACACATCTCACCATTGCTCCCTTACCTTGTCTGCTGAGCTCTCCACCCCCCCCCCCCCCACCCTCCCCAACTGTACACCACTACCATAGCCCTTACAGGTGAAGGGAGCATTAATATGTGGGTACAGTGGGTTTCTGGTGGGTTTTGGAGGACTCACAGTTTCTTCCACAAGTGTAACAGGTAGGGAGAGGTAGAAGCCTGGGTCCACCTGTCTGCAGTGCACTGCACCACTATTAGAGTACTCCAGGGACCTGCATGCTATTCTAATGGACCTGAGTTATAACATCAGAGGCTGGCAGTAATATTTTTAATCACATTTTTGGGGGTGGGAGGGGGGTTAGTGACCACTGGGGGAGTAAGGGCACCTTTTTGTGTGGAATGGAGGAATAGCCTAGTGGTTAGTGCAGCAGACTTTGATCCTGGGGTAGTGGGTTCAATTCCCACTGCAGCAATTAAAAAATAGGTCTAGCTCAAATCGTCTACATTTTAGTCCTGGATGAAGTTTTTGTTTTTGTTCCATTATGGTTGAAAAACATCTAATTCTTAGGAATGCCCAACTCCCACCTTAAACACGCCCCTGGCACACCCACTTGAAATTTAGATGCACTTCTGAAGGATTTCAGAGAAAAACGTCTAAAAAGAGTTTTTGAAAATACTGATTTTGACGTTTTTGTGAGAAAAATGTCCAAATGCAGACTTATGTCACTTTTTGGACATTTTTCTCTTTTGAAAATGAGCCTACTAGTAACTTCAGGAGCCATACAAATCTTTCAGCTTAAAAATTCTTCCCTGCAGACTGACCAACAAGTTGGCAGGACAGAATTTATCTAGTTAAGCCTGGGTAGAGCTGGAGGTACATAAGTACATAGGTGTGCTAGGGAAGCAGTTAAAAGCTATCCAGTTAAATCAGGCCACACAAGTAGTTGTCCAGATAAACTTAGGTAAATATATTCAGCAGACCAACATAACCAAATAAGTCTGCTGAGTATCTAATTCAAGTTAACTAGATAACTTAATCCAGCTAACTTTACCTTCTATGGTTTGCTATGGGGCTGATATTCAGCAGCCCAATATCTGGTTAAAGACTGATTGGTTCACCCAGGGGCCCTTTGACTAAGCTGCAGTAAAAGGGACCCTGCGCCAGTGGTGGCGGCTGTTATTGCTGTGCTGAGGCCCTTGTTACTGCAGTGGGTAAAAAGGCCAAAAAAAGAAATGGCCATGTGGTAAGATTGCACTTACTGCAATGCCATGGGGGGAGGGAAGCACCGCCACCTATTTGGTAAGGGCTCGTGCTAACCTGGTGGTAACCAGCCAGCAATTACTGCCGGGTAACCCCATGTGGAAATATTTTTCAAATATTTATGCTAGCGCCGGAAATGACGCGTGCAGGGGGTGGAACTACCACCAGTGCCCGCGTTGGGCCTGTGGTATTTCCGGATTGCCATGCGGTGAGCCCGTGGTGGGCTTATTGCCACTTAGTAAAAGGGCCCTGCAGTTTGCCCAGTTATCTTCCTCTCTGGTTCCCTTCAGGTCAGGGAAGATGAACATATAAATCAAGGGCATAGCCAAAACTTGATTTGGGGGGGGCCCAAGGGTGGACTGGGGGGGCAAGCATTTTCTCTCTCTCTCCCCCCCCCCCCCCCCCCTAGCCACTGCTGCTGCTGCATCATACCTTTGCTGATGGGAATGCTCAAACCCTGCCAGTTGAAATTCACCATTGAGGTCCCCACCTGTGCTGCTTGAACAGTGAGAAAGCTGGTGAGTGCTCTAGCCTCTGATGCGGACACTTGCATGCTCAGTTATGAACTCAGCATGCGTGGAAATGCCATCATCAGCAGCTTGAGCACCCTGCTGACTTCCTGCTGCTCAGACAGCATGGGCTGGGGTCCAGTAGTGAATCTCTTTCTACCACGTGCATTCCAGTGATGTCACTGGTCTGTCAAACAACGTGAGCCAGCCAGAAAATTGCTGTAAGTCTATAGAAATACATTAAACCTCTCCGACGGTATTCCCAATTTGGTGGGTGACAATGCCACGGTTGCTCTACGAAGGCATTGTAAAAGGGCTCCTAAAATCATTGATGTATTACTTCTTCCATTGGAAGATCTCACACCATGTCAAGTTTTATTACCTTCAATCCTAGACATTTTTGATATGTGCTATTTAGCTATTAAAAGATTACAAATCTCAGGCTACTCTGGGATAAGAATTTAGGGCAGTCTTGTTTTAGCTTCATGGAGTAGTCTGGTGAATGTCAACTTTAGTAAACAGGATAATGTTTTTCCATGGGTCAACATGGATCTAAGCCAGAGCCACAAGCCCATCCTCACTGCCATCCAATTATCTTTCCATGACTCAGGCTGGACACCTATGGGGATTTATTGCCTTAGTGTGAATAATGTTCCCATTCATTTCATCAAAACTACTCACAATATTGGACACACCCATCTGAGACAGATTGGAGGGGGCAGTTCAGCTCTTCAACACTCCAACTACAGTTGATGATCTTGTATCCCTCTTTGTGGCTGCCTCAAGTTTCACCCTTCAAAACCAGACAGGCTTTCCTAACAATATTTACTTGAAACAGCTGTATGTAGTGGAATTTTTGTTTCTTTTGGTGAAATTATATTTAGGATCTGAATTGAGCCATACATTCTAAGGGACAGATAAAAAAAAAAAAAATAAACTACAGTGGTAATTTCCAAGTGTTTTGCACACACAAATAATTTTGTACTTCCTTCAAAATGAAGCCTCCTACAGATGTTCTACATCATGTTTACTTTTTATAACGCTTGTATCTTCCCACGTTTCTTACACCAGCACAATACTGCATATACAAATAGTGCTCCATAAAAATAAAATTGGAATAGCAAAAGTATTGATTAACAAGACACATTATTTAGGCCATTGAGTCTAAGTTCTACAAGGATTCACAAAGAGGTAAGCAAAGAAACAGGCCTGGCTGTCGCTATCTATCTTGTCTATCTATGTCCCTTTCCTACTGCAATCCTGCAGACCTTCCCTACCCAGTTTTCAGTATAGGCTTCATTTTCCTCAGTGCTAATGATCCTCTATGATTATCTCAGGCTTTAGTCCTTACTCCTGGGGTTCACAAATCTGTCCACTAGGAATATGCCTGTGATAGATTTGCATATCAAGGAGGTAGTGCATGCAAATCAATCTCATGAATATTCATTGTGGACATCGTGAAAATCTGACTGGCTGAGGTTCCCCCAGAACTGGTTGGGAATCACTGCTTTACTCCCTTGACAGCAAAGGATCCTCTATGGTTATCCCAGATTTTCCTAAATTCCCATGCCAGAAGCATCCTGAATCCTTGGGTATTCTCTTTATAATTCTTGAAAACTTTTATGCTAGAAATGTATCTCTTAAGTACTGTCATCCAGTATGAAATGCCCCCAGATACTCCTCTGCAGTGTAACACTGCAGGGAAAGCTATCATATAGTTTAAAAGGGTGCTTATACCAGCCTGGTAGAGGAGTAGATATACTGGACTCTAAGGGATGCTGAAGTCATAGGCTCATAGGGTTTGGTGATGAGCAGGAGCATAGCTAGCATTAAGTTCACAGTATGACTGGCAAAATGCTCAGGGCTGCCCAATAGGGGCTACCTGAAGTTACACCTCCTCCCCCGCCTGCACTCTGGTCTGACATTGCACTAGCTTTCCACTGTGGCCAGTCCGCCACATGTGGCAGAGAGAGCACTGAAACCTGCTTCTCTGGCCAGTGGGACCTATCCTAAGCATTTTCCACCTCTCTGATGAAACTTCCTGTGGAAGGATGTGCACAGGAAAGGCCCCACTGGTCAGAGAGGCAGGTTTCAAAGCTCTCTTTGCTGTATGCAGAGGATTGGTGGCAGGAGAGAGCTGGTGCAATGCTGTACCCTCATGGCTGTGGGAGGGAGGAGAGGGGGGACAGGAAGGGAAATATGCTGGACTAGGGCATGGGCGAGGAGCAGCAGGGATGGAGAGATGCCAAACCTGTCGGTGGGGGTGGAGCAGGGAGAGATCTGGAGCAAAGGGGAGGGGGAAGAGCGGGGACAGGTGCTGGACTGCAGTGGGGGTGGGGAACAGAGAGAGAGGGGGGGAGAGTGAAACTTTAGACCATAGGGGGTCAGGTGGTACAGAAAGAAGGGAAACTGGACATGGGGAGGGACAGGGACACAGAAGAGGTGCTGACCCTAAAGGGAACATAGGAACAGGGGAAGAGAAGCTGCAGATGCTAGACTGTGGTGCTGGGGAGGGAGCAGAGGGAGAGAGGGGGACAGATGCTGAACCCACAAAGGGAGGGACAGAGAGATGCCAGACTACGGAGGGTCAGGGAGTGCAGGATGAAGGGAAGCTGGACATGAGAGGGATAGGGACACAGAAGAGATGCTAGCCCTAGAGAGAACATAGACATAGGGACAGGGACACAGAGGGGCAATACTGGACACAAGGCAAGGGATAGGGATACAGAGAAGAGATACTGAACATGAGGGGAGGATAGGGACAGGGATACAGAGGGGGTGACACTGGACGTGATGGATAGAGACACACAGAAAAGATAAATGCTAGACATTGAAAGAAGAAATATCAAAGGAACAGGAGACATTGAAGAAAAGCAGAACAAAGATACTAGAACCAAAGCAATGCTAAGTCAACAAAAGTAGAAGAAAAGTATTTTATTCTGAATTTATTAATTGTAATATGTCAGATTTGGGAAATGTGTATCCTCCCTCTCCTCCCCTTGTCCCCATTACCTTGGGAACAATGGTGTTATAGGGGGTCCATCTCAATTTTTTTGCCCAGACCCATTCAGTCCTAGTTATGCCACTGGTGATGATGTGCACCATTTTAGAAATGACACTCAAATTGTTTATTTAGAGGTCCAGATCTGGACATCTCAAGTTCCACTAGTATTTTAGAACAGGATCTACTAGTGTAAAACATGTTCTAAGATACATAGAGAAATGGACATGTTGGTTGCATGAGGCATAAACATCTATTTTAGAAATAAAACATCCAAGAGTCAAAATGGACATATAAATGTTTACGTGCCAGAACATATTGATTATCTTAACCAATTTACTAATAAAGGGCATCATGCATGGCCAATGCTCAGAAAGAAGCTACTCTTTGATCCTGTAAATGGGTTTTGTGGTAGTTTTTCGGTTATCCATTTTGGTATACCCGGTTTGACAGGGAAGGTTGTGCAGCAGCACCCTGTATGTGATTAGTTCAGTTAGCAGGATGTTAACTGTTTGTCAATTTGATCTACACGATCATTTTCTGTATTGGAAATCAATAGACCCCTGACGCAGGCCTTTACGGCTGAAACACGATTCGTGTCTGGTTGTTTTTATTGATTTGAAATAAAGACCTTGTTTAAGGAAACACCACTTGTGAGAGGACTCTTTTGGATCCACTGTTTGTTTTGGCTTTTGTGGTAGTTTGCCTGTTTCCACATATGCTGCAAACATTAGTGCATTCAGGGCCACCAAGAGAAAAAGTTGGGCCTAGGGCAAACAATCTTAAGGGCCCTGCTGTCACCCTTGCCCCCACCTCTGTGGTCTGCCATCTCTGTCCCTCTCCCCCTTGCCTGCTTACTGGCATCTCCCTCACTGCACAGGCTGGCATCCTTTACCCTCCCCCCCCCTGCGGACTGGTATCGCTGTCATCCTTCCCTCCTCCCCTTCGGTGGTCCTCCATTGTTTCTGCGGGCTGCTGGCAGTGTCAGTAAGGAGAGCAAGTTGCCTCTGGATGGCCCTGGAAGTGTTCCCTCTGCTGTGTCTTACCTATGCGGACACAGGAAGTTATGTCAGAGGAGGCAGGACACAGCAGAGGGAATACTTCCAGGGCCAGCCAGAGGCAGCTTGCTCTCCTTATTAACATTGCCAGCAGCCCACAGAAATGATGGAGGACTGTTGAAGGGGAGGAGAGACGGACAACAGTGATATCAGACTGAGAAGGACACGTCTAGGTTTTTATGGCCGGCGCTGGGCCTTCCTTGGAGGTCCAGCCTTTGGCCTCTCTTGGTGGCCCTGAGCGCATTACAGTTACTGCATGCTAACTGGCTAATGAAAGTTACTGCAGGAGCACTTAGTGCCTGCTAAAAGGAGGTGGTAAGTGCTCCCATGTTAACTGTGACCAGGTTCCGCACGCCGATTACCTCTGGGTGCTGTGTAAAATTTGCAGTTACCTCACAGCATAGTCTTGCATTAAACCATGGTAACTACAAATTTTATCTGATTTAATAAAAGAGCTTCCTAACTTTTTAATGCTGTAAACCGCATAGCTGCCCTTGCCAGCCACCTTGCAATATAACAAGCTTGATAAATAAATCAAATCAAATAAATTTTTATTTTTCCTACAGCTGTCACACAACCTGTATCCCTTGCCAGTTTGGGTATCAAGGGGAGGGGTTTCATCCCCTAATCCCTGTAGTAGAATGTTGGTCAACTATGAGCACTTTTTCTGAAATCTAGACAACCTAGGTAGCAAGTGTAAATCCCAAAATCATAAGAGCATAAGCGTTGTCATACTGGGACAGGCCAAAGGTCCATCAAACCCAGTATCCTGTTTCCAACAGTGGCCAATCCAGGTCACAAATACCTGGCAAGATCCAAGAAACGTAAAACAGATTTTATGCTGTTTATCCTAGAAATAAGCAGTGATTTTCCCAAGTCCATCTTAGTAATGGATTATGGGCTTTTCTTTTAGGAAATTAGCCAAACCTGTTTTTAAAACCCGTTAAGCTAACTGCGTTTACCACATTCTCTGTCAATGAGTTCCAGAACCCACATTGATTGAAGAAATATTTTCTCTGGTTTGTTTTAAATTTACTACTTAGTAGCTTCATTGCATGCCCCCTAGTCCTAGTATTTTTGGAGAGAGTAATCAAGCGATTCACGTCTACTTGATCCACTTCATTCAGTATTTTATAGACCTCTATCATATCTCCCCTCAGCTGTCTGTAAGCTAAGCTTTAGTAAAAGGATCCCTGAGTGACTAACCAAGTCTCTCAGGTGGCAACTCCAGTGTGCTTCATTCCAGTATCTCTTGTTAGGTCATAACAAATATTTCCAAGCTTTTGCTTTGTAGTTGTTTTTCTGAAAGTCCCTTTCTTTTCTTTACAGTAGTTCCTATTTGGCAAACCCCAAATATTTCCTAGTATTCATCCTCCTCATACCAAAAGGCATTTGGGCGAATTGAAGCTTTAAGTTGCCCTTGAGTTTAAAATGAGAGAACTTCCCTGGGGGGGGGGGGGGGGGGGGGGGGGGGGGGGGGGGGGGGGGGGGGGGAGGGAGGGGGACTGCTTCACACAAACTGTCCTGTAGATCTTTTACTGAATTCTTAAATGTAGCCTTTCAGAGGCAAATGTTCCACAGCATATTTTGCACAAGATTTTGCAGTGGCTTCCTGGGGAACATGATACCTTTTTTAAATTACTGATATAGCATGGACAAAACAGTAAGGGTCCTGTTTACTAAGCAGCGCTAAGGGTGCGTTAGCATTTTTTACACATGCTAATGATTAGCACGCGTTAAACACTAACAGGGGCATAATCGAAAGAGAAGGACGCCCATCTTCCAACACAAATCGGGAGATGGGCATCCTTCTTTCAGGGTCGCCCAAATCGGCATAATCGAAAGCCGAATTTGGGCATCCTTAACTGCTTTCCGTCGCGGGGACCACCAAAGTTCACGGGAGCATGTCGGCAGTGTACCGAAGGTGGGACGGAGACGAGCTTAAGAGATGGGCGTCCTCGGCCGATAATGGAAAAAAGAAGGGTGTCCCTGACGAGCATTTGGCCGACTTGGTCCAATTTTTTTCATGACCATGCCTCGAAAAGGTGCCCGAACTGACCAGATGACCACCGGAGGAAATCGGGAATGACCTCCCCTTACTCCCCCAGTGGTCACCAACCCCCTCCCACCCCCCAAAAAAACATTAAAAAACATTTTTTCCAGCCTCTATGTCAGCCACAAATGTCATACCCAGCTCCATCACAGCAGTCTGCAGGTCCCTGGAGCAGTTGTAGTGGGTGCAGTGTACTTCAGGCAGGCGGACCCAGGCCCAACCCCCCTACCTGTTACACTTGTGGTGGTAAATGTGAGCCCTCCAAAACCCACCTGAAACCCACTGTACCCACATGTAGGTGCCCACCTTCACCCCTTAGAGCTATGGTAGTGCTGTACAGTTGTGGGGAGTGGGTTTTGGGGGGGGTTGGGGGGCTCAGCACCCAAGGTAAGGGAGGTATGCACCTGGGAGCAATTTGTGAAGTACACTGCAGTGCCCCCTAGGGTGCCCAGTTGGTGTCCTGGCATGTGAGGGGGATCAGTGCACTATGAATGCTGGCTCCTCACACGACCAAATGGCTTACATTTGGTTGTTTTTGAGATGGGCGTCCTCAGTTTCCATTATTGGCGAAAACCGAGATCGCCCATCTCTAAGGTTGACCATCTCAACATTTAGGTCGACCATCTCTAAGGTGGACCTAAATGTTGAGATTTGGGCGTCCCCGACCATATTATTGAAACAAAAGATGGACGCCCATCTTGTTTTGATAATACAGGATGCCCCGCACCTTCGCGGGGACGTCTTCAGAGATGGGCACCATTAGAGATGGGCGTCCCCATTCGAAAATGCCCCTCCAAGTCACCCATAGAATATGGGTGACTAGCATTTAGCGCACGCTAGAAACACCAGCGTGGCTTAGTAAACAGGGCCTATAGGGTCTTAAAACTGTACTGGTGCAGGCCTTGTCCAATATTTTTTTTTTTTTTTTAAATCTTGCTGTGAACAGATGCTTAAATTTAACAAAACCAAGATGGCACAACTCAAACACTGTGATGCAATGTTGTTTCCTCAGGAACAGTGGAAGGGGTCTAGGGTGTTGAAATGTTCCAGCACACCAGGTATTGAGTCTGTGAAAGCAGCTTCCTCTCCAGGCACAATAATAATTAGCTACATTTAAACATAAAGCCTTCCACTTTCCAAGTCAGGTGGTGTTTTGTGTAAAGCCTGATAAAATAATTATAGTAACAGTTCAAAGAACAAAACAGACATTGGCATGGATTGGAAGTACCATTTTACATAAGATAGAAAGTGAAGGAAAAAGTTTGTAATATTACCATGTGACAGAATGTATGCCAATACTGCAACTTTTTAACTGCTCACTGACATAAAAACTCAACCTGTTTTCCTCTAGTAGTGTAAAATTCATCTCCTTTGGTTACTGGTTACTGTCTTTGGAAATAATTGAGGTTAATATGTAGCTTCAGCCCTCATTCTGACGTAGAAGAGCAGTAGTGAAAGATTTTACTGTGTTTCATTACTGAGTTTGCAGGAAAGCATGGGATTAGCACAGATTTGAAACATGAGCTTGAACACCTTCTCAAAGCTTCAAACTCCCTGGTATCCAGTTGTGTGCCTCTTGGAAACAATTCAGCCCCCCACATCCATCTTCCAAATATTTATGTTTATTTCTTTACTTGATATACTGCCTTTACATTAATAAAAAAAGGGGGCAAAACCCCCATAAATAAAAAGAAAGAGGGCAAGCATAACAGAGATGTAAAACATACACCATACTACTACTACTACTACAAATCATTTCTATAGCATTACCAGTCGTACGCAGCGCTTCACAAAAAAAGTTTTTTCAAGAGTAAAATTAAAAAGAAATACTGTTCCTCTCATAGTCAGTGCTGGTCTTGTTAGTCTAGAGGTGGTGCCATAGGCCAGACTAAAGAAATGAGCTTTGAGAGAAGCTTTAAACCTAGGTATCATGTTTCAGGGTAGTGAACCCCTTGGGCCATGATGGCAGGGCCAACTGTGGCAGACAGATCACCTCCAAGGCCTACACAGAGAGATGAAAGCAGGAAGCTGGTATGGCTGGAATTCTGGGGCTAGGCCAGGCAGGAACTCAGGAGCAGGACTTCAGTGGGCACAAGGCTTAGGCAGGAACCAGGAACAAGGCTCAGTTTGACAGGAATCAGGAACAAGGCTTGATTTTAGCAGGAACCAGGGCTTAAACAGGAACCAGAAGCAAGGTTTGGTTTTATCAGGAACCAGGAACACAGCTTGACAGGAACCAGAAGCAAGGCTTGGCAGGAAGCAGGAGCGCAGCTTGGCAGGAACTGGGAGTGCAGCTTGGCAGTAACTAGGAGCACAGCTTGGCCGGAACCAGGAGCAGGGATTGGCAGG
This sequence comes from Microcaecilia unicolor, assembly GCF_901765095.1. NCBI lineage: Eukaryota > Metazoa > Chordata > Amphibia > Gymnophiona > Siphonopidae > Microcaecilia > Microcaecilia unicolor. Next base: position 293,348,123 of record NC_044034.1, on the reverse strand, counting down.
AATGAGGCTAACAGGAACAAGGCTAACATGTTGCAAAGGCATTGAAAAGTGGGGCTGAGCTTCTTTAAAAGTGCTCAGGCCCCAATGACACTCAGGCATGCCCTTCCCCAATGTCAGCCTAGATCTGAGCCGTGGCGTGTGCCCCAGAAGGAGGTCGTGCACAGGTGCAGAAAGAAGCCACGACTGGATTATGCTGGGGTCAGGGTGAAGTCACAGTAAGACCATGGCGCTAGAGAGGGAAAGTTCAGATCTCAGGGAAGAGTGGGAGGTCATTTCAAAGTTTGGGGGCCAAAAAGAAGAAGGCAGTGGTCCTAGTCGATTCATAGTGGGCAAACTGGGGGAGGGTAGGACTAGGTGGTGCCCATCTATGGAATGGGCTGAGGTGTAGGGAATAATGACAGACAAAAATAAGGGGAGAACCAGAGTGAAGAACTTTGTGGGTGAGAACAAAGATCTTGAACTAGGACCTGAAGAAGGTAGGAAGCAAGTGTAACTGGAGGAACAGGGGAAAGACATGATCATAACTTTTAGCATGTAGTAGAAGACAGGCAGAAGAGTTCTGAAGGGCTCGGAGATGGCATTGATGAGTCTGAGTAATGCTGGCATATGCAGGATTGCAGTAGTATAGGCAGGATATAATGAAAGCAAGGAATAAAGTATGCGTTACCGGAAAGTCAAGGAGTTTGTGTATTGAACACAGACGACATAACCAGAAGAAACCTAACTTAACCACGCGAGAAACCTGATGTTCAAATGAAAGATGAGAGTTGAAAATAACTCCCATATATTAGAAGAAAGAGACTGGTGTAACAAGGCGGTTAAAGAACGAGACAGGAATAGAAGAAGTGAAGTGTGGACCTTTAATCCAGAAAGAGTGCTCTTACTAGCATTAAGGATAAGCCTGTGGTTAAGGAGCAAATCAGAAAGGGCATTCAGAGTAGTGTGCAAAAGACCAAGATCAGGGGCATAGAAAGTGGTGGGATAAATAAGCAGAATGTCATCAGTGTAAAAGAAGAAGCAAATGCTACAGTCTTGGAGAAGAGTGGCTAGTGGGCTCAAGAAAATGTTGAAGAGAAGCGGGAAGAGGACAGAACCTTGGGAGATAAAGCAATAAGAGAAAACAAACTGCAGTCTGAGGCTCTTTGTTCTAAAGTATTTATTTATTTATTGCATTTGTATCCCACATTATCCCACCTCTTTGCAGGCTCAATGTGGCTTACAATTCATCATGGATACTGGAAGTAGAAGAGAATATACATTTGGTTTACAGAGGGTTATGTGTTAAATGGTGGTGAAATACATAATAGTACTAAAGCAGCAGACATTATAAGACAATACTGGACGTTTTAAAGATTATACAGTTACACATGTTGATCTTTGTGATATATCTTGTTGAAGAGATAGGTTTTCAGTAGTTTTCGGAAATTGGTCAGTTCATAAGTCGTTTTCAGGTTCCATGGCAACACGTTCCAGAGCTGCGTGCTTGTATAGGAAAAGGTAGATACGTGCATCAATTTGTATTTCAGACCTTTACACTTGGGAGGATGAAGATTAAGGAAAGTGCGAGAAGATTTTTTTGCGTTCCTTGGTGGTAATTCTATTAGGTTTGACATGTAGGCTGGGGCGTTACCATGGATTATTTTATGGACTAGGGTGCAGAGTTTGAATGTGATGCGTTTTTTTAGTGGAAGCCAGTGTAGTTTTTCTCGTAGGGGTTTCGCGCTTTCGTATTTTGATGAGCCGAATATTAGTCTGGCTGCCGTGTTCTGGGCCGTTTGGAGTTTTTTAAGTATTTGCTCTTTGCAACCGGCGTAGAGTGAGTTACAGTAGTCCAGATGACTGAGTACCAATGATTGTACCAGATTACGGAAGACAGTCCTTGGAAAAAATGCTCTAACTCTTTTTAGTTTCCACATTGAATGAAACATCTTTTTAGTTATGTTTTTTGCATGATTCTCAAGTGTTAGGTGTCGATCAATGGTGACTCCAAGAATTTTTAGGGTGTCCAAAACTGGTAGATTTAGTTTCGGTATGTTAATAGTAGTAAATTTATTCTTATTGTATTGCGAGGTGAGTACTAGACATTGGGTTTTCTCTGCATTAAGTTTAAACTGAAATGCATCTGCCAAGGAATTCATGATGTGCAGGCTTTGCGTGATTTCATTGGAGATTTCTCTTAGATCCTGTTTGAATGGGATGAAGATCGTTACATCATCAGCATATACAGTGGTGGAAATAAGTATTTGATCCCTTGCTGATTTTGTAAGTTTGCCCACTGACAAAGACATGAGCAGCCCATAATTGAAGGGTAGGTTATTGGTAACAGTGAGAGATAGCACATCACAAATTAAATCCGGAAAATCACATTGTGGAAAGTATATGAATTTATTTGCATTCTGCAGAGGGAAATAAGTATTTGATCCCCCACCAACCAGTAAGAGATCTGGCCCCTACAGACCAGGTAGATGCTCCAAATCAACTCGTTACCTGCATGACAGACAGCTGTCGGCAATGGTCACCTGTATGAAAGACACCTGTCCACAGACTCAGTGAATCAGTCAGACTCTAACCTCTACAAAATGGCCAAGAGCAAGGAGCTGTCTAAGGATGTCAGGGACAAGATCATACACCTGCACAAGGCTGGAATGGGCTACAAAACCATCAGTAAGACGCTGGGCGAGAAGGAGACAACTGTTGGTGCCATAGTAAGAAAATGGAAGAAGTACAAAATGACTGTCAATCGACAAAGATCTGGGGCTCCACGCAAAATCTCACCTCGTGGGGTATCCTTGATCATGAGGAAGGTTAGAAATCAGCCTACAACTACAAGGGGGGAACTTGTCAATGATCTCAAGGCAGCTGGGACCACTGTCACCACGAAAACCATTGGTAACACATTACGACATAACGGATTGCAATGCTGCAGTGCCCGCAAGGTCCCCCTGCTCCGGAAGGCACATGTGACGGCCCGTCTGAAGTTTGCCAGTGAACACCTGGATGATGCCGAGAGTGATTGGGAGAAGGTGCTGTGGTCAGATGAGACAAAAATTGAGCTCTTTGGCATGAACTCAACTCGCCGTGTTTGGAGGAAGAGAAATGCTGCCTATGACCCAAAGAACACCGTCCCCACTGTCAAGCATGGAGGTGGAAATGTTATGTTTTGGGGGTGTTTCTCTGCTAAGGGCACAGGACTACTTCACCGCATCAATGGGAGAATGGATGGGGCCATGTACCGTACAATTCTGAGTGACAACCTCCTTCCCTCCGCCAGGGCCTTAAAAATGAGTCGTGGCTGGGTCTTCCAGCACGACAATGACCCAAAACATACAGCCAAGGCAACAAAGGAGTGGCTCAGGAAGAAGCACATTAGGGTCATGGAGTGGCCTAGCCAGTCACCAGACCTTAATCCCATTGAAAACTTATGGAGGGAGCTGAAGCTGCGAGTTGCCAAGCGACAGCCCAGAACTCTTAATGATTTAGAGATGATCTGCAAAGAGGAGTGGACCAAAATTCCTCCTGACATGTGTGCAAACCTCATCATCAACTACAGAAGACGTCTGACCGCTGTGCTTGCCAACAAGGGTTTTGCCACCAAGTATTAGGTCTTGTTTGCCAGAGGGATTAAATACTTATTTCCCTCTGCAGAATGCAAATAAATTCATATACTTTCCACAATGTGATTTTCCGGATTTAATTTGTGATGTGCTATCTCTCACTGTTACCAATAACCTACCCTTCAATTATGGGCTGCTCATGTCTTTGTCAGTGGGCAAACTTACAAAATCAGCAAGGGATCAAATACTTATTTCCACCACTGTATATATGGGTTTAGGTTCTGATTCGATAGTAGTTTGGCCAAGGGTGTCATCATTAGGTTGAATATGGTTGGTGAGAGGGGGGATCCCTGTGGAACTCCGCATTCAGGTGTCCATGTAGCTGATGTGGTCGAATTTGATGTCACTTGATATGAGCGTGAGGTTAGGAACCCCTTGAACCAATTGAGAATGTTACCTCCGATTCCGAAGTATTCGAGGATGTGTAGTAAAATTCCATGGTCAACCATGTCAAATGCGCTTGACATGTCGAATTGTAACAGTAGAATATTATTGCCGTTTGCTATCAGTTGTTTGAGTTTGGTCATGAGCATGACTAGTACGGTTTCGGTGCTTTGATTAGAGCGAAATCCTGACTGGGAGTCGTGTAAAATTGAGAACTTGTCTACATAATCCGTAAGTTGATTGGTTACCAAGCCTTCTGTTATTTTGGTAATTAAGGGAATAGATGCTACTGGTCTATAGTTCGTTAGTTCATTAGCATTTTTCTTTGCATCCTTGGGTATAAGGGGGAGTAAAATATTACTTTTCTCTCTTGGGAAGAGTCCATTTTGTAGCATAAAGTTCACGTGGTTTGTTAGGTCCGTTATAAATTGTTGAGGGGCCGACTTCATGAGGTTGTTTGGGCATATGTCTAATTTGCAGTGAGATTTGGCGAATCTTTTAAGTGTTTGTGAGATGAGAACTTCCGGTAGAATTGTGAATTCGGTCCAGATCCTGTCAACTGGATAAATTCCAGGGTCTGGGTCTAGGCAGTCTAGGATTATGGTGTATTCGATGGGGCTGGCAGGTATTTTGAGTCGTAGTTGTATGATTTTCTCCTTGAAGTACTTCGCCAAGTCATCAGCTCCTGGTGTGTCTTTGCTGTTGTTGGTGACTGGAGTGGTGTCCAGAAGTTTATTCACGAGTTGGAAGAGTTTGTGTGTGTCTTTGTAATTTGGTCCAATTTCAGTTTTGTAGTATTGTCTTTTGGTTTGTCTTATGGTATATTTATATTTCCTTCGGAGTTGCTTCCAAGCGTTAAGTGTGGGCTCGTCTTTCTTTTTGTTCCACGCATGTTCTAGTTTCCTGACTTGTGTTTTGAGTTTTTTCAGTTCTTCGTTGAACCTTGGTATTGAGTTCTTTCTGTGCGAGGTTCTGGTTTGGATTGGGGCAATGTTATCTAGTATTAATTTACATCTGTTATCCCATATTGAGAGGAATTGGATTGTGTCTGTTTCTATTGTCCATTCGTCATTGTAGATCTGTTGCCAGAATTTAACCGGATCGAGTTTTCCTCTTGTGGTGTAAGTCTTTCGTAATTGTTTGTTAGGTGAGTCTTTCATTCTCCATTGGAGGGTAATATGTGCTTTGTAATGGTCTGACCACAGTATAGGTGACCATTTAGTGTATGTTAATTTAAGGTTTGCGTCGTGGTCAAATTTGTGTGTTATGATTTTTTTTTGTTACATTTGTACCCCGCGCTTTCCCACTCATGGCAGGTTCAATGCGGCTTACATGGGGCAATGGAGGGTTAAGTGACTTGCCCAGAGTCACAAGGAGCTGCCTGTGCCTGAAGTGGGAATCGAACTCAGTTCCTCAGTTCCCCAGGACCAAAGTCCACCACTCTAACCACTAGTCCACTCCTCCTGGTTAATGTATGTCCTTTTTTTTGTGTTGGTTGCGTATTTGGTCCTTGTAAATCCCATAGTTGTAAGAACTCTTTGCAGTCTTGGGTGCTTGTTTTGATGAGATCTTCCATGTGTAGGTTAATATCTCCTATTATGATGAGGTTAGAGGAAGAGATACAGGTGTTCGAGATAAAGTCCATGAAGTGTGTTTGGCAGTCTCGCCAGTTGCTTGGTGGTCTGTAAAATATGACTGCGTTAAGGTGTTCCTGCTATTTTGGGTGACTGATTCTTATGGAGGCGATTTCTAGTTGTGGCATTATGGATTCAGCATTGTTTGTGATGTTAAACTCAGATTTGTATATTATAGCTATTCCTCCTCCTCAAGTAGACTCTTGAAATAAAGAAAAAGAGAGAGAGAGAGAGAGAAAAGAGGCACCTCACCTTTGAAAACATCTCTCCAAACCATTAATCCTGTGTTTGGGAGCTAAACCTGCTGGACCATCGGAGGTGAACAAATGAATGATAACAAGAGTTAAAGCCTAGTGCTAGTTCACTTGTCTTTCTGCCTGTTACTCCGTGTTCAGTGTATGCTGTATGCAGTCTGTGCTTGAAGAGGAAGTGCAGATTTCAGAAGCATGTAAGCATGAGGCTGAAACCATACCCAATATACCCAGGTTTAGGAGTGAGGTTCATTACTGTCATAGTACTAACCCATTTGGAGACATTAGCCCTGAGGCTCTGTGACTGCTCCATCAATAAAAATGTAATTACAGGGAGACATTGTTTTCTTTTTCTTTCTGGAGGTCCATTACAGTGTCTTTTGTCTCAGGGCTGAGGAAGACCAGAGTTCAAGGCTTGTGCATGCTTGAAGAGTCACATTTAAAATCTAGGTTTTTGAGATAAAAGGCCAGGCAGTGGAACACTTTTTTGGGGGAGGGAGTGGCCTAGTGGTTAGAGCACCAGTCTTGACATCTAGAGGTGGCTGGTTTAAATCCCACTGCTGCTCCTTGAGATCTTGGGCAAATCACCCAACCCTTAGGTACAAAATTAGATTGTAAGCCCTCCAGAGGCAGAGAAATACCCAGTGTACCTGAATGTAATTCACCTTGAGCTACTACTGAAAAAGGTGTGAGCAAAAATCCAAATAAATAAATCCTAAATAAAACCTACCTCAAAGATTCCCTAGTTGCTGATTCAGTGGAAAGCAAAATTGTAGTTGGGACTTGGTCCTATTGGCCCACCAAGATCCACTCCCTTGCACTACAACATATTAAGTTTCTTCTCATGTTGCTTCAGTGAAGGGTATCTTAGCCCACACGTAAAGCAGTGTTACCACGCATCTTTTTTTTTTTACACAATTGCACCTGTGGTTGAACCAAATGCAACCATTACAACTTCCCTTTGTATATGTAAGTTGTATCTCATACCGGAGAACAAGGAAGTAAGTTAGATTTCAGAAAACATCACCCTCATAGCTACTTGAGTCACTATCAGCCCAAGAGGCTGCAAAAAAAAAAAATTTAAAAAGACCTTGGCGCTTCCCTACATGGGTTTTTCTCATGCACTATGGTTATTTTTTTCTGTAGCCGTAAAAACGACCTTTTTGTATTTTTATGTATTTTTTGTATTAATGGCCATGTGCTTATGTTGCTGTTAGCATGCGACCATTAAAAAATATTACCATGTGAGCACTTACTGCCCCCCATTTTATAGGTGATCAGGGCTTTTGCGGTATCAGTGTGTTAATGTAGCTGCACTAATTGGTTAGCGCAGGAATGCTCACTTTTCCCCCCTACATACCTTCTCCAAAAAAATAAAAATATTTTTAGTGCACACAGATTTGACAGTTACCACAGGACGCCTGAGCATGGCCTGCAGAATACCATTTTCAACCATGTTAGCAGCTAACATAGCTTAGTAAAAGTGCCCCTAAGTAAATCAGGATGCTACAGGCTTAATTGTCATAGCAGACTGAGTATATAAGTGTGCATTGTCAAAGACTTGTGAGCGTTTTCACTCAGGTAAAATTAAAGTTAACCTACCTAAATCCTTCATGCCTGATTAAACGGAATAGCAGTTAAATTGAATTTGAACTGCCTGACCGTAAGTATATATATTTACAATATACTGTATCCTTGGCTGAATAGAAGAGAGGCATTTGGACGCATGTTTTAAAACCCCTGTAATTGTTTGATGAAGAGGTCAGTGCCCATCTTAAGTTTCTTTAATTTGTGATCAAGCAGATGGTATAGTGGATGGGGGAGGGGTAAAAGCATTCAAAAACAAGGGTGGCCAAATTCTCTCTTGTGTCATCTCTGCTGTACCTTTGTCAAAACCTAAAATTACTTTTCAACATTTTAGGAGCTGTGCTTCCAACTAGTCTGTATATATTTGAAGGCTATGTATCTACAAACTTCTTCACAGGCACAATTTGCAAGTATGCAGCCGTAACGTATGTGTGCACTAGAGACCCAGTCTATGCATATTCATCTTCAGTACACTTCGTGGATATCCTTAAAATCCAGTTGGCTATATAGAGTCACCAGGATGGGTTCGGGAAGTCTGGCCATATATCCCTGGATTCTATGTAGTGTGCCTAGTGATCTGTGCTGAAATCCAAGCATATTCTGTAACAAACATGCATAACTTACTTGTCTTAACAAGCCAATCAACATTGATAACAGCACTTAACAAGCAATAATGAGCACTAATTGGCAATAATTAGAATTTACACGCACAACTCTCTAACCTTAGGTGAAAATGTTTTCCGCACTGATAGTTTAGGTGCCATATATAGAATCCCCTCACAGGGGGTAATTCTGAACAGATTGTCTCAATTTAGGCACCTAAAGTGTGTGTGTTATGCATGACTTCTGTAACAGTAATTAAGCATGTAATTCACATGATAGAACACTAGCATAAGTCTGCATTTATGCATGCAACGTTAGGCATAAAGACTTACACTAGCTCTATGGAAAGCAAAAATGCTCACACCTAAATGCAGCGTAATCACCAGTATTCCAAGTTTCCAAAACCTTGGCGCATAAGTGCTTGGAGATACAGTCAGGGGCATAGCCAGGCAACAGATTTTGGGTGGGCCTAGGCAAGAAGTGGGTGGGCACCAAATGTTCTCCCCCACCACCACAAAAAAAGACATCTCAGCTGGAAGAAAAATGCTTCTTTCCACCTTGGCAGTCTGCAGCAGGCATGCGCTGAAAACTGAACATGCATAGGTGCCAGTATTGTGGAGAGTAGCGTTTTCATTACCATCAGGGGCAAGTCTTCAGCTGGTAGAGCTTGGGATCTCCACCAGCTACCGTTAAACGTGTGCTGCTGTTGGGTGGGCCTCAGCCCTAAGTGGATGGGCCCTGGCCCACCCAGGCCCACCTGTGGCTACGCCACTGGATACAGTGCTTAGAACAGATCCAGAACTGTAGGTGAGATCTCGTATTTATGACAATAGCATTATTAGAGTGCAATAAAATACATACTGTAGGAGCTAGAAATGCCTGAAGAAGGATGTGATCTTCTCATCTGGCATTAACTATTCCACTGAGAGACTGTCCTTGACAGGTAGGGTTCAATATTGCTGTTATAAAATAATCTGTTAATGTGCTGAACACACATTTCTTCTAACACAAAAGAAGCAATACAAGCAAAGGAAGTACATAGTCCATGAGCAAGTAATTGTGTCTAGAAAAAATGGACAATTGAGTAAGACAGGAAGAAAAGAGCTGTTCTTGTTTTTCAGTCACATTTTAAGATATGGTATTGTATGTATAACACATACCAGTTACTCTTTATGTATCCTTGCAGGGTCTTTTAAGTGCCTGGTCTATAATTTACCAAATCCTTGGAAGCAGGCCTGTTAGCAAGAGCATAGTTAATGATCTCATACACATGGATCTGAGAAAATTAACCTGGATCTCTCAGGAAGAGAGGGTGAGCAAGTGGGGGGAGGGGGGTCAAGCCAAGAGTCTGTGATGCAAGGGCCAGAGAGAGGAGATGAGCCTGAGGGAATCGAAGGGTAAGTTTGACAATGAGGATAAGAGGCGGCAGATAGGAAGGGGGGGGGGGAGGATAACAGCGGTAAGGGAAGAGAAGGAAAGGAATTGGGAATGATCATTAGTTGGCAGAAAACCAGCACTTATAAGTTCTGCCATGGCTGCTACTGCAAAAACCTCAGTGGGACATCACCTGTCACCATAGGAGCTAACTTTTGAAAATTATTGGTGGTGCTAAGCCCAATGGAAATTACCCCTCCCCGGACACATATAAGGAATTTTCTCAATATTAGGGGTGCTCAAGCACCTATAGCACCCACAGAGTTGGCTCCTATGCCTGTCACCACCTGTGACAGCAGTACTGGCAGAAAACACTGCAAGTGATCTGCCATGTTCCACCCCCTGCGATGTTCCTGACATCGGAGGAGGCAGGATGCAGCGGAGCTGCCTCTGCATGTGCATTGGCAGGACAAGCACCAAACTCTCTTGCAGTTTTTTTGTGGAGATGCTGCGTGTCGGCAGCCAAAAAAAGCAAACAGGATGCTAGGAATTAATAGGAAAAGGATGCAAAATGAGAACAAGAATATTATAATGCCTCCGTGGTGCGACCTTACCTTGAGAATTGCAATCAGTTCTGGTCGCCGTTTCTGTTAAAAAAAGATTTAATGGAATTAGAAAGGGTTCAAAGAAGAGCGATCAAAATGAGAAAGGGGATGGAACTCCTCTTATTTGGATGGGACTTGATATACTGCCTTTCTGTAGTTTTTGCAACCACATTAAAAGTGGTTTATATAGTATATACAGGTACTTATTTGTACCTGGGGCAATGGAGGGTTAAGTGACTTGCCCATTTTCACAAGAAGCTGCAGTAGGCATCAAACCCAGTTCAGTAGGATCAAAGTCCACTGCACTAACCACTAGGCTATTCCCACACAGAGGAATAGCCTAGTGGTTAGGAAAGGCTAAAGAGGTTAGGGCTCTTCAGCTTGGAAAAGAGATGGGTGAGGAGGGATATGACTGAGGTCTACGAAATCTTGAGTGGCGTAGAATGGGTAGAAGTGAAATGATTTTTCACTCTTTCAAAAAGTACAAAGACCAAGGAACATGCAATGAAATTACATTGAAATACTTTTAAAACAAATAGGAAGAAATATTTTTTCAATCAAAGAATAGTTAAGCTCTGGAACTCACTGCCGGAGGATATGGTAACAGTGGTTAGCATATCTGGGTTTAAGAAAGGTTTTGACAAGTTCCTAGAGGAAAATTCCGTAATCTGTTATTGAGATGGACATGAGGGAATCCACTGCTTGCCCCGGGATTGGTAGCATGGAATGTTGCTACTAATTGGGTTCCTGCCAGATACTTGTGACCTGGATTGGCCACTGTTGGAAGCAGAATATTGGGCTAGATGGACCATTGGTCTGATCCAGTATGGCTGTTCATATGTTCTGATGCCATAACCACTGAATCTGAGGTGCTGTCTGGACATGGTTTGGTTGCGAGGGTGTAGAAAGTGGGATGGGATAGTGGTGAATGGGGAGATGCTGGACTACTGGAGAGGGGCAAGAATAGAAAAGGGAGATCCTGGATATGGAGTTATAAGAATGCAAAGGGCAGACACTGAACCACAGGAAGATGCTGAACACAGGGAGAGGATAGGGATGGGACACAGGGAAGATGTTTGACATGGGGGGATACAGACAGGGACACAGATGGGAAATACTGAGCACAGGGAGATAGGGATGCAGAGTGAAAATATTGGACATGGGGAGGATAGGGATAGGAATACAGAGAGAAGTTGTTGGACATGGATAGCTAGGAAGACACTGGATGGAGGAGGAAAAAAGAGAAGGGAGATGATGGATAGGAAGGAAGAGAAACTAGATGGAGGATGGAGGAGATGCTTGACATGAGGGGAGGATAGGGACAGGGACACAGACAATATATTGGGAATAGGGAACAGGGATGCAGAGGGGAAATGCTGGACGTGAGGGGGGTAGGGCTATGGACAGAAGGGAGATGGTAGACATGGAGGGATAGGAAGACTTTGGACAGAGAAGCGACAAAGATGGAGATGAATGACTTGGGGGGAACATAGGGATAGAGACAAAGACAGAGAGGGGAGATGCCAGACACAGGGGAGGACACAGAGTGAAGGTGGTAGACAGTGTTGAATAGTAACTAAGTAAATGTAATTAGTTACTATACTTAAGTAAAAAAAAATTGTCACTTTTACTTGTAAAGAAGTACAGGAAAACATTTGTTACTTCCACTTTTACTAAAGTAATAATTTCACCATTTTCACTACTTTTACTCAGTTACATCTGATGCTTGCAGTTAAATGTAAAAAGTAAAAGCGGAAGTGAGATGGAAATGACAATTCTTCAGTAAACCAAATGAAACAGCAAACCTATTGCAAGCCTTGTCACAGTGGATCATCTCATCTCATCCTAAATTTTGCTGTTCAGTGAATATAGCCTATCAAACACTGGTTACTGGTTACTGGTCTCCAGCCAAACAGAATAGTGATGAGTTGGGTCACTTTGAAGTGGAGATGGAGATGGAGCTGAAGCTGGTTCTAATTCTTCGTGAACAGACATATTTCTCTACCACAACAGACTGCTGGTCATCCCATGAAAAATTTTACATAATTGGGTGACTGTCCACTGGATTGAGAGCCTTTGGAAAGGATGTCTGCTTGTCTGGCCTTAAGGCTGAAGGGTTCCCACACATTTGACATTCTTGCATCAGTTCTCAAAGATATTCAAACAGAGTTTGCCATCAGATGAAAAATTGTTAGAACAACAACAACAACAACAGACTATGATTCCAATTTTATGAAAGCCTTCTTTGTGATTGGAGAGGATGATGATGATATCGAAGATAAAGATGAAAGTGATGAATTCAACAGCACTTCTTCTAATGCAGATGATATTGACAATAAAATTGATAAAGTATTCTTTGCTATAAGGAAGTCAAGTGTTTTAGAGAATTCCTTGACCAAAATCTGCAGACCCAGTCAGAAGACCGTAGCGATATTGTGACCTGGCCTGATTTGAAGGAACTTTTTTCCATCAGACTGAATAATCCACTTTCTGCTAGTGCAGTTGTTGAACACTTTTTAGTTGTGCTGGATTTGTGACACAGAAGCACACATGTTAAAATATATATATAAGTACTTTGACCTAGTACTTTAAACAACATTGATGGTAGACACAGGGGGCTCAGGCCCCCTCTAAACCTGTACTGTACTCATTAAATGGCTGGCAGGGATACCAAAACCCTGCCAGCCAAAGAAGGTCCCTGTTGAGCCACTCCCCTCCTCCTCACACTGCTGCTTTAACCTGGAAGTGCCAGGATTCCTTGCGCATGCTCAGTTTGGACAAGAATTGAGCATGGTCAGGGAGTCTTGGCAGCTGGAGGCACCTCACTGACTTCCAGGTTACTGCAGCAGCGCAAGGAGGAGGGGAGCAGCTTGGCAGGGAATTTCTTTGGCCGGCGGGGCTTCAGCATCACCACCTGCAAAGTTACTGATTTTAACACTGCTGCAGCAGTAGTGGGAGGAGGAAAGGAATACGTTGCCCCCCCGGCCACTTCTGGGGTCCCCCCAAAATCAGTCTATCTGTTCTCTGTGGGTAAGCATGTCTATGGGTGTGACCAAAGCCATGTATTCTGCTAGCATGGATTTTCGATGTAGTGATCTGTAGTAAGCCAGCTTGTTCAGTTTTCTTAACAGACATATTGGTGTTTTATGACTTAGTACAGTTCTTAGGGTACTAGCTATGGTCCTTGTTGTATGAATTTTGGAAATTAGCACTGGCATGGTAGATTTGTTCTATGTCCAGAGTGACTTTTTTAGAATTTTAAAAAATATTTTAAAGTAGTAGAAAACCAATGGGAACACGAAAGAAAGAAACCACAGAGCATATTTATAAATGATCTAGAGATGGGAATAATTAGTGAGGTAATTAAATTTGCTGATGACACAAAGTTATTAAATCATAAGAAGATTATGAAAAATTGCAAGAAGATCTTACGAAACTGGAGACTAGGCATCCAAATGGCAGAAGACATTTAGGGGCCCTTTCACTATGCTGCAGTAAAAGAGGTTCAGTGATGTCCTCAGTGTGTGGATTTGCCGTGCACCGGGGCTCCTTTAACTATGGAAAGTGATGCATACGGGAAAGAGAAACCCAAACAATAGCTATGTGATGCAAGGTTCCACATTAGGAATCATCGCCCAGGAAAAAGATCTAGGTGTCATCGTTGATGATACATTGAAACCCTCTGCTCAATGTGCAGCAGCGGCTAAGAAAGCAAACAGAATGTGAGGAATAATTAGGACGGGAATGGAAAACAAAAATTAGAATGTTTTAATACCTTTGTTTCGCTTCATGGTGCGACCGCACCTTGAATACTGTGTGCAATTCTGGTCACCTCATCTCAAAAAAGATAAAACGGTATTAGAAAAGGTACAGAGAAGGGTGGCAAAAATGATAAAGGGGATGGGACAACTTCCCTATGAGGAAAGGCTAAAGTAGATAGGGCTCTTCAGCTTGGAGAAGAGATGGCTGAGGGGAGATATGATAGAGATCTACAAAATACATAATGGAGTGGATCAAGTAGAAGTGAATTGCTTGTTTACCCTTTACAGAAGTACTAGGGCTAGGGGGCATGCAATGAAGCTACTAAGTAGTAAATTTAAAACAAACAGGAGAAAATATTTCTTCATTCAATGAGTACTTAAACTCTGAAATTCGTTGCCAGAGAATATGGTAAAAGCAGTTAGCTTAGCAGAGTTTATAAAAAATTTCTATAATTTCCTAAAAGAAAAGTCCATAAGCCATTATTAAGATGGACTTGAGAAAATCCACTTCTTATTTCTAGGATAAGCAGCATAAAATCTGTTTTACTCTTTTGGGATCTTGCCAGGTACTCGTGACCTGGATTGGCCACAGTTGGAAACAAGATACTGGGCTTGATGAATCTTCAGTCTGCCCCAGTATGGCAACGCTTATGTTCTTATGATATTCAAGATGATTTAACAGGTCAGAAATGGCTCCTGGCCAATTAAATTGTTTGTTCAGGGCTATATTCAGTGGCATTTAACTGATTAGTACCACTGAATATCACCACAGACTGATAAACTCAAAGTCGGCTGTTCTGTGGGCGGTCCGAGAGTGGAGTCGGCACTTTTACAGTTAAGTGCCGATATTCAGCCTTTTCCGCCTAAGTGTAGCAATTAAATCGGACCCTATAAAAGTCAATCCTATCTTTATGTGGTTACATGCTGAATATTTTATTTGCATAAGAGGCAGCCAGCTGCATAAACCCAGATATTCAATGCCAGTGCCCGGACATGACCTGGTATTGAATATCTGGAAATAACGCCACTGCCAGCTAATAAAATGTCCGTTGCTGCCAGCTGAATATCAACCCTTGACATTTTAATGTTTTTGTGGGGTCAAAAATTACGTTTTTATAAGTATAGGTGTCCTGTAACTGACCTTGAATTTCTGGAATAAAATCCATTTTGGGGCTCATTTTTGAACAAGAAAAATGTCCAAAAAGTGTCATAAAGTGTCCAAATTGGTATTTTCAAAACCTATTTTGCAATTTGTTTGCAGTGTATCCAAATCATAAGGGGGTATTTCAGCGGCAAGCTTAGGGCATTCCTATCACTTGGACATTTTACAGCCATAATGGAACAAAACAAAAATGTCTAGTGCTGAAACTTCAATGTTTTGGTCTAAACCTATTTTTAGAATGAATAAGGCACATAAAGGTGCCCTAAATGACCACATGACAACTGGAGGGAATCAGGGATGACCTCCCTTACTCCACCAGTGGCCACTAATTCCCACCCACCCCCAAAGGTGTGATTAAAAATATTACCAGGGGAAAACAAGATGGCTGCCGAGTAGGTTGCGCCACTATTTCTCTCCTGGCAGCTCTGGGAAACTTTCCTTTTACCTTTGTCTTGCGCCTGTTTCTTTGATGCCTAAGAGGAAGGCCACGAAACTGTGAATTCATGCCGGTTCTCAGGCTGTGGGTTCATTTTGCCAGATGGAGATTACTAGCTTTCTCTCAGCTGCTATGGGCGAACTGGCTGGTCAGGGCATAAGGAAGAGCCCTGACTTTGGGAGCCATATATTGCTTAGCCCAGTTGGTCCAGTTCCACCTCCTGTGCTGAGCAGCAGAGGAGCTGAGGCACAGTGGAGTGACGTAACTGAAGAATTGTCATTTACGCCTGCGGGCAGAGCCCAGCCTCTGGAGCTTGTATTGGGAAGAACAGTGGCATCTGACTCTCTGCTTTCGCAGAAAGTCTCAGGCAGCAAAGGAGCTACCAAATCAGCAGAATGAGGCATTGTCCCTACCCCCGTTGGAAGGACCTGCTCATATAACCTTGGAAGTGATATGGGCCGCACTAGATTCTACATATAAGATTTGTGCTGGTTTAAGTCCTTCAGTGCAAAATAACATGGAGAATATATCGAAGTTGGGGTGTTCTCTAGCTCAAACTAATGTTAAGATTGAAGTTGTTTCTTCTCAAGTGAATCAATTAAAGCAGTCTCAGTCATTTGTTCAACAGGATAGATTGATGTTCCAGAGGAAATGTGAAAACTCTGATAATTATGCTTGCCAATTAAATGTGAGCATTTTGAACTTTCCTAAAATTTTAACAGGTCCTCCTAAGGACTTGTTTTATCAGTTCCTCAAAGATTGCTTGAAATATTCTGAATCTGCTTATCTACCTCTCCATAAGATATATTTTGTTCCTGTAAAATGTCAAGGAGTGGCACGTGAGTTGGAGAATGTTTCATCAGATAGTCTTAATGTTTCTGCTGTATTGGAGAGCTCAGTTGAAGAACCCGTTGAGATATCTACTCTGATTGTCTCTTTGTTTTTATGCAAGACAAAGAAGCCCTACTTCGACTATTCTTTCATGTTGGTGGATATGACTTTATGGGTGGGAAGATCAAAATGTTTGTAGATGAACTCAGACCAGGAGAGCAAGATTTCTGTCACTGCCCCAAGTCCTTTCCTTGGGAGTAAAGTTTCAACTACATTTTCCCTGTAAATCTATTGTTTTCTTAGATAATACTAAATATGTGTTTTATGATCCTTCACAGCTTCTTTTCTTTTTTTTCAGGGTAAGGGGGCTGATGCTGTTGGAATATCGAAGCCTTAGTTTTACTGGACCTTAATAAGGTTTTTTCAGATGGGGCTACTCATAATATTTTGTTAGTTATTCTTTGTATTTAGACCAACTCCCTTTGGTATATTGATCTTGTTTTCCCTCCAGTGTGGTCTAATCTTTTCAAGTAGGAATGCTTTAATTCCTAAATTATATTATTTCTTTGTATTTTTAAAAATTCCTTTGCATGTTTTCATTCATACAAATTGGTTGTAATTTAAATATTTGTTTTGCAAAATAAAAAAAATATATTACTTACCAGCTTATATGACAGCTTCAGATGTTATAGCCAGGTCTATTAGAGCAGCAAGCAGGTCCCTGGAGTACTGTAGTGGTCAATGAAGTGCACTGTAGAGAGGACCCAGGCCCATATCCCACTCTACCTGCTACACTTGTGATAGAAAGTATGAGCCCTCCCACACTTCCCAAAAACCTACTATACCCACATATAGGTAACCCCTTTTCCCATAAGGGCTGTTGTAGTGGTGTTCAGTTGGGTACAGCAGGTTTTTGGTGGATTTTGGGGGTCTCAGCATACAGTAGAAGGGGATAATGGTGAGATGAGTACCTGGGAGCTTTATATGAAGTCCGCTGGAGTGCCCCTTAGGGTGCCCCATTGATCGCCTGGGATGTCTATGTGGCCAGTCTACTAAGAATGCTGGCTCCTCCTACATTCCAATAGCTTGATTTTCTATGTTTTTCACTTGGGCTTTATTTTTCTGAAAATGGCCCAAAAAGATAAGCACACATAGCATGAAAATATCTTGCAAGTAGCCATTAAAAAAAAAAAGGTAGACGTTTTGCTGTTTCGAAAATGCTATATTTCTTATTCAGATTTGAGATGTTTAGCACAAAACGTCCAAACTTTGACTTAGACTATTCAACCAGTCCTTTAATGGAAGAAGTAAATGACACTGGCTGCACATACTATAGCAGGATATGTTTACCCACTCCTACTCTAGCTAAGATAATGTTCAAGCACACCTTTCTGACCTAATTTGCAACTTTCTTTAAATTAATCCCCTTATTTTCTTACTCTTGTTACTCTATCTTATCTATCTATATGTTCCATCTTTGCTTATACTCCAGATTGTCTATGAAAATGTTTTATTACTTACTTTTACTTTACTTTACTTTATTGGATTTATTCCCCACACACAGGGACTCAGTTTTGTGTGGCTTACATTAAGTTCACTCAGATATACAAACAGAGGTCAGATGCACAAATCAGATGTACAACTCAGGTATGCCAAAACAGTTCAGGAGTACATGAAGGGGCGAATAGAGATGAATGGCTGAGTTAGTATATCTTGGGAGGTAGTGCGGTATCATGGTCTGTAGTGGCCTCCTCGCTCCGCCATCTTACATATTGTGTTGACATTGTAATGTAGCATTTGATGGCATACTTTGTATTGTTTGAATATTTTTACTGCTGTAATTGTCTATTGCTTACGTTTGATTTATTCTTGCTGTACACTGCCTTGAATGAATTCCTTCAAAAAGGAGGCAAATAAATCCTAATAAATAATAAATAAATGCTGAAAATGCCCCTCCATATCTTGTATAATAACAGCACTTCCTCTATCAGCTTTTTTGATTACTTTATTAGTGTTTGCCTTTACATTTTCTAAAGAAACTCTCTCTTCTTTTGATACGTTTTCTGTATTATTAACAGTTCATCAATATGTGGACTATGGTCTGTAGATACAGTGGTGGAAATAAGTATTTGATCCCTTGCTGATTTTGTAAGTTTGCCCACTGACAAAGACATGAGCAGCCCATAATTGAAGGGTAGGTTATTGGTAACAGTGAGAGATAGCACATCACAAATTAAATCCGGAAAATCACATTGTGGAAAGTATATGAATTTATTTCCATTCTGCAGAGGGAAATAAGTATTTAATCCCTCTGGCAAACAAGACCTAATACTTGGTGGCAAAACCCTTGTTGGCAAGCACAGCGGTCAGACGTCTTCTGTAGTTGATGATGAGGTTTGCACACATGTCAGGAGGAATTTTGGTCCACTCCTCTTTGCAGATCATCTCTAAATCATTAAGAGTTCTGGGCTGTCGCTTGGCAACTCGCAGCTTCAGCTCCCTCCATAAGTTTTCAATGGGATTAAGGTCTGGTGACTGGCTAGGCCACTCCATGACCCTAATGTGCTTCTTCCTGAGCCACTCCTTTGTTGCCTTGGCTGTATGTTTTGGGTCATTGTCGTGCTGGAAGACCCAGCCACGACCCATTTTTAAGGCCCTGGCGGAGGGAAGGAGGTTGTCACTCAGAATTGTACGGTACATGGCCCCATCCATTCTCCCATTGATGCGGTGAAGTAGTCCTGTGCCCTTAGCAGAGAAACACCCCCCAAAACATAACATTTCCACCTCCATGCTTGACAGTGGGGACGGTGTTTTTTGGGTCATAGGCAGCATTTCTCTTCCTCCAAACACGGCGAGTTGAGTTCATGCCAAAGAGCTCAATTTTTGTCTCATCTGACCACAGCACCTTCTCCCAATCACTCTCGGCATCATCCAGGTGTTCACTGGCAAACTTCAGACGGGCCGTCACATGTGCCTTCCGGAGCAGGGGGACCTTGCGGGCACTGCAGGATTGCAATCCGTTATGTCGTAATGTGTTACCAATGGTTTTCGTGGTGACAGTGGTCCCAGCTGCCTTGAGATCATTGACAAGTTCTCCCCTTGTAGTTGTAGGCTGATTTCTAACCTTCCTCATGATCAAGGATACCCCACGAGGTGAGATTTTGCGTGGAGCCCCAGATCTTTGTCGATTGACAGTCATTTTGTACTTCTTCCATTTTCTTACTATGGCACCAACAGTTGTCTCCTTCTCGCCCAGCGTCTTACTGATGGTTTTGTAGCCCATTCCAGCCTTGTGCAGGTGTATGATCTTGTCCCTGACATCCTTAGACAGCTCCTTGCTCTTGGCCATTTTGTAGAGGTTAGAGTCTGACTGATTCACTGAGTCTGTGGACAGGTGTCTTTCATACAGGTGACCATTGCCGACAGCTGTCTGTCATGCAGGTAACGAGTTGATTTGGAGCATCTACCTGGTCTGTAGGGGCCAGATCTCTTACTGGTTGGTGGGGGATCAAATACTTATTTCCCTCTGCAGAATGCAAATAAATTCATATACTTTCCACAATGTGATTTTCCGGATTTAATTTGTGATGTGCTATCTCTCACTGTTACCAATAACCTACCCTTCAATTATGGGCTGCTCATGTCTTTGTCAGTGGGCAAACTTACAAAATCAGCAAGGGATCAAATACTTATTTCCACCACTGTAAGTTTTTCATATTATTAGCAATGTATCAAGATTGTTCTGATCAATATATATTGCATATAGATATTAAAGTACTAGTGAACAAGTAATATAAAAAGAAATGGGAGGTTTTTGACCAATTAATGAAATAGGAGTCTGGTTGGCAACAATTGCAGTCAGTCACATATTATCAGGTGGTGACAATTGTTTTGTGTGCCACAGACTACTGAGGTCTTTTCCTCCTTTATAGGTAAGCTGTGCCTTCAGGATAGGTTTTTTTGGTTTGCTGTCAGAGGTAATATTTTGTGTAGTTGAAGGCTGTTTCCTGTGATTCATGTCTGAGTATCAAACATGGTTAGTATATCAGAAATACTTTAAACCCCATCCCCCACAGGTTTACATATTTACATGTTATTGAAACTAGGAATACGGTAAATGTGCTGCTTATTATGTTTGAGTAATAATTTACTTTGGTTATCATCTGGTGTATCATGAATTTTCAGCTATTAAATTAGGGTTTCATCAGGAATCACATGACTAGCCAGCTATACAGGGAAAAAAACCCCCATGACTTCAGCTGTTTCCTAAATAACAAACAGATTGATGATAATCTTAAGATAGCTATGACTTCCCCTTCTCAGTGAATAAGCTGGGAAAATAAATGTTTCTGTTATGTATTCTGACAAGGTTTGTGCCAAGATAGATATTATCATGCTGGCAATTATATTTCATCCATCGACCAGTGGTTATGTCTGTTTCAGGCATTCTGCATTGACTGCAGTTATGTGAGTGCCCTTGTGATGTCATTGAGTTCTGTGAAAGTTCTTGTCCTTAGCCATTGCCTTTGTGATATCAGTCACTGCTGATTGGCTTCTGGTGATGTTGCATTGCTCTGTTCCTGTGCCAGAAAAAAGGCTTAAGAGCCCTAAGAAGTCAAGATTCTTCATAAACAGACTGAACGAGTGATGCCATTGGTCAACCAACTCTGCAGTTAATCTGTACCTTCACTGCACAGCTGTTAGAACTATTACAGCTAGAAAATTATTTTGTTATTGATTTCTTACACACACACACACACACACACACATATATATATATAGAGAGAGAGAGAGAGAGAGAGAGAGACAGAGACAGAGAGATACACACATACACACACATATGTATATATGTGTGTGTATATAAATATATATATATATAGAGAGAGACAGACACACATGTATGTATGTGTGTATATATATATATATATATATATATACAGTTCACTCCATTTACGTGCACGTCGGATAAGCGCGTGCTCTGTTTAACTGCATTTTGTACTTTGGTCCCGTTTTTGGCTCCATCAATTTCTATGGGGACAAACTTCGGTTTAGCGCACCACTGATAAGTGCAAGATTCGCTTATATGCATGGTTTAAGACCGCTCCTCTGCAGGAAAGACTCCGCATAAGCGCACGCACGGAATATGGAAGCCAATTGGCGTGTGATAAAGGGGCGGTAAATTTGAAATCTTGTTGGTTAACTGCCACAGGCAGAATAAGCAAAATAATGTTGTTAGAGTGTACACTGGAGTCATCATCGTCGCGCAACTGTAAGACTTTAACACTGGCTGAACGAATAGAAGTTCTTAAAAAATTAGAAAACAAACAAAGTCAAGTATCTATTGCTAAAGAATATGGTGTTAATCCCAGTCAAATTTCACGTATCTTGAAGCAGAAAGACCAGCTTCTGGAAGACTGGCAAAACAAAACAAATCTACATCGGAAATGAAAACGGGCGGGAAAAGCTGAGGAGGTAGAAGATGTTCTTCTTCGGTGGTTTTCTCAAGTCAGGAGCAGACAGTTTCCTGTCAGTGGTCCACTGCTTCTTGGACTAACTGAATTCAAAGCCACTGTTGGATGGTTGGAAAGATGGAAGGAGAGGAACAACATAAAATTCAAGAAACAGCATGGTGAAAAACAAGACGCTGATGACTTTGGTGCTGAAAATTGGGTTGTTTCAGTTCTTCCTACCATCTTGAACAAGTTTGTATCTCGTGACATTTTCAATGCTGACGAAAATGGACTCTACTGGCGAGCGATTCCTGATGGAACACTTGCATTCAAACAAGCTGAAACTACAGGAAGTAAAACGTCGAAGGACCGACTGACAATCCTTCTTTGCTGCAATATGGATGGGAGTGAGAAGTTGGAACCACTCGTCATTGGAAAGAGCAAACAGCTCCGTTGGTTCAAGAATGTTAAGCGACTTCCTGTGTCATATGAGGCTAACGCAAATTCATGGATGACTGGGGAAATTTGGAAGCAGTGGCTAAAGAAATTAGACACTAGAATGCGGGCACAAAAACGTCAGATTTTGTTGCTTTGTGATAATTGTGCTGCACACAATGATGATGTCAGGCTGTCTAATGTCAAAGTGGTCTTCCTGCCACCAAACACTACCTCTCTGATCCAACCTCTGGATCAGGGCATAATAGCCAATTTCAAACAACATTATCAGGCTCTTGAGCTACGTCGTCTGATGAGCGTTATGGATGACCAGACTGGCAAGGATAAACGTGCTGTTGAACTGGCTCGTAATCTTTCACTGTTGGATTCCCTACATATGCAGAAAGAAGCCTGGAATCATGTTACATAGGCAACCATTGTGAACTGCTACAAGCGGGCAAGCTTTGTTAGGGATGTGGAGAGGGACGAAACAGATGCAGCTGTTGCAAACATGTCAGATGAACAGGCTATTGACATCCCAGCCGGTGTTACTGAAGAGGAGTTTCATCACTATGTAGCTGTTGATTACAATCTATAAACAGCTGGCGACAGCACTGATGTCCAGATATGCGCCTACATACAGGCAACGGCTGATGATGAAACAGATGATGAAATGAGCAGTGAGGCACATGCTGACGAAATTCAACAACCTCCTGTCACTTTTGCAAGAGCGCTGGAGAGTCTCAACACCGTGCGGGCCTATCTGTAGGCCACTGGATGTCAGTGCTACAACAGTTTTTACCGTCTGGCAGACATAGTCTATGGAACTCACAGACACAAGAGTGTACAGAGGACTATGACTGATTACTTCAAGTTAGCCTAATGTCAGTTAACGGAGATTATACACTGTACGTATAATAAACAGTACTGTACATATGTTTATCAGATGTCAAACTTCTTTTTTGTGTCACAACAGTTAAGTGCATGCTCCGGTTAATTGCATGCATTTCTTTTGGTTCCAGACCCTTGCACTTAAGCGGATTGCACTGTATATATATATATATATATGTATTAGGATTTATTTACCGCCTTTTTGAAGGAATTCACTCAAGGAGATCTACAGTAAGAATAGATCAAGCATGAGCAATAGGCAATTACAGCAGTAAAAATATTCAAATAACAATACAAAGTATGGCATAGTATACTACTTACAATGTCAACACAATACGTAATAGAACATTTTAATTGATAGGGGTAAAGCAAAGATGTAACATATAGATAGGTAAGAGAGTAAGAAGAGTTAGAAAGTAAGGTGACTGATTTAAAGAAAGTTGTACATGAGGTCAAAGAGAGATGGTTAAATATTATCTCAGCTAGGGTAGGAGTGAATAAACATGTCCTGCTGCAGTATGTGCAGCCCGAGTCACTCCTTGTGTGTGTGAGAGAGATAGATAGATAGATAGATAGATAGATAGATAGATAGATAGATATAGATATATAAAATGTTTTAACTTTTATTTGGTTTATTGGTGACCATTGTAAGTGCCCCAAGGACTGGACTGAGAACCATTGCCCAGTGGATATATATGACTAAATGGAAAAATCTTTTCAACATAATGTTCATTCCTTAATAATTCTGCATCTTTCTTCTGTGAATTGTAGCAGGGCTGGCTTTCAACTTGTGAAATTTATATATTTATTAGGGTTACTGGAACAGAGGAGTAGCCTAATGGTCAGAGCAGCCCAGGTTCAAACCCTACAGTGGCACCTTGTGGCCTTGGGCAAGTCACTTACCCCTCATGCCCTCCTATCCCCGCCCCCCCAAATCCACATGCAAGGAACAAAATGTGAGGCAGCTGGTGTCTGAGTGGCAGAGTGAAGGAGGAAGGAGTTTGGAGCAGTCAGTGCTGTTCTCTGGGTTCTGCAACTCACTCTCTCTGCTATAGGACTCTAAATTTGATATGGCATCTGACATAAGTCAAGACTACATCTCAAGAGGTTGCAGACATACCCAAGCATTCATCCAACAGTGTCATCTGACCTGACTCACACACTGTCAATTCATTCAAGGCCTGTTCATACTGCTGTTGTGGCGCACCACCACCTGTACTCAGCAACAGAGCAACTTGAGCCTGGCACAGCCCAACCAAACTTGACCTGGATGGATTAGGTCTAATGTTGCTGTGAATGAATGAAGTGAGCAGTTGACTCAACCAAGTGACAGTCAAGGGGCTAGGGGAGGGGAGGAATTAATTGGAGATGTTAGATGGCGGGAGAAGCTGAATGGGGGTGGGAATAAAGAGATAGGTGACATGCTGGATGGCAGTATGGAAATAGAGAGATGGGGACATGCCACCTGGACATGAGGGAGAATAGGGAAATGGGTGATATGCTTCCTGGACACAGAGGAGAATAGGGAGATGGGGAGATGCCTGACACAAGGGTAATTGGGAGATGGCTTTTTAACAAGCAATTATTGGCAATAATTAGATTTAATTGGCATTTACGTGCATAAATATAGCCACGGGATCTGCACCTAAAATTTATGTGTGATCTGAAAAAGGGGGCGCGGAAATGGAAGGGCCATGAGTGTAACAGGGTATTCTTAAAATTAATGTGCATTGTTATAGAATAATGGGGATACGCACCTAATGTAGGTGTGTACATTTGCACCACGTTTTAGTTGGTGCAAATAGCTGCGCCTAAAGTTAGGCACGATTCTTGGGCATAAGCGCTATTCAATAAACCACACAACTTTAAGCACAGCTTATAGAATAGCGCTTTTTCGGCGCTGATTTTTTTGGTACCATATATAAATCTAGCCCTTTATGGGGAGTCCATTGTGCTCTGTGGCTTAAAAAATATAATGTTTGGGTAAGGCTAGTGGAAAGAGTGAAAATAAGTGTGCTATTCTACTTCAGTCCCATTCCAACTAGAGTCTGTTTCCCAAGTTGTTCTTAATGATGAGCTGAGGGGAAATAGTTTAGTTCTCATTTTCTTGTAGAAAAAAGAGGTAGTATGGCCTCATACAATAGCTAGGTTACAATCTTTTTCTAGATCTGAAATCAATTTACGTTTCTTATATTATTAGGGAAACCTTTTTTAATGCTATGTTGTAATTGCACTCGTTTATAAAATTCTCAATTATGACATGATTTAGCAACCATAGTCCATGCGTACACCAAGAATTTTATTTATTTGTTACATTTGTATCCCACTTTTTCCCACCTATTTGCAGGCTCAATGTGGCTTACATGGTACCAGAGAGGCGTTCGCAACTCCGGTGAGAACAAATACAATGTGATGTTGTGGTAAGACAAAGATCATGTGGCACAGCTAACGGAAGAGTTGTGTATGTCCATTCCGTACTTTACTTATGTTGTATTGCAGAGTTCAGGCATTTAAGTTGGGTCTGCGGGATATGCCTTTTCGAACAGGTTAGTCGCCTTTTCAAACAGGTTAGTTTAGTGATTTCCGGAATTTTAGGTGGCCATATGTTGTTTTCAAGGCTTTTGGTAATGCGTTCCACAGTTGTGTGCTTATGTAAGAAAAACTGGATGCGTAAGTTGATTTGTATTTAAGTCCTTTGCAGTTTGGGTAGTGCAGGTTTAGATATGTTCGTGTTGATTTGGATATGTTTCTGATTGGTATGTCAATGAGGTCTGTCATGTATCTTGGGGCTTCACCGTAGATAATTTTGTGAACCAAGAATGTGAATATAGATTTAATTTTGTGAACCAAGAATGTGAATATAGATTTTTATTGTCTATCAGTATCTTTGCATTACACCAAATGGGTGCAGTCAAAGATTGCCAGCAAGAACAAGGTAAAATCTTATGTAATATATATAAAGCTGTAAGTATAGGTCTTGCAGGTTCCTTATCAGGGGGAAGGGTTGAGAGTCTATTATATGGTAGACGTTTAAGAGACACGGTAAGTAAAAGTACCTTTTCTATTAGAAGCCTGTCAGGTCTATGGATTTGGTCATTGTTGTTAGAAATCCATTGGGCTCCACATCATAGAAGGTGAGCAAGGTGATAGGTATAGAAATCTGAGAATCCAACTTGCTCATCTTCTTTGGAAATTTTAAGTGTTTTCAGTGCGATTCTGGGCTATCATTCTATAAATATTTAGCAATTTTTTAAATCTATATTTTTATAAAAAGAGGAAGGAGCTAACATAGGAAGTATACTAATATAGTAGTTAATGACAGGCATAAGAGTCATTTTTATGGCTTCAAGTTGACCCCACCACGAGAGAGTTAATTGGGTCCATCTCTGAAGTAAGGTACCTATTTTTTAAAAAGATGTTATCCTTATTCATCAATTGCTCTCTATGGGGCCCTTTTTTACATAGTAACATAGTAACATAACATAGTAACATAGTAGATGACGGCAGAAAAAGACCTGCACGGTCCATCCAGTCTGCCCAACAAGATAACTCATATTTGCTGCTTTTTGTGTATACCCTACTTTGATTTGTACCTGTGCTCTTCAGGGCACAGACCGTATAAGTCTGCCCAGCACTATCCTCACCTCCCAACCACCAGCCCTGCCTCCCAACCACCGGCTCTGGCACAGACCGTACAAGTCTGTCCAGCACTATCCCCGCCTCCCAACCACCAGTCCCGCTGCCCACCACCGACTCTGGCACAGACCGTATAAGTCTGCCCAGCACTATCCCCGCCTCCCAACCACCAGCCCCGCCTCCCGATCTTGACTAAGCTCCTGAGGATCCATTCCTTCGGCACAGGATTCCTTTATGCTTATCCCACTCATGTTTGAATTCCGTTACCGTTTTCATTTCCACCACCTCCCGCAGGAGGGCATTCCAAGCATCCACTACTCTCTCCGTGAAAAAATACTTCCTGACATTTTTCTTGAGTCTGCCCCCCTTCAATCTCATTTCATGTCCTCTCGTTCTACCACCTTCCCATCTCCGGAAAAGGTTCGTTTGCGGATTAATACCTTTCAAATATTTGAACGTCTGTATCATATCACCCTGTTTCTCCTTTCCTCCAGAGTATACATGTTTAGTTCAGCAAGTCTCTCCTCATACGTCTTGTAACGCAAATCCCATACCATTCTCGTAGCTTTTCTTTGCACCGCTTCAATTCTTTTTACATCCTTAACAAGATACGGCCTCCAAAACTGAACACAATACTCCAGGTGGGGCCTCACCAACGACTTATACAGGGGCATGAACACCCCCTTTCTTCTGCTGGTCACACCTCTCTCTATACAGCCTAACAACCTTCTAGCTACGGCCACCGCCTTGTCACACTGTTTCGTCGCCTTCAAATCCTCAGATACTATCACCCCAAGATCCCTATCTCCGCCCGTACCTATCAGACTCTCCCCGCCTAACACATACGTCTCCCATGGATTTCTATTCCCTAAGTGCATCACTTTGCATTTCTTCGCATTGAATTTTATGTTTAAATCTTTTTTTTATTGAGAACAACGAAACATGTGCATTTTACACTGAAAGTAAGTACATCCAAATATCAACGTGATAATTCAAATCAGCTTATTAACTTTTTAACTTTATCCCTCTTCCCATCCCCTCTCCCCACCCCCCTCCCCCCTCGAGTTATGCACGACATCAACTTCATACATTGCTACCACCCATAGGGTATACTGTTCAGGGTATTGATAACAGAAATACTCTTCATCATGAGACAGTAGATTAATGGCAAGATCTGCCGCACAGGGCCTTGTTTCTTATAACCCTTCATCTAGCCTCTCCGCCTCATACATGAGCCATTCAACTTTATTTCGACATCAGCACCCATAAAAACTAAAACATTTTCCCTATAATCAGTTGTCGGGGGTATTTGTCGCAGGATTATCCCCCATCCTCTTCCCTCCCTCTTCACCCTCCCCCCCCCCCCCCCCCCAGTACTTCTTCCTACCTCATCTTTCGCTCTATCTCCACAGTCATCCCCATTCACTCCAACTCATTCAACACCTGACTTCTAACTCTGGGCGCTATTACATTCAAATATGCTGTCCAAATTTTTATAAAATGTTTCCTCCTTTTGGGGGTGAAACGAGCACCTCTGGCCTCCCACAACATAAGCGCATGCAATTTGTTCCTCCAGTACCAGTAGGAGGGCGGTATGTCCATTAACCAATGATTCATTATGCATTTCTTCCCCAGAATGCAAGACTTACTCAGGAATAGCTTCTCTTCTTTTGTTCCCCGTGTCCACACTCTTGGCGAGCTAAACATGACTCGCTCAAAAGTGAACTGTAGGTTAAACCCCAAGATCCTTGATACAAACCGGGCGAGAGCTGTCCAGAAACCCCGAATTCGCTGACACTGCCATAAGCCATGTGCCAAAGAAGGCATGCCCACTCCACACTTCCGGCATCTATCAGCCTCCACTATCCCTGCATGCCATGCTTGCTTGCCCGAGAAGTATGCTCTATGTATTGTTCTAAAATGACATTCTTGCAGTTCTGCACTATGCACTACCCCTGTCATCCCTTTTAGTGCTGTCATCACCCTCTCTATTTCAAAGGAACTTCCCAGCTCTTGCTCCCATCTCCCCACTACCTCTGTGACATCTTTGGGGGGTTTTAAATCCCTCAGCGCCTTGTGAAACCAGGAGATTGATGTCTGTTCTACTTCACCCCCTTTCAGAAAATCCCGAACTTTCTTCCCAAACTCCAATGTGAGTGCAGATCTGGGCAAGCTTCTGAAATAGTGTTCCAATTGTAAATAGGCCAATCTCGCCAGTGGACCTCCCGCACACCTCCTTTCAAATTCCCTATAGGGCAGTAGCGACCCATCCATCTGAAGAAAATTCTCCAATAGTGTCACTCCCTGTCGTTCCATATCTTTAAAAATTCGGTTCTCCCTGCCCGCCTGGAAATCTACATTCCCCACTAACGTTAGCAGCACACTGGCCTCCGGGTCTTGCCCCCAGATACCCAACAGCAACCTCCAGGCGTAACGTAGAGGTTGTAAAAGTACACTATCTTGGAAAGGAGTTGGTATCTTCACTTTCCTAATGTGTAATAAGCAATTTAAAGACCATGGTCGAAACAAAGCTTGTTCCCATCCTATGTCAGTGTATGTTGTCGAATGCATGACCCAGTCTCGTAAATGTCTGGCCATACAAGCCCAGTTATACTCTTTTAAATCAGGCATGCCCAACCCACCCTCACGCTGAGCCCCAAACACATATTTCCACTTCATTTTCGATTTTTTCCCCGCCCAGCAGAACCATGCTATGTGCCTCTGCAGAGTTTTCAAATCTCTGACCAACAGCCTGACAGGTAAGATTTGCAACATGTACAGCCATTTCGGGAATATGACCATGCGATATAAATGAATTCTACCTAGAAAAGACAGCGGCAGAGAAACCCAAGCTGTCAGTTGTATTTTAGTTTCCCCAATTAAACGAGGGACATTAATTCTATATATTTGTGCCGGGTCCATTGACAGTTGCACTCCCAAGTACTTAAATTCCGTATGTGCTTGGCGGATCTGTGACCGACTCCATATCTCTGGGTCTACCCCAGCACTAACTAGGGCTTCTGACTTCTCTAGATTCAGTTTAAGGCCCGCAAATTCCCCGTATTCCTTCATACTTTCCAACAACCGGATCAACGATTTCTGCGGTTCCGTTATCAGTGCCAGTAAATCGTCTGCAAATGCTGCAGTTTTAAATTCCTGATCTAGGATCCGAACACCTTTAATTTCTACGTTGTTGTTAATTTCCCGCAATAGCGGGTCCAGTGTCAGTACAAATAGGAGCGGCGAGAGCGGGCATCCCTGCCGGGTGCCCCTCCCTATATCAAACCAGTCGGAGAATAACCCATTGACACTAATTCGCGCCTTAGGATTTGTATATAACGTCTTTACAGCTTTTCCAAAAAAGCCTTTTATGCCATAGGCCTTTAAGGTCTCAAACATAAAGCCCCAGTCCACTCTATCAAAGGCCTTTTCGGCGTCAAAGCTTATTAACATGGCTTGCAAGCCTGCGTCCCTCACTCGCTCCAGTGCCCCAAGTATTCGTCTCAGATTCCTAACCACTTTTCGACCTTGCACGAAACCCACCTGTGATTCTTCCAGCAATGTCGGCAGAAACCGTGCCAGTCTATTCGCCAGAATCTTAGCTAAAAATTTCGTCTCCGAATTCAGCAAAGATATAGGTCTGTAAGATTCCGGTAAGTGTGCCTGCTTATGTGGTTTCAGTATTACCGTAATATTAGCCTTATTCATGTGTTCAGGCATCTGTCCCCTCCTGATCACCTCATTGAATACCTCTGCTAATTGTCGTCCAATTCCAGGCCTAAGTAATTTATAAAATTCGTTATTAAGGCCATCCGGCCCAGGTGCCTTCCCCAGGGAGCTCTGCTGTACTACCCAATCTACTTCATCCTCTGATATTTCTGCATTTAAGATCTTTAAGTCTGCAGTTTCCAACTGTGGTAGGTCCACACTGCCAAGATATGCTTCACTCGGAGTTACCACCTCTGATTGCAGTTTATACAGTTGTTCATAAAAGTGTCTAAAGATCTCAGCTATCGCCCTGTCCGTGTGTTTCAGCTCTTTTTGGCTATTAGCTAGTGTGAGCACTTTTCTGGACCCCTCCTGCCTTTTCAGTAGTCTAGCCAGAAATTTCCCTCCTTTATTAGCAAATTTATACAATCGATATTTGTAATACATTGCGGATTTTTGCGCTGTCTGTTGCAGCAGTTCATTTAAGGTTTGCTGCGCCTCTAATAACCGGGCTCGCGCTTCTGGTGTGTGTGCCTGGCCATATTCTCTCCTTAAGGTTGTTACCCTCTTCTCCCATCTCAGTATTTCTCGCTTCCGCACCTTTCTTTGGAAACTATTATATGCTATTGTCTCACCTCGGAGAACCCTAAACAACTCCTCAACCGTGCAAAATTCCAATGCTAGGTTTTGAACTACATTAAGTTTTCTACTTATCAGGATTAGGTTACTGTTTTAATTTTATGTCTATATGTTGCTGTGTGTCCTGTGATAAATAGCATAAATTAAACCAGCTAGTTATTAAGGAATCATTTCTTTAGTTTTAAATTAGTGCTTTAAGGTTACTCTGAGAGATTGCCTATCAACTGCAGTGGTAGTAAATCTCAAAGGAGTGTTTTTGTTTTTTTTCAGGATTGTATATTATTTCATTTAAGCAAAGTTTGTTTGATTTGTGATGAGATGTTAAATACCTGATTGTTTTTGATTTCTGGTAAATTGCTTTCACTAGAAATGCATGCACTTTTTAGTTTTAATTTGTATGTGTATGTGTTCTTTGAAAATTACATAATTATTCCAGATATTTACTATAAGAGGTTCCATATTATATACCATCTAAAACACTATTTATTTGTGACGATGTTTACAATAACTAGTGCTGATGTTCACTTCCTGGCTCTCTATTGGGGATGTGTTCCGTAAGAATAAATTAACTGTTTTAATTTTTCTTTTCACGTCTTATCTACAACTTTCAAACTTCCTTCCCTGCCTCTTAAAGATTTATAGTTTTATTGTATAGGGTTCCAGCATTTTTGCTTCTCAATAGGGTTTAGAGATTAACCCTTGCATAACATAACTAACTGGTAAATCCGAACTAAAGAAATTCAGGTTGCTATTATTTTAGAATTCTCCAAGGGAAACCAATGTGTCCAACAAAATTGACAACAGGCATGTACAATCAATTAATTATAGGAATATAATAAGCTACAAACAGGTGTTAATTATTTGCTAATGTTTTATAATTTCTTTTACCAATTGGAGGTTTTACAAGGGAAAGCAACTAGGAAATTTGTCAATTTTGTTGGACACATTGGTTTCCCTTGGAGAGAGAGTGCCAACCCTTGTCTCTCTAACTCAAACCAGGAAATACCCTGATTTTTATAAGTGCCTTCAGGATATGGATAATATGACAGTAGATATACCTGATTGGATCTATGCTAATGTCATGGTTGTCACTGATTGGCTCATGCTAATGAGTAGCTTCTATCTTGCTAACATGGTTTTGTCTTTAGCTCGCTTCTTAAGCAAGACCCTGCTCACAGGAAAGTCTCCCTCCTCTCTTGGACAGCTCCCTTTTTGTAAACACTTCCCTAGATACGGACATCCAAACATCCAAACATGGACATCTCTGTCTTATATCATCTTGTGATCTGACTTAGGATTTTAGCCATCAATTCCTTGATCTTGGCTTTTGCACTGCTTTTGAATGTCACACTAAATTCTAATGAGGCCTAGTCAGTGCTCTTCAGCTGTTTAAAGCTATGTAGCTTGGCCCACCACTATTCCAGTGGGTAGGTCTCAAGCTAGAACACATATTAACTTGCAGGAAAAGCAAGTCCTTGCTCAGCCAGTCATAGATTTTTAAACCTAGCTGGTATTTTTACAGCCTGAGTCCTAAAATCTGGCCTTCCACCCTTCCGGTGGGCATCCAGTAAGAGCCTCTTGCTGTAGTATAATTATACAGGTTGTTACCCTCTTCTCCCATCTCAGTATTTCTCGCTTCCGCACCTTTCTTTGGAAACTATTATATGCTATTGTCTCACCTCGGAGAACCGCTTTCGCGGCTTCCCAAAAAAGCACCGGATCCTGCCTGTGAGCCTCATTTTCCCCTTGATACTGTTCCCATCTAGCCTTTAATTGTAACTGAAATTGCCTATCTCGATAGAGGTATGTCGGGAAACGCCAAGAAAAGGTTCTCTGCGCATTATTATCCAGTCGCATCTCCATCGAAACCCAGGCATGATCAGACACAACTATTGGTCCCATCGCCGCCCCATGTACTTGTGTTAACAATTCCCTTGTAATCCATATATAATCAATACGGGACAGTGTGGAGTGAGCTCTGGACAGGTGCGTGTAATCTTTTTCCAACGGGTGCAAGGTTCTCCAGACATCTATCACATCCAATGCCTCCTCTAGCAACCCCAACCCCCTCTGGCCCCTGGACAGCTCCCTCTCCGTCGGCCTAGACCTGTCTAGTTGCGGGTCTCGGACCTCGTTAAAATCGCCACCCATCACCACAAGACTTTCCCCCATGTCCTGCACTCTGCGCAAAAGCGTCTTATAAAACACCTTCTCATAATTATTGGGTGCATATATATTACATAACAGCATTGATTGCCTCTCTATCTCAAGGGCCACCAGGACATACCGCCCTCTGTTATCCTTTACTATTTTCCGTATTTTCACATGCAGCCCCTTACGAATCAGTATTATCACTCCTCCTTTCCCTCCTACTGCCGGGGAATCTATGACCTCACCTACCCACCATCTCTTTAGCTTCTCATGTTCTATGTGTGTCAGGTGCGTTTCTTGCAGGAGAGCTATTGTCGTTTTCTGGTCATTAAGGACCTTCAAGATTTTTTGCCTCTTTATTGGAGAGTGAATACCCCCCACATTCCAGGTTACTATCTTTAAGTTTGTCATCCCTGCTTACTGATGTGTGACTCCATTTCTGCCTTCCACTTTATATACACCCCGGAGATGTCCCAGCCTCCACCTCCCGGGTACAGTTCTTTGTCCGCATGTCGCCCACCACTATTATCAGACATCCACATCTCTCTTCCACACATCTCATACATCCACATTCGCCCCTCTTTATTAACCTTTCTATGGCCTACCCCTCGAGCCCTAGCCCTCCCTCCCCTCTTCCCCTTAGTCCCCTCCCCCCCACTCCCCCCCCAAAATACTTTACCCCCAACATGCCCGAAGGCAAGTGAGCTTCCGTGTCCCCAGGATTAGGACACTTTCTTATTGTTCTGAGGGCTATGACCCTCTGATGTCCTTGTCCAGTGAAAAATCTGCGCTCATCCACAACCTGAAACCTTTTTGGCTCGCAACAACGGGCCATCTTCTACATGTTTGTCAATCAACACAAAGTCTCCTCCATATTCTGCTGGCTTTAACCCCCATCGCTCTGTCGCCCTTTCGTCCTGGTCCGCAGTTCAGAGTGCACTTCACCCATTATTCTCTCCATGTGCTCCGCCGTCTACTCCTTTCAGCTTACCCACGAATTCTTTAGCCTCCCTCACTGTGTCAAAGAAGACTGCTTGACCATTATTTATCACCTTCAGTCTTGCTGGGTACAGGAGGCTAAACTTATATTTGAGCTCAAATAAAGCTGTGCAGATGGGGGCAAAGTCCCTTCTGGCTGCAGATACCTTCTGTGAGTAGTCTTGGAAACATAGAATTTTCTTTCCCTGGTAATCCAACTTCTTTCCTGCTCTCAGGCTCTGCAGAATCTCCATCTTGTGAGCATAGTTCAGGATCTTTAATATAGTCACCCGTGGTCTCTCCGTGTTGTCACGTCGGGGTCCCAGCCGGTGTGCCCGTTCAATTCTTAGCTTTCCTTCAAGACCTGGCTGTTCCAATGCTCCCGGTAGCCATTTTTCAAGAAAGGCACCCAGATTTTTTTCCCCTGCACTCTCTGGGAGTCCCACCAGTCTCAAGTTATTCCTCCTCGAGCGGTTCTCGAGATCCTCCAACCTCGACTCTAGCTCTCCCAACCTACGGGTCATTTTCGGGTGCTCCTCTGCTACTTTCCGGATCTCCTCCTCTGCTTGCCCCACTCGCTGCTGCACCTCGTGCAATTCAGTCATCAGCGTGGTTTGCCTCTCGTCCATGCCATCCAACTTATCTATGATCAACTGCATTTTATGATCGATCGTCTGCTCCACTGCCGCCTTCACTTCTTCAGTGATCTCCGCGGCCCAAAGTGAGCTAGGCGAGGGCGAGTCTGGCGCTCCTTTATCCGCCATTTTGTTTTCTCCGGGGCGCGCTCGGTCTTTAGGTTCTTTCCGCCCTAATTTCGCCGCCATGGCTCCCGGTTCTCGGCTGTTTGATTCTCGTCTGTGCAGGACGCCTTCCCGCTTCCAGATTAGCGTTTTAATTTCTTTTTGGACGCTGATTTCGAGTGCGGATCACTTCGTGTCCCGGAGTAGCTTCACCTTCCGCCTCTACTCCATTCCCCAACCGGAAGTCGCTCCCTTCGCATTGAATTTTAATTGCCAAACCTTAGAACATTCTTCTAGCTTCCTCAGATCCTTTTTCATGTTTTCCACTCCCTCCCGGGTGTCCACTCTGTTACAGATCTTAGTATCATCCGCAAATAGGCAAACTTTACCTTCTAACCCTTCGGCAATGTCACTCACAAATATATTGAACAGAATCGGCCCCAGCACCGATCCCTGAGGCACTCCACTACTCACCTTTCCTTCCTCCGAGCGAATTCCATTCACCACCACCCTCTGGCGTCTGTCCGTCAACCAGTTCCTAATCCAGTTACCACTTCAGGTCCTATCTTCAGCCCCTCCAGTTTATTTACGAGCCTCCTGTGGGAACCGTGTCAAAAGCTTTGCTGAAATCTAAGTAGATT
Source organism: Microcaecilia unicolor (assembly GCF_901765095.1). Classification (NCBI taxonomy): domain Eukaryota; kingdom Metazoa; phylum Chordata; class Amphibia; order Gymnophiona; family Siphonopidae; genus Microcaecilia; species Microcaecilia unicolor. Next base: position 293,312,612 of record NC_044034.1, on the reverse strand, counting down.
ATGTCCATAGCTCGTCCCTGATTCAATTCTCCTGTTACCCAATCAAAGAACTCAATGAGATTCGTTTGGCACGATTTCCCTTTGGTAAAACCATGTTGTCTCGGATCTTGCAACTTATTGGCTTCCAGAAAATTCACTATCCTTTCCTTCAGCATCGCTTCCATTACTTTTCCAATAACCGAAGTGAGGCTTACCGGCCTGTAGTTTACAGCTTCTTCCCTATCACCACTTTTATGAAGAGGGACCACCTCCGCCGTTCTCCAATCCCTCGGAACATTTCCCGTCTGCAAGGATATATTAAACAAATCTTTAAGAGGACCCACCAAAACCTCTCTGGCTGAAAATGGACGTGGCAAAATTAAAACCAGCACACATCCATTTTCGACCTGAGACCTTACCGCCACTCCTTGACTTAGCGTAAACTGCCAATTATCGCCGGGCAAGTGCCAAGTGGTAGAAAATAGAAAATATTTTCTACCACGTGTTTTTGATGCATGTCAAAAATGGAATTACCACCCGGGGCATGTGGTAGCTAGGCGGTAGTTCCAATTTGATGCACATTGGACGCGAGTAGGTGCATACGAGTCTTAGTAAAAGGGCTCCACTGTCTAGGAAAGAGTATGCCAAAATAATTAATGCATAACAGAGACCAACACAAATTAGTAGAACCCATATCTGTCTGTGTTTTATGAACATTCATAGGCATGGCTTGGATTTATCCATGGAATGTAGAAAAGCAATTAACGAGGTTTAAGAGAGATGTGATTGACGTCAGGGGATCTGGTAAAAAAATTCATGAGGTCATCAGCATGTGCCAGCAGTTTGTATTCATACCTATCAATAACAATACCAGATATATTAAATTCATTTCTAATGGCAATCAATAGGGGTTCCAAAGCTAATTTGAACAAGATAGGGGACAATGGGCATCCCTGATGGGTTCTGTTAGCAAAAGTGACGTTATCAGAAAAGTCACCATTTATCTGGATTCTAGAACATGGTTTAGTATATAATACTTGTACTCATTCAACAAAATCAGAACCACATCCAAACCTATCAAGAATTTTAAATAAATAAGGTGATTTGACCATGTCAAAGGCTTTTTCTGCATCCAAAGAAAGAGACAAAGTGGAAGAAGAGAGGTTGGTATTCATAAAATTCAAAATGTCAAGAAATGTTCTAGGTTGTCTCCAATAAATCTTCCAGACATTAATTCCAACTTGATTGGTGTAAATTAAAGAGCCAAGTATAATCTCTAGTCCTGAAGCTAGTACTTTTGCCATAATTTTACAGTCTAAATTAAATAAAGATGTAGGGCGTAAATTTTAAACTTTGGTTATGTCTCTTCCAGGTTTAGGTAAAATAACAACTTATGTTTAGGCAAATTGACTTTGCATGTAGGATGTTTCCATAGGAAGTGATATAAGGAGTGCAGAATGGGAGAAAATACTGTAAAATTCTGCCTTGTACCCATCAACTCCAGATGCTTTGTTATTGGCTAGAGATTTAAAGGAAGAGGTTATTTCTTCTAAATTAATTGTAGCACCAAGAAAATCCTTTTGTGCAGAAGACAATGTCAGATGTGGAAAATTTTCTAAGAAGCTGTTCATGGCATCTGTTGGGTTTGAGCAAGAAGTACTGAATAAGCATTGGTAGTAGGTAACAAAAACTTTGGAAATATCTATATCAGTAGTAACTAACTGATTGTGATCCAATTGTATAGATGATATATGATGCCTTTGTTGTCTTATAGCTATGTATCTGGCAAGTAATCTGCCAGCTTTATTGGCAGAAGTATACCCCCTAATTCTATAAAAGTTGCCAAAAATTGTGAATGAAAATTTTGTCATGTGCCCAATATACATGTGCAATTATTGAATAATGAGCTAATTAGCACCAATAATTGGCTTTTTAACAAGCAATTATTGGCACTAATTAGATTTAATTGGCATTTATACATGTAAATTTAGGAGCGGGATCAGTGCCTAAAATTTATGCATGATATGAAAAAAGGAGTGCGGAAATGGGAGGGTCATGGGCATAACGGGGGTGTTCCTACAATTAACACATTGTTATAGAATAATGGGGATATGTGTGTAACGTGGGCATGTCCATTTGCAGTACATTTCAGCTGGTGCAAATAGCAGCACCTAAAGTTAAGTGATTCCCAGACATAAGTGCTATTCTAAAAACCACTCCTAACTTTAAGCGTGGCTTATAGAATAGCATTTTTTTCAGTGCTGATCTTTTTTGCACCATACATACGTTTTACCCATAATGTCCAGTTTTATATACAGCCAAATTTTGATTGGCTTGTGAGCTGCATATTTTATTCTATTCATATTTAAGTTGAATCAGAGACATAAGAAGATCATAATGTCTGGTTTTGATATATAGTTGTTCCATATGTTTAATTTTATTTTCTAATTGAAGTACATGTTTAGATTCTTGTTTTTTCTTCAAAGCAGCAAAGCTTATTTCAGGTCTTAAACAAGTTTTGAAGGCTTCCCAAGTAGTAGAAGGTGGAAGATCTATATTATTGTGCCATGTAAAGAAGTTCGTAATGAAGTTTTCAGTTTTCTGGGTGAAATCCATATCTTGAAGCAATTCATTAATGGATCTCCATACGTTTTCGGTCCACTATAATCTAGTTGCATCTTAATATGTATTATTGCATAATCAGTGATTATAATTGGATTAATTATTATATGAATGATATGTTATTAAAGATTTAGTGGCCCTTTTATAAGGCTGCGGTAGGGCTACTGCTGCAATGGCACGAGGCAAATTGGCTGTACCACAGGAGCCCAGTGGTAGTTCTGGTGTGTGTCATGTGCCATTTCTGGTGCTCCAAAAAATATATATATATATATATAAGTTAATTTCACCTGTCAACCCATATACGAGGGAAAATGTGAATTAAAGAAAATGTGTATTATGCAGCAGAAAAATAGATTAAAACGTATCGCAGAAGACATTTTAAATAACTCAGGGGTCTTTTACTAAGCCGCAGTAGCATTTATAGTACACACTAATGATTAGCATGCACTAAACACTAGAGATTCCCACAGAAATATATGGGGCATCTCTAGTGTTTAGCACGTGCTAATCATTAGCGCATACTAAAAATGCTACCGCACTTTAATAAAAGACCCCTTCAGATAGTAAAGTACTATAAGAGGTATCATATAAACATCAGCCTAAGGAATTGAATAAGATGTCATTTGTAAATTAAGAATATCACATACTGGTTACCGTGAAAATGAATGTAGTTCTCACATTTGATGCAAGGGAGAGAATATAAAATCTCATGTCATGTAAGGAGATAACAACCAGATTATTTATATATAAGTATTCACCCTGTTTTTGTTGGAATGATGATCTATTCACGGAGAACTTCAAGATCATTGTAGTTGGTGGTACGATTGTTGTAAGTACTTTTCATTCTTGCAGGACACATCAAGCCAAAGTGGTCTCCTAGGTCTTTCAAATCTTGTATAAGAGCAAGAAAAGCTTTGTTTTTCATAGTGATAGTTTTTGATAAATCTGGCAAAATAAGTATTTTCCTGCCTTGGTATAGTAAAGAAGGCTCATCTTTTGCAGCCATAAGGATTTGAAGAGCCTTTGGGGTATCAGTGAATTTTTGACATCACCGGTCTGGGATGTGACGCATTGGATAATTAGATATCCTTTGCAATGTGTTTCTAGGTCCTGGCCCAGTACTCAACTGCAAGGAAAATTGAGAGACCCAAGCTCGGGGTCAAGGAGCTATAAGAAAAAGGGAAGCGAAAGACAATTTCAGAATAAACATCAATAATGCTATTACATTGTTGAACATTAAGAGATGCCAAATTACCCAGTTCCATGCAGGACAGTCAGGATTTCTGACCACACTTGCAGCACTGATTTCAATGGACAGGATCAGGCACTACAAATCCCATATTGCTTTGGGGTGTAAGTTCAAAACCAGGACTGGCCACAAAGTCTCCAGCCTGAAACTGGGTAACATAGCATATCTGAAAGTGGGAAGAGAAAAGCAGGTTGATGGGACACCTCTAGCAGCAGCAGTAGTAATACAGGGTCTGAATCCTAATCTGTTTCTAAGGACCTCTCAAGGAGAACCTTGCATTTCCACAGCTTTGCAGCAGCTCTTTGGCAAGACAGCTGCCTGGAAAGACAACCTGCATATAAAAACAGTGGGAGCATTGCCAAAGCCTCTCTAGTTAATTACAAAGCAATGCTTGTCTGGGCTTTCTGCAGAGTCTGAATGACTGGAGCTAGTAGCACTTGCAGAGCCTCAAACTCCTATCCCTCTCCTTGCAGCCTTGGAAGACTAGAGTTGCACACTCCTAAAATATGCTTTGTAAAAGAAATGAATGTTTCATTCATTAGTGTTTTTCAAAAGCAGAAATAATTGCTCTCCTCAAACTAATATAACTGGGAAGTCTGCCTCTGTTTCTGTGCTGGGGCTTTCTGGATCACTCAGGATCTTGTCCAGAGATGCCAAGATACCCAGTTCCAGGTTGGAGATTTAGTTGCACTCCTGGATTTATGACCACTCCATCCTGTTGCATTATGGGACTTGCAGCACTGATTTCAATGGACAGATCAGACATTCCAAATCCCACATTGCTTTGGGATGTAAGTTCAAAACCATGACTTGCAAAAAGGTTTCAAGCCTGGAACTGGGTAATTTGGCATCTCTGCTTGTCTCCGGTGGTTCCTCCCTTGGTGTTATGATTCCTCTGTTTTATATTTGCAACCTTTTTCTTGTAAGAGGTATGTATGTAGTCATCGCTATAATCACCACCCTGTTTCAAGGACTCCATGAGTCCTTGCTGGCATAATTTTTTTAGTTCAAACAATTTTTATTGAATTTTCACATAGATAAAACAGTGACTGGATTAGCCAATATGATCAGAACAATAACAATAATTACCGTCCTGTAAATGACAATTAACCATGTCAATTCAATAATAACATATATGATGAATATTGAGCATGAACAATGACATGATTAGGAAAATAAAAAGTAAACCAAAGAGAATAGAGAATAAATGAAGGATAAAATGATAACAATGACAAAAAACCCAGTGATAGAATATTCATACTCTAATTTCTTAGTATTTTTTTATTTTTTATTTTAGTAGGATTTATTTATCACCTTTTTGAAAATATTCACGCAAGGCGGTGTACAATAAGAATAGATCAAACATGAGCAATAGGCAATTACAGCAGTAAAATCTTCAAACAACAATACAAAGTATGGCATGGTATACTACTTACAATGTCAACACAATACCTAATAGAACATTATATACTACTTACAATGTCAACACAATACCTAATAGAACATTATAATGCAACCTATTTCTGCACTCAACACTGGTAAAAAAAAAAAAACAGCTGTATATTTACATACTGATATTTCAGAGGGAAAAATTAAACCAATCCACATTAGTTTAACATATTAAATAGCACGGAGGAATCCAGTTACATAATTCTACCTGATATGACCTACGTGAGCTAGGAAAATGTACAGATCCAAGAGACATGCCAATTGTGCTTTTTCGTGGGCAGAAATGGAGTTAGAATGGAGTTAGAAGGATATCACTAATGTTACTATATTGTTAAATGGTCAAACTGTGATGTGCTCATTCTATGCAGCCAAGTAGAGCCTAGAACTAAGAGTTATTAAATATTTTAAATATAAAAATAAATATCAATTAAATAATTTTTATTGTCTCTTTACATCACAGGGCCAGATTTGCTAGGGATTGTCCCACAAACGCAAGGGGAGAAATATTCTAGCAAATGAGGTCTATAGAATAGAGATTACCTTGTTCCAGAGGTTTCCATATAGATGTTATCTTACAGATCCTGTTGAATTTTTCTGATGCTTTAAGTCCGTATTTATACACAAGGCATACAGTATGCCATCAAAATGCTTCATTTACAGTGGTTGCATTTTTCCATGATCCTAAAATCATTTGAAGAGCAATTGAAAGAAGTAAGAGGCAATTTCACTAAGCTGCAGCAAAAGGGGGTAAGTGAACCATTTTCCGCATGCCCATTTGTGAGGGGAGCTCTTACCGCCACCCATTGAAGTGGGGGTAAGGGCTCCCGTGCTATTCTGATGGTAACCGGGCAGTGTGCAGTGCTGCCCAATTACAGCCGGATAAGCACCGGCGCTACAAAAATAGAAAATATTTTTGTAGCGCCAGAAATGGCACATGCTGGGGGTGGGAAATACCGCCAGGCTCCTGTGGTAGTTCTGGATTGGCGTACGGCAAGTCTGTTGCCATGCACCAGCCCTTTAGTGAAAGGGCCCCTAAGTTCAGTAGAATACCGCGATCATCTTCTTGGTTAAGATTCGGATGTAACAATCAAAGAATTATTACAGAAAATGAGATTGGTACATCAATATTCAGAATATTTTGTATAGTTTTCCATATAGAGCACCAAAAGCCATATATGATGAGAAATTCGTAGAACATATATTGTAAAGTTCCAACTGAAGAGTTTCAGTGCCAGCAGAAATTATTAGCATGTAACTTTGCTTTATATTTCCGTTCTGGGGTCTTAAAGCTCTATGAGCTAGGAAGTATATAGATTGGAGCAATCTGGCTGATTGTGTTGGTCTGGAAATTCTGGTCCAAAAGTGTTTCCATGGTATTGAATATGTTGTTAAATTCAGTTCATGTACAGGACCCCTGAAGAAGGCTTGTGCGCCAAAACACGGCCCGTGTTGGGTCTTAGCAAACCTCAGTGCAGCTAGAAGAATAAGGCAGTGCATGCCAGTGGCATAGCCACAGGTGGGCCTAGGTGGGCCGGGGCCCATCCACTTAGGGCTCCGGCCCACCCAACAGCAGCACACGTTTAGCGGTAGCTGGTGGGGATCCCAAGCTCTGCCAGCTGAACACTTCCCCCTGATGGTAATGAAAACGCTACTGTCCATGATACTGGCACCTGAAAATGCTCAGTTTTCAGCACATACCTGCTGCAGACTGCCAAGATGGAAAGAAGCATTTTCTCACCAGCTGAGATATTTTTTTGGGTGGTGGGCGGGGGGAGAACACTTAGTGCCCACCCACTTCTTGCCTAGGCCCACCTAAAATCTGTTGTCTGGCTACACCCCTGGTGCATGCAAATATCTCTCATGGATATCCATTGTGGATATCCTGAAAACCTGACTGGCTGGGGTGCCTCCAGGACTAGGTTTGGGAATCACTGGTATAGAGTGAATGTGTATGAGGTAGGGGCAGTGAGTGTGTTGGCAGTATGGGGTGAATGTTTGTGAAGTGTGTTAGTATTGTATGGCAGTAGGTGCACTAGTGAAATGGGATGTGTATGTGAAAGGTGGATCAATTAATTTGTTAGCAGTATATGGGTATGCTAGCAGAATGGGGTAAATGTTTATAGCATGAGGGCACTAAGCATTAGCTATACAGAATGAATGTATGTGAGTCAGGGCAGTAAGTGTGTTAATGGTGTGGGATAAAATTGTATGAGGGGGCTAGAGAATGACACGGGGACGGGAATCCACAGTTACCATGGGGATGGGGACAGAGCCCATGGGGATGGGGACAGAGCCCATAGGGATGGGCTGGGGACAGAGCATAGGCGCCCCGTATAAGAGGCTTGGGGAGGCTAAGCCTCCCCAGCCCAATCGTCAACTTCCGCTTGTGGTGCAGCCCACCCTCCCGCCCCGCGTATTTTCATCTTTTATTTCCGTGGCAGCGACGTCAATGAAGAAAAAGACTACAGGCTCGCCGCCAGCTTCTCCCTTCTCTCTGCTCTCGCGGAAACAGGAAATGCATCACGGGACACTGTGTGCAGAGAGAAGGGAGAAGCTGGCGGCGAGCCTGTAGTCTTTTTCTTCATTGACGTCGCTGCCACGGAGCGTATGGAGGTAAGCTCCGCCCCCTTTAGCCTCCCCAAACAGTTGGGCTACCGACCGTCTATGGGACAGAGTCTATAGGGATGGGGACAGATCCCACGGGGAGGGGGTGGGGATGGGGACAGAGCCCACGGGCATGGGGACAAACTTTGTCCCGGTGTCATTTTCTACTGTGAAGCCTGTTAATGAACTGGACTGTTTGAGGATGCAGATGACAATATTTAGATTTTTTGGAAAAACAAGCAAATATGCTGGCCACAACTAGCAAAATTTGCATGGGGGATCCTGTACATTCCTGCTGCCAGCACAACTTCTGAGATAGCATCTTGTATTGCAGGAAGGACTGTGGAAGACATGAGAGCTAGACTGAATCCTGAGATTGTTGATGACTTATTCATCCACAGATTAAAAAATCATAACAGTGCTTCATAGGGCATATTTCTCCCCCACTAGGGCATACAGAACAGGTTGTATTTTGTACACCTGGATATTTTAACATGGATTATTATTCCTTGAGGTAGTAGAAGTCAGCTTTTTGGGGGGTTAGAAGGGTAGAGGGTGGCAGTGGAAGGGTTATTATAGTTGCTCGTTGTTATTGTATTCTATTTGTGATTTATAAACAACAGTTGCACAGCATATTGTTCCTTTTTATACTTTAATAAAAAGATTTAAAAATAAAATCATAAGTGTTCGAGGCTTCTGCAGATAAGGACAGAGCACACGGGGACAGGGATGGGGATGGAGACAGAACCCATGGGGACGGGGTGAGGTCGGGGACAAACTTTGTCCCCGTGTCATTATCTAAAGGGGGCAGTGTGTGTATTAACAGTGCAGGGGAAATTACGTTGAATGTTTCTGCTTGTTTTTCTATCTTACTGCTTTGTGACTCATAAGCAGTGCTCTTTATCATGTATATAAATATTTTAGGGTGACTGACTTAAACATTAACTTTTTGTACAATAGGCCCATGTACTACAATAGGAGGTGACCCATTCAGTGATTGAGCTCTTTAGTCAGCTTACCAGGAGGAATATTCATCAAATACGTTTCATTGCATTTGGCTTTCTTATTTGGTGGTTCTAGTGACCTGATTGCCAACATGTCCATTTTGCATCTGTGGGGTAATGCTTAATACAGTGATCCCCAAGCCTGGTCTTGGAGGCAGCCCAGCCAGTCAGGTTTTCAAGATATCCACAATGAATATCCATGAGAGATATTTGCATGCACTGCCTCCACTGCATGCAGACCTCTCTCATGAATATTCATTGTGGATATCCTGAAAACCTGACTGGCTGGGCTGCCTCCAAGACCAGGCTTGGGGATCACTGTATTAAGCATTACCCCACAGATGCAAAATGGACATGTTGGCAATCAGGTCACTAGAACCACCAAATAAGAAAGCCAAATGCAATGAAACGTATTTGATGAATATTCCTCCTGGTAAGCTGACTAAAGAGCTCAATCACTGAATGGGTCACCTCCTATTGTAGTACATGGGCCAATTGTACAAAAAGTTAATGTTTAAGTCAGTCACCCTAAAATATTTATATACATGATAAAGAGCACTGCTTATGAGTCACAAAGCAGTAAGATAGAAAAACAAGCAGAAACATTCAACGTAATTTCCCCTGCACTGTTAATACACACACTGCCTCCAGGATCAGGTTTGGGAACCATTGGCTGAATAAATTTGATCAAAAGCATTTTCTCTCCTGAGGGTGGGGCACTCTCAGTTCATACATATCACCTTCATGCTTTCACTCACCAGTTAACCATTAACACTTTGAGTTTTGCCAAGTAGGATCACAGGGACATCACATGATCCAATTCTTAGCAAAATGGAGAACTGTTTAAATGCTTATAGTAGAATCACAGCAGGCCACTTCCTAAAATCACAGGGGAGGAGGATGGGTTATCAGATAATAATTATCTTGCTGAGATAAGCGGCAAAAATAAATCTGGCTGTTTACTGGTTTTGGCCAGTCAGGTAGGAGAGAGTTAGAGGTCTCATGTGATGCTTTAAAAATAGATTCTTTTGCTTCTTTAAAATCAGGGTTTAATTTGTAAACAAAAAGGAAGAGGAACTGGAGGAGGGTGAGGCAAGGCTCAGGAGCAACAGAATACAGGCTAAAACAGGTCTAGCACACCTAGCTAGTCAGGTTTTCAGGATATCCACAATCAGTATTCATGAGATAGATTTGCACACAAATGAGGCAGTGCATGCAAATCTTTCTCATGCATATTCATTGTGGAAATCCTGAAAACCTGACTGGCTGGGGTGCCTCCAGGACCAGGTTTGGGAACTACTGGCACAGACATTAGCGCAGGGTTAGTGCAACGTCTGTGCATGACGCAGAAAAGAGGTTTTCAGAAGCTGACTCTGCGTAAAGTTCTGTGTTAAGCCACCAGTGCACAGCATATTAAAATCAATTGTAATGAGGTTATTAGCTATTTCTCCTCGATGCAGAGAAGTCTTTAAGGCTGAGCACAATACTGGGGCTTTAATGCCAAGTTTGAGAAGGTGTAAAAGGGTTAGCTTGTTCTGCTGCAGTAGCATCTGTGAGGATTTAATGCTGCTTTTTCTTTTTCCTGCAAGCTTAGGGGACCTGCCAATTTTTTTTTTTTTGTGTGTGTGTGTGACCTCCATGAAGAGCATGAGTAAAAAAAGACAGAATGTAGGAGGTGACAGTTCTGTATTTAGGGCAGCTATAGCTGCACACTGGTCTATGCAGAAAAAAATTGTATTGACATATATCTGCAGTTCCATGTGACCCTGGGCAAGTCATATATAACTTAGATTGTGAGCAAAGTACCTATAATAGTGTTGCAGGAATTGAGATAGGAATTTGCGATACTTCAGGAGTCAGACAGCACACACCAGAATGAGGGAGAAATCTTCTTTATTTGCCAGCAAACAAAGCAGGACATCAGTTCTAGCTCTCTTCTCTCTCTCTCAGCTCTCTGGATGTTATGGCTTTTGTCTGTCCTCTTCAGCTCTCTTCTCTTCTGTTGTCTTCCAGCTTTCTTTCAGCTCTCCTTCCTTTCTTCTGACGTAAACTGCTTCTGCTCCCACTTAAATACAGTTCTATCTAGCCTAGCCTAGCCCCCTTACTCTCCAATTGGTTAAGGAATAGATTGATTACCTTGCCTCAACCAATCAGCTCCATACAAATATCAGTTACATAGGTTCCAGACATCCTAAACTGACCTGTGACCTGGGGCCCCTTACACCAGACATTTGGGCTCCAGTCTCTTACATGTTATTATGATTGATTTCTCATATTCCTAGTACTAACTGCTAACTAAACTCTGGCATTCATTAAAGGGGTCAAGGGCCAATCTTACTTAATGGCATACATATCAGGTTATTACTTTCAAGACCATTTCTACATTTTACCTATAATTAATCAAGGAGAAGAGAGCTGACTAGTCCTGACCTCGTTCACCTATCAGCTTATACATTGAACCAGCCAGAACTGCAGATAAGTCAAAACACATGTTTGACCTCTTCACTGCAGTCCTTGCTTGACCTCTTAAACAGCAGACAAAGAGTAATACAGAATTTAACAGACATTCTACACAGACACAAAACTTATTAATTTACACAGAATACAGCATATTCTAAAGTAAGCATCCTTATAAAACATATTCTACATATCAAGAACTTCTAAATTCTAACTCATTTATATCTAGAATTATTTAGAATCTAATTATTTCCTTCTAAGCAGTGTTCAATTTAATCCTAAACAAACTGCCTGCAATATACCGGCTCATAATAGAATACATATGTGTTTGCTTAGCAATCCATCAATCACAAGGGTGAAAGAAATTCCTGTCTCTGACCTTTTTAACCCTTTTGCTCGGCAAGCTAGACATTAAAATAATTAACTCCAGCTTGCATCCCTTCATTTGCAGGACTGAGAATTTAAAATAGTATTTTGAGCACCTTTAAACAAAATTAACCCTTAATATGATTTCTTAGAATTATTCTTTGCCCACTGCCTCATTCCCCCCTTTGAGACTAAAATCAGCTTATGCAGAGATAAGTCTCACAACTCAAACTTTGGAGATTATAGTGATCCTAACTGGGAATAGACTTATGAACCACCATTACCCTACTTGTTAAGGTCCGACGGCATACTGCCGAAGCACATGAGGCCAGGAAACAAAACAAAAACCCTGCTAAAACTAAGACTATTAGGGAAATGAACAAAGGACGTATCCAGGAGGTCAATGACCACCACCAGGAGGTAAGGTCTAATCCTCCTCGGTAATCCTCCACATTAAGGCTAGCCAACTGTAGGACTTTATCCATGGCATGCCTAACTACATGCGTCCTATTTATGACAATAGTACAGCACTCTGAAGAATTTAGCACTGTGCAGAGACCACCCTGGGCTGCAAATAGATAGTCAAGACCCATACGGTTATACCGAGAAACTATACTTAATTCATTAATTTGATCCTGCAATGCATTGACTACCACGTTCAGCTCATGAACTAAAACATGGAGTAGGGACTGAAGTCTCCGGGTAGCCATACCTAGTTCAGTAATACCCGCTACCGGGCCTCCAATTGGAATCCAGGCCGTGGCAGAAAGGGCTACAAGTCTCTTTTTAGTCAGAGGATAAGTAGAATTGATATACTGGAGGGCTAATTCAATCGCCTCATCCTCTGTGGCAACGGAGGAGGGTAAGGACAAAGCCTCTCGCTTAGAACGGTGCGGGGATAGTGGCTTAAGAGGAATAACTTTAGGAAAATAATTCAAGGTTACCAATACACAAAAATCATATGTGGAGGGAAGAATCATGTGGAGGACATTATCACAGAGCCAGTAATGACCAAGGAGAGGGTGAGGAAAGTTCCCAATAAATGTTGGCTCAGGCTGGACAGGGTACTTAGGGTGCCCATAATGCGAGCCCCTATCCCAGGGGGAATGAAGACGAAATGGAGACTTTGCACACCATAGGCGCCAATCCCCAATTGTGACAGGCTGCTCATTTGTTAGTAACTCTTCATACCCCGGGGACTTATGAAAGTAGAAAATAAGCTTGGACACTATAGTCTTCTCAGTGGTACGCTTAGGAGCCAGATAATCACCTGGGTCATAATCTGCAGGTACGGTAGTAGGGCACATAGGAGTACCTGGAGAAACTACCCACACAGGTTCCTCCTTCTCTGGGAGAACATTAGTATAGTTACAGGGAATGGGAAGAACAGTTGAGATGTCTCTTGTTAAACAAAACACTCCAGAAGCTGGATAGGGAGACGTAAAAACTGGCCTTAGAGAAGAGTCAGAGGGGGAAGTAGCATTATAAAAGGACCACCAAGTATAATCCTGGCTCCAAGGACCTGAACTCGAAAAATAGGGAGGTATAAGAGCTGGGAGTTGCACAGGGACAGGAACAGCTGGGACATCTGTGGTATAAGGAGAAAATCGGGAACACACAATACAAGGGGAAGTAATCTTTGCCTGGCTAATTAGTTCCTGGACTGAGTGTAACCAAAGGTTGGAGCGAGTTGGGGTATTAGGAACAAGGAGGCAAGGAGTAGAAAACAACAAAAGCATCCAAACTACTAACATTTTCTTTCTTCCTAATCTAAAACAAATACAGCAAACTAATTAAGCAATAATATTTCAACAGTCTGTGCTAATCACAGATTACTCTCATATAGTGTTCTCAGTCTTTGAGTTCTTATACCAGTTGGGATAGACCCTCAACTGACAAGGATCAAGCTTTCAAATTCCAAGAAAGCCAGAATCAGGCAAGAAAGAGTCTCAGTGTGAAGCCGAAGTTCAGCCGCTCCTGCAGTATACAGTTGACCCTTCTTTTCAGCTAGTAGATTCTTTGGTTCGGGTCAAGCGCAACTTCAATGGCTCCGCTGGATCTCTTTCTGCTCTCCACTGTCTAGGCTCCGTCTGATCCGTGCTGGGCTCAGTCTGGTCAGCAGACTTAATTCGAGACCAATGGACCCATGGAGTAATCCCTGCGACCTTCACAGCTGCAGGGGTAGAAAGCAAAACAGTAAAAGGTCCTTTCCATCGGGGCCCCAAAGGCTGGAGCCTCCAGTCTTTCACCCAAACTCTATCCCCTGGCAGGAAGGAATGTACCTGAGCCTGGAAGGGGACAGGGTTTATTTCTCTCACATAAGATTGAAGCTCAGAAATTATCCTGCCCAAGAGGGCTACCTGCTCCTGTACCTGGGCAGACCCTAAAATCCCTATGTCTCCCTTAATTCCCTGCAAAATGGCTGGGGGCTTCCCATACACAATTTCAAAGGGAGAGAGGGCTGTTCCTTTAGTTGGAGTGCATCGGAGGCGAAAGAGGGCTAGTGGCAATGCCTGTGGCCATTTCAATTGGGTTTCCTGACAAATCTTTGCTAGGCTATTTTTCAAGGTTCTGTTTGCCCGCTCAACCTGCCCTGAACTCTGGGGACGATAGGCACAATGCAATTTCCAGGTAATGCGCAATGCGCGGGACAGGGCCTGAAGTGTAGCTTCAACAAAGGCGGGACCATTATCTGAACCTATGGCAAGGGGCAATCCATACCTGGGGATGACATCCCTAAGGAGAGCTCGAGCTACTTCTGTGGCTTTCTCAGTAACTGTAGGATATGCTTCCACCCACCCAGAGAAGGTACAGACCATGACCAAGAGATATCGGAGCCTACCGCTCCTGGGCATTTCTGTGAAGTCTATAACTAGGGACTCAAACGGTGTTAGTCCTCTAGACTGAACTCCTGGTGGAATACGGGGTCCCTGACGAGCATTATTCTGGGCACAGAGAGTACATCGGGCAGAGGCAGTGGCAACCAGACTATCCAATCCTTCCAGCACCACTACTCGATTGAGTAGACGGGCTAGTGCTGTTTTCCCTAAGTGTGATAGGTCATGAGCTTGAGACACTACAGGCCAAGCTAGGTGGCGTGGCACCAGAACTCTGGTATCAGGGAGATGTAACCAGCCATCAGGTCTCCTTACTGCACCTTCTTCTTGAGCCCATTTCTCTTCCATTTGGGTATACATAGGTGTCCATTCTTGCAATCGAATTTGGAACAGGGGAGTCACAGTACTTGCTGGGGGTCCTCGAGCAGCTTCCTTGGCCACCCGATCAGCATGGCGGTTCCCTCGGGCCACTGGAGTATCTATTCTTTAGTGTCCCCTACAGTGAATGACAGCTACCTTCTTGGGGGCCCAAACAGCCTCTAGCAGCTGAAGTATTTCGGGTCCATACTTAACAGGTTGGCCTGCAGCATTTATGAGTCCCTTTTCCTTATACAAAGCTCCATGAGCATGTAGGGTTGTGAAGGCATACTTAGAATCAGTATAAATGTTGGTTACCAGTCCTGCTGCTAGCTCCAGAGCTCGTATGAGGGCCACAAGTTCTGCTTTCTGGGCTGAAGTTCCTTGGGGCAGGGCTCTTGCTTCTATCACCTTGTCCTCTGTCACCACAGCATAGCCTGCCAGTCGCTTGGAGTTCTCCACATAACTGCTTCCATCTGTGAAATAAATTACATCTGGGTCCCTCCACGGAACATCTTTAAGATCTGGTCGACTGGAGTACACTTCATCCATAGTTTGGATACAATCATGATCCGGTGGTCCCTCAGATGCTGGCAAAAGAGTAGCAGGATTGAATGTAGCCACTGTTTCCAGGTGTATCCGTGGATTCTCACACAAACTGGCTTGGTACTTAACCATGCGGTTATTTGTAAACCAGTGGTTGCCCTTATACTCCATGAGGGTGAGAACTGCATGGGGGACTTTAACAACCAGTTCTTGCCCCAAAGTCAACTTATCAGCTTCCTGGACCAGTAAGGCTGTTGCTGCAATGGCCCTCATGCAGGCTGGCCATCCTTTAGCCACTCCATCCAGCTGTTTAGACAGGTATGCAACAGGCCTCTGCCAGGATCCCATCATCTGGGTCAGCACACCCAGAGCAACCCCCTGTCGCTCGTGGACATACAATGAGAAAGGTTTCTCCACATCAGGAAGGCCTAACGCAGGGGCTTGGAGTAGGGCTTTCTTTATAGCAATGAAGGATTGTTGAGCTGTAGGTCCCCATTCAAATGGTTCCTTTTCACCCCCCTTTGTGGCTTGGTAAAGGGGTTTCGCCATCAATGCAAAATTTGGAATCCAAATTCTGCAAAATCCGGCTGCTCCCAGAAATTCCCTAACTTCTCTTCTGGACTTGGGTTGGGGAATTGCAGCAACTGCTTGCTTCCTACTAGTATCCAGTCTCCGACTTCCCTGGGAAATACAGAAGCCCAGATACTTCACTTCTGACTGACAGAGTTGGGCCTTTGAGCGTGAGACCTTATAGCCTGCATCCAAGAGTAGCTCCAGCAATTCTCTAGTAGCCTCAAAACACTCTTCCTGGGTCACTGCTGCAATCAGGAGGTCATCTACATACTGGAGTAAAACTCGCCTGGAAGGCTCAGATTTAAAAGTCTTAAGGTCTTGTCCTAGGGCTGTCCCAAAAATAGTGGGGGAATTCTTGAACCCCTGTGGCAGGCGGGTCCATGTATACTGAAGCTTCCTTCCTGTTACTGGGTTTTCCCATTGAAAGGCAAAAAGCAGTTGACTGGCGGGGGCCACCCGAATACAAAAGAAGGCATCTTTTAGATCTAGTGTCGTGAAATGGGTAGCTCCAGAAGGTATCAATCCTAACAGGACATATGGGTTAGGCACTACAGGGTGTAATGAGATAGTAGATTTGTTGACCACTCGTAAATCTTGGACTGGCCGGTAGTCCTCAGTCCCTGGCTTCTGAACTGGCAATAGTGGCGTATTCCATGGAGACTGGCAAGGACGAATAATTCCATGGGATAACAAACGATTCAGATGTGCTTGAATCCCTTCCAGAGCCTTTCTGGGAATTGGGTATTGGCGAAGATGGATTGGCCGGGCATTTGGAAGTAAATCTACATGGACAGGAGGAATATTTCGGGCCAATCCTGGGGGATTATCTTCTGCCCATACCCCTCTGACCTGAAAGCTGTCTGCCAGGGGTAGGTCAACTTGGCCATGCGACTGATGCAGCCGCCATTCTTCTTCAAGAGGGCAGCAGAAACTCAATATACCCTTAGGGCTGGATATCGGGGGCCGAAAGGAGACTGAAGTCTGGCCATCAGAATCAAAGGAAATTTGGGCCCTAAGCTTGGACAGCAGGTCTCGGCCTAACAAAGGGATTGGACAGTCTGGCATATACAGGAATTCATGAGTGACTGTGTGTGAGCCTAATTGGCATCTACGGGTTGTCAGGAAGGGCCTCCGGTTCTGCACCCCCGTGGCTCCCACCACTCGGACAGTTTTTCCAGACACAGGCGCTAATCGCTCCGTCACAACAGAATGTTCAGCTCCTGTATCAATCATGAATGGAATTGAGCGGCTCCCTATAGTTAGCTTGACCATAGGTTCCTGGGAGCCCAGTTTGTAGGAACCCGGTCTGTCCTATTCGTCCCATTCTGCCACCTCAGCTATCCCGATGATGTCAGATTCAGGAGGCTCATATCTTCCCTCTCGAACTCGGCCTCGGCTTCCTCGATCTCCTGGTCCCCTTCTCAGTCCCTGGCGCCTCTGGGGGCATTCATCTTTCCAGTGCCCTCTTTCCTTACAGTAGGCACACTGATCCCTCTCCAATCTTGGTCTGGGATTCTCCCCCCTTGGCCGGGATTGATTGAAGGAATCTCGGGGCCTGGCTGGTGGTCCGGGGTCCCACTTTGGCTTCCCATTAGCTAGAGGTCGACCTCGGTTAAGGGTGGAATTAGTAATGGCTGCCGCTAAAAGGTCGGCCTTCTTCTGCATCTTCCGGTCAGCCTCTCGACGCACCTCCTGATCTCTATTAATGAAAACCTTGGTTGCGATCTCAATTAGCTGGGTGGTATTCATCCCTGCGAATCCCTCTTGACGCTGCAACTTCTTCCGGATATCTGGCATACTCTGGGCCACCAATGCGCTATTCACCATTCTCTGGTTTTCTAGGGCTTCAGGGTCAAATGGGGTGTATGTTCTGTAGGCTTCAATTAGTCGCTCTAGAAAGGCCCCAGGGGATTCAGTTGCCCCTTGGAGAATTTCAGAGACCTTTGCTAGATTAATGGGCCTCTTTATGCCTTTCCTCATACCTTCCAGTAAGTCCCGGCGATAGCTAGACAACAGTTCATAGTGCTGCTCATTATTTGGATCCCAAACTGGAGCTGCGCGAGGAAACCGAGCTCTAACCCATTCCTCTGGGTCCTGTGTCCCCCCGGGGACACGCTCTCGCGTGATGGCCTCAGCATTTTGCAAAATCTTCCGCCTCTCCTCAGTTGTGAAGAGGGTCAGGAGAAGTTGTTGACAATCAGTCCAGGTTGGGTTATGGGTGGCCATAATGCTAGTCACTAGGTCCACCACTGCCTGAGGCTTTTCAGTATAAGAGGGGTAATGCGTCTTCCAATTCAGGAGATCGGTGGTTGTGAAGGGTACATACTGATAGGCCTGTGCCTGTATAACCTGACCCTCATTATTAGGATCCGGTCGAGTGATGGTTACCTGTCGGAGTGGCAGAACTCTCGAGGAGGTGGGAATGGAACCTGAGGTAGAGCTAGGAGCTACCCTCCTATCATGCTCAAAAGTAATTGCAGCGGGTCTAACCCATTCAGTGGAGGTAGGTTGAACCCCTGAGGGTTGGGAAGGGGTACTCATAGACTGAGAGGTGGTCACAGGTGATTCAGTCCATTGAAAGGGATGCCGGGCCCCTAATGAATGGGTAGGGGTATTAGAGGGAGAGGCTGGGCTGTCAGGAGTTGAGGAGTCAGAGAGTGGAACCCAAAGCGGGTCTTCAGAGGTTAACAGGAGAGGATGTGGCAGAGAAGGGTAGAGGCCAGGTGAAAAGTCCAACCTAGGGTGTGGTGGGGTTCGCACAGTGGGGGAGGAACTATCCGGAGAAGCCTGTGCTGGAGAAGCTTGGGCTGGGCGGCGTGGATCTCTAGGGGTGGCACGGAACCCCAACAATGGGCCATAAGGTGGTGGCTCAAGGTCTGAGGGGTCATCAGAGAGTATGGGTTTCTCGGACAGGGTAGGGGCGGAAGCCACCGATTGGGTGGTAGGCTTCCTGGGGCTCTTTCCCTCTTCTAGTTTAGATTTTCTAATCTTTCTTTGAACTTGGCCTAACATGAATTTTACTGGGGATCCCATATAAGTTTTCAACCACGAGGGAGGGTCAGTCACAAGGCTGTCCCAGGAATCTATATAAGGGAGTTGTTCAGAATATTCTGGTTCTCCTACAACTATGCTGTAGACCTTCCGGATTACTTCAATATCTAAGCTGCCACTAGGGGGCCACCCCACTCCCATAGATGGCCACTCAACTTCACACAAGGTTCTTAGAGTACTTGAGCTTAAAGTCTGTCCATAGTCATTAATTAAAAATCCTTTTTTAAAATTCTTAAGCATACAATCTAGGGGGGTAGCAATTTGTCTAGATGATGTCCCACCCATAATGCTTACAGTTACAACACACAAAAGGGAGGGAGTTTTTGGATTTGCGGTAAGGGGTCCGCAGATCCGGAAACAAAAGGGTAGAACAAACAACAATCGCTTCCTTCCGTTGCTGGTCAATTGAACTCGCGTTAATTGAAAACGCAGCTATAAGAAGTCCGCACTCAGTTAATCATTCACGCATCACACATTCCATACAGAAAATCCCACCCAACAATTTCAGATTTCTCAGATACAGATAAGCTCAAGCGGTTTCGCTTCTAGTCCCCATGACTAGAAGGTACTAGGGCCTTCGCTGAGAGTTGATCAGGCTCTCCTTCCCCCAATTTTTGAGGGGCTGGTTTACAATTTTCTAGCTAGAATTACAATACAGAATACAGAATACATACCCGGCGAATGTTCTCCAGTCAGTTGGGTGCTGGGATTAATGCAGGATTCAGGATCCCACCGCTGCCACCAAGAATTGTTGCAGGAATTGAGATAGGAATTTGCGATACTTCAGGAGTCAGACAGCACACACCAGAATGAGGGAGAAATCTTCTTTATTTGCCAGCAAACAAAGCAGGACATCAGTTCTAGCTCTCTTCTCTCTCTCTCAGCTCTCTGGATGTTATGGCTTTTGTCTGTCCTCTTCAGCTCTCTTCTCTTCTGTTGTCTTCCAGCTTTCTTTCAGCTCTCCTTCCTTTCTTCTGACGTAAACTACTTCTGCTCCCACTTAAATACAGTTCTATCTAGCCTAGCCTAGCCCCCTTACTCTCCAATTGGTTAAGGAATAGATTGATTACCTTGCCTCAACCAATCAGCTCCATACAAATATCAGTTACATAGGTTCCAGACATCCTAAACTGACCTGGGGCCCCTTACACCAGACATTTGGGCTCCAGTCTCTTACATGTTATTATGATTGATTTCTCATATTCCTAGTACTAACTGCTAACTAAACTCTGGCATTCATTAAAGGGGTCAAGGGCCAATCTTACTTAATGGCATACATATCAGGTTATTACTTTCAAGACCATTTCTACATTTTACCTATAATTAATCAAGGAGAAGAGAGCTGACTAGTCCTGACCTCGTTCACCTATCAGCTTATACATTGAACCAGCCAGAACTGCAGATAAGTCAAAACACATGTTTGACCTCTTCACTGCAGTCCTTGCTTGACCTCTTAAACAGCAGACAAAGAGTAATACAGAATTTAACAGACATTCTACACAGACACAAAACTTATTAATTTACACAGAATACAGCATATTCTAAAGTAAGCATCCTTATAAAACATATTCTACATATCAAGAACTTCTAAATTCTAACTCATTTATATCTAGAATTATTTAGAATCTAATTATTTCCTTCTAAGCAGTGTTCAATTTAATCCTAAACAAACTGCCTGCAATATACCGGCTCATAATAGAATACATATGTGTTTGCTTAGCAATCCATCAATCACAAGGGTGAAAGAAATTCCTGTCTCTGACCTTTTTAACCCTTTTGCTCGGCAAGCTAGACATTAAAATAATTAACTCCAGCTTGCATCCCTTCATTTGCAGGACTGAGAATTTAAAATAGTATTTTGAGCACCTTTAAACAAAATTAACCCTTAATATGATTTCTTAGAATTATTCTTTGCCCACTGCCTCAATAGAAATTGTAAACCACATAGTTGCCTCAGGGATCACTTGCGGTGTATCAAGTGCAGAAAATAATAATAATAATAATCTGCACGTGGTGGAATGCTATTTTTTGCATACAGTAAATAGCCACATTGCAAACATTTTATGTGCACAATAGCATTCCAGCACATGTGCAGATGTGTGCATAGCTCTAGCTGCCCGTATCACAGAACCTTGTGTGTATGGATCTGGTGTGCTCTCCCTAATTAGTGTGCAAGTTTTGTACAGGTCCTATGTGCACAGTGGTGTGCTGGTAAATTTTTAACAACAGGCTCTCTCCCCGGTCCACCTCGGCGCCCCCTCCCCGTCCACCACTGCGCCGTCCGTCCCCCCCCTCCCCGTCCACCTCTGTGCCCCCAAAATTACAGAACTGGCTATAGCCGGGGGGGGGGGGGGGGGGGGGGCAATGCATTACTCTCTCCAGGAAAAAAAATTAAATGATCCCAGGTTCCAATCTAATTCATGTTTAATGTGGGATAAAATGCCATAAATAAGTAAATAAATATATATATAAACTTTTAATGTTGAGCACCTGATTCTCAAAGTGAACATATTCCAAACACTATAATGAAAATAAAATTATTTTTTTTCTACCTTTTTTGTCTGGTGACTGTTTTTCTGATCATGCTGGCCCAGTATCCGATTCTGCTGCTATCTGTCCTCTTAACTCCGTTTCCAGGGCTTCCTTTCCATTTATTTCTTTCCTCCTTTCTTCTTCATTTCTGGTCCTCAGCTTCTGCCTATTTTCATCATCCATGTGCAGTTTTTCTCCCCTCTTCCTTTTCCCTCATCTCATCTCCTTCCTCACTCTTCTCTCCCCTCCATCCATGTCCAGCATTTCTTCTCTCTCCCCTCCTCTCCCCTGCCCTGCATGCACCCATGTCCAGCAGTGACCCTCCTCTCCCCTGCCCTGCATGCACCCATGACCAGCAGTGACCCTCCTCTCCCCTGCCCTGCATGCACCCATACCCAGCGACTCTCCTCTGCCCTGCCCTGCATGCACCCAGATGTCCAGCAGTGACCCTCCTCTCCTCTGCATGCACCCATGTCCAGCAGTGGCCCTCCTTTCCCTTGCCCTGCATGCACCCATATCCAGCAACCCTCCTCTGCCCTGCCCTGCATGCACCCAGATGTCCAGCAGAGACCCTTCTCTCCCCTGCATGCACCCATGTCCAGCAGTGTACCCTCCTATCCCCTGCCCTGCATGCACCCATGTCCAGCAGTGACTCTTCTCTCCCCTGCCCTGCATGCACCCATACCCAGTGACCCTCCTCTGCCCTGCCCTGCATGCACCCAGATGTCCAGCAGTGACCTTCCTCTCCTCTGCATGCACCCATGTCCAGCAGTGACCCTCCTTTCCTCTGCCCTGCATGCACCCATGTCCAGCAGTGTACCCTCCTCTCCCCTGCCCTGCATGCACCCATGTCCAGCAGTGACCCTCCTCTCCCCTGCCCTGCATGCACCCATACCCAGTGACCCTCCTCTGCCCTGCCCTGCATGCACCCAGATGTCCAGCAGTGACCCTCCTCTCCCCTGCATGCACCCATGTCCAGCAGTGACCCTCCTTTCCCCTGCCCTGCATGCACCCATGTCCAGCAGTGTACCCTCCTCTCCCCTGCCCTGCATGCACCCATACCCAGCGACCCCCTCCATCCACCCATGCCTAGCAGCGACTCCCTTTTCCCCCCTGCCACCCCCTCCCGAGTTGTTTCGCGAATTCTTCTCCCTCCCTCCCGATCCGGTCCCTCACCGCCCGCTTGTTTTTTGAATTCTTTGGGGCAGGCAGTCTTGCCTGCCCGCTTCCAGCGCCGACTGTCCTCCCTTGCCGATTCACGCTTCAAAATGGCCACCGAGACTTCAGCCGAAGTCTTGCGAGGCCGCCTCTGGAAGTCTCGGCAGCCATTTTTAAAGCGCGAATCAGCAAGGGAGGACAGTCAGCGCTGGAAGCGGGCAGGCAAGACTGCCTGCCCCGAAGAATTAAAAAAACAAGCGAGCGGTGAGGCGGATCCAGAGGGAGGGAGGAGAGCCAGAGCCGGCTCGCTATTTTCAACAACCGGCTCGCAAGCTGGAAGAAAATTTAACAACCGGCTCTTGCAAACCAGTGCGAGCCGGCTCCAGCACACCACTGTATGTGCATATAATTTGTATCCTCAATCAGTGAATAAAAATTAGGCATTATGCTTGCATTAGAAGTCATGCACTAAGCATGGCTTCTAATGCAAGCTTTCTGCATTGACCCTTGGATTAGGGAGCAGAGTGACTGTTCACTCGTTTGTTCCAGGCGCACTCAATCCTCTCAGTTCCTGCTGCTCTAAAGTCTTAAAAGAAATGGTGCAACTGAATTCCAGGCAGTTCCCCCAGAAATTCCAGATCCAGCTGGACCCTTGAGTCAAACTGTCTCCAGGTGACCAGGCAATGAGGGAGCCTCCACCCCTTGTGGTTTTCTTGGCATATGGGAATGGTTTGCCATTGATTTTTCCTGTGGCATGGAGGATTAAGGGGTCCTTTTACCAAGCTGTGGTAAAAAGGGCCCTGCGGTAGCAGCGGGAGCCATTTTCCCCCACACACCAGGCAGGGCCGCCGAAAGACTAGGCTGGGCCTGGGGCAAGGCCACCCTGCCTCTGCCCCCCCTCCCCCACCGCTATCGCCCCCAGTCGCTCCCCCCGCCACTGTAGTCCGCAGTCTCATCTGCCTGCCTCCACGGCTCCGGGACCCCTGCATTCAAGGTGGCAGTTGCAGATCGCCTCTCTTCTGGCCTTCCCTCCCTGTGTTCCGCCCTTGTCTGATGTAACTTCCGGTTTCCGCGAGGACGGGACACAGGGAGGGAAGGCCCTAAGGGAGGCGATCTGTGACTGCCGCTTCAAATGCAGGGGGCCCGTAGCTGAGGAGGCAGGCAGGTGAGACTGGGAACTGCAACGCCGGCGGCCTGACCCCGGCACCGGGCCCCCCTTGGAGGCCTGGGCCCGGGGGAATTTTGTCTCCCCTGCCCCCCCTCTCGGCAGCCCTGACGCCAGGGTCCTTTTTCCGCAGTGGGTAAAAAGCCCCTAAAAAAATGGCCATGCAGTATGATTACTCTTACCATGTGGCCATGCGGAGGGGAGCACTTACTGACACCCATTGAGGTGGTGGTAAGGGCTTACGCAGTAACTCAGCAGTAGCCGGGCAGCACACAGTGCTGCCTGATTACCGCCAGGTTAGCGCCGTGGTAAACATTAGAAAAATATTTTTTGTTGCACCGGAAATAGCATGTGCTCGAGGTGGAACTACCACTGAAGGCCATGTTGGGCTTGTGGTAGCTCTGGGTTGCCACACGGCAAACCCATTGCTGCATGGCAACCCTTTAGTAAAAGGGCCCCTTGGTGATTTACAAACCTCCAACACAAGGGAAGTACAAGCCAATCACCAAAACAGTATTACTTCACTATAAACACTGTGTTCAGTCTGACATACTCCAAATAGTTATATATATTTATATATGAAAAAAGCCTCAGGCTTCTGATTGGTGTCTTTATGCTTGTCTTCCCGTTCATATATCCATCACAGGCTTTAAAATCTTCCAACCTCCCTACTTTCACTCAAAACTTTATTTTTAATGAACATGTTCCATGAAACTAAGCCGAGAACCTAAGTACAATTTAAATTAAAGTTTTTTGGAACATTAAAAATAAAGTTTTGAATGGAAGGTTTTTAAGCCTGTGATGGATATATATGAACGGGTAGAAAAGCATAAAGGTACCTGTCAGAAGTCTGAGGCTTTCCTTCCTATTTTTCATATATAAACATATATAACTTTTTGGAGTATATAAGACTGAACACAGTGTTTACAGTGAAGTATTACTGTTTTGGTGATTGGAATAAGTAACTTGCCAAAAGCAACAAGGATGTGTTGTGGGATTTGAGCTGGGTCCGTCTGGTTCCCAGCCTGCTGGTCCACAACTCCCTCTCCTCCCCACCCCACCCCACCCCCCCACGAGAAATTAAACCTTGCTTAAAACTGAGGCAAAATTCACTGTTGTCTCTTTGCCCACATTGCAGGAGGAAAACAAGGCTCCTGGAAGATTTTTCCAGTTTAGAACAGATTTTTCAGCTTTTACTGTTGGCTTATTTATCTAAATTTTTTTTTTAAATAAACATAGTCTAGCTTGTGAACAGGGTGACTCAGGTTTAAGGATCATTAGGAAATACTTACTGGAGGTTTTATTTTTAACTGCTATTCTCAGACATGCTTTAGTTTTTATGCATTATGCAAGAGACTCATGATTGGAGGGAATCTCATGCACAAATGCAGTAAGCCCTTCTTTACATGTATCTGGACCCAGATAGGAGCAGCATTGCTGATGGAGTTTTCTAGGTGTGGGCAGTCACAAAGGAAGCCATGGTGGGAGCAACAGGGCTGGTGAGAATCTGGAAGGTCACTCACAGGACTAATTTCCTGTTTATCTGCAACAGAGTTTCCAGATTACTTCCTCTCATTAAGGAGTCCTTTTACTAAGGTGCGTTAACACAGATTTAGCACACACTAAATGCTGCGCAGCCCATTATAATAACTATGGGCTGCATAGAACTTAATGCAAACTAATTTGTTAGCACAATGCTAAATCCATTAGTCCACCTTAGTAAAAGGACCCCTAAGAATGGGCCAATCTGATCCTGGTTTTGCTCCCATTGCATGCAGGGAGATGTAGTTCTGATTTCCTTAAGGAACTGCTCCTTCCTGCATGCAATAGAGGCAAAGCACTATTGGATGAGCCAGTTTGGGCTGACTTGGAAGTAAGAACCCTAACTTTGGAAATGGAATTAAATAAAGCATGAGTCAAGCTGTCTGTCTCTGGAGGATCCACAGTGGTCGTCCCATGGTGAAGCTAAGTCTTAAAGGAGCAGGTTTGCTTTCTCCAGAGCACCTAGAGACTTTAATGCAGTGTCATGAAAGTGTGCTAGTTTCAAACTGTAGACAGATTGCTGGTGACAGTAATTTGCATTAAGTACCTGAAATATGACCTTGAGAACATGTATCCTAGAATGACAATAATGGCTTCTTTAAACCAGTGTTGATCGTAGGGAGCTGAGTTAGAGCCAGCCTTCTCACAATGGCATTCATCTGAGCTCACTGAATATGCTTCTTATAGCAGTAATGTCTTTATAAGAAAGAAAGAAATGTTAAAACTCTAGGAGGCCATGACAGGTGCTCCTAAAAGACATCAAGGACAATTGAGGATAGATCTGCTTTTTCACCTCTGAGCATTCTGGGATTTGTAGTTATGCTTGCATTAATGTAAGCAAAGGGCATCACAGGTATGAATTGTCTTGCCAATGAACACAGCTGTAGCTAGATATTGTAGGGCTTGGAAAAGGCAGGTTGTTTGTGTATCCCACACCAATCCAACCCTGATCTTCACTCCTTTCTGCCTCCACTTTGATCCTTAATCATCTTTTCTTCTCTTCCTTCCAAACCCAGATGGTAGAAAAGCAGTGTTCTTCTAGGCATTTCCTCCACAGCTAGTCTGTGATTGCATTCCAAGAGGCTTTGTGCGGTTGTGCCCTAACAGCCAACCCTCCCACCCAAACTTAACTATGATCTTGCCAAAAACAAAAATGTTCCCGAATCTGAATTTATGCTCAGAGCAGAAAAATGGATAAAAGAGACACAACATTAACTCTTTTTATTTCCCCCAACTATTGGAAAAAGGGCTATAAGGGAAGTCATTCAGGATTAATGTCAGAGCTAAAGTCTCGGAGGAGGCGTGGTTCAGTGGCCTCTGGACTGTTTTCCCTACATTTGTTTTAGTGCATATTTTCATTAGTCATTTTGGCCTCTATCCTGCAAAATTCTTGAGCCATATCAGTGGCAGATATGTAGCAATTACTCATCAGGTGAAATTATCTGACTCATTGTAAAATATGGCTTAGGGGATGTTTAGTTCTGCTTAGTTGAAGTTGGGAACAGTAAAATTAGGAATACCTACAAAACACAAAGCAGGAACAATCATAATGTTTATGCACAAGATCTGCAACTGAGGTCTGATGATCTCATATCCAGGACTGATGACCAGGATAAACTCAGATCAGTTCTGTTTGTGGTAACCCCATAGCCAGTCAGTTTTCCAAGATACTCACAAAGAATATGAATGAGATACATTTCCAATGTATGCACATATATCCCAGGCATAGTCTTTGTGGGGTCTGTAGCACAGGTTTGGGAGCCATTTAGATAGGGTAAGGATTAGAAGTAGGTCAAAAACTGGTCAGCATGACAACTCAGTGTTAGGTGCTGGGTACTTCCAAGCAGGTTTCTAACTTGAGTTCTAAATGTGGTCTTCCACACTCCAGGTTGATTGGGACAGGGGATCTTATGAAGGACGGAATCAGTCATTGCTAAAAGCATGCTGGAAAGAGCAGTGGTCATGGTTCCTGCCTTCAGGACCATTGCTTCAATGATCAGACTAGGAACAGTGGGAGGGGGATGATTTAAACTGGGGAGAAATCCCTAGTTAGTTGCAAACAAAAGCACCTTAGAAATGTCTTGGCCATTTTTAGGGGGATTTTTTTTTTTGAACATCTAGGTCTGATCTGGCCTATTTTCAAACCTGATGGGGTTAATATTCAAAGGGATTTAACTGGGTAGGCTGATGGAAACCTTTGTTTGACTATCTTTGAGAACTGATGCAAGAACGTCACATGTATGGGAACCCTTCAGTCCTAAGGCCAGACAAACAGACTTCTCTAAAGACTCTATCAATGCAATGGACAGTCACCCCAATGTAAAATGTTCTGTGGGATAATCGCTGTCTGTTCACCAAGAAGTACTAACAGCTTCAGCTTCATCTCTACTTTAAAGTGACCCAACTCATCACTTTTCTACTTGGCTGGAGACCAGTAACCAGTTCAACAAATACAGACAACTCCGCTGTTCTCATAGGCAGTATTCCCTGTTCCAGGTTTTGCTATTTTATTTGGTTTACTGAGGAATCATCATTTACATCTCTCTTTCACTTTTACTTTAACTGCAGGCATAAAGATGTAACTGAGTAAAAGTGGTAAAATTTGGCAAAGTTATTAGTTCAGTAAAAATAAAAGTAACAAATGTTCTCTTGTACTTCTTTGGACAATAAAACAATGAGGCAGACCTTGTAAAAAAGCAATGTCTTTATTACTAGATTAAAAGCTCCCAGGTAGTCAACATAAAATGCAACCACAGCATTTTTTTAGAGACTGTTCCCATAATCTAGATTCTCTGTTTTTACAACCTCACCAACCTGGTTTATTTTGAAGTTTTATATCAGCTGGTGACCTATTGCCCCTGAAACAGCCATTTTTGTACTGGCAAAACATTGCTATGTTGGGCATTTTATGTTGAATACCTGGGAGCTTTTAATCTACTAATAAAGACATTGTTTTGTTTTACAAAGTCTGCCTCATTGTTTTATTGTCCGTGTTAGATTTGGCGGACCGACTGACTTTTTGTTTTCTGACTCCTGTACTTCTTTACAAATAAAAGTTAAAAAAACTTTTTCTTAAGTACAGTAGGTAGTTACATTTACTTAGTTACTATACAACACCGGTGGTAACTAGTGCACTCTGAGTTACTGAATGAATCATCTTTCACAGTGGGGATAATATGGCTGACTTCTACTCAGTTCTGAAATAATGGATGGCTAATGAATTTACCAAACGTATCCGCTAATTTCTTATGGAGTTATTAGCTTCAGAGAGGTAAGTAACTGAGTAGTGATCAAGAAAAGAAGAACTCTTACTGATTTACTGGATCCATGATTTGATCTCATTAGCTGAAACCAGTAAAATCCAGCTTGGTTGCCAACTCTGATCTACCTACTTCCAAATCAGTTTCAGCCAAACAATATGAAGTCTCAGTTCCTAAAGCAGGAATAAAACCTTGGGACACTGTGGCTCTCAGAAAGCTCCTCTTTAGCTGGAAAAAAAGGCAAACAGTTCAGCATTAATGATTTTGGCACAGTAGTGCTCCCTTTTAATAATTTATTTGAGATTAAGAATAGCTCTTGAGAACTTATTTAGCCTGCAAAATAGTCTTTTATGTGCCGTCTCTCTTAAGCTTAAATAACTCCTTTTTACATTATTTAGAACGAGGGGTCCAGATCATTCTATCTTCCTTCTTGTGAATGCCACCAGACTTGTTCCAGCTTCTTACATGCATTCTTAGAGGCTTTCAGTGAATATCAAGGACTGGGCTTTCTCTACATCAGCTTTCCTAAACGTAAAGGGAATTTTTTTTTACAAAGAACAGCAACTACAGCAGACTGCCAGGAAACAATGTTATGCCTCATAACACAGAGACATCCCATTAATAAACTCAGATACCTTAAAAGCCTTTCTATGTAACCTCACAGGGTGATCAGATAACACTGCTAAAGGTTTGGAAGGAAAATCAAAATTAAAACTGTAATCATCTTACCATATTACTGAAATCATCCCAAAATGAGTAATTAACTAATTAGGGTGCCATTTACTAAGCTGCACTAGTTGCTAATGTGGTAATTAACACATTCTAACAGTTGACATGCAACCAGTTTTTATGATGCTATATCAGTTAACCTATGCTAATTTCTGTTTTAACTTTTAAGACAGAACATATGGAGATTCTCCAGACATTCCTCTGGCATTTCTAGGAATGCCAGGATAAGCTATGCCAAGTTGACTTTGGGAAGAGGCCAGGGGGAGTTGCTCTATTGGAGTTATGTCTATACAGTGTGGCCTTGCTCTTGAGATACATACATGACCTCCAAGCTGAAAAGAATAGATATTCACCTAAGGGTTTGCTAGAGAGGATGTCTCATATGGGTTCCTTATCATGATGCAACTGGACAAAGATCAGCAAAGGCTTTGCACCCTATGACAGGTCTTGTTAGTCTCCTTTGAAGAGCCTGAGAATGATGGAGGAGGATGCTGGGAAGTGTTGGAGGGTCCTCCCCATTTTGCCAACTGAAGGGCAGTCTAGCATTTCCAGCAGCTATGGGCATGCCATATTATCAGGAGTGAAGGGCAAAAGGTTGCAAGCACATAGGGCAACTTGTAGAGTTTGAGAAGGGAGTCTTTCCCACCTTCAGTCAGGTAAGGGAGACGTGGAGGGTTCCAACCACACAAATACTGCAGTAGGTGTAAGTGCAACACTATTATACCTCTAAGGAGAAGGAAGGAGAAGCTGGGGTTATTTTACAACCCTGGATCACTGGGCCACTAAGCCATGGTCTGATGCTCCTGACCATGCACTCCAGGGTTCACCCCAGATCCCAACCTCCTGATTGCCCTTGAACAAGGCTCCCCACCTCTAAAGATCCCCATTATGGCTGGGATCATTGGGCCACTAGAATACGCTGCTTGCAGGGTGGCTAACAAGCAGTGTTATTCATTTATCACAGTAGTCAACAACCTGCAGGAATGTTATACTGTAGGTTGGTGACTCTCATACCGACTACCATTGTGACTGGTCTGATGGACTGCTTTATAACTCCTATGTTTGGCGCCAGAGGAATTGCTTCACTGATAGGGGGCGCATAGAGAGGGCAAGTCCCCCCTGCCCCCCCTCCCCGCATGAAGCCAATATTATTCTGAGCACAGAGCAGCGGAGTCCTCCATCTATCCTGGCAAAATTGGTCCAGCTGCAGGAAGGATCCTTTTCTACTGAAGGGGTTGTCAAGGCTCCTGAAGCAGGATCAGGTCAGCCCTAAAGCACTGCTGATGGGTATAGCACCAGGAAGCATGTTACGAATCACCAATGGAATGCTTAAACAACTAGCCACTTTGTGTATGGAGCCGAAAGCTGCAGATCTTCAAGTTGAACTAAGTAAGTCTACACAGTTAATTAAACCCTTGGTTTTTGCTCTTGAAAGTGTTTGGGATGCCCTCGTTAAACTGGAAAATTCTCTCTTTCAAAAACTTTCCTTACTATTAAGTCAGATCTAGCAGTCCAATGGCCAAGTGTCTGAATTGAAATAGAATTTTACTTCTTTAGAGAAGTGTATGGACTTTGTTGAAGGAGAAAATAAGAAATTTCTGGATAAACAAGCTGTTTTGGTAAAGGATAATCTCCTCCTTCATCGTAAAATTGAGAATAATAAGGAGGAAGACATTACATTTTGTTAATTTTCCAAAGGTATCTTTTAAATGGTATTTTCTTCAAGTTCTAAAAATTCCAGGACAGTCTATACCAC
This sequence comes from Microcaecilia unicolor, assembly GCF_901765095.1. Taxonomy (NCBI): domain Eukaryota; kingdom Metazoa; phylum Chordata; class Amphibia; order Gymnophiona; family Siphonopidae; genus Microcaecilia; species Microcaecilia unicolor. The sequence continues at coordinate 293,281,376 of NC_044034.1, read as the reverse complement.
CTGTGTCAAAGATATATTATTTGCCTCCATTCAATAAAAGGGACACTGGTCAATCTATTGCAGTGTATGCAGATGTTTCCTTTGATACTTTAAATCTAACACAGATTTTGGAGGATGATACTGCAGGATTTGTACCAGAGACATTGATTGTGAACTTTGTTTTAGACCTTGAACATGACTGGATGTTGAAGTTTTTTTTCATCACTGTAATTCTCTTTTTCTGAACTGTATGAATAGAGTTTCTCCTGATGTGACTAGAGCTACCCAATATATAAAACAACAGTTCTTAAGACAAAGAGCTTTACATTTTCCATGTAAATGTGCAAATTAAAGGAAACTTATCCTCTCCTGGGTCACTGGACTGTGGCGTCCCTCAGGAATCTCCACTATTGCCCATACTGTTTAATGTAATGATGTAACAGACTAGAAACAGCAGGATACAAAACATTCGTATATGTTGACGATGTTACCATATACATAACCTTCAAAAAGAACATTCAAGACATCTTACAAAAGGCAAAACTTGGCTTAAATTTGTTAGTCTTTCAGGTTTCTTTGTAGAGAGGTGTGGTACTACTACTACTATTTAGCATTTCTATAGCGCTATAAGGCGTACGCAGCGCTGCACAAACATAGAAGAAAGACAGTTCCTGCTCAAAGAGCTTACAATCTAATAGACAAAAAAATAAAGTAAGCAAATCAAATCAATTAATGTGTACAGGAAGGAGGAGAGGAGGGTAGGTGGAGGCGAGTGGTTACAAGTGGTTACGAGTCAAAAGCAATGTTAAAGAGGTGGGCTTTCAGTCTAGATTTAAAGGTGGAAATCAAACAAAATAAAACATGGAAAAGAAAATAAGATGATACCTTTTTATTGGACATAACTTAATACATTTCTTGATTAGCTTTCGAAGGTTGCCCTTCTTCGTCAGATCGGAAATAAGCAAATGTTGGTAGATGACAGTATATATGAGTGAAACATCAAAGCATTTCAGTGATAGTCTATATGCATGGAGACAGGAGGGGGACAATTTTCAAGGCAATGACAGTATATCTGAGTGAAACATCAAAGCATTTCAGTGATAGTCTAATAGGATGGGGGTGGAAAAGGATCAGGCCCTATTTCTCATCAAAAACATTCAGACTATTGGTACAATCATTAACATTATCCCAATTTATTTATTGTAATGCCATATATGCTGGCTGTAAGGAGTACCTGTTGAAAAAACTCCAAACAGCTCAAAACACTGCAGCAAGGTTCATATACAAAATCTCTTGTTTTGAAAGTGCCTCCCCTTTATTAATCAATTTACACTGGCTTCCCATCAAAGCGAGAATCACCTTCAAATTATGTACCTTTATCTTTCAAATCCTAAATGGCACAGCTCCAGACTATATGGTACCATTAATAAACTTACCTCAAAGAAACACTAAATATGAGGCAAGAAACTATCTCAGGCTACACCTCCCAAATTGCAAAAAAGTGATCTACAAAATTGGCCACTCTGGGCCTAGGAACCAAATGCTGGAACTCCTTACCACCCAAAATAAGAAATATACAGGAATATACTAGATTCTGCAAAATCTCCAAATCATTCCTATTCAAGCAAACCCTCACAAAGAACAACCATATCTCAAACAACTAATTATTACTTGAATTGGTTATTACTCTATTTACCATTAGCCTTCTCTTTACTTCATGTACAATTTATCGTTCATAATAGATTTTCTAAATGTTAAACATCCATAGCTATCCCAGGACGTTTATGATACTGTATTGTAAAATTGGATTCTTACAACAAATTACTTTCTTATGCATCATTCTTTGTTATGTATCCTATACTGTTTATTGTAAGCCACATTGAACTTAAACTTGTTTTGGATAATGTGGGACATAAATGTCACAAATAAATAAATAAATAAGGTGAACTCTTTTAAATATATTTTCTTTGATCCTCTGCATTTGATAACATTTTTGGACTCTAACCCCCCTTCACCACCACCACACCCCCACCCCATCTTTTTACAAAGCTGCACTAGTGGCTGCTGGTGTGGTAATGCTGACAGGCCATTCAAAGTAAATGGGCTGTGTTAGCATTACCATGCAGCTTTTTACAAGGGGGGGGGGGTGTAAACTGTGGGCTCACTGGTTCCCACTATGGAGCATCCATCCACATCAACTCTATAGAATGGTTTAAAAAGGAATTGGAGCTTCTTCTTTCTTGTGATTTATCTAATATAATAATTCGCACCTCCAAGCTGACTCCATGGCAGTGTGGCAGTGAAGCCGTGTAGGGTTCGTAATCGCACTCCCGATCACTGCCCTGCCCTCGAGGGAACTCTGTATAGTTGCCAGGGAAAGAAATGTGACGTCAGAAGGAGAAGGGACCGACCACAGGCAATCGCACTCGCTCTCACTGCCCCGCCCTCGGAGGGAAGGGAAGGCTGCATAGTAACGCCACGACCAGAGAACAGAGGACCACAGTGGGGGGAAGCACAAGCCTGATAGTACTGATAATACACCACTGAAAATTATTGATTACCATCAGAGTACATTTCTCCTAACACTTCCCTTAAAAACATTAATGGCAGAAGGTCATTACCTTTCTAGCACCCGTTTCATTTCAATGAGAAACAAGCTTTTTTTTACTAGTGTATTAATAATTTCCTTTATGTGGCTAAAAGCATGCAAATGAAGAGGAAAATGTTTCTTAAGTTTAAAGAATGGATGCTTGAATCGGGTGGAAGTTTTTTTTTAAATTTCCCTGCAAGTGTCTTATCATAATAGTTGATGTGCATTATGTTGTCTTTGACCAGCACAATTAGAAAGATTTCTTATTGATAAAGCAGCTAAGGGCCCCTTTTACCAAGCTGCAGCAATAGGGGGCCTGCGCTAGCATTGGCACCTGTTTTAGATGTGCACCGAGGCCCCCTTTTATTCAGCGGGTAAAAGATAGGTCTTTCTTTTCTTCAGGAAATATTTTTGTAGCACCGATGGATCTGGCCCCGGCAGAACATCCGAGGAAGCTGCACATAGAGCACACAGGCCAGGGTTTGAAACATGCAAAACAAACTCTGTATCGTTATTGCAAGGGTGCTCAACTTCACCCACAAAGTGGCCATTCTTCAAGCATATTGGAGGAAACAGGAATTGTGACATGGCAACCTAAAAATATTGATTTTGCAGGACTATTACCAAGTGGTTGTGAATAAAAGAAGGATTATGTACCAGTTCACACATCTTGGCAAAGAAAAAAGGTGCAGTTTATGCTGCAATACTTGGCCTGGCTCAGAGTTGTACTCTAGGGGAAAACACACATATGATTCTGTAGAAGCAGAAAACAACTTTATGAATCAGTTGTCCATGCCATAGAGCACTTGAGTTGACTCAGAGGTGGCCTTGTGGGCTTTGGGCCAAGGACTGGTGACCTATGATGATTCAGAGAGTACTTGGTCTTCATTCAAAGTGGAACTTAACGGATCTTATGGTTTACTTTTTAATCTTATTATGACTGAGAACTCCAACATGGGGAACTTTTTAGATTTATTTTTTGAATTACTGGTATTGGATCCCTTTTTCTAGACTCAGAATTTTCTGATGGGCACCAGTGTATAGAGCACTAGAAGTACTGTTTGGGAGCTAGCTTCTAGGGAAAGAGAAGGGAAATGGGACTTGATATACCGCCTTCTGAGGTTTTTGCAACTACATTCAAAGCGGTTTACATATACTCAGGTACTTATTTTGTACCAGGGGCAATGGAGGGTTAAGTGACTTGCCCAGAGTCACAAGGAGATGCAATGGGAATTGAACTCAGTTCCCCAGGATCAAAGTCCACTGCACTAACCGCTAGGCTACCCTATACTGGATACTACCAGCAGACTCAATTACAATACCCCAACTACATTAGGATCCTATTAGTTCTTGGTAAAGTCAACCCTAAAGTGGACTGGAAGACTGGTCTGCAGGGGGTGAGTGTGTGTGTTTGGGTGGGCAAACCAGGCTCCCATATATGAAATTAGGATATGCTTCTATTTAGTAATGTGTAAATGGGAGAGTTTGTTTTGTTTGGGGGATGGGGAGCAGGGGTCACCATTGGTTCTTGTTAAATTTAAATTTATTTTGTACGTATAACTGTGACTCAATATTACAAGCTATTGGATATCCCAAAAAAATCACGCTGTGTGGAGTTTAAGCTGGCAGATCCTAGACAAGACCATAGGACTATGTGCTATCTTATTTAATTCTTCGTATTTCATTTTGCTATGGCACAGCTCCCAGGGAGTACTATAAGATTTGTATCCTGGAACACTGTGGGTATAGGTTTCTCTATTAAAAAGGGGCAAATCTTACAAGCCCTAAATAGATTCAATGTTGGCTTAGTATTATTGCAAAAGACACACCTCAGTGATTTGGAACATCAGAAATTGAAGAGACACTGGGCTAGTGAATTAAACTATATATTCTTGGATATACAAAGGTTGGGTATCCCATATTGATTCATAAACATCTTCCTCAGGTCTCTTCAAATTATAAAAGACCCAGAGGGCAAGTATCTTGTAGAAGATCGAACAAACATATTTTACTGTGCAATCATTATATAGCGAAAAATTACTACCTTCAATTTTGTCAACAAAGTAGTTGATAAAGAATATATGATCTATAATAGTTGTAGGGGGTGATTAACTCTGGGGTAAATTCAGTACAAAAAATTAAGATTCTGTGCAAAAATCTGAAAATTCTTCAAAACTGAGCATAGCTTATTTGTAATTATTTTGTACAGAATTTCCCCATCATCAGGCCTGATGCCTCCCCAGGACTGAAATCCCTCACCACCATCTTTTCCCTCCAGAGACTCCACCCTCCCTCACTCTCTCTATCATTCAACATGTTAAGGGAGGAGTTTGGCTTAGAGAACAATGGGAAAGGGAATGAGTCTTGATGTACTGCCTTTCTGTGGTTTTTGCAACTACATTCAAAGCAGTTTACTTAGTATATGCAGGCACTTATTTATACCTGGGGCAATGGAGGGTTAAGTGACTTGCCCAGGGTCACAAATAACTGCAGTGGGAATTGAACCCAGTTCCCCAGGATCAAAGACCACTGCACTAATCACTAGGATACTCCTCCACTCTAAAGATGTTTGTGGGCTCTCTCATGTGCAATGCTACATATAATCCTGGCCTGGGAGAGCACTTGACATTTTTAGGCCTGGCCACTTTGATCAGATATTTTTGTCTACCAAGGGTGGAGGAGTAGATATTATGAACAATGCCGGCTCAAAGGTATCTGATACCCTAGGTAAAACTTCAGTTGTTTGCCCTCCCCACTCTCCCCCAGCAGCTCAAGGTCCTACTCCCTTGTAGTCCAGTGCCTCTCCTTCCTTTCCCTAATCTCCCACCCATAGTCTAGCATCCCCTTTTCCACTCTATATGCCCTATTCAGCATCTCCTCCTACCCATCTCATATCCAAGATCTCTCTCCTCTTCCCTGCTTCTGCTGTCACTGTCCTACATCTTCCCAGACTTAGGCTGAAATTGCAATTAGACTCAGTTCTGGCACACAGCCTAATATGGTCCACCCTACCCCCTCTGACACCAGTTAAGGCACAAGGGTAGGGAAAGTGGGGATATGCTGCACATGAGATGATGGGGAAGCGAAGGGGCGAGAAGATGCTGCTGTTCAGTCATAATGGAGCTCTTATAATGCTGGATGCCTAGGTGGATGCCTAATTTGCCTTTAAGAAGATGCAATTAGAGATGGCTCATGGTGGTCCCTGGAGGTAGTTCAAAAGTGGGAGTGGGATTTGGAGACAACCTTTGAAGCTGATGAGTTCTGTGATAGCTTGGTCAGTGTAAGTGAGTTGATAAAAGAGTATAGTATGGGCAAGTTCATTTTAAGTTCTTATATAGACTGTACATGTATCCAAAATGAAATTTTTATGCTTAAGTATGTTCATTTCTGATGTGCTTGAAACGTGCAGTGAATGTGGGTACTTATATATACAGTGTGTATATATACGTGCTCTCAAATAGAATCCCTTTGGAGTGCACTGTTTCACCATCTATAATAGCTGTTGTATTCAGCTTTAACGGCTCATGAAGAAGTTTGTGTGTTGGATATGTTGGATGAATTGGAATTGGGTTCCTCTTCAGAGATTTTGTTTTTGCGGAAGGCATCTGGCTGCTAAGAAATGTATCATTCCTAACAACACTTCAATTGTTTCGCATAATTCTGCAAAATGTAATCCATAACCAATCTGTAACAAATTGTATTTCCAACATTTAACTCATATTGTAAGCCACACTGAACCCGCAAAAAGGTGGGAAAATGTGGGATACAAATGCAATAAATAAATAAATAAATAAGTAGATAGTGTTCAAATCAAATGTAGACAAGTTTAAGCGTCACCAGGTATCTGATGAGTTAGTTGTACTTACAACCAAATAAACCTATTTAAAGCAGTGAGATTAAGCCAGCTGTTAGAAATGCTAAATTACATGTTTCTGGGCCTGACCATTTTAGCATGGAATTTTTCAAATTCTTATCTGATCAAGTAGCAGATCCCTTGGGAAAAATATATGAGGAAATAACTAACCAAGGATGAGTGAACTCTGAGCTCACTAAAGTGTTAAGTATTGTAATATGCAAAGTTGAAAAGGATCCTCTGTTTCCACAATTGTACAGGCCTATATCTCTCATTAGTGTGGATATTAAAATCTTGATAAACATTTTAGGAGATAAAATGGCCCTGGTGATAATTTTCTTGATTGGGAAGGATCAAGTGGGTTTTGTCTGAGAAAGGCCGGTTCATTGAAATATTCATCATCCCATAGCTTCCATGGAATTCTGTAAGAGAAAGAATATCTCTTTAATCCTGATATCTTAGGATGCTGAGAAGGTCTTTGACTAGTTAATTAACGTGATCTTTTTAGGGATCTATAGTCAAAGCAATTTAACCAGGCAGCAAAGGCTCCTGCCTGGTTAAATCGCTTGTACAGGGCTATCTGCTAATATTCAGCGCCACTTAACTGATAGTGTCATCGAGTATCAACACTAGCTGCCAAACATGAAGCCAGTGATTTTGTGGGCAGTCCAGGGGCTGAGTTGCCTCTTATGAGGTTAGGTGTTGATATTCAGCACTGAACTGCCTAAGGGGCCCTTTTACTAAGCTGCTGTAAAAGGGACCCTGCTCTAGCAGCAGTGGCCATTTTTGCCACATACTGAGGTCCTTTTTACTGCAGTGAGTAAAAAGGCAGAAATAAAAATGGCCATGCAGTAAGATTGCACTTATCATGTGTGTGTGTGGGGGAGGGGGGGGGGGCTCCCACACTAACCCAGCAGTAACCGGCCAGCATATGGCACAGCCCAATTACAAAGTCAAACACCCACTTTAAATTGTCTATTCAGTAATCACAATACTGTATACTATACACTGCTATATATATTTTTGATTACTATTATAGATATTTTAATTGTTCACACACATATATGGTATCTTCAGACCATCAAAGACGGTACTCGTCATCGGTCATGGTATAGAATACCTATATGTATTTCTTATTGTATAATTTTCTTAGATAGGTTTCTTTAAATACCATTCACTTCTAGAAAAAATTCATCTTTACTTATCTTTTGACTGGTCTTGATATCTTATCAGGCTAGATATCGTGTTTGCTTACCAACACGTGTTTCGCTTGTTCTGCTTTTTCAAGGTATTCCCCTTTATGTGTCAATAAAAGAGTACCTAGTCTTTCAACCCCTTCAGCCAAGATGGTATACAGTTTTCAAATATTTCCGCTAGCATCGGAAATGCCGCACACTGAGGGTGGAACTACTGTCGGCGTCCGTGTTGGGCCAGCGCTAGTTCCGGATTACCATGCAGTAAGCCCGCGGTAGGCTTACCGCTGCTTGGTAAAAGGGGCCCCTAAGTTAACCAGGGAAATCGGACAGCATAAAACACAGTCATTTCTCAGTTTCACTTAGGCAGCTAAGTACTGAATATTGTATTTAACTGGATAAGGGATAGCCATCTGCACAAACCTGCAAAGTCCTGCTCGTGCCAGGATATGGCCTAGCATTGAATACTTGGAATAACACCGCTGGTAGCCAAAAAAATGTTGACTGCCTCCAGCTGAATACTTACGGTTGTGCATTTGCATGATCTCCTGCTAGCCATCAAAACTATTTCTGGAGACCTGACAGCTCTAGTTTTGGTAAATGGGGATTCTTCAGGTGAGTTTCAAATCAGTATGTGGACAAGATAAGGCAACCCACTCTCCTTATCATTTCTATTCTTTTTAGAAGATAAAGATATTAAAAGGATTCCAATGGGTCAATCTATATTTATACTCTCACCCTTTTCAAATATTTTCATACATGTTTCAGAGCCACAACAGTCTATTAGGAAAGCTATCAAGGTCATTACTTTGTTTGAGACCTTTATAGGATTAAAACTGAATTTTACCAAATCTAAAGCTATGCCCTTAGACCTGACGACAGAAATCATAATGCATTAGGAAGTAAGTTTGAAAATCTGAGCTAGACAAAAATCTCCGTCTAGAAAAAGGGTCACAACCATTCTTGCAAAGGCAGATAGCCTATGCCTGGAGCTAGAGAATCTACATTAACTAGGCTGCTAGCAGCTCAGTACAACTTGAAGTACCTTCCTAATTTTGAGTTATTCCTATCAGGATTCCCAGAAAAGGCCAGTGTGGGAGACCAGGGCTAAGTCATGTCGTTGAGGCAGAGGCTGTCCATTCACAGTGGGTTTTTATGCACAGTTATCTGCAGGTCCTATTTTATATCCCCTCTCAACAGGCTTAGCCCCTTTATTGTCACAATCCTTGACTGGAGGCTATGCAACTAACCTCCCTCCGGAATATGTTAATGTGAACCCTAGTTTAGCTGCTAGGAATTGCCATTAAACAATGGCTAAGATTTTCCCTTCCTCTCATAGAAGTTTTCAATGCTGCCTCTTCAACATCCCCATCCCCAGTCAGCCCAGGAATCAAACATGGGTCCCAGTGCACAGCACTATTGAGCCATGCGGCTGGCCATCATCTTTCATTTTTCAAATCAGTTCTACAGATACCTAAATACAAGAGGCATTAAAATGTCAGGACTGGTCTAATGTATCATTACAGGAACTGGATTTCTCAGTGGCTGTAGCTTTTGAACCATAATTTCCATTCAAGGCTGGAACCCAACATAACCAGCATAACCAGACAGGAAAAGGCATCCACCTCCTACACAGTAGACAGAGTATTGGTTCATTCAGACAGAAGGCAGCAAACAAATTACTACTTGGGCATGTCTGGTGTTTTGGAGAAAGGCATTTTTGTGGCTGATGTTTTTCTTCAATTCCTAACCTCAGAGTGACAGTAAGTTTGAGGTTAGAGTTGGAATTTTGTCCCTGAAACATCATTTTGAGGAAAGATTGACTCGCTGAGCATCAAACGTTATCCTGAAGAGGTTTTTTTATTTATTTATTGAGTCTTTATTCATTGTTTATGGTAACATTTCCATATTTCAATATAAGAAACTTTTGCAATGATTATGTTCACAAAGTTAAATTACAAACATCTAATCCCATATTTTTAGAAAGCTTCAACTTTATACATTTTTTAAAAACAAAAGTCCCTTTAAAATCAAAACAAATGAGAACAAAGAAAATATCCACCTAATACCCTAGTCATCAATCACATCCTTTCAGAGTGTTTTTCAACCTCACAGATCACTTCTACACGTCACTCTTCCTTTTATTCCATCATGATATTCAGAGGCAAAGCAACAACCAGGTGTCAGTCTGATCCTCATGCCTATCTCTTCCACTTTGTTCTGGTCATCACACCAACTGCCAACTAGCTCCTCTATTCAAAGGCCCAAGGCTCTTATATGATTCTGTTGGGTTATCAAGTCAGTGTAGTACACAGGGACTAGCATTTCATCAAAATATGCTCATTTTTGCCTGTGCTGAGCTATCAGATTCACTATGTTGTAAGTGTCCCACATTCTAGTCAATCAAGTAGATAAAGGGTTGGTGCTACCTGCTTCAAAAAGGAAGGCCAGAGTCAATTTAGCTGCATTTAGGCAATGCCTACCTATTACTCTTTGCTTATCTTATTAGATTTTCAGAAAGCTCCTCATGAGAGACTCCTGAGAAGATTAAAAAGTCATGGGAGAGGAGGCAAGGTGTGGATTAGGAATTGGTTATTGGACAGAAAACAGAGGGTAGGGTTAAATGGTCATTTCTATCAATGGAGAAGAGAGAACAGTGGAGTGCCGCAGGGATCTGTACTGGGACTGGTACTATTTAACATAATTATAAATTGATCAAATTTGCAGATGATACAAAATTATTCAAGATTGTTAAATATTGCAGGAAGACCTTAGGAAATTGGGCGTCCAAATGGCAGATGAAATTTAATGTGGACAAATGCAAGGAGATGCACATTGGAAAGAATAATCCAAATCATAGTTACCTGATGCTAGGGTCCACCTTGTAATATAACTTCAAATAGAACTGTCAGAGCGGGAACAAGTTAAAAACACTATACACCATCTTGGGTTTGAAGAAGCCAACCAGACGATCAATGTGGAATAATGATTCAGATAAATAATAACTGGGGATAATCAGGTTAATACCACGTTTTCGTTGTTTAATTGATCTCCTTGTCTTGTTCCACTCTCCCTATTTATTTTGTGGTCTAAGAAAGAGAAAGATTGTATATAATCCATTTATCTAGTTGAGATTGTTTTCCTGTAATATTGTATTAATGTACAGTCATCTCTGTATTACTGTTTGCAAGTGACCCTTGTAAAATGAAAAATTATAAATAAATGATAAAAAAAAAAACACATTAAATACTCATTTATTCTTACATATTAGATAAAAATATGAAGGAATGGTTACCTTTAAGATGTGTTTCATTTTCACCTCCAGGTGAATTATTTCAAATAGGAATTCATGACTGCTGGCCTTTTGTGTAGTTCACTTGGTTTGCAGGGTTGGTCTTTAGCCATTACTTACAAGGAATTGGGTCCAGTAGGACCTCAGACTTTCTTCTGCAGACTGGGAGTAATGGTTTTGATGAGACTGCCACTGGAAACGTCTGTGTTACACAGATCAGTCACAGACTCAAATCTACATGTGCCAGAGCAGGCCATTCATCTCTCTAGGATAGCATAACAATAAATCAAGCATTATGTCCTTGTCAACCATCAGCAGGAGATAATATGAAACCAATATCATGTCTGCTTTTGGAAAATATTTAAAATTCACTTGGTGCTCATCAACTATACAAGTTATTGTTATTTTCTCTCCAAAGAAATAAAAATGCAACACACAGTCAATGTATCAGTATATTATAGAGGTAAAGTATCCAATACAAATATGAAAAATCTGAACAGACAATTGTCTTGATTTTTTTCAAGGCTATGATTATAGTAGACTTTGGATTATATTTGTACAGTTTAGTGCCTGTCTAAAACCCAGCTGTGCAGATGTTCCAGCTTTATTTCATTTTATGTTGTGTAGCTGCCTCTAGCCTTTGGGAAAAGTGGTTTACTAAATTCAAGAATAAATACATACTTTATTTTTCAGAATATTGTTTCATGGACTGGTTGTTCTGATTTTTATTTAGGGCTCTAAGGACTTTGCTTCTCTTCTGGGAAGTTTCCTTTAGTCTGTTTAGCTGGATGACCTTAAAAATAAACCCATAGTATGTGGGTAGACAAAGACTTCAAGGCCCCATATCATTATGTCTGTTTTCTTCACTTTCTGTATTACAGGTGTTACCCCATCTCTGGCTTCCCCTCATTTCTTCTCAACTAGGGATCCCTGGTGTGTATCCCAGGCTTTCTTCACAGATGCTAAATTACCCAATTCCAGACTGGAGATTTTGGGACAGTCCTGGATGTCTGACCACTGCATCCTGGTGCATTATGGGATTTGTGGCACTGATTTCAATGGGCAGGATCAGTCACTACAAATCCCATATCACTTTGGGATGTAAGTTCAAAACCAGGGCTGGCCATAAAGTCTCCAGCCTGAAACTGGTTAACTCGGCATCTCTATTCTTGCATTCTTTCTTTTTTTCCTTTACTGTCCTTCTTGGGTGTAGGGTTGCCAGCTGGCTAACTAAGCATCTCTGTTTCTTTCATTTTTTTTGTCTTTATTGCCCTTCTTGGCTGGCTCTGTATTTTCATGACAGGATGATCAGTCCTGATATATATATATATATATATATATATATATATATATATATATATATATATATATATAAGTAAACATAAACCAGTACAAGTTAGGTCAATGCTTGCTAAAAATATTTGGACTTTACAGAGCTGCCAAGTCACCCAGATTCAGAAGTGACACTTTTTTTTTTTTTTAACCAGTCCTGGTGTTTTGAACTTGCATCTGAAAGCAGTGTGGTATTTGTTGTCCCTGAACCTACCCATTGAAATCAGTCACATAATGCATCAGGATAGGGTTGTCAGAAATCCAAGACGGACCTAAAAATCTCACTTATACAGCTGGGTATCTTGGCATGTCTAACTTTGTCACAAAATACCCCCTGCCCTCCTATCTGGTGAGGGGAACTGGTGAGGTAGAAGGGATTACTACTACTACTATTTAGCATTTCTATAGCGCTACAAGGCGTACGCAGTGCTGCACAAACATAGAAGAAAGACAGTCCCTGCTCAAAGAGCGTACAATCTAATAGACAAAAAAATAAATAAAGTAAGCAAATCAAATCAATTAATGTGAACAGGAAGGAAGAGAGGCGGGTAGGTGGAGGCGAGTGGTTACAAGTGGTTACGAGTCAAAAGCAATGTTAAAGAGGTGGGCTTTCAGTCTAGATTTAAAGGTGGCCAAGGATGGGGCAAGACATAGAGGCTCAGGAAGTTTATTCCAGGCGTAGGGTGCAGCAAGACAGAAGGCGCGAAGTCTGGAGTTGGCAGTAGTGGAGAAGGGAACAGATAAGAAGGATTTATCCATGGAGCGGAGTGCACGGGAAGGGGTGTAGGGAAGGACGAGTGTGGAGAGATACTGGGGAGCAGCAGAGTGAGTACATTTATAGGTTAGTAGAAGAAGTTTGAACAGGATGCGAAAACGGATAGGGAGCCAGTGAAGGGTCTTGAGGCAGCAGAGTTTTGAACCGACTGGAGAGGGGAGAGGTGACTAAGTGGGAGGCCAGCAAGAAGCAGATTGCAGTAGTCTAAACGAGAGGTGACAAGGGGTGCAATATGACCCAAAAGAATTCCTAGACACCAAAGAAATACATCCATATTCACCAGTGGCTGCTAAGCCTGAGAAAAGTCAACCTAATATGCCCTATGCCACAGATGCTATACACTACAGTTAGCTCAGATGCCAAGGAAAATACTTCACCTCAGCAGTACATTCTGGTACTTTACAGGGACTGGACACAAGACAAATCTGGGAAATTGTCATCAGCAAGAGCATTAACCATGTACCCCTTGCATATATTGAATGTACCTATGCAACCTCAACCCATGCTGCTGCTCAAGGATGGCAAAGCAGACAAGCAGCAATGGGACAGGCCTTACATAGCTGCCTGCAAATACCTCCTGCCATTCAGTTTGAGGATCTTTCCCTGCTCCTGCACCCTTTTTCTCTTCCTTATCTCAAACATCTGGATTTGCCAAAAAACAAACAAAAGAAAAACAAATCAAAAGATTCTCTTCTCTCTCCATCACAAATGTTTGCTTCAGTGAAAAATGTCTAATTCTGCTTATGCACCTGAATTGTAAAACAGGCAGAAAGAGCTAAGACAAAAAGGAGACAAAGATGGAGTAGAGGTAAAAAGAGAGAAAAAGAGGATGAGGGAGAAGGAGAGAAAAGGTTTAGCTTAACTGCTTATTTCCTGTTAAAGAGGGTCTTTTACTAAGGCGCGCTGATGTTTTTGGCACACGCTAAAATTGTGGGCATGCTAAACGTTAGAGATGCCAATGCGTTCCTATGGGCATCTCTAACATTTAATACACCCACAATTTTAGCGCGCGCTAAAAAAGTCAGCGTGCCTTAGTAAAAGACGCCTTTAATGTGTACATCCTAGAAATATTCTAGATTGTTATTTGTAATCCATATCAGACCATTTTGCTAATTTGCAGAATAGAAACTGATATTTGTATTGTATATGGGGGTGAATGAAGAAAGGGAATAAAGTGAGAGACAGAAAAGGGTAGGAGAGAAACACTCGACAGGGCCTCATCACAGACACTGTAGGAGACACAGCGAATAGAAAAGACCTAATAAAGGACACAAATGTCCCAACATTTTAGCACTTCTAGGCATACGTCCAGATCTTGAAGATCGTTAAAGTCCCTCGATAGTCAAAGCTAGTTAACTGGCCAGAAACAGCTGTTGACTAGTTAAATAGTATTTGGGTGCCTAACCAGAAGTATTCAGCGTGAGATAACTGGTTATCTGTACTGAATATTTGCGGTCAGCACTGAAAAGTTAACCGCTACATCGCACGATAACTGGCAATATTCACCACTGACCGAATAAGTTTAGGGGGCAAATCAGACCACATAAATAGCAGTCCTATCTTTGCCAGCTATTAACCAGCCACTGCTGACTACTTGCTTACCCGATTAAGTTAGCGTCTGCCACCCACCCCCCAGATATTCAATGCGGGTCACTGGAAATGGCCTGGCATTGAATATGGTCAGCGCCGACTGTGGCACTTATGCAGGCTGCCTCCTGCTGGCGGAATATCAGCCCCAGTGCATTTGAATCAGTCTGTAACTAGTGCAGTCACTGCAAGAGTGCGCACTGAAGCAGATGCAGCAAAGGTGCATAGGCTGCTCTAAACGTTAGAATCAGAATAGAAGAAGAAGGAATAGAGGGCAGTTGAAGAAGGTGCTGCAGTCACTGCATGGAAAAGGCTGAACTGGATGTTGATATGGAAATACTGCAGCGGGAAAGGAAGGCAGTCACCGTTGGAGCCTAAGGTAAGGTCCTTGAAGTAAATTCACAGCAGGATGGTGGGAAGAACCAGCTTAGCCACATTGCCTAGGGAGATCCTGCTTAGTGCACTAAAATGTACATTCTAGCTCAGGTGTTAGAGCATGCCAATGTGCATTTGCAAAATGACCCAGAAGAATTCCTAGACACCAAAGAAATACATCCATATTCACCAGTGGCTGCTAAGCCTGAGAAAAGTCAACCTAATATGCCCTATGCCACAGATGCTATACACTACAGTTAGCTCAGATGCCAAGGAAAATACTTCACCTCAGCAGTACATTCTGGTACTTTACAGGGACTGGACACAAGACAAATCTGGGAAATTGTCATCAGCAAGAGCATTAACCATGTACCCCTTGCATATATTGAATGTACCTATGCAACCTCAACCCATGCTGCTGCTCAAGGATGGCAAAGCAGACAAGCAGCAATGGGACAGGCCTTACATAGCTGCCTGCAAATACCTCCTGCCATTCAGTTTGAGGCATCAGATAGATAGGAGGTCATCGAGAGCTCATAGGGGTCACCAATGATCATCCTGAGAACTATACAGCATGGAAAGCTGATTTTAAAGATACCATAGCAGATCTGAACCTCACTCCAAAGGAAGAGACCAAGCTGATGCTGAGCTGGTTGGGGAGTGGACCTACAGAACATGTGAAAGGACTAAAATATTCATACCTATATAATCCCTCTGAGGGACTAGTTGAAATGTGAAGGCTTGAACAATGCTATGACAGCTGAGAAAGGATAGAGAAGAATACCCCATTTGAAAGAATTGAGAACTTTCTAAAAATATCAAGCAAAGACAGTTACAAGTTTCCAGAACTGGAAGACCACGCTCCTAGAGCTGGTGTCAACCAAAACCAATCCGTTCCTTCCAGGGCCCTGCTGCTTGGATACGTCTTGTGGCAAAATGTCAATCACAAAAAAGCTGCCACATGAACTATGGGAGATGTGGGCCTCATTTGATGAAGAGTACAAAATGAGACAACCATGGGGACTTCAAGATCTGTCAAGCAAGAGAAATGACCCTAGCTTCTTATTCGGTGCAGCAGACATAAACAAGGCTAACTACGTCCAAAGTGAAAGATCAGCCAAGAAGCACAGCAATATATAGAAACTCATATTGGCACACAAGACTGGAGTGTCACCCACAACCTCAAGCCCTCCTGAACTTCCTCCCACCACATACAAAGTGGAAGATCTAAACTGTCAGTGTCTCTTGCACTAGAAACCTCATCCCTTGAGGAAATGTCAATAATTTGGACAGAAACCCTTAAAAGAATGTTACTCAAAAAGTATAGAATCTGTTACAAATGCTGTTCTTCCTCAAGCCAACTTGCTAAAGATAATAAAGCATCCATCAAGTGAACATAATGTGAGAGTGACCAACATGTCAATACTCTATACCCAGATGGTTTGAAATCTAACTCCCAGAAGCCTTGACCTCCCTGAGTAAAGTCATGACTGGCAAAGTGAGAAAGTACAAACACCAGTGTCTGAGGTTAATCCAAAGGTGTATGAAGGAAGCTGCAATGGGAGGTGCTGCACTAAGATTTGCTTAGCCAAAAGTGTATCCCAAAGGGCAATCTGAGAAGGCAGTCAAGATGTATGTCTCAATGGATGAGAAAAGCAACAATTCTCTAGTGAAGTCAATAACTTGTTTGGCATCCATAAAGACTACATACAGTCTCAAAACCTGCAGTGGTGTAGCCACAGGTGGGCCCAAGTGGGCCAGGGCCCCAGAGATGGGTAGTAACGAAGTACTTCTACTTCGTTGCAGTACTTTTACTTGTAATGAGTTACATTTTTTTCGAATACTTTTTACTTGTAATAATTTACAAATAAGCTGTACCTTTGTACTTAGTAACGAGTACAAGTTAAGAAAGTTTTTTTTTTTTTAAAGTATTTTTCCTTACCTCTGCTTCTCCCCCTCAGACGTGACTTGCAGCTGATTGGGGCCCGAACTTCTGGTCCCAAAAACAGCTGAGTTGGGACCGGAAGTTCGGGCTCAATCAGATGCAAGCCAGCGTCTGACATCACCCCGCCAGGAGCTGCTGCCGCATGTGGCGCAAGTCATCCTGCCACCTGAAGTTGATTGAAGGTGGATTGCTGGTAAAGGAACCAGGCTACTGGGGTGCTGCGGAGCCTGAGCCCCAAAGTAGTTGATCCGGTGCAGCAGGTAGGCATGGACAGGCTACTTTTGATGCTGTGGTCACAGAAGTCGCTCTTGGCGCAGATCTTGGCTCATGGCTCCCACATTCTCGTTTTTAATGTGGGAGGAGGAGGAGGGGGCATGGCAGGCAATGCAGGGGAAGAGGGACTTGAATTCTGCAGGCATCTGAAAGTAGTGTGCCGCCTGTGGGAAACACCAGCATTTTGCTGCCAATGCTGGCCCCCACCGCAACCCCACATACCTGGGCTGGCAGGGCCTTCCTCCAATGATGTTCACTGCCACACTGCCTACCCTGCTCCCCCCCACCCCCCATGTTCAGTTTTAATGTGGTGGTGGGGGAGGGGGAGCAGGGCAGGCAGCATGGCGGTAAACATTGCTGGAAGAAGGCCCCGCCAACCCAGGTATGTGAGGTTGTGGTGGAGACCAACGCTAACAGCAAAGCTCAAGTGTAGAGTGTATCCAGAGTGTGTCTGTGCTGGCTGCATCATTTGCAAGGTCAGACTTCATAGCTGAATGGAGCACAGGCAGCTCAAACATTTACCAGGGACATGTGCATCGCAGACATTCTCTATAAACTGTTTAGGATATCAACTGGTAGCATAGTTCTCTCCATTTTGATGGGATGTCTTTTGCAAATACGTTATTTGGTCAGCAGATTCTGACCAAATAATGTACTTACAAAAGACAGTACATTTTCTTTTATAAGGAAATTATTATTCACAGTCTTTATTAAAAAAAGGCTAGTTAAAGATGTAAAGGATCAAAGCCTCATAGTTTTCCTGTAACAGATCCTGTATAAAAGTAAACATTAATATAATGCTGTCAATCTAAAATCAGAATCACAATTATATTAGCTAATACTGAATGGTGGGAATGAGAAAGAGCACAGAGTATATAATGCAAGGTTCCACAATAGGAGTCACCGACCAGGAAAGGGTTCTAGGCATCTGCGTTGACGATAAGTTGAAACCCTCTGCTCAGTGTGCAGAGGCGGCTAGGAAAGCAAATAGAATGTTAGGTATTACTAGGAAAGGAATGGAAAACAAAAATGAGAACATTATAATGCCTTCGTATCGCTCCATGGTGCGACCGCACCTCGAATATTGTGTGCAAATCTGGTCACCGCATCTCAAAAAGATACAGTGGAATTAGAAAAGGTACAGAGAAGGGCGATGAAAATGATAAAGTGGATGAGATGACTTCCCTGTGAGGAAAGGCTAAAGCGGCTAGGGCTCTTCAGCTTGGAGAAAAGATGGCTGAGGGGAGATATGATAGAGGTCTATAAAATAATGAGTGGAGTGGAATGGGTAGACATGAATCGCTTGTTTACTCTTTCCAAAAATACTGGAACTAGGGGGGCACACAATGAAGCTACAAAGTAGTAAATTTAAAATGAATCAGAGAAAATATTTCTTCACTCAACGTGTAATTAAACTCTGGAATTTGTTGCCAGAGAATGTAGTAAAAGCAGTTAGCTTAGCGGGGTTTAAAAAGGTTTGGATAGCTTCCTAAAAGAAAAGTCCATAAGCCATTATTAAAATAGACTTGGGGAAAATGCACTGCTTATTTCTAGGATAAGCAGCATAAAATGTATTGTACTGTTATGAGATCTTGCCAGGTACTTGTAAACTGGATTGGCCACTGTTGGAAACAGGATGCTGGGCTTGATGAACCTTCAGTCTGTCCCAGAATGGCAAAGCTTATGTACTTAATCTGTTTGCAATAGCTTAACCTAATAAACAAATAAACCAACAACACCCAATCATACAATTAACATTGTAATGCACAACACTACATAAAATATCTCATCCAAAACTAAAAAATAAATAAAAGTTTTCTAGCATTACTGAGGTCATGATAGGGCAGAGTCTGTGCAAGGATATTAGGCACCCTAGGCAAATCTCCAGTCCCACCACAACCTGCCTGGTGGCTGCTCAACAGGAAGAAAGGCCTCACTTCCCCTGGCAACTTAGCCCCTGTGGCCAACAGGAGAAAAGGTGCTTAATAATGTATCAGCTCTGCAGTGCAGGTCAATTTTATGATATGAGCTGCAAGATCCCATAACCTGGCGATTCATACTACAAGATTACCCTGTGCAGCATGAGAAATTGATGTGCTATTAAGCTCCTTTCCTCCTGCTGGCCACAAAGGATGGATTGCTGGGGGAGGCTCTGTAGTAAGGGAGGTAATTTAAAATAGCTGCCAGTTGCTTTTTTGCCACCTGCAGAATCTTGGCAGTCTAGGCGATTGCCTAGTTTATCTACTGGAAACAGTGGTCATGGGTAGGAGACAATTTGTGGTCCAGTGATCACTTTACTATGTGGTTCAACGTAAACTCTGAATAAGAACCAAAACTATACCAAAACAAAGGTAACAGATCTCAGACGTGCCAACTTAAAAAAAAAATGAATAACTATGTTGAAGAAGTTTTTGCAAGGAATAGGGGAATTTCATATTTACTGCAGAACTATGGACAGTAATAAAAATGACCATGGAAATTATGATAAATCATTTCCCCTCCCTCCCCCTGTTTACAAGGCCGCACTAGAGGCTGCCACTTGGCATTGCCAACGCAGCCCATTTAAAGTGAATGGGCTGTGTCGGCAGTAACGCACCACCAGCCGCTAGTGTGGCTTTGTAAACAGGGGCCTTTATCAGGTATGTTAGCAAGGTGAAGAAAATTAAGACACCACTATGATTCACTAAAAAAAAAAAAAAAGTAGGAGAAAAAGTAAGTGATAAAGAAATAGCCTTCAGGCAGAGTTTAATTTGTTTGGGGACCAGCCTGGAACACAGTTCCACCATTTCTTTTTATACTTCAAAGCAATGGGACTTTTCAGTTCCAGTCCATCTCTTTCAGGCAGCCTGCAGAAAAGATGAAGAGAGAGAATAGGCCTGGAGGACATCAGAGAACAGTCACTCTATTCCCATCTTATTTCTGATATTCGGTGGCACTAACCAGTTGAGTACCACTGAATATCAGCAGATAGCCCCAAACAAACAATTTAAGTGGACAGGTTAAATCTTTTGAGTATTGACCTCTATATGGTCACAATGTGAGAGATAGCAGGTGAGTCAGGCTGAGCTCTGCCTTGTCTGTGATTTATTCACAGGTTTTCTTCTGTATTATTATCACACACACATGATGCTGTGTTTTCTAGATTATCCATGACTAGGGCTACCGTACTTCCTCTTATAAGAGGACATGTCCTCCTTTTGAACTTCTTCAGATAAATCCTCAAAGTTCTTTAATTTTTAGGAAAATATCCTTTTTTTCTTTTATGTGCCTATGACCAACACACCTATCCACAAAATGAGAGAAACCATCTTTGGCCTAATAGTCAGTCTGCACACATGGGGGTGCTAAAGAGAGAGAGAGGCATTGCTGTTCTCCTCTCTGTTTCCCTGCTGGTTGAATCTGTCAAAGGAGTTTTGTTTGTGCAGCACAACTTTAAGCATATGCAACACAAAGACTTTCATACGTATCTCAAAAGTCAGGCAAAGTTGATGAGGGATATCCGCTTTTCTGATACGTATGCTTGGGCTTAGACTTAGTCAAACTTAAATCTGGAAGTTTTTGAAAAGTAGATTATTGTCTATTGCTGTACTGTAAGTCAGTCACTGTTTGATGTGTGTTAACTAAATGCCATTTACAAAGGTAGCAACCATTTTAATGTTTTTTGTGCCCTCTTTTTTGTCTCTGCAAATATGGTAACCCTATCCATGACACACAGTACCCAAGGCACTGTGCGCACTGTTGATGAGTGGGGACATATTCCAGATGTGATGAGCTTTTCTTTTGCATGTGCCACATTGCAGCAAACACTCGCAAACTGTTATCTGCAGGTTAGTAGGAGAGATCCAGCCAAAGCTTGTCAAGTGACAGTCAGCAGTGCATGACACTACCAGAGTACATTCATTAGTTATCAATTGCTCTTTTCTATCAAACAGGTGCTGCAGCAAGGTGCTACTGCAAAGCTGAAAGAGTAATCAGGTCCCTTCAATGTCCAGAAAGCCCAATGCCCAGAGCTTGCACAAGCCTCTGAACAACAGCTGCCATCTCATAAAGCACAAGCAGCTGGATGACCTATGGAAGGCAAGGCCATGGATCTTGAGATGGAGGAGCTGGACACCATAGATAAGCAGTCACAGGATGAAGAGAAGAGCTTGGATCTTGTGCCAGCTACTGGGAGTGATCATACACAGGAGGAGGAGATAGGGGAGGATGAGACTGTGGAACAGGAACAAAAGCAGGAGTTTACTCTGTCTGAAAATAGAGAGGATCCTCCAGTGCGGGTGACCCAGGAGATGGCACATGAGACCCATGAGATAAAGGGGGCAGTGCAAGGGCTATGAGCTGATGTGCAGCAGCTCGTTGCAAAAGTGGTGCATTGATTTCAAGGCCTCCATTCAGAGCTACAAGACATTAACACCACCCTGGCCACCTACCTACAACAGATTGGGCAAGACCTCCCTCCACCACCATCTCTATAGTACATATCTCTGGACATTTTCTATTTTCAGTCCACCTTGTATCTATCCATGAGTCAGACCATCCTGGGGGCAGCCAGCAGTGCTTGGTATTCTCAAATTTCCATGGGGTCACCAGGCAGGTTTGAAAGGTTGGACAAGGTGGAGGTGCCCCCTCATTGCATTCCTCCAGCTTTCAAGACCCTGTCATATATAGCAGCCAGTTGCACCTGCCGCCATCTAAGCAAGGCCAGGGATTAAAGAAATACCTTTGATATGTTTTGTTTTGGCATTCACATTGTGTAGCACTGTGTTTTGTTTAATAGCTCTGATGCACCACATTATCTCTATATTATAGTTATGCACAAAAAATGCCTGTGTACAAGCTCATTCCTTGCAGCCAAGGCATTATCATGGCCTTGTGGGGGTATAGGTTGCAGTTGTTGCACTGACTCTATCTTCTCAGCACTGTCAGCAGTTTGCAGATGAGGGCCTTCTGGTGCTGGCATCCTGTGAGTGAGGGCAAGCAAATCAGCAATATGTCACATGCTTTGCCTGGGATATAGAGCAGTTCACCCCCTGACCTGTCAAGGCACCAGCAGGTCTTCAATAGGACAAATGTCCTCTGCGTTACAGCCCTGGTCTGCCTATGGGCCTTATCGTAGTTTTCTTGTGTTTCCCCCTTAGGGTTGGCAGTGGGGGCCATGATCCAGGTCTTGAGAGGATACCTCTGCTTCCCTGAAGGGAAGGAAACAGAGGAGAGATGAGTGGGTGTGTTCTTCATAGTGGAGAGGTAGCACATCACATCATAGCTGGTCCATGACACTTCTAGGGCTAGTAGGTGTACATTAATAGAGACTTCTATGGGGAGAGAGTTGCTTGGTCATTAAGAAGTATGGGCTAGTGGTACATGCTCAACTAGAAATCATCTCCCAATGATCTGGCCACTTTTAAAATGATCATGTAGGCCTGACTGTGACAGAATGTAGGGAGCATGACAGGAGCCTGGGTAGCAGGCACAAGTTTCAGGTATTACAAGGGTAAGGTGAAAGAACTTTTGGTTCCAATATTTGGTTTCTTTGCCTTCAGGTGGTCTTTTACCCAGTGCTTTTTTTGTAGAAAAAAAGGTGCCGGTACTCATTATGGGCGGGGTCACCACATATGGCCCCACCCCTATGATAGCCACACCCACATTAGCCACACCCCTTATACCAGCCATGGCGCATATAAACAGACATCATTGAAAATATTATACTAGTATAGGACAAAAAATAATGTGATTTTTTTCATTATAAATAATTTCTGTAAGCTGTTAGAGCTCCAGTATACCCAGTGCAAAATAAGACAGCAGATGTAAATTCTCAAATTAGACATATTTCAAACACTAAAATGAAAATAAAATGATTTTTTCTACCTTTGTTGTCTGGAGACTTTGTTTTTCTATCCATATTGGTCCCAGTCTCTGATTCTGCTGCTCTCTATCTGTGCTGATTCTGCTGCTCTCTATCTGTTCTCTTAACTCTGTTTCCAGAGCTTCCTTTCCATTTATTTCTTTGCTTCCTTCCTTCTTTCTTCTTCATTTCTTGCCATACATCCATAAGTAAAAGTTGGGTCCTCCTCCATGGAATTGACTGGAGGAGGTATAACGTGGATCCAGCTTTTGCCTATTTTCTCTATCCATGTGCAGTTTTTCTCCTTTCTTCCCTTTCCCTCATCTCCATCCATGTGCATCTTCTTCTTTTTTCTTTCCACCCCTCCATCCATGTCCAGCATTTCTCCTCTCTTCCCTCCCCTGTATCCATATAAAGCAATAATTCTCTCTCCCCTCTCCTCCATCCAAGTACAGCATTTCTCCTCTCTCTCCGCCAACCCCTCCATTCATCCTTGTCCAGCAATTATCCTCTATCTCCTGCTCTCCTCTCCATCCATTTCCAGCATTTCTCCTCTTCCCTGCTCTCCCATCCATGTGCATCTCCTTCCTCTCTTCCCTCCCCTCCATCCATGTCCAGCATGTTTCCTCTCTCCCCTTCCCTCCCCTCTCATCCATGCCCAACGATCCTCCTCTCTTCCCTGTCCTCCCCTCCCATCGATGACCAGCGATTCTCCTCTCTCCCCTGCCCTCCCCTCTCCCATGTCCAGCGATTCTCCTCTCTCCCCTGCCATTCCCTGTCCTATGTCCAGCGATTCTGCTCTCTCCCTTGTCCTCCCCTCTCCCATATCCAGCAATTCTCCTCTCTCCCCTGCCCTCCTCTCTCCCTTGTCCAGCAATTCTTCTCTCTCCCCTGCCCTCCCCTCTCCCATGTCCCAGTTCCACTCCACTCGCTACCGAAGTCGCAGCGGTGAACTGGTGAGCGGCGCTAGTAAAAGCAGCAAGCAGGCAGGCTTGACTTCATCCTTCACTTCCCTCTCAGCATCCCACCCGCCCTCGCAGAAAGGAAATGATATCAGAGGAAGGCGGGACTCAGAGAGGGCAGGGAAGCAAAGGACGGAGTCGAGCCTGCCTGCTTGCTGCTTTTACTAGCACCGCCCGCCAGTTCACTGCTGCGATTTTGGTAAATACTTAAAGGGGGCAGAACGGAACGTTGGGGAGCTGCCGGACCTAAAAAAAAAGGTGCCAGTACAGTGTACCGGCACAAAAAAAGCACTGCTTTTACCTATTTGTGTACAGTCGATTGCCCAAGCAGCGAAGTGTACCAGCTCATAAACTTCTATTATAGTTTCATGTTGCTGCTGCTCTTATTCAGGGAAGACAATATATTGAGTGTCTCTCCAGAGAAAGGCTGCTGGAAACTGAGCTAAGAGGCATGAGGTGTCTAGCTGGCTATCACCTATTGTGGCCCCATGGGGTATCTGGTGGCATGAAATGCATTTATGAGTTATATTTGCATGCAATGCAGGCAATGTATGCAAATCTAACTCATGAATATTCATTGTAGATATCCTGAAAACCTGACTGGCTGGGGCTCCCCCAGGACAGATTTGAGAATCACTGGCCTGAGGTAACAAATTCCAAAGACAGGGTCCAATGATGGAACATGAATGCTGACACATGTCCCTTTTTTGCACAAAGCAATGAAGATACTTCCAACAACCCAACGCCCTGTGAGAGTAGTGAACATTTTGGATTATAATCTCTTAAAGGGGCAACCAGCCATAAAACTCAACAAAGAAAAAACACACTGTCTTATCCTCTCATCCCAACACAGCACAGACAACCCCACAATTATCAACACCCCAGATTACACCCTCCCTATCTCAGATGGCCTGAAAATCCTCGGCGTTACAATGGACCGCAACTTAACACTAGAGAGCCAAGTGATATCTACAATAAAGAAAATGTTCCACTCAATGTGGAAACTCAAATGCATGAAACAATTCTTCCCGAGGGAAACATTTTGCAGCCTGATGCAATCAATGGTACTAAGCCATGTAGACTACTGCAATGGAATTTATGTGGGATGCAAAGAACAAACATTAAAGAAACTTCAGACCGCTCAAAACACAGCAGCTAGGCTTATCTTTGAAAAAACGCGATTTGAAAGTGCAAAACCCCTCCGCGAAAAACTACACTGGCTCCCAATCAAAGAATGCATTGCTTTCAAAATCTGCACTCTGGTTCACAAAATTATCTACGGTGAAGCCCCGGGATACATGACAGACTTGAGCGACCTATCAACTAGAAACACATCCGAATCAACACGAACGTGCCTAAATCTGCACTACCCAAGCTGCAAAGGACTCAAATACAAATCAACTTACACATCCAGTTTCTCCTACATAAGCACACAACTGTGGAACGCATTACCAAAAGCCTCGGAAACGACATACGACCACCTAAACTTCCAGAAAACACTAAAAACTAACCTCTTTAAAAAGGCATACCCTACCAATCCAACATAAATGCCTGATCTCTGCAACACGACAAAACTAAAGTACATAATGGACATAACTCTTCCGTTGTACGATTCTGTAATGTGGCTGTGCCACATGAACTTTATCTTACCACAATATCACTTTGTATTTGTTTACACCGGAGTCTGCAAACGCCTCTCCGGTACTATGTAAGCCACATTGAGCCTACAAATGGGTGGGAAAATGTGGGATACAAATGTAACAAATAAATAAATAATGGTTAAGCCAATCTCAGCACACAAGTAGGTGATGTCATCTGATGGCACCAGAATGGAACAGCTCTCCCAAGGTTCAGAAGTAAGTGTATAGTTCTGAGAATGCACAATACAACTCCATCACAACAGTCTCCTCAGTGTCTGCAATAGTTCCATAGCTTAAAATTAATGCATCTCTTGAGAATATAGAAAGGACTGTGTGCCTGATCAATCCTGCAGTTAACGGAAAACATCTCTTATAGGTGAGAAACAATCGGAACAATTGGTACTAATAATCAGCAGTGAAGGTAACGCCTATTGGTTGAGTGAAAAAATATTTCTGTTTGTTTTTAAAAGTATTTCCATATCACTTCCTTGAGTGTCCCCTAGTCTTTGTACTTTTGTAACAAGTAAAAAAATCGATTTACTTCTACTCGTTCTACACCACTCACGATTTTGTAGCATTATCAGAATCATTGTGTTAGGCCTCTTTTGAAACTTGTGCAGGATTTTCTGCTATGAGAGGGAAATTTGTTGAGCAAATTTATGAGGTGGCCATGGTGGCTTCTTTGGCCCCTGCAGTGGCCACTTTATATGTGCCTACATTTCAATTTTATCTTCATCATGCAGAATATTTTGAACAGATTCTAATTTGGAAGAGATTTTTTGATGATGTGTTCTTTATATGGGATAATAATGAGAAAAAATTGAGATTTTTTTTGATTGGTTAAATTAATTGGAATCTAATTTACAATTTGTAATTATCTGTCATCAATAGGAAACTGATGTCTTGGATATATTTATTATAAACAAGCTGAAACTCTGTAGACTACCATTTATCAGAAGAATACTGATGAAAATAATTATATTTGATTTCACAGCTCCCACCCGACAAAATTGGAAATCTAGTTTACCTATCAATCAGTTCCTTCAATGAAGATGTCTGTGTTTGATGCTGATGAAATTTTAATTTGCAATATCACCTTCTTAAAGAGCGATTTTACCAATGTTGGTGGAGTGAACCTACTTGAGAGCAAGATTTGCATAGTGGGAGCTTTTGTTACAAAATCGTCTTAAGGAACAACAGGATGTTTTAACCTAGGTGTTCCCATATTCTAATTTGGTGAGAGCAATATGCAAATGTATTTGCAGATATTGGTACGTTTTGGAACTGTATGATTACTTTTGGAGCCCCCAATCATGGCTTTTCAAATAGGAAAAACAATCGGCAAAATTCATTTTCTCTGAAAGGAAGAGGATGGATGCTATTAACTTGTATAAGGGTCACAAGAAGTATTGCCACTGCCAATGGTGTGCTACAGCTATGGAAGGATCCTTGTGGAGTCATCCACAGCCTCAGTGTAAACATGAATTATTTTCAGACTATGACTGTGCTCCAGCAAATGGGGTTTACTTATTCATCTGCCCAAGTGACCTCTTACATGTAAGGAGACCAACTTGTTCAGTCCTACTTTGACTTAATGAGCA
Source organism: Microcaecilia unicolor (assembly GCF_901765095.1). NCBI lineage: Eukaryota > Metazoa > Chordata > Amphibia > Gymnophiona > Siphonopidae > Microcaecilia > Microcaecilia unicolor. Next base: position 293,254,137 of record NC_044034.1, on the reverse strand, counting down.
TAAATTGCAGATTCAAACAGGAGCTCTGTCAGCACCACTGGCTTGTCTTTGGCAGTTAAAGTAATGTAAGATTTCAGATATTCATTGGAAAATTATAGACCAAGTGGAATTTTGGTGGGAAGATGGAGATCATGACTGATGTTGGATGTTTGGGATCATCTGACTCTTATTTAGATCATGTGAAACACCGTTGTCATATTTTATGAAAGGCTATGTGCTGAAGATTGCTTGAGACATGGTGAATTATTGGACTGATTCCAACTAAAATTTGTTTTTTTCGGGAGATTTTTCCCTGATGCAGTGAGACCAAATATGATGTTGGAAGATACACATCCTGAATATTTAGGTGGTGGTAAGGGCTCCCATGCTACTTCCACACTAATTGGGTAGTGGATGGTAATGTGCCCGAACTGTCTATTTACTTTTGGAGTTCCTTCCACACACAATTTTTCTTGTTAGCCGCCATGGCCTGTTTTCAGAAATGGCGAGGTATCAATTATTTTAATTAACATAATAAACATAAACATACTCAAAGCTGTAGGTAGATCTGGTTCAGTGGGATGAGCCGTTGCACATCATCAACATAGATATATAATTTTGTGTCCATTGAAAGAAGCCTCGTACGCATGATATTATGATCCACAGTGTCGAAGGCTGCTGAGATCAGCAGTGGTATTATCGAGGCAGATCCCCTGACATGGTTTTTGAGGAGATCATCAAGAAGGGACACAAGAACTGTCTCTGTTCTGCACGAGTCCCAATCAGGATTTCGGACGAATCACAGCACCGAAACTGTACTAGTGTCCGCAATGAACTCATTCAAACAGGCAATTGCAACTGGTAACAACATCCTCCTCCTACAATTCGACATGTCCAGTGCTTTTGACATGGTTAACCATGATATACTAATACATATACTAGAGTACTTTGGAGTAGGAGGCACAGTTCTCAAATGGTTCAAAGGATTCCTGACCACATGATCATACCAAGTAACAACGAATGAGGACAGATCACCCCCATGGATACCTGAGTGTGGAGTCCCCCAGGGATCCTCTCTTTCACCAACATTATTCAACCTAATGATGATACCTCTAGCCAAACTACTAGCCAATCAAAACCTCAACCCCTACATTTATGCAGATGACGTCACAATCTACATCCCATTCAAACATGATCTAGATGAAATCACCAACGAGATCAACCAAAGCCTCCAAATAATGCACACTTGGGCAGATGCATTCCAACTAAAACTTAACGCAGAAAAAACACAATGTCTTGTACTCACCTCACAACATAACACAAAAAACTTCTCCACCATAATCACACCATACTGCTCCCTTCCTGTCTCACAAAACCTGAAAATTCTAGGAGTCACCATTGATCGAAACCTCACTCTTGATACCCACGTGAAAAACACAATGAAAAAGATGTTCTACACCATGTGGAAACTTAAAAGAGTAAAACCTTACTTCCCGAGATACATCTTCCGTACCCTGGTACAATCAATGGTAATAAGTCATCTGGACTACTGAAATGCAGTGTACGTCAGATGCTAAGAACAAACAGTCAAAAAACTCCAAACTGCCCAGAATACGGCAGCCAGACTCATATTTGGAAAAACTAAATATGAAAGTGCAAAACCCCTAAGAAAGAAACTTCACTGGCTCCCACTTAAGGAATGCATTGTGTTCAAGATCTGCATGATTGTACACAAAATCATTCATGCAGACGCCCCAATCTACATGCTAAACCTAGTGGACCTACCTCCCAGAAATGCCACAAGATCATCCCGCAAATTTCTCAACTGCACTACCCCAGCTGCAAAGGACTTAAATACAAGCTGATGCATGCCACTACCTTCTCTTACATGAGCATGCAGTTATGGAATGCATTACCTACAGACTTGAAAGCAATCAACGAAACAACTATCTTTCGAAAATCTCTGAAAACATTCTTCTTCAATAAGGCCTACAATGAGAGCCTATTACCTCACTAAGTCACCTCACCAACCCACTCAATTATGAATGCCCATCTTCTATAAATACTCCAATCACTCTCTTCCTTCTTCTCTCTTCCCTTCCTTGATCGCTTCACATTACTAATTGTATCTGATATCCTGAAACAACAATGTTAACAAATCTATGTAAGCCACATTGAGCCTGCAAATAGGTGGGGGAATGTGGGATACAAATGCAATAAATAATAATAATAAGCCAGATTGACATGGGTCTAGCTAATAAGCATAAACAATTATTTCCATTTAGTATTGCACCTCACTCTGTACAAGGATGGGGATGAAAGAGCAGGTTAAGAAATTCCAAATAAAATTGAATTTGCATTAATGAAGTCTCCAATGCACATATTTTTCTCTCCTGTTAAATTACATTGGCCTAGTCTCTTGGTTTCACTTTATTTGATACACAGATGATATCCAGCTTCTTTCTGCCACAGACCATCTCAATTCAGCAGAACTTTCAACCGCAAATGACAAACTTCGGTTGATAACCGATTGGTTGCAAAATCACCACCTCGTTCTTAATCCAGCCAAATCAAAAGTTCTTCTTTTTACTACTCATTCACTCAAACACTTTAGTCAACCCATTTGCAATAGCCCAGTACTGCAGCATACTTTCACTCGCATTCTTGGTGTCATAATAGATACTGATTTATCTTTCAGATCGCAAATAGGGAAGGTAGGGCAACACACTCTGTACAGACTACATCTCATCTGTTCAATACAATCTCTTCTACACCCTTCAGCATTAAACATTCTTGTTCATTCTCTTGTCATATCTCAACTAGACTATTGCAATTCACTCTTTAACGGTGTCAGGGTTACACAGATTACAACTTGTAGAGAATACAGCTCTTCGGATCATTTACAAAGCTGGCAGATTTGATCACATAACACCACTTTTTTTTTTTTGGTTACATTTGTACCCCGCGCTTTCCCACTCATGGCAGGCTCAATACAGTAGGCAATGGAGGGTTAAGTGACTTGCCCAGAGTCACAAGGAGCTGCCTGTGCCAGGAATCGAACTCAGTTCCTCAGGACCAAAGTCCACCACCCTAACCACTAGGCCACTCCTCCACTTCTGATAACAGCTCACTGGCTCCCCATCACTCATAGGATTACATATAAGATACCTTTGCTTCTTCTTTCTTTCTTTGTTTTTTTAAACCTTGGCTTCAGAGGAGCCCTCATACCTCTTCCATCATCTCATAAAATATATGCCTTTACATTCTGCTCTCAAGATCATAATTTACTTGTGGTACTGAGCTACAGACAAATAGTTCACGAACACATCCGAGCCTCAATATTCCTGCTGCAAGGCCTTTATCCTCTCACCAATGACTGCAATCATCTTTAGTTAATTTTAATATCAATCTTAAAACTTTCCTTTTCAAGGATGCCTTTAGCTGATCTTCTGCCTGGATACTCTGTAGGACCACTGGAGAATTTTTGTGTTCCCTTCCCCTCTTTTCTTCTGAATTATGGAGTTCTGCCCCCCCCTTTCCTCACTCTCAGTTGTGTGTGCTCATGTTCCCTCTATTTTTCTATCTATTTTAAAAAGATATATTGTAAGCCACCTAGATGGCACATTTGGTTGGTGGATTAGTAATAAATAATTAATAAACTTGAATCTTGAAACTTGACATATATTCCTCAAGAATATGACCAGTTATGGGTGCCTCTAGAACAGGGCTGAGAATCACAGCTCCTTACTGTGGTTTTTCTTGTCCTTCAATGATTTCCTGATGGATACTTAGGGTTTCCAAAAAGCTGTGAGATGCAGTCTCGTCCACGCTCTCATTACCTCTCGCCTGGACTACTGCAACTTACTCCTCACCGGCCTCCCACTTAGCCATCTATCCCCCCTTCAGTCTGTTCAGAACTCTGCTGCACGTCTCATATTCCGCCAGAACCGATATACTCATATCACCCCTCTCCTCAGGTCACTTCACTGGCTTCCGATCAGATACCGCATTCAATTCAAGCTTCTCCTTCTTACCTACAAATGCACTCAGTCTGCTGCCCCTCACTACCTCTCTACCCTCATCTCCCCTTACGTTCCCGCCCGTAACCTCCGTTCACAGGATAAATCCCTCCTCTCAGTACCCTTCTCCACCACCGCCAACTCCAGGCTCCGCTCATTCTGCCTCGCCTCACCCTATGCTTGGAACAACCTTCCTGAACCCTTACGCCAAGCCCCCTCCCTGCCCATCTTCAAGTCTTTGCTTAAAGCCCACCTCTTCAATGCTGCATTCGGCACCTAACCCTTACCGTTCAGTGAATCCAGACTGCCCCAATTTGACTGCCCCTATCGGACCGACCGTTCACTTGTCTATTAGATTGTAAGCTCTTTGAGCAGGGACTGTCTCTCTTTGTTAAATTGTACAGCGCTGCGTAACCCTAGTAGCGCTCTAGAAATGTTAAGTAGTAGTAGTAGTAATTTTATATAAATAGGGGATCATCAGGTTCTGTGTTTGCTGGCTATTACTGTACTTCATGCATGAGCTGGTAATTGAGAACCCCTTTAGGCATGCAGTGGGGTGAACAAAGTCTAGATGTATTGCCCTGTAAAAACAGAACCAGTAACAGGCATATTTTCAAAGCACTTAGCCTTCCAAAGTTCCATTGAAACCTATGGAACTTTGGAAGGCTAACTGCTTTGAAAATATGCCTATAAGTCACCCTACTAGTATGGAACAGCATTTAGCAAATGCATTACTGCTGGATAAAGAAGCTGACAACTTTAATGAAAAATATTTCAAATGCAAACAAATGTGTCAACCAAACAAACAATTCACCGTGACAACTCACGTTATAGGTCCTCATGATCAAAAGCAAACTCTGGTGCTAGAGGCTGTTAACGCCATACTAGCGCCAGAGTTTGCAGCCAACCCATGATCAGAGCCCTCGAGCGCCTGAAACAGAGCACTCGAGGGCTCTCAGCGCAAGTAGCATGCAAATGCATGCTAAACAGGGCTTCTAGCGCAATTAGCTTGCCAAATGCATGCTAATTGGCGCTTAACGCATTCATCCCCAATGATCAGCGACCAGCGCGCCAAAGATTGGGTCGCTGGCCGCAGCAAAATCAACGCCAGCTCCGAGCTGGCGTTAGATTTTGCGGATCATTGGGGAGGAATGGTGAGCCCTGTCCAGCATGCAGTTGCATGCTGGCAGGCCCCCCTTCCCCCCCCAAGGCAAACGCGAACGGGGGCTGGAGATCCGGTGGGTCTCCAGCCCCCAAAACCCCCAGAAATCGTCCATCCGTCAACGGGGGGGGGGGGAGGGGGCTGGAGGTCCGGTGGGTCTCCAGCCCCCGAAACCCCCAGAAATCGTTGCTCCATCGACGGGGGGGGGGGGGAGGGCTAAAGGTCCGGTGGACCTCCAGCCCACCCCAAATCCTCCCCCCAGCGTTCTCCTTAAACTCCCTGGTGGTCCGTGGTGTCGTGACACCCCCCTGGCCCCATCCCGGCCCCCACCCGGCCCCCCTACCTTGTGTTGGAGGAGGGACGCAGCCTGCCTGCCTCCCTCCTCTTCCTGTCAGTCGAAGCCCAAAATGGCGGCGCCCAGCACCGCCCACTGCATCCTGGGATGCACTGGGCGGGGCTACAGACCATGTAAGGGAATCGTTCCCTTACATGGTATGTAGCCCCGCCCAGTGCATCCCAGGATGCAGTGGGCGGTGCTGGGTGCCGCCATTTTGGGCTTCGACTGACAGGAAGAGGAGGGAGGCAGGCAGGCTGCGTCCCTCCTCCAACACAAGGTAGGGGGGCCGGGTGGGGGCCGGGATGGGGCCAGGGGGGTGTCACGACACCACGGACCACCAGGGAATTTAAGGAGAACGCTGGGGGGAGGATTCGGGGTGGGCTGGAGGTCCACCGGACCTCCAGCCCCCCCCCCCCCATCGATGGAGCAATGATTTCTGGGGGTTTCGGGGGCTGGAGACCCACCGGACCTCCAGCCCCCCCCCCCCCCCCTATAGCTGGGTGGGAGGGTGGGAGAGGGTTTGGCCGGCGGCGGTCACGACGTTTTCTGGGGGTTTGGGGGGGGCCTCGTTGTTCGGGCCTCGGGGCAGGCTGTTTGACAGGTTTGGGCTTTTGACAGCCCAGACCTGTCAAACAAGTGCGGGAGGATTGTGCTGAGCGCATGCTCAGGCGCAATTCTCCTGCACTTCAACATGATAATCAAAGATAATAGCGCTGCTTAGATTTGCATGCATTATCTTTGATCATCGATGCAGAAAAGCCCTGCGCTCTCCTGGCGCTATTTTTAGGGCGCTGTTTGGAACAGCGCAGGGCTTTTGATCATGAGGGCCTCAGTGCTCTGCGATACAGTTTTAGTAAAGGCTTGTAAAGTGCTTTGGGAAAAACTTGTAGGAAAGGGTCTTGGTATACAGTTTGTAGGAAAAGTTGGCTTCAAAAGAGCTCTAGGATGCAGTTTGTATGACAAATGCTGGATAAAAATAGATTCTCTTATTGGCTGGACTTATCTCTCTCAGTTAACACTGTAACTGCATGTCAGCTATCTGGGGAATAAGTAATGTGAAATGTATCATTAAAAAAGAAGCCAGCTGTGCAAAACAGGAAGCACATCGGTTGCAAAATGGATTCTAATTAAAAATTAAAAAAAGGCTTTGTGGCCTGTAACAGATGGCATCCGGTCAGTGATCCAAGCAGTGAAGCCTTCAGCAGACATCCCATCAATTATAAACCACTTCCTGCCTCTTAGCCAATCAGATGGCATCTTGTGGGGCACCGAGGACATTGAGGCAGGGAATGTGCCAGCTATGCACCTTGAACATCCTGTATATGTCACATTAAAAAGATTTTCAAACTTAAAAAAATACACCTTTCTTTTGTATTTATTTTTAACTGGGAGTAGCTTAGTAGTGTAAGATAACGTTTCTGAAGTGCATGAACTGCACAAATTTCCCAGTCATGGCAGGCTCAAGGGGTTGAGGTGATCTGACCCAACTTTTGCAACAGCCAGTGAGGCAAGCTTTCAGCACCACTGAGCTTTGGTGTCCTGAGTCAGTGCCTCGTCTACTCATGACTTAAGCCAACCCTGTCCCCAGGCTCTAATACTGGGAATAAAGTATTAATGGAAGAGAAGTTCCCTGATCCAGAATCCCACAAACAGTCAGTGACTGAGGCACAGAGTAATAAACAGACAAGCTCAGGGTCTCAGAGAGAGTCAGTGACTGAGGCACAGGGAGATAAAGTGATGAACTCAGAGTCGCAAAAAGAGTCAGGCCTCTATAAACAGCGCCAGAGAAATCATTACATTGAGTATTAAGAAGTTGATTGGAAGCTAGGGGGAGCATAGGAGCCGACTTTTCAAAATGATTGGGGATGCTGAATTGTTTTTTTTTTTTTTTTACAGGTGATGCATTCCCCGTCCCCCTTCCTCCCCCATCCCCCCTCTCTCTCCTCTGTCCCCCCTCCCTCCACCCCTCTCCCTCTCCTCTCCCCTCCCCCTCCTCCTCAGAGTTCCAGGCCTGCCCTCCCTCCCTCTCCTCCGAGTTTCAGGCTCTCCCTCCCTCCGAGTTCTAGGCCCCTCCCTACCTCTGGGTTCCAGGCCCCACTTCCCTCCCTCTGGGTTCCAGGCTCCCCCTCCCTCCCTCTGAGTTCCAGGCCCCCCTCCTCCCTCCCTCCCACAGTTCCAGGCTCACCCCCCTCCCTCCGAGTGCCAGTCCCAACCCCAGCCCTACCTCTTCTCCCAGAACAGTCCTCCGCTGGTCCGCCCTCACCTTCCTGCGTGCCGCCCAGAATTTTAAAAGTCATCTTACCTCGGGGGCCCGGCGGCAGCAGTGAAAGGTGAGCAGGCTCGGCGCTTCAGCCTTCCCTTCTCTCTCAGCTCTGGTCCCGCCTTCATTTCCTGTTTCCGCAAGGGCAGGACCAGAGCTGAGAGAAAAGGGAAGGCTGAAGCCGAGCCTGCTCGTCTTTCACTGCTGCCGCCGGGACCCCGAGGTAAGATGACTTTTAAAATTCTGGGTGGTATGCAGGAAGGCGAGGGCGGACCGGCAGAGGACCGTAGAGGGAGAAGAGGGCGGGCAACAGGCAGGTCGGGCTGACGAAGGGAACATCCGGTTCCGACTTCCGGCGGGTGAAAATATTGGGGGTGCTCGAGCACCCACAGCACCCACGGAGTTGACGCATATGAGGGGAGGTTGATGCCTGGTACATGTGCTCAAGAGTTGTGCATTTAGGGCACTGTTCTCTGAACATCGCAGGGAATAGAAAATGACCCTATTTAAATCTCATTTTAATGCTATTTGTGCTATTCTTTGGCGTGCTCATTGTTCCCCGCGCTATAGCCCTCTGAGCATTCTGCGCTAGTCTCTAGCGCCTGCATTTGCTTCTGAGCATTGGGGGCCTCAGTGACTGAGGCACAGGGAGATAAAATGATGAGCTTAGGGTCACACAGAAAATCAGTGACTGAGACACAAGGAGATAAAGTGACAAGCACAAGGTTAGATAGAGACTTCAGTTCTCACCCAAAGGCTGATGCAGTAAGCCTAACTGTGCTGCTACCGTGGGTTGTATGTGCACATTTACTGGCCATGCAAAACAGAGAGGGACTGAACGTAGGTATTAATTCATGTGGAAGACATGGCTGCACACTTTGTTTAAATATATGGACATGTGCACAATGCAAGGCATTTTTTTACCAGGTTCAGGGCAGTATAGAAGGTTTAGCGGAGAGGATTTCATGCGTTTTTAAGGTTTAGCTGCGAGTTTTGTCTTATTCTGCATTCGGAAAGAACTGCCTGCATGTTTAAACGACTGCTGAGAGGTAAAGGATCAGTTTGCATATCTAAACAGAACATTGGTGTTTTTCTGCACATAAATATCAGTCTCACAAAAATTCTATGTGCAAGAAATTTTGTGAGGTTAATTTTTATACGCAGAATAATAGGCACCGATGTGTGCTGACACTCATTTTTGTCCATCCATGCACACAAAAAACCTTGTGAGCATGTGTCTGGTAGGCTTCCCCCCCCCCCCCCCCCCCCATTACAATGCAAATTCTGCATGAATAAAATTTGCTTACATTTAGCTTTCTGCATGCAGCTCTATCCAGTGGCGTAGCCACAAGTGGGCCTGAGTGGGCCGAGGCCCACCCAGTTAGGGCTCAGGCCCACCCAACAGTAGCAGACATTTAGCTTGGCCAGACTTCCCCTTGATTTATTTATTTATTTATTTAACACATTTATACTCCACATTTTCCCACTAGTTGTAGGCTCAATGTGGCTTACACATTGTAGGTAGGCTACAGTTCAGAAAAGTACAATTAAACAATGTAATAGTAAGATAGTAATCAAATAGGTATCGTATAAAACAGCAAAGATAATATGATAATACAAGATAAAAGGGTCAATGAATTTTGTTGAAACCAAGAAGAGGTAACAAAAACACTTCTCTCCACGATAGTTTTCAGCGCATGCTTGCTGCAGACTGCCAAGGTGCAGAGAAACATTTTTCCACCAGCTGAGATATTTTTTTGGTGTTGGGGGGAGAACACTTGGTGCCCAACCACTTCTTGCCTAGGCCCACCCAAAATTTGCTGTCTGGCTACGCCCCTGGCTCTACCATGTGGCTTTCTGCTTTGGCCCCGCAGTTCTGAACATCATGACACTCATAATAAATGTCAGCAGATAAAGACTGCAAAACCAAGTGGCAGGGCCGTGCCGATGCGGTAAGCGAGGTAAGCGCCGCAGGGGGGCACCCACCTCTGGAGGGCGCCGTCGCGGTGCTTACCCTCGCCCCACCAAGGACTTTAAATCTTTTGGCACCAGAGAGGGGGGTGCCGCCGCTCCCGCTGCTCTTCATCCTGGCACCCCCCCCCCCCCGCACCAGCCCTTTAAATTTATTTGCCGAGCGAGCGCAGCACCTCGTGTGCAAGTAAAAGAAGCGGATCCGATCATCTCATTGGGCCTTCCCTCACTGTCCCGCCCTCCTCTGACGCAACTTCCTATTTCCTCTAGGGCGGGACAGTGAAGGAAGGCCCAATGAGATGATCGGATTCGCTTCTTTTACTTGCACACGAGGTGCTGCGCTCACTATTGCGTCGGCAATTTCTTTTTAAAGACGGGTGGCAGGGAGAAGACGAGGCAGGGTGAGGGTGGGGGACAGATGGGGTGACCGTGAAGGTGGAGGAGGACTCGGATAGCAGAAGGGACTGGGTGGGAGACAGATGGGGTGAGGGGGACTCGGATGGGCAGAAGGGACTGGGTGGGAGTCAGATGGGGTGAGGGGGACTCGGATGGGCAGAAGGGACTGGGTGGGAGACAGATGGGGTGAGGGTTGGGGGCACTTGGATAGCAGAAGGGACTGGGTGGGAGACAGATGGGGTGAGGGGGTCTCGGATGGGCAGAAGGGACTGGGTGGGAGACAGATGGGGTGAGGGTGGGGGGCACTTGGATAGCAGAAGGGACTGGGTGGGAGACAGATGGGGTGAGGGGGACTCGGATGGGCAGAAGGGACTGGGTGGGAGACAGATGGGGTGAGGGGGACTTGGATGGGCAGAAGGGACTGGGTGGGAGACAGATGGGGTGAGGGTGGGGGGCACTTGGATAGCAGAAGGGACTGGGTGGGAGACAGATGGGGTGAGGGGGACTCGGATGGGCAGAAGGGACTGGGTGGGAGACAGATGGGAGAAGGGGCATGGAGCTGGAACTGGGGTCTGAAAAGTGAGCAGGAGGGAGAATGGGGTCATGCCTGGGGCAGGGGTGGATGGGAGAATCAATGGATCTGGAACTAGGGGCAGCCGCAGGTGGGAACTGGGAGCCGAAAAGAGGGGGCAGTGAGAGAGGGGGGATAGATCCTGAATGGAATGGGGAGTGAGAGGGAGGGCAGACCCTGAATGGATGGGAGGGCAGAGAGGCATGGATGGGAGGGCAGGGCCCAGGGAGAGGACAAATTGCTGGAAGGGGAGGGGAGAGAGGATTGCTGGCTATGGATGGAGGAGGGAAGGGCAGAGAGGGACAAGGATGGACATGGGGGCCCAGGGAGAGGACAAATTGCTGGAAATGGAGGGGAGGGGAGAGAGGAGGATTGCTGGCTATGGATGGAGGAGGGAAGGGCAGAGAGGGACAAGAATGGACATGGATGGGAGGGCAGGACCCAGGGAGAGAGGAGAAATTGCTGGAAATGGATATAGAGCAAGAAATGAAGAAGAAAGGAGAAAAGTAAAGAAATAAATGGAAAGGAAGCCCTGGAAATGGAGTTAAGAGGACAGATAGCAGCAGAATCAGATACTGGACCAGCATGATTGAAAAAAGAAAGTCACCAGACAACAAAGGTAGAAAAAAATTATTTTATTTTCATTTTAGCGTTTGGAATATGTCCACTTTGAGAATTTACATCTGCTATCTTATTTTGCAATGTATAGCAATTTGTTTCTAAGAATATTGCTGACAATTCCTTTCAGTGTGGCAAGTGGTGAGCGATCATTTTCATGGGGGGGGGGGGGGGGGGGTGATCATTTTCATGGAGGGGGGGGGGGCGCCAACTGATAGTCTGCAGGGGGGCGCCAGAGACCCTAGGCACGGCCCTGCCAAGTGGGGTTCACAATTTCCACAAAAGTTCAACAGCACGAAAGGAAGTGGAAAAGAGGCCAACTTCAAGAGATCAAACAGAATACCAGGATAAGATGCTCCAAAACAGAAACTTTATTCTGACCCTAGATAAAGACCTGCATGATGCATCCAGTCTGGCCAACAAGGTGGCCAGATTTGAAACTGGCACTCTGCATAGTTCCACTTCTTCATGATTAAACCAGTGGTGTTCCTTGGTCGGTTGCCACCCGGGGCGGATTGCTGCTGCTACCCCTCCCCCCCTGGGAGCAGCATCATTCCCCGTGCAGTGTCTCTCTCCCCCCCCCCCCCCCCCCGGTGCAGCATTGACACCCTCCGGGTGCAACATCATCCCCCTAGCACATCATGTTCCCCCCCCCCACCCCTCCGGGTGCATTGCTCTTACCTCCTGGGGTGCTGGGAGCAGCCGCGCGGCTGTCAGCTCCACCAGTTTCCTGCTCCCTCTGCCCTGGAACAGGAAGTAACAGCAGAGGGAGCAGGGAACTGGCGGAGCTGACAGCCATGCAGCTGCTCCCTGCACCCCTCCTGCAGCGTGCACCTGGGGCGGACCGCCCCCATCGCTCGGCCCTTGGTACACCACTGGATTAAACACTGGTATTTTGAGGGCAAACACCATAGAAATCTGCCCAATACCGGTCCTACTTCCCAACTATTGAAGTTGCTGTCGAAACCCACTCCAGCCTTGATCCTGATCTGGGTTTTTTTGCCATTTACAGGACCAAGACTGTAGAAGTCTGCCTGGCATTGGTCTTACTTCCCAATCATATTATTGTGATCATTTTGGAAGCTTTACGTATATATTTAAAAAAAGCTATTTACAAGTGTTAATTGGCCTACTTGTATAAGTAACAAATTTAGAAAAGGTGGTAGTTATATGTGTAAGCAGGAAAGATTTATTGATTTGAAGGGGGTTTATTTTTGGTTAACCTTAAGGGCTAGATTCTATATATGGCAGCAAAAAAAATTGTTGCTAAAAAAAGTGCTATTCTATAAGCCACACTTAAAGTTAGGCGCGGTTTATAGAATAGCACTTATGCCCGGGAATCGCTCCTGGCCATTTTCAGCATCTGAAACATGGTACAAATGTACGCCTCTACATTAATGTGTGTTGTTGTAGAGTAATGGGGATATCTGCCTACATTAGGCACATATCCCCGTTACTCTACAACAACACGCATTAATTTTAGGAGCGCCCCCGTTATGCCCATGACCTTCCCATATTCAACCCCCCTTTTTCAGATCATGTATAAATGCCAATTAAATCTAATTAGAGCCAATAATTGCTTGTTAAAGCCAATTATTGGTGCTAATTTGCTTGTTTTTCAATTAAATTGCATGTGCAAATTGGGCACACAGGCAGGCTTGAGTTTAGGACAGTGGTTGAAGGAAACAAGAGGAAAAAATGCCAGACCCATGGGGATGGGGAGAAGGAGGGAAAGCAAGAGAAATAGAAATGATAGTGAAAGGGAGGAGAAGGGAGTGACCAGCAGTGGCAGAAAAACGACACACTGGCTGGTTTTCTGTCTTGCCGAGCACCGTGTACTCCTCGCTGACGTCTCGGAGTGCACTTACCACATGTCGGGAGCCTATGTTCTAAAAGACCTCAAAATGCAATTTTGTAAACATCTGCTACGTGCAGAATCCCAAGTGATGTCACTCTTTTGATCATGTGTTTTTGTAATATGGCTGTTCCCATTGTACATGCCATCAAATACACATATTTTTTCCATTGACTTTGTAAAATACGTTGTGCATTTTCAATGTAATAACGTATCACATTTTCTGACCTAACTGGCCTATATAAAATTGGGCTGCACAAGAGGAACACATATTATTTAACAAGTCACAGAGATTACAAAGGAATTAGAAGGGTTTTCAAGTTCAATTTTTTTTCCCTTCCCATATATAAAATATTTTAGGTATAAAAGTGACAAGATCTCACTGTTCTAGAAGGGCAATAACCCACACAGTTTGCAATCAGCCCTCCAACATATTGACAGACAAGACTGTAAACTGATTATTCACTGCTATTATGTGCAGATTGTATCAGAACTTTGGACCAAGCATAAGACAAATTCCAGTTTATCTGATTGTCACATTTCAAAATATCCTCTCTCTCTCTCACTATTTCACAAACACACCTTCCCTCTCCACCCATTTCGGATGCTTTACTACTACTACTACTACTACTACTATTTAGCATTTCTATAGCGCTACAAGGCATACGCAGCGCTGCACAAACATAGAAGAAAGACAGTCCCTGCTCAAAGAGCTTTGGCTCTAGACATGTGATGGCACCTCTCTTAATTCAGACAGTAATCTCTCTGGGATCCAGATTAAGTTGCCTTTTTTCTTTTTTTTAGTTCCAGTTGTGGTTGGTTTGAGTTAGGAATGATTTTGACTAGTTAGGCCAGTGGTCTTTACACGTTTTTAAGTGAGGGCCACTTTGGATTCAAAGGGGCTGGAGAAGAACTGAAATAATACCCCTCGCTGGGTCATGACACTACCAACTACCTACTACAACCCCCTACTTTGTGCCAGTAGTCTCTTTCTCCCAACTCCCTATCTTGTGCCACCAGTCAGTCTTTCTCAGTCTCTTCCTCTCATCCCCCCCCTTGTGCCACCGTTCTCTCTCTCGCTCTCTCAACCCCCCCCCCCCCACCATTAACATCTCCCTCTCTGCCCCCTCCCACACTATCAACATTTCTGTCTGTTCCCCACCACTGTTTGCATCAGTATCTCCTCTCTCATCTCATATCTCCCACTACTTTTCTGTCTCCTCACTACCTGCAACAACCCCCTCTCTGTTCCTTGCCAGGATCTGCATCAGTATCTCCTCTTTCTCTTCCTTCACCAACACCAGTATCTGTCTTTCTGGCCCATCCACAATCTTCAGCATCCCTCTCTTTATCACTCTATGGCCTGAAACAGTATTCTCTCTCCCACCACCAATGCTAGCATCCACTTTTCTGTTCCTGCCACATTCCACTCTCTCTTCCTTTCCCACAGTCTGAATCATTATTTCTTTTCCCAATGCTCCCCTCACCAGCACCAGCATCCTCCTCTTTCTCCCCATTCCCTTGCTGAACCAGCATTTCTCTCTTGTTACTGACAGTAGTGACTCCTACTGCTTCTTTCCCTCCCTCAGTCTGCCCGCACCTGGGATCCTCTGGTTTCTCTCACTTGGCTCTCTTCTGATCTCAGTTGCAGTTGCTGCTTCTCTAAAAGCCATTCTTCACTGGTGGCACATGTCAGCCTATGGATGGTAATGGTAGCCTAATCCAAGACCTAAGGATTCCAAAGTTCAGAAGCCAATGTGTGCCTGCATTCTTGCATATCACAGTGATTCCCTCAGCAGGCCCCAGATGGGAGGGGATCAGGTTTTCACTGGGAGAAAGCTGCTGCAGCACAAAAAAACAAAAACATGGTGTGGGAGGGGGGCAGAGAGGTAGATGTTAATGGTGGGGGGGGGGGGGGTGAGAGAGCGAGAGAGAGAACGGTGGCACAAGGGGGGTGGGATGAGAGAGAGAAAATGGTGGCACAAGGGGGGATGAGAGGAAGAGACTGAGAAAGACTGACTGGTGGCACAAGATAGGGAGTTGGGAGAAAGAGACTAGTGACACAAAGTAGGGGGTTGTAGTAGGTAGTTGGTAGTGTCATGACCCAGCGAGGGGTATTATTTCAGTTCTTCTCCAGCCCCTTTGAATCCAAAGTGGCCCTCACTTAAAAACGTGTAAAGACCACTGGCCTAACTAGTCAAAATCATTCCTTACTCAAACCAACCACAACTAGAACTAAAAAAAAGAAAAAAGGCAACTTAATCTGGATCCCAGAGAGATTACTGTCTGAATTAAGAGAGGTGCCATCACATGTCTAGAGCCAAAGCATCCGAAATGGGTGGAGAGGGAAGGTGTGTTTGTGAAATAGTGAGAGAGAGAGAGGATATTTTGAAATGTGACAATCAGATAAACTGGAATTTGTCTTATGCTTGGTCCAAAGTTCTGATACAATCTGCACATAATAGCAGTGAATAATCAGTTTACAGTCTTGTCTGTCAATATGTTGGAGGGCTGATTGCAAACTGTGTGGGTTATTGCCCTTCTAGAACAGTGAGATCTTGTCACTTTTATACCTAAAATATTTTATATATGGGAAGGGAAAAAAAATTGAACTTGAAAACCCTTCTAATTCCTTTGTAATCTCTGTGACTTGTTAAATAATATGTGTTCCTCTTGTGCAGCCCAATTTTATATAGGCCAGTTAGGTCAGAAAATGTGATACGTTATTACATTGAAAATGCACAACGTATTTTACAAAGTCAATGGAAAAAATATGTGTATTTGATGGCATGTACAATGGGAACAGCCATATTACAAAAACACATGATCAAAAGAGTGACATCACTTGGGATTCTGCACGTAGCAGATGTTTACAAAATTGCATTTTGAGGTCTTTTAGAACATAGGTTCCCGACATGTAGTAAGTGCACTCCGAGATGTCAGCGAGGAGTACACGGTGCTCGGCAAGACAGAAAACCAGCTAGTGTGTCGGTTTTCTGCCACTGCTGGTCACTCCCTTCTCCTCCCTTTCATTGTCATTTCTATTTCTCTTCCTTTCTCTCCTTCTCCCCATCCCCATGGGTCTGGCATTTTTTCCTCTTGTTTCCTTCAACCACTGTCTTAAACTCAAGCCTGCCTGGGTGCCCAATTTGCACATGCAATTTAATTGAAAAACAAACTAATTTGCACCAATAATTGGCTTTAACAAGCAATTATTGGCACTAATTAGATTTAATTGGCATTTATGCATGATCTGAAAAGGGGGTTTGAATATGGGAAGGTCATGGGCATAACGGGGGCGCTCCTAAAATGAATGTGTGTTGTTGTAGAGTAACGGGGGATATGTGCCTGCAAGGGGGGGGGAGGGGGAGCAGCAGCAATCCGCCCTGAGTGGCAACTGACCAAGGAACACCAAAGGTTTAATTATGAAGAAGTGGAACTATGCAGAGTGCCAGATTCAAATCTGGCCTCCTTGTTGGCCAGACTGGATGCACCATGCAGGTCTTTATCTGCTGACATTTATTATGAGTGTCATGATGTTCAGAACTGGGGGGGCCAAAGCAGAAAGCCACATGGTAGAGCTGCATGCAGAAAGCTAAATGTAAGCAAATGTTATTCATGCAGAATTTGCGTTGTAATGGTGTGGGGGGGGGGGGGGGGGGGGGGGAAGCCTACCAGACACATGCTCACAAAGGTTTTTTGTGTGCATGGATGGACAAAAATGAGTGTCAGCACAGTGCTTATTAGAGTTGCCTAGTGGTTAGGGTGGTGGACTTTGGTCCTGGGGAACTGAGGAACTGCGTTCGATTCCCACATCAGGCACAGGCAGCTCCTTGTGACTCTGGGCAAGTCACTTAACCCTCCATTGCCCCATGTAAGCCGCATTGAGCCTGCCATGAGTGGGAAAGCACAGGGTACAAATGTAACAAAAATAAAAATTATTCTGTGTATAAAAATTAACCTCACAAACATTTTTGCACATAGAATTTTTGTCAGGCTGATATTTATGTGCAGAAAAACAGGCACCAATGTTCTGTTTAGATATGCAAACTAATCTTTTACCTCTCAGCAGTCTTTTAAACATGCAGGCAGTTCTTTCCAAATGCAGAATAAGACAAAACTGGCAGCTAAACCTTAAAAACGCATTAAATCCTCTCCGCTGAACCTTCTATACTGCCCTGAACCTGGTAAAAAGTGTCTTGCATTGTGCACATGTCCATATATTTAAACAAAGTGTGCAGCCATGTCTTCCACATGAATTAATACCTAAGTTCAGTCCCTCTCTGTTTTGCATGGCCAGTAAAGGTGCATATACAAACCGCGGTAGCAGCACAGTTAGGCTTACTTTATCAGCCCTTGGGTGAGAACTGAACTCTCTATCTAACCTTGTGCTTCTCACTTTATCTCCCTGTGCCTCAGTCACTGAGGCCTCCAATGCTCAGAAGCAAATGCGGGCACTAGAGACTAGTGCAGAATGCTCAGAGGGCTATAGCGCAGGGAACAATGAGCACGCCACAGGATAGCACAAATAGCATTAAAATGAGATTTAAATAGGGTCATTTTCTATTCCCTGCGATGCTCAGAGAACAGTGCCCTAAATGCACAACTCCTGAGCACATGGGCAAGGCATCATCCTCCCCTCATATGCGCCAACTCCGTGGGTGCTGTGGGTGATCGAGCACCCCCAATATTTTCACCCGCCGTAAGTCGGAACCGGATGTTCCCTTCGTCAGCCCGACCTGCCTGGTGCCCGCCCTCTTCTCCCTTAACGGTCCTCTGCCGGTCCGCCCTGGCTTTCCTGCATGCCGTCCAGAATTTTAAAAGTCATCTTAGCTCGGGGTCCCGGCGGCAGCAGTGAAAGGCGAGCAGGCTCGGTGCTTCAGCCTTCCCTTCTCTCTCAGCTCTGGCCCCGCCCTTGCGGAAACAGGAAATGAGGGCGGGACCAGAGCTGAGAGAGAAGGGAAGGCTGAAGCACCGAGCCTGCTCGCCTTTCACTGCTGCCGCCGGGCCCCTGAGGTAAGATGACTTTTAAAATTCTGGGCGGCACGCAGGAAGGTGAGGGCGGACTGGCGGAGGACTGTTATGGGAGAAGAGGTAGGGCTGGGGCTGGCACTCGGAGGGAGGGGGTGGGCCTGTCAAATTGCAACTGTCAGTGGCTATAAGTGCCACTGCAGATACTGGCACCGTGGGCACGCTCAGTTCTCACTCATTATGCCTAGTTCATGCATGAGAACTAAGCATGCTCATGGTGCCACTGCCATCAGTGGTAGCACTTTGAGCCTCTGACAGCTGTGCTTTAGGTGATTTGGGTGAACTCTGGATTTCTACAGCTAGCAGGGCTTTGGGATTCCTGCAAGTTACAGAAAGGGGCTTCTGGCTGCTAGGTGGGTCTGTGGCAAAAGAGGGTGGGCCCAGGCCAGCTCAGGTCCACTTGTGGCTGCCCCCTCTGAGTAGGGTCATATTTTCTATGAGTGGATTGTTTTTAGCAGATTTTATTATTTCCAACTCAGTGGATGTTGGGGCCAAAATAACTTTCCAAAAATTTAAGGGAGAATTTAGTGCAGAGTAAAACCTAGATACACAATGTATTGAATTTGAAAGTGGGCCATACTGAACCAGAGGTTCTAGAAAAATAAGCTTCCCCGATAAATGGCTCATAGCATTTTTATGGGAGAAGCATAAAATCCGTCCCTTCATCTCTGAGCATTCTGCCAGAACTCTTATCCACACTCTTATCACCTCTCGTCTTGATTATTGTAACCTGCTTCTCACTGGCCTCCCTCTCAGCCATCTCTCTCCTCTTCAATCAGTCCAAAACTCCACTGCGCGACTCATTTTCTGCCAAAGTCGCTATGCACACATTAGCCCCCTCCTTAAGTCACTTCACTGGCTCCCTATCCATTTCCATATTCAGTTTAAGCTTCTCTTATTGACCTATAAATGTATTCACTCTGCTGCTCCCCAGTACCTCTCCACTCTTGTCTCTCCCTACGCCCCCCCTCCGGTACTCCGTTCTGTAGATAAATCTCTCTTATCCGTCCCCTTCTCCTCTACTGCTAATTCTAGACTCCTTTCCTTTTGTCTTGCTGCACCTCACGCCTGGAATAAACTTCCAGAGCCTGTGCGCCTAGCCCCGTCTTTGGCCATCTTCAAGTCCAAACTTAAAGGCCACCTCTTTACCACTGCTTTTGACTCCTAACCTCTACTCACTTGCCCTGTCCTTTATCCTCACCTCTTTATTCCCTTACCCTTAATTGCTCTGTTTGTTTACCTGTCTTATCTAGATTGTAAGCTCTTTGAGCAGGGATTGTCTTTTTTGTGTATGGTGTACAGCGCTGCGTATGCCTTGTAGCGCTATAGAAATGTTAAATAGTAGTAGTAGTAGTAGCAGTTCCAGCTTCTACAGCAGAGAAACTTTGATACTCTAAAACAGCAGGGAAATTGCTCCTTTTCAAACCATCTCTCCTCTCTTCTCTACTCTCTTAGATGTAGATACACACAGAGGCAACACACATACACAGATACAAACACTCATGCAACAAATCAAATATACAAACACTCACACAAATACATATACATACAAACAAACACAACAACATGCAATCACTTTTTTGGACATATTGAGTTTTGACTTCCCAAAAGACATGTTCGCTCACTCAGTGTTCAAATCAACATTTTCCATCGGGTGCTCTCCTGCGACTTGAATCACTCTTGAAATCCTCAAGACAACATACCCACAGGCCTAGTATTCATCTGTCTTAGGTACTCTTCTAAACATATAAATGCAAACAAAACACAGACACACAGAGGAATTGGAAATAATTCTATGAGTCATGCTTTGTTTGCCTTCTCCACCAATGCTGCCATACACAACATACACACAGACAAAACAGACATACCCATCCACATCCACACACAAACACATATGTGCACAAAGACCCACAGACACCCATACACCCAAGAAACCGGAGATATGCCCCCACACATTCACAAAACAGATATACACTATGTCTGGAAAAAAGTGAGTACCCTAAACATTTTGCAATAACAACTGCAAACCTGCACCGAATTAATTAAAATTTTATATGCACAAAGTGACATCTATTTCAAACAATGTTGTGTGGTTTCATAGAAATCCACCTTAACGTTACTGAGATGTCAAATTTTAAATAACACTACCCAAAAGTTAGTTTTTAACACAGTTAATGTCAACCTGAACAGTCTGAATGTTTAAATCTGATGTTCAAAGTGTCCCCCTTTCACACAAATACATTTACACAGTCGATCCCACCACTAGTTCACTCCTCTGTCAATGATACTCTGATCAAAGCGGTGCCACTCTTCAATCGTTCTTTCAGATGGTTGACATCACAGATCTGGCAGTCCACTGGATTGAGATCCAGACTCTGAGTATTTTAATTAAAACTTGATCTTCTTTTGACAACATCTTGTTTGTTCATCAAGGTGCAATGATATCACAGATGACATCAGCGAGTAAGTAAGTAATGAAGTCATGTCAGAAACTGAGATTTGTGACAGTAGATTGTAAAAATTAAAAATCTCTTAAACGGGACTAGGAATTCATATGTAATTTGGCTTCAGTGACGCAAATAGATGTACAGGACCAAAAGGAGAAGGAAGTAGAGGAGTGGGAGACAACGAGAAGGAGGTGGTGGTGGTGGGGATCAATGAAGATGGAAGGGAGGGGAAAGAGTTAGAGTGGAGGGGGAGGCAGAGGACAAGAATAGAACATGAATGGAGAGTGGAAGAAGGAAAGAGTACACACTAAAGCTCTCTACCACAGACACGCACCTTCACACACATCTATCCCCCTAGCATCTACCTATATACCCACATATACTCTTACAACTTCTTTCTCCCACCACAACCCCTCACACATACTCCCCCAACTTGCTCCCCCATTCTCTCTTCTGTTTCAGTTATCAGTCACATAAAACACACATATACATAGAACCCCCCCAATATAAACACACTCCCCACACACTCTAAATATACCACCCAAATACTAATATAAATCCTACATACATCCCTGCCCCACCGCCTCCCATGAGTCTACAAATCGAGAAGGGGAAATGAGCCATTGCCTCACATTCAGTGTGCACTTCCAGGCATGTTTATTTTGAAAGTCAGTGGGTGGTAGAATTTGCCTTTCAGTTATAGTTTTACTTACCTTTTGTCATAAAAACAAAGTTTTCTTCTTCTTTTTTTTTAATTACTAAAGCACTTTTAAAAGCTGCAGTCTCCAAGGAGTCACCTGGTAGCCCACCCAGCATGTCACATCTTCAGTAATTATTGAATTAGAAAGTTAGATAAATTAGACATTTACCCTGAAATTACCAGCGTTTAAATGATAGAAGGCTTAAAATACCAGATATTAAATAAAGATTCTAGCAAAGGTAATTTCTTCTCCTGCCTTTAATCATATGTAACTCATTTATTTAATCAGATTATCCTAAAATGTTCTCCTTAAAGATTACTCAATAATCAGTTCTTCATTGTATTAAAAAGCTTGGTCTTTGCTTGTCTCAGACCTGTGAATTAATCTACCTCATTACAATCAGCAATTTATAACAAGACACCTTTGTTTTCTTCCATCCTTTCCTGTAAGCTTTTATGGAGTTGGAGTACCAGAAATATTATATTAGATCATCAACCCCAGAGGTGGCTGTGTGTGGGGTCTAGATTCAAAGGGTTTGATCAGCTAGCTTTTGGAATTAACAGGACATGATTTGATTTGATTTATTAACTTTATATACCATTTAGCACAGCCAAGGCTTTAAAGTGGTTTACAATACAAATAAAATACAATACATTACAGGCATAGTAGAAACAATAATTAAGTCATTTCAATCAAAGCATGTAAAAAGAAATGCTAGAATTCAATCATTATTCAACCCATAGCTCTTCTCGAATAGTCAATCTTCAATGCCTTACGACCCATACCCTTATGTTTCAAATTCCCCCTTCCCCTCTCTTTACCCTTACAGGTTAAATTGTTACTTGGACAAAATTTGGCTAACTGAAAAGAATGCTGGTTCCCAAGGTGCAGTTTAACTTGGGCTGGTCAGTGCTGATATTTTAGTACTGGCCGGCTAGAGTTATCCAGGAAACTGATCGGCCAAGTAGCAGGCCTAAATTCAATGGAACAACTTTGTCTAGTGAACTTTAGAGCAGATATTCAGTCTGATTGGCAGTCTCCTATCTGGGAGCAGGACAAGGTCCCCAGACAAAGTACAATTACAGATGTGTGCATCTTTCCCAAGGGCTTTCAGGCTATAGGTCAGACCTTTTGTTAGGCTAACAACTTAATACATCTGAGAGGTCCACAGAAACTTTCTTGCTGCAGATACTGCTCTAACAGCAACCACTAAGATCATGGTGCTACAATAGTACCAAAAAAACATCCTCACACTGCCTGTTGACCATATTCCAGCTTCTAAAGCAGCAGCTCCCTCTACCTGTCAGAAAGCAGTACTGCTCCCAGGCACTGGGATTGTGGCTTGATTGTCTTCTTGAACCCAAGTTCAAATTCACATGTGAAGCCATGGAAGATGAAATGATTGTCCCAAAGTCATTATGGGGCCCTTTTTATAAAAGGGTTGCTGAGCAGCAATGAGCTTGTTGTGCGGCAATCTGGCACTACCCCTGGCCTAACGTGGAGGCCAGTGGTAGTGGTGCCTCCGGCGCGCGCCATTTCTGGGGCAACTGGAAATTTTTTTCTTTTTTTTTACTGCCAGAGATTACCCGGGGAGTGTTGCATGCTTCCTGGTTACCACCAGGTTAGCTTGGGAGCCCTTACTGCCACTTCAGCGGGTGACGGTAAGGGTTTCCCTGGAAATGGCAGCAGAAGAGAGGGTCCAAAAGTACACAAGTCCAATAGGCAACACCAAAGAAGCACAAAAGGGCCTCCAAGGTTGGAACAACGCACAAACTTTAATGGAAGGAGACACGACACGGGCCGCGTTTCAGCGCTCAAAGCACCTGCCTCAGGGGTCACGAGTGATGTCTTGAATACCAATGAGTGTGCAAACCGTGTTATGGTAAACTCACTCTACAATTTGATACAAGAACTTTAGCAAGTAGCAGCTGATTCCGTGAACCACTTACCAAAATAATAAACCAGAGCGGCAATGGGACAGGACGGAGTTAGCACGAGAGCCGAGAGTGGCACGAGATGGCAATGCAGCGCTGGCCTATCAAAAATGTAAACATTTAACAGGTAGGAGGAGGAGGAGCCGAGGAGGACCGGAAGAGCCACCGAACGCTGACTGACTAACAGAGGTGGCGACAGCAGAAGGCTGTGGTAGTGTGGCTGTGCACTTTTCGGCACATAAACTGGGTGGGCCTGGGCCCAACCAGACCCACCTGTAGCTATGCCCCTGGTGCACTGGTTAAGCTCAAATAGTTCAATTAGATTCTATTTGGATCACCATAATGCTGGATATAAGAAGGATGATTGTCCTAAAGAGATTGCAAATGGCCCAAAATACTGCAGCTAGACTTGTCCTCAAAGCATCACGCTTTGATAGAGCTACTCCTCTACTATGTAAGCTGCATTGGTTACCTATCAAAGCCAGGGTTATTTTCAAATCCTGTGTTTTTCTCTTTCAAATATTATATGACATGATATGGGATTACATGCAGTCTTTAATAAACATTCCCCTATGTAATGTATGTTTTGGATCCAGGGACTAGCTTGGACTTTATCTCCCGAATTGCAAGAATGTGCGTTGTTGGCTCACTCTGTTGACTTTAGATATCAATGTGTTAAATGGAGAAACTCTTTGCCTATTGCAATCAAATGTCAACCTGATTATTTGGTATTTCACAAAAAAAATGAAAGCTTTCCTCTTTGACAGATTCCTACCCATTGACAGAGTATGATAGTTTTTACTAGCTAACAATGGGCTATTATTTAGTTCTTTTCTGTCTCTTCTCTTACATTTGTGGTTACTTTGCTTGTTGTTTTATTTATTGTAAGCCACATTGAACTTGAGAATGTTCGTGATACATAATGTGGGATATGCATGTCTAAATAAATAAACAAACTAGAGTGATCTGTATCTAATCACTTGGCAGTGATGGATGTTATTGCCTGTGATTTAAAGACCTGTCTACAAGTTCAGGAGAAAGCCCAGGGGGAGTTAGCCCTGAAACCTGAATTTGTGAGCAGCTTAGACTTGAATAATACCAAGGTATTATTGAGATAACAGCTTTATTCAGACTCATATTGAAAGTCTTGAGGGGTATGTTATGCTAAACATCTAAATTTGAGGTTTTTTAATGTTCCAAAATCCTGACGGGTGTCTCCTGCTGAAATGTTTTAACCTATTTATAAATGAACTAGTGAACTTTGTGCCAATGACACAAAGTTATTCAAAGTTGTTAAATCGCAAGAGGATTGTGAACAATTATGAAACTGGGAGACTGGGCATCCAAATGGCAGATGATGTTTAATGTGAACAAGTGCAAAGTGATGCATGTAGGAAAGAGGAACCCAGACTATAGCTACATGATGCAAGGTTCCACATTAGGGGTCATCGCCCAGGAAGAGGATTTAGGTGTCATCACTGATGATATGTTGAAACCCTCTGCTCATTGTGCAGCAGCGGTTAAAAAAGCAAATAGAATGTTAGGAATTATTAGAAAAGGAATGGAGAACAAAACTGAGAATATTATAATGCCTTCGTATTGCTTCATGGTGTAACCACACCTCAAATATTGTCTGCAATTTTGGTCATCGCATCTCAAAAAAGATATAGCAGAATTAGAAAAGGTACAGAGAAGGGTGACGAAAATGATAAAGAGGATGGGATGACTTCTCTATGAAAAAAGGTAAAGAGGCTAGGGTTCTTTAGCTTGGAGAAGAGATGGCTGAGGGGAGATATGATATAAGTCTATAAAATATGGAGTGGAGTGGAAATGGTAGAAATGAATCACTTGTTTATGCTTTCCATAAATACAAGAACTAGAGGGCCTGCAATGAACTACTACTACTACCATTTAACATTTCTAAAGCGCTACCAGGGTTGCGCAGCGCTGTACAATTAACAAAGAAGGACAGTCCCTGCTCAAAGGAGCTTACAATCTAAAGGACAAAAAGTGCAGTCAATCAAGACTGAGGCAGTCTAGATTTCCTGGATAGAGGTACAATGGTTAGGTGCCAAAAGCAACATTGAAGAGGTGGGCTTTGAGCAAGGATTTGAAGATGGGTAGGGAGGGGGCTTGGCGTATGGGCTCAGGGAGTTTATTCCAAGCAATAGGGTGAGGCGAGGCAGAAAGGGTGGAGTCTGGAGTTGGCGGTGGTGGAGAAGGGTACTGAGAAGAGGGATTTTGTCCTGTGAGCGGAGGTTACGGGTAGGAGCGTAAGGGGAGATGAGGGTAGAGAGGTAGTGAGGGGCTGCAGATTGAGTGCATGTGTAGGTTAGTAGGAGAAGCTTGAACTGTATGCGGTACCTGATCGGAAGCCAGTGAAGTGACTTGAGGAGAGGGGTGATATGAGCATATCAGTCTAGGCGGAAGATAAGACGCGCAGCAGAGTTCTGAACAGATTGAAGGGGGGGAAAGATGGTTAAGTGGGAGGCCAGTGAGGAGTAGGTTGCAGTAGTCAAGGCAAGAGGTAATGAGAGAGTGGATGAGAGTTCGGGTGGTGTGCTCAGAGAGGAAAGGGCGAATTTTGCTGATGTTATAGAGAAAGAAGTGACAGCTCTTGGCTGTCTGCTGGATATGGGCAGAGAAGGAGAGGGAGGAGTCGAAGATGACTCCGAGGTTGCGGGCAGATGAGACGGGGAGGATGAGGGTGTTATTGACTGAAGTAGAGAGTGGAGGGAGAGGAGAAGTGGGTTTGGGTGGAAAGACAATGAGCTCGGTCTTGGCCATGTTCAGTTTCAGGTGGCAGTTGGATATCCAGGCAGCAATGTCGGATAAGCAGGCTGATACTTTGGCCTGGGTTTCCGCAGTGATGTCTGGTGTAGAGAGATAAAGCTGGGTGTCGTCAGCATAAAGTTACTAAGTAGTAAATTTAGAACAAATTGGAGAAAATATTTCTTCACTCAACATGTAATTATATTCAGGAATTTATTGCCAGAGAATGTGGTAAAAAAAAAAAAAAAGCAGTTAGCTTAGCAGGTTTAGAAAAGGTTTGGATAATTTCCTAAAAGAAAAGTCCATAAGCCATTATTAAGATGGACTTGGGAAAATCCACTATTTTCTTTCTCTGGAATAAGCAACATAAAATCTGTTTTACTCTTCTGATGTGTTTCCAGGTACTTGTGGATTGGCCACTGTTTGAAACAGGACGCTGGGCTTGATGGACCTTTGGTCTGTCCCAGTGTGCCAAAGCTTATGTTCCAGAAATATCTCTTGGAGGTGTGAGAATGCCTTAGATTACTGTACACCACCTTGAGTGAATTCTTTCAAAAAGGCAGTAAATAAATCCTAATAAATAAATAATATTCCTCTCTCTCCAAGGATTTACTATTTGCTATCAAGAAAGTTCTTCAGTGGTGCTGGGAGGAGTATAGAGCAATCTGGAGGATAGTTTACATTTAAGTCAAGTTTCGGAAGATTCTTCAATTGAGGGGAAAATAAAAGCTACTTTATTAATGACATTTCTTTTGGAGCCTGACAAGGCCTGTACTTCTGAAATAGGAATAAGTTATACGGGGGTCACAAGATACAGGTTTTTCCTGATGTTTGTCCTGCTATACAAATAAAGCAAAAACAATTTTTGGCAATGTGGTCTGAGATGGAAGTCCTAGGCACAAATTTATTTATTAATTTTCCATGTAAATGTTTAATTTAAATAGATAATAAACAGTTAAAGAGTTCCTGAATGCTAGAAGCTCTCCTACGGTGTTACTTTTGTCTTCTTCTTGAATAAACCTGTTCAGGATTAGGTGACATTAGGATTAATATAGTATCAGGCATCACTCTTTTTGTATGGATTAAGTTAGTGCTTTGATATGTATTAATATCATCTGACTCATAGTAACATAGTAACATAGTAGATGACGGCAGAAAAAGACCTGCACGGTCCATCCAGTCTGCCCAACAAGACAACTCATATGTGCTACTGTTTGTGTATACCCTACTTTGATTTGTAACTGTGCTGTTCAGGGCACAGACCGTATAAGTCTGCCCAGCACTATCCCTGCCTCCCACCACCGGCTCTGGCACAGACCGTATAAGTCTGCCCAGCACTATCCCTGCCTCCCAACCATCAGTCCCGCCTCCCACCTGTCTTGTCCACAATGTCAGTGAGCCCTTAGGTCCCGTAAGGCCCCGAAGGACCTCAAAGGACAGCCGAGCAACCCCGAATCTTCACCCGCGGCGACCGCCGTTCACCAGGGGTTGAGCCCCCAGCTGCAGGCGGTCAGCGGGACTGCTGGAACCGCGGGGTTGACGGACTGACCTGGCTGAAGTCGGGAGGTGTGGGCCCTAGCAAGCAGCAGTCAGGTTCAAAGCAAGTCTCTGGGCAGGCGGTTAGCAATCAGTAGTCAGGTTCAAAGCAAGTCTCTGGACAGGCGGCTAGCAATCAGTAGTCAGGTTCAAAGCAAGTCTCTGGACAGGCGGCTAGCAAACAGTAGTCAGGTTAAAGGCAAATCTCTGGGCAGGCGGCTAGCAATCAGTAGTCAGGTTCAAAGCAAGTCTCTGGGCAGGCGGCTAGCAATCAGTAGTCAGGTTCAAAGCAAGTCTCTGGACAGGCGACTAGCAAACAGTAGTCAGGTTCGAAGCAAGTCTCTGGGCAGAACCAGGAAGTAACAACATGGAACAACGGAGCGGGCTTCGGGAACAGAACCTGAAGCAAAGTATCAGCTTAGATTCCATCTTTAAATATCGAGCCCCATTAGCCGCCCCGCCCTCGAGGGAGAAAACCACCAATCCAGCCCCGGGAATCGGCAGAGCCCTTCGGATTGGCTCTGCCCGATCTCCCAGGCGGAGCCACTGCCTCGGCCCTCCAATCCGGCGCTTTGTAGGCGGAGCTCCAGGCCTCCCGGCTCTGGAGCGAGGGAGACACCGACCCTAGCATACTAGTGCCGCCATCTTGGGCGGCGCGAACCTCGCCTCCACACCTGGCGACAGAGAGACCGGTGGTCGCCATCGCCGTCCGCCAGTCTCGGCCCGACCCGCCATCTCCGCGGCAGCGCCCGCCCCCACGCTGGAGTCTCCGGGCCGCCATCCCGCGCCGCGGAGGATGCTGGCTCCTGCCCCCCGCAGCGGAAGAGCAGATAGGAGCGCGGGACGCGACAGTATTCCCTCCAGATGTCCCCCCTCTACCGGGGCCGGGTTTGAGAGGAAAACGTGCATGGAAGGATCTTACCAGGTCCGGAGCATGTATGTTGGTAGCTGGTTCCCAGGAGTTGTCTTCGGAACCGAAATGCTTCCAAGATAGCAGGTAGTACAGCCTTCCCCGCCGCCTCTTGGAGTCCAGAATGTCCTCAACTTCATACTCCGGATCGGGGTCCGCCTCTGGAACGACAGTCTCCTGATTCTGTGGATGCCACTTGGACCCCCGGAAACTTTTCAACAGAGAAACATGGAAGGCATTATGCACCCGTAAAGTACTCGGTAGCCGCAACCGGTATGTCACTGCTCCAATCCGAGATTGGATTGTAAATGGCCCAATGTACCGTGGCCCCAGCCTCCGAGAGGGTACCCGAAGTCTTAGATATTTAGTACTTAACCACACTTTTTGTCCCGGCTGCAACACCGGTGCGGGACGTCGATGGCGATCAGCGAAGGACTTATACTTGGCGGCCACTTGTTGTAGTTGTTCACGGGCCATATCGCAGACCTCCTGTAGGTCGGCTAAGGTTTGAGTAACCATGGGCGTAGAAGTGTCAGCGGGAAAAGGTGACGGAAGCCGTGGATGTTGTCCGTACACCAAGAAAAAAGGAGATTGCCCAGAGGCAGAATGATCACTGTGGTTGTAGGCAAACTCAGCCCATGGAAGAAGGGATGACCAGTTATCTTGCCGCTTGTTGACAAAGGCCCGCAAGAACCCCTTCAATGTTTGGTTAATCCGTTCGACCATACCATTGGTCTGAGGATGGTAGGCCGAGGAGAAGTGGGTCGCAACCCCCAGGGCAGAACACAAGGCTCTCCAGAATCGTGAAGTGAATTGAGTTCCCCGATCGCTGATTATTCTGATAGGCAGCCCATGGAGCCGGAAGATATGCTGAATGAACTGCTGGGCTAGGGATGCCGCCGATGGAAGGCCCGGCAGGGGAACGAAATGGGCCATTCGGGAGAAGCGGTCAACCACAACCCAGATCACGGTGTGTCCCTGGGAGCTGGGGAGATCAGTGATGAAATCCATAGACAACTCCCTCCAGGGAGCTGTAGGGACAGGCAACGGTTGCAGGTTCCCCCAGGGGTGCCCAATCACTGACTTCGTCCGGGCGCAGACAGGGCAAGTCGTGACAAACTGAAGAATATCACGCCTCATCTGAGGCCACCGGTACTGTCGAGAAATCAGACGAAGGGTCTTTTGGTACCCAAAATGTCCGGCCCATATGGAGGAATGTCCCCACTGCATTACTTTCCCCCCGGTCCTGGGGAGGTACTAGCTTTTTCACCGGGACGATCCCCCCCGAGGCCGCACTAAGGCAGTTAGGGTCCAACATAAGATGAATCTTCTCAATCTCCTCCGGAACCTCAAAGGCTCTGGAGAGAGAGTCCGCAGGGGTATTTTGGGCCGCAGCCCGGAACACGAGTTGAAAATGAAATCTTGCAATGAATAATGACCAACGAGCCTGTCGTGGATTTAGCCGTTGGGCCTCTTGTAGATACAAAAGATTCTTGTGGTCTGTAATCACCGTAAACCGGTGCTCAGCCCCCTCCAGCAAATGTCTCCATTCTTGCAGAGCTAATTTCAAGGCTAGAAGTTCTCTGTCCCCCACCGTATAATTGCGTTCCGCTGGGGAGAATTTACGGGAGAAAAAGAAGCAGGGTTGACGCCGGCCCTTGGCGTTCACTTGAGAGAGTGCGCACAAAGCAGAAGCGTCCACCTCTACGACAAATGGTTTATCAGGATCCGGGGCCAAAAGGATAGAGGCAGATTCAAAAGCTTCTTTTAACTGATTGAATGCGGCTTGTGCCTCTGGTGGCCAGTTCCGGACATCCGCATGTTTTCTAATAAGCGCTGTCAACGGAGCTGTCAGTTGCGAATAATAAGGAATAAACTGACGATAGTAGTTTGCGAATCCCAGGAACCGTTGTAGCGCTTTCAGTCCCTGAGGTTGAGGCCACTCCCGGATAGCGCGGAGTTTATCGGGATCCATCCGCAACCCCCCGGGTAACAAGATATGTCCCAAAAAGGGCAGAGATTGCTGATGAAACGAGCATTTGCTGAGTTTGGCAAACAAGCAGAATTGCCGTAGACGCTGCAGCATGGTACGAACATGGATCACATGCTCCGCGGGGTCCCTGGAGAAAATCAAGATGTCATCCAAGTAGACAATCACTGTGGAATACAACAAGTCCTTGAGCGCGAAGTTGATGAATCTTTGGAACACTGCGGGAGCGTTGCATAGGCCAAAGGGCATCACTCGATATTCAAAATGTCCTTCATGAGTATTAAAGGCAGTTTTCCACTCGTCCCCCTCCCGGATACAGACCAAGTTGTAGGCCCCACGCAGGTCCAACTTGGTGAAGATCTGGGCTCCCTGCAACCGGTCAAACAGTTCTGGAATGAGAGGTAAGGGGTATCGATCCTTCACTGTGATGGCATTTAGATCCCGATAGTCAACACAGGGCCTCAAGGAGCCATCCTTCTTGGTCACAAAAAAGAATCCGGCCCCGGCAGGGGACGTAGAGGGACGGATGAACACCTTCTGGAGATTCTCCCGGATATAGGCTTGCATCACCTTAGATTCTTCTCGGGACAAGGTATAAAGACGGGGTGGCATGGTGTCGGCCCTCAACCTAATAGTACAATCAAAGGATCGATGAGGCGGTAGGACATCCGCTTCCACGGGACTAAATACATCCGCAAAGTCCCGATATTCCACCGGCAGTGTGGCTGGACAAGCTGGCGCAGTTCCAGGGGTAACTGCCATCGCGGGACAACTGAATTTCCGGCCCTTCAAACAGGCTTCCATGCAGGCGTTACCCCAAGACCGGATCTTCCCCAAGGTCCAGTCTATAACGGGGGTGTGGCGCCGTAGCCAGGGCAATCCCAGCACCACCGGATGAATGGTACGGGGTAAAATCAAAAATTGAGCCTCCTCACGGTGATCCTCCCCCACCTGAAGTTCCAAAAAGGGGGTTACCTCCGTGATAGGCTGAGGTAATGCAGTACCTTGAATGGATGTTACTTGCAGCACAGGTCGATAGGGTAGTGTGGGCCAACCCATCTGCTGCAGGAGTTCATGACAAATGAAGTTCCCCCCAGCCACGGAGTCCAAGAGGGCACGGATGTGAATCATCGTCTCGTGCCACCGCAGTGTTACCGGCAGAGTTACCAGTTGATCTGGTAGGGGAGCGGAGTGCCCAAAGACCCCTCCCCTCAGGGCGCCTTGGGGGGAGCGTTTCCCGGCCGTGCGGGGCAAGAGCGGGTGAAATGTCCTGCCTCGCCACAATATAGGCAAAGCCCGCCCCGCAGGCGTTAATTCCTCTCCGGGGGAGACAATCGTTGACGACCGATCACCATCGGTTCCTCACAATTCTCCTTAGGATCCCGTGAGCCACGGCGGGGGGATGGTCCCTTACCAGTCTGGGACGCCCCCCTCGACCACCTCCGCCGGTCCGCTTGGGCTCTAGCTCTTTCTTGAAAACGGGTATCCACACGGACACAGAGCGAGATCAGGGCGTCCAGTTGCCCCGGGACCTCCCGTCCCGCCAACTCATCCTTGATTCGCTCCTGCAGTCCCGCCAGGAAGATTGCAGATAAAGACTCTTGATTCCAACGCAGCTCGGTTGCCAGGGTCCGAAATCGAATGGCATAGTCGGCCACAGTCCCTTCGCCCTGTTGAATCCGCAGTAGTTCGGATGCCACGGAAGACGGCCTACCTGGGAGGTCGAACACCATGCGGAAGCGGCGCTGAAACTCTGCATAATTATCCATGAGTGGATCCTGTTGTTCCCATAACGGGGACGCCCATGCCAGAGCCCTTCCTGTACACAAGGAAATAACGTACCCCACTTTAATCTGGTCTGATGAAAAAGCCTCAGGTTGCATCCTGAAGGCTAGATTGCACTGATTGAGGAAACCCCGGCAGCCTCCGGGAACGCCATCATATTGTGCAGGCTCAGGGAACCGAGGTCCCGAGAGGAACCCTCCCGGACGGGGAGCTGCTGCGGCCCCCTGGACCGCAGCGGCCTGGTTCTGTACCTGGACCGAAGAAAACTGAGAGCAAACGTTCTGGAGTGCCCCTGACAGGGCATTCAGCTGCTCCTGCTGCTGCTGAAGGACTTTAGCTAGGTCCCGCAGATTAGGTTGCGTAGGCGAGCTCATGGCTTCAGGTTCCTGTCTTGTCCACAATGTCAGTGAGCCCTTAGGTCCCGTAAGGCCCCGAAGGACCTCAAAGGACAGCCGAGCAACCCCGAATCTTCACCCGCGGCGACCGCCGTTCACCAGGGGTTGAGCCCCCAGCTGCAGGCGGTCAGCGGGACTGCTGGAACCGCGGGGTTGACGGACTGACCTGGCTGAAGTCGGGAGGTGTGGGCCCTAGCAAGCAGCAGTCAGGTTCAAAGCAAGTCTCTGGGCAGGCGGCTAGCAATCAGTAGTCAGGTTCAAAGCAAGTCTCTGGACAGGCGGCTAGCAAACAGTAGTCAGGTTAAAGGCAAATCTCTGGGCAGAACCAGGAAGTAACAACACGGAACAATGGAGCGGGCTTCGGGAACAGAACCTGAAGCAAAGTATCAACTTAGATTCCATCTTTAAATATCGAGCCCCATTAGCCGCCCCGCCCTCGAGGGAGAAAACCACCAATCCGGCCCCGGGAATCGGCAGAGCCCTTCGGATTGGCTCTGCCCGATCTCCCAGGCGGAGCCACTGCCTCGGCCCTCCAATCCGGTGCTTTGTAGGTGGAGCTCCAGGCCCCAGCTCCAGCGGAAGAGCAGGTAGGAGCGCGGGACGCGACACCACCACCGGCTCTGGCACAGACCGTATAAGTCTGCCCAGCACTATCCCTGCCTCCCACCACCGGCTCTGGCACAGACCGTATAAGTCTGCCCAGCACTATCCCTGCCTCCCAACCACCAGTCCCGCCTCCCACCACTGGCTCTGGCATAGACCGTATAAGTCTGCCCAGCACTATCCCGGCCTCCCAACCACCAGCCCCGCCTCCCAATCTCGACTATGCTCCTGAGGATCCATTCCTTCTGCACAGGATTCCTTTATGCTTATCCCACGCATGTTTGAATTCCGTTACCGTTTTCATTTCCACCACCTCCCGTGGGAGGACATTCCAAGCATCCACTACTCTCTCCGTGAAAAAATACTTCCTGACGTTTTTCTTGAGTCTGCCCCCCTTCAATCTCATTTCATGTCCTCTTGTTCTTCCGCCTTCGCATCTTCGCATTTCTTTATTGGGTCTCTTTATCATGGACTTAGACCCCCTCATTCTATAAATTTTCATGTTCAACTTGACGCTTAGGAGGAGATTCTATATATGGCGCCTAAAAAATCGGTGCTGAAATCAGTGCCGACTAAGCATATTCTATAAACAGCACCTAGATTTAGGAGCCGATTATAGAATATGCTTAATTGATATTTCAGCACCAATATTGGAATGTATTCATTTACGCCAACGAAAACCTGGTGTAAATCTCAGCGCATAGATTTAGGCGCACTGGGCCATATTCTATAACTAGGTACCTACATTTTGGAATGCCCATAAAATGCCCATTTCCTTGCCTATAACCACGCCCCTTTTTGCCTCCACATGTTAGAAGTTCAACTTACATCATTACAGAACATGCTTAGCGAGTCATGGGCCTAAATTCTAACCGGTGTCGATTAGTGCTCATTATTGCTTAAGTGCTGTTATCTTGCTCATTATCTTATTAAGCCAATTAAGTTACGTGCAGTTATAGAATCCGTGCTGATTTCAGTTCCTAAATCTAAGCACACTATATAGAATCCGGGGATTAGCGCACAAAGTTGCAGGTCCAAGTTATAGATTAAGGTAGTTATATGCATAACTTAATTGAATAATTAGATGCTAATTGGCAATGATTGGTGTTAATTGGCACTAATTGAGATTAATTAGCAATTTTGCATGTAATTACCCTTAGTTGGTATTCTACAAAATGTGCATGCAATTTCTACAGCGTGCTACTGCAAGGGGGTGTGGACCTGACTGTGCCTGGCACTTACGCATACATCTTACAGAATAATTGCATCTACATGACTGCCTACAATTAGGCACCAACATTTATTTATTTATTATTTATTTGCTGCATTTGTATCCCACATTTTTCCACCTATTTGCAGGCTCAATGTGGCTTACATTGTTCCATCATGGCGATCGCCATTCCAGAGTGAGAGATACAAGTGGTATTACATAAAGATCATGAGTGGCATAGTAGATTAAGCAATCAAGTATAAAGAGATCACATTCGGAATAAGAGATAAAGTGGTATTGCGTTAAAGTTCATATGATGGATCGTTGCGGTATGCCTTGTTGAAGAGGCAAGTCTTCAGTGATTTCCGAAAGTTGGTTAGGTCGCGCATTTTTTTCACGTCAAGTGGTAGTGCATTCCATAGCTGCGTGCTTATGTAGGAAAAGCAGTATCATCTTTACGCTGATGATTCCCAGACCTACCTCTCCACACCAGAAATCTCAGCCGGAATCCAGGTCAAAGTATCAGCCTGCCTGTCTGACATTGCTGCCTGGATGTCTCAGCGCCATCTGAAACTAAACATGACCAAGACTGAGCTTCTTATCTTTCCCCCTAAACCAACCTCTCCTCTTCCCCCATTCTCTATTTCTGTGGATAACACTCTCATCCTTCCTGTCTCATCAGCTCGTAATCTTGGAGTCATCTTCGACTCCTCCCTCTCCTTTTCTGCACATATTCAGCAGACTGCTAAAACCTGTCGTTTCTTTCTCTATAATATTACCAAAATTCGCCCTTTCCTTTCTGAGCACACTACCAGAACCCTCATCCACACTCTTATCACCTCTCGCTTAGACTATTGCAACTTGCTTCTCGCAGGTCTCCCACTTAGCCATCTCTCTCCTCTTCAATCTGTTCAAAATTCTACTGCACGACTAATATTCTGCCAGTGTCGCTATGCTCATATTAGCCCTCTCTTCTAGTCACTTCACTAGCTCCTTATCCGTTTCCGCATACAGTTCAAACATTACACCAGCCATTGAGCTAATGTACTGGAGTTAACTGCGTAACTGTGGACTTACACTAGTATTCTATAAGGACAATTGCATTTGCAATTGCTGATATGAAATTCACACTCAGGGCCCCTTTTACCAAGCTGGTAAAAGGTACGTCCTCCTTTTCTTTAAGAAATGGCCGTGCAGCAAGTGAAGCACGCCACATGGACTTTTTTTTTTGGGGGGGGGGGGGGCGGAGCCCTTACCACAACCCATTGAGGTAGAGGTAAGGGCTCCAGCGCTAACCCAGCAGTAACCGGGCAAATACATTTTTGTAGTGCCAGATACAATGGTGAGCTGGGGGTGGGAAGTACTGCCGGGTTGCTGCAGTAGCCCGTTGATGCTTTCTTTTTATCGAGCAGTAAGCCTGCGTTGGGCTTCCTGCCGCTTTGTAAATGGGGCTCTCAGTGAGCATCATCTCAGAACCCAACTTTAGGCATGCTATAGAGAATTACCCCCATAAAGAACAGATTTTTTTTCCTTTTTACTTTGATATATGAGCTGTTCTATTGCTTGACTTCAAGCGATTTGTACTTGAATGTTATCCTTAATGGCATTAATATAATAATTTTAAAGATCTGACCACTAGGTGTCCCTGTGGTGCAATGATTGTGATTTCTTCCTCCAGGGAATGCAAACACACTACTGCATCATCAGCTGTGACCAAAAAAAATGTGGCAGAAAGATACAGAAATATTGCCCATCATTTTGGGTGCTACAGGCTTGATCAGAAAGAATTTCCAAGTATGCCTGGATAGATTGCCTATGCATGTTACAACTCCAGAGGGAAGCTCTTTTTTGCTCAATGCAAGTTCTACAGCGAGAGTTAGCAGTACATTTGAGAGACTGAGGTCATATTCCATATTCTGGCTTAGGAGTGAAGTTCATTCCTGTCACGGTATACGCAAAATAAATCCATTTGAAGAAATAGCCCCCTCCCCCAGGGAGCTGAGTTTTGGCTCCAAAATGAAACCATCAAAACCAGATCCTTCATTTAGCAGTACAGAAGACTTACCACCGAGCCACTGGGCCAGTCAAATAAGTCTGCTTTTTATTAATCTTTCTAAAGAAAGGCTATTGAGGCTTGCCTCATGGCACAGATAGCAAATGAGTGGGGAAAAAGCCTAGTGGCTAGAGCAGTGAGTTGAGCTCCAAGGAATCCAAGGAGGAGTGGCCTAGTGGTTAGGGTGGTGGACTCTGGTCCTGGGGAACTGAGGAACTGAGTTTGATTCCCACTTCAGGCAGCTCCTTGTGACTCTGGGCAAGTCACTTAACCCTCCATTGCCCCATGTAAGCCGCATTGAGCCTGCCATGAGTGGGAAAGCGCAGGGTACAAATGTAACAAAAAAAATAAAATAAAATTAACTCTTCCTCCCTGTACAAATTTAATAGGAGATCCAGGCCAACAGCAGTCTTTAAACAAGAAGTCTGAAACAATGTCCTGGGTTTAAAGAGAAACCCTTGATAAAACACAAAGAATTGTTCAAAAAGTACAGAATCTGCTATAAATGCTAAAGTAATCAATATGTCAGTGCCCTACATCCAGGTGGATGTAGGACAGAAGGTCTAGCACCTGTGTCAAGTCACAGCAGAGGTGTAGCTAGGTGGGTCACCAGGGGAGTGGCCG
Organism: Microcaecilia unicolor; assembly: GCF_901765095.1. NCBI lineage: Eukaryota > Metazoa > Chordata > Amphibia > Gymnophiona > Siphonopidae > Microcaecilia > Microcaecilia unicolor. The sequence goes on along the minus strand of NC_044034.1, from coordinate 293,216,978 downwards.
CTCCCCCAAAGGGACTTCCAACAGCGCCGGCAGCTATTTTTTCACGCATTCTGTCGTGTTTAAAATATGCACTGGCGCTGTCGGCAGTCCGCACTGTGCTCCCCCCTTGCCCTCAACCTGGCTACGCTACTGGGAGACTGATAACAAAGACCCACATCTGAGGTTACAGCAAAGCAAGACTATCTGCCTGGACTAACTTGCTGCACACCATGTAACTAAGACAAGTTGCACATAATTTATTCAACTGTATATATAGGGGTCACTATTCAAAGTGATTAAGAGACCAGGAGAGGCTCTTGACTGTTTAAATCACTTGTGCAGGACTACCCAGGAACGGTGCTGTGAATATCCCCTCTAACTGCCTATACAGAAACCAGTTAATTTGTGGGCAGTCTGGGGATGGAGTTAGGGCAAAGTGGAAACTTAGCTGGTTAGTGGCGATTTTCAGTCCGCTAAGTAACCACATAAAGTTAAGACAGCAAAATTAACTGGTCACTGGTCTGAATATCGGCTGGTTAACTTCTGGGTCAATGGTCATACCTGAATATTCAGTACTGGGAGCCATGCATGCCCTGGCATTAAGTATCTGGAGTTAGTTCAGCAGGCGGCTGGAAGCAGTTTGCCAGCTGCTTACTGCCATGGGCTGAATAGGGGGCACACAACTTGCCTTCAATGTAATCATCCACTTATTTCTCCCAATACCTTGTCCTACATATCTTGTCTGTCTATGGGGATGATGTAGAAAACCACCGTGAGCCTAACTGTGTGGTTACCACAGAGAGTGCACGCATGTTATTGGGCACAGAATGCAGAGAGGGCTAGAGCATGCGACTTAACTTGCATGGAAGTAGTGGTGTTCCTAGGTTGGTTGACACCTGGGGTGGATCGCCCCCTGGCGAATCATACCGCCTGCAAATCATGACCCCCCCCCCCCCCGGCACATCATCTCCACCCTCCAAGTATATTGCTCTTACCTCCTGGGGGTGCAGGGAGCAGTCGTGCAGCTGTCAGTTCTGCCGATTCCCTGCCCCAGAACAGGAAGTAATGTCAGAAGGAGCAGGGAACCGGCGAAGCCGACAGCCGTGTGGCTGCTCCCTGCACCCCCTTGCAGCGTGCATCCAGGGCAGACCACCCCCACCTCCCCACCCTTGATACGCCACTGCATGGAAGACGTGGCTGTATGCTGTATTAAAGTTGAGAAACGGCTAGCTGTCGATGATCATAAAGTTCACATATAGGGTGAGATGACAGAAGCTAAGCAGGCACTCCAGTATAAAGGGCAAGATGAGTCAAGGCTAACAATTTGTATTGTATTCTAAATTGGGAACCAATGGTGACAATAAAAAATAAGGGCAATCTGATCAAAGTGATTTTCAAGTGATACAAGTTGTATGGCATTTACTACAATGCGTAAATTAAGACGAGTATGTCATTATTTTAGTATAGATAATTTTAGACTGCTTGGCCAATCTCTAATTTTATTGCAAACAGACTACTGTAATGTTCTATACGTGGGTTGCACTAGGAATGTACTGAAAAGATTGCAGACAGTACAGAATGTAGCTGCAAAATTAATTTTTTTCTAAGACAAAATATGACAGGGTAACCCCTCTATTGGTTATGCTACATTGGTTGCCGGTGGAAGCACGGGGTATTTTAAAACTTTTATTCATCTGATATTCTATGGATTTGTACCTGAATATTTGATGACCTGTTTAGTGCTACCTGGGGCAAGGGCTAGAAGAATGGTGGGAAATTATTTAGATATCTTATTTTCCTCATTTAGAGATGAAAGATATAAAATGTTCCACACTTCTTCTTTTTTGTATTCATCAACAAAGTGGTGGAACTCTATTCCAATTCAAATAAATTGTTTTGGAAGGCTTTAAAAATGTATTTATTTGGGCAATATGTTTTAAATTCATCATAATATATGATATAAATTATTTTAATAGTGTGATGTATTATTATTTGTAGCTCCTGGATTGTACCAGCTATGTAAATCACATTGAATTCTGTTGGGTATATTACGATTCATAAGAAATAAAGTAAAGTAAAATATGGCAGTATTTTGAATTGTAACCTTCTGACTAAAAAAGTAACACCAGCATAAATCACATTACAACAATCTAGTTGAGAAACCACCAGGGCGTACAGAAGTGTCGTATAGTCAGAATCATCAATATAATCTTGAACCAAACAAATGAGCTGAAGGGCATTCAAATAAGACCTTGAGACAGCAGAAATTTGACCCTCAAAAGTAAGCTGCTAATCCAAATGAATACTGAGATAATGGAAAGGGTCAACAAGGACTATGGGAGATCTGCAAATATTAGGCGCTACATTGGGTTGCAAGGGACATCCAGTAATCAAGGAACCAATCGTCTTAGAGGGGTTCAGAATAAGGTAGTAGGATTGAAGCCAATCTAACATGGAATCCAGACAGCGTTGCAGTGAAGAGAGATCAAGGCAGTTGAGATTATCTATATAGAAATAGAATGTAAAGCAGTGCTCTTGAATTAATCTAGCAAGAGGGCTAATAAAATATTTAAATGATGTGGTGACAGGACAAACCCTGGGGAACCTCGCAGGATAGTGAATATAATGGCAAGAAGGAGAAGGAAGGAAGGAGAACTGAAATGGTATGTTCTAACAAAAATGAGAAAAAACAACTAAGAACTGTATCTGAAATGCCAGTTTAGACAAGTCTATATAGAAGAAGAGCATGGTGAACCAAGTCAAATGCAGCACTTAAATCTTAGGATATTATTTTTATTTATTTATTTTCAGTGTTTATGTACCACCTAGACTTAAGCGGAATATAAATTCTAATAAAGCCTTCTTCCCTGACTCAAAAGTGGTAAGCAACTGTCTTGGTTCTATGCCCTTGTCTAAAATCCATCTGGTAGGGGTGAAGAACATTTGAAGATTCAACATGTAATAGCTATCGGAAAACAGCTTTCTTAGTCAGCTTTTATATAAATCTTAAGTTTGAAATTGGGCGACAACTCAAGGGTAACGATGGATGTAAGCCACATTAAGCCTGCAAAGAGATGGGAAAATGTGGGATACAAATGCAACAAATAAATAAATAAATAAAATCTAAGTTTGAATCCTTTAATATTGACCTTAGTACAGCATGTTTCCATTCAGCAAGAACAGAGCCAGAATACAGACTATTATTGATGATGGCAAAAAGTAGTGATAACAAACTTTGAGATGCCACTTTCAGCCAAGCTGAGAGAATAGGATCAAGAACACAAGTGGTCAGTTTACAAGAACAGAGAATCTGTGAAAGATTAGTTAATGAGATTTGGTTAAATTAAGACCAAGTACTATGAACATTTGATAAGAGGTGTATTGTAGAGGGAGCCTTAGGGGAAAAAGAAGATTCAGGTGGGGAATGGGAAAAGGGCTGAATGTTGGGAACAAAGGAAGAGATGACTCTAGCGTATCTGTTTTGGAATGAAAATAGTTTGTAAGAGTCAATGCCGAAACACAAGGCCCCAAAGCATTCTGATGTTTAAGTGAAGTCAGGGATATAAGGACCCCTTTTACCAAGCTGCAGCAAAAGGGGGTCTGTGCTGGCGTCGGCTCATGTTTTGACGTGTGCCGAGGCCCCCTTTTACCACAGCAAGTAAAAGTTAGGTCTTGCTTTTCTGCAGGTAATAGCCTAGCGGCAAGTAAAGCACTTGCCGAGTGGCCATTTTTTGGGGAGAGGAGCCCTTACTACCACCCACTGAGGTGGCAGTAAGGGTTCCCGCACTAACCTGGTGGTAACCGGGCAGCATGCAGCACTGCCCAATTACTGCCAAGTACACACCAGCGCTACAAAAATAAATATATTTTTGTAGCACCAGATATGATGGCGCACTGAGGGTGAGAAGTACCACCAGGCTGCTGCTGCGGTAGCCCCTATGATTAAGTTGGAACAATGAGATGCTTTGAATTGTCTTACAAGCCAGAGGTGGAATTTCTGGATGATGAAGAAAGATGCTATAAAAGGGCAATTCTATAACAAGGAACTTACATTTACATCCCAACTGTGAACCTAAATGTACAGAATACTGTCATTTAGATGCCTAATCACCTTATAATTGAAAGAGAAAAATGTCTAGATTTCGACCCAAATCGGGAGATAGACGTTTATCTCACAAAAACGAATAAATCGGTATAATGGAAAGCCGATTTTGGACGTTTTCAACTGCACTCCATTGCGGAAGTGTACAAAGTTGACGGGGGCATGTCGGAGGCGTGGCGAAGGCGGAACTGGGGCGTGGTTATCGGCCGAGGAGAGATGGGCGCCTTTCGCCGATAATGGAAAAAAAGTATGCGTTTGTAGCTAGAATTTAGGGCACTTTTCCTGGACCCTGTTTTTTCATGAATAAGGCCCCAAAAAGTGCCCTAAATGACCAGATTACCACCAGAGGGAATCGGGGATGACCTCCCCTGACTCCCCCAGTGGTCACTAACCCCCTCCCACCACAAAAAATGATGTTTCACAACTTTTTATTTTCACCCTCAAATGTCATACCCACCTCCCTGGCAGCAGTATGCAGGTCCCTGGAGCAGTTGTTAGGGGGTGCAGTGGACTTCAGGCAGGTGGACCCAGGCCCATCCCCCCCCCTACCTGTTACAATTGTGCTGCTTAATGCTTAGTCGTCCAACCCCCCCAAACCCACTGTACCCACATGTAGGTGCCCCCCTTCACCCCTTAGGGCTATAGTAATGGTATAGACTTGTGGGCAGTGGGTTTTGAGGCGGATTTGGGGGGCTCAACACACAAGGGAAGGGTGCTATGCACCTGGGAGCTGTTTTACCTTTTTTTTTGTTTTTGTAAAAGTGCCCCCTAGGGTGCCCGGTTGGTGTCCTGGCATGTGAGGGGGACCAGTGCACTACGACTCCTGGCCCCTCCCACGAACAAATGCCTTGGATTTATTCGTTTTTGAGCTGGGTGCTTTCATTTTCCATTATCACTGAAAAACAAAAACGCCCAGCTCACAAATTGTCAAATAAAACATGGACGTCTATTTTTTTCGAAAATACGGTTCGGTCCGCCCCTTCACGGACCCGTTCTCGGAGACAAACGCCCATGGAGATAGACGTTTTCATTCAATTATGCCCCTCTAAGGGTATATTTTCAAAGCACTGCCAAAAAAGATGTTTTTATTATTGTAGGGGGAAAGGCGGCCAAAATGGGCATTTTTTTGGATGGGCGTCCTCAACTGCACTGTCCTCTGGATCGAGGCACATCGGAGGGGATGAGCAGCGCGGCGTCTTCGGGGGGAGGGAATGACGGCTAAAATAGACGTTTTTATTATTGCACTGATGAGCACTTGACTTTTTTCCCCCGATTTTTTGTTTTTTTACTTTTGTAGCAGTTTAATGAGAGGTACAGACCTCTCGTTAGATTTTCCAGCGTTAAGGTAATCGGAAAAGGTTAGTGCATCTCATTACAATAGGGTTTCTACACAATTTGCTCATCTGCATTCCATTTACGTTAGCTGCTACCGTCGTCGGAAAAAAGTCTTTAGTGCATGCCAGGGTTTACTATTTGCTCGTTAATGGCTCGTTAAGTTTAGTGCATCTGGCCCTTAGACTTACAAAGTTACGTGAGTGTGCAAGTACCCATAAAAATGTCATTTGAGTGCCTAAGAGGTGCTTAACTAATAGGCATTTAAATAGCATTGTGCATATTTGTAAGGGGGCATGCATATGGATGGAGTATGGGCGGGCCATAAGCAGAGCAGACATTTAGGCTAGGACTGCAAGACTACTGCTAGAGATTGAGGCAGCCATATTTACCATGGAGCTGCTAGAGGCAGGAGCAAATGGGGTTTGCTTCTGCCCCCATCACCCTGCTGGACCACCAGGGAGTTCAGGTAGGCTGGGACGGGGGCTATTCTGACTGAGGGAAGGGGTGTTTATTTGTCAAGAGGGTAGATATGGACACAGGACTTATGCAATTCTCAGTTAATATTCGGCTGGGACCCATATAAGTGGTCTTGTGTTGGTCTCGGCTGAATATCGGCCAGGACCTACATAAGTGTCGGTGGCCTGACACACTGGTCAGCTACTGATATTCAGAGCTGGTGCCTGGACATTGCCTGACATTGAATATCAGGACATAATTCTTCCCGTGACAGTCAGCAATTAAAAAACTGATGACTGCTGCCAGCTGAATATTGACCAGACAGTGCCTTGAAGATCAGAGAAGTAAGTTCCTGACTGTGATCTTGAAGATGATTGTTGGCAGCTGGAGCAAGGAAGATCCTGGAATGGAATTGGAGAAAAGCAGTTTCAGACAGAGTGAGAAGAGAAGGCATTTCCAAGCATCTCCTAAAACCTAGTCTAAGTGTAAGTCCCACATGAAATGCCAATAAGTTTCCACACAATACAATGGTAAAGAGACCTCTCTACTTGGAATCTGTAACAAGCATAAAACCATCTAACATGAATGAAATGGTTGGGTTTGGCTTCAGACGCAATCCTCCGTTCAATTATGCAAACAGCCTCTGCTAGAACTTTGTCCTACAGTGAGGCTGTTGTAATAAGCTGTGCATTAGAGCTGTGTGCTGAAGTTCAGTGCACTGTTTCCTAATGTACGTGTAAAAAAATCTTTCTTGCCTTATGACGTATGTCAGTTATATGCAATTTGCGCAAACATGGGACAGCATGCCAATTGCCAAGGAGGCATGCATACATTCTAGTGCGTTAGGCATGTGTTAGCTGCAGAATTGGTATTTTGTACAGATTCTCCTGGGACCTGGGGGAGTGCCACATGCGCATACACCACAATATGCAAATATCAGGTTACGCACCGTATATTAGTTAACACATCTGGAATTCCAAATGTGTATTCCATGCATAAATATTACTGGTATGATACCATGTAAATTTCTGTAGTGAGCGCATTGCTCATTGATTCCAAGCTGCAGAATATCCCTATTAACTCTGCATTTGGCGACATGAGCACCTCTGCTCCACATCCCCCTGCTGGGTATTTTTCTTTCTTTTTATTTTATTCCCTAGCTTATCCTCTATAAAACATACAAAAAAATTATAGGTATAAGAAAAGAAACCCTCACAACACCCTCACCAACTTAGCCATGTAAAAGTAAGCTAACCTTTGACTCCTCTTCAGAACACATGCTAAATCCCCAATGTTAGAAAAACAAGCAATAAGCCTTTGGGTCTTGTGTACACTTTTTTTTGCATCCAGGCAGATGCACAGAACTCTAGCGCTGTTCTCTACAGCTCCAGAAAACACCGGCTGGAACACAGTTTTTTTTAGCAACCAATGCTCAACACTAAGCATGCAAATTATATGCAGCTGTTAGTGTTGAGCATTGGTCGGTAAAGGGGTCCAAATGTTCCTGGCACATGCCCACAAGAGCTGTGCAGTACATACAGATCTTGTTTGCATGTCCAGTGAAGGGGGGGGGGGGGGGGGAAGGAAGGATTTCTTTTGGTTGGGGAGGCTTAGGTTCGGGGAAGGATTTGAGGGTAAAGTGCCACAGCGTGCTGCTGTTTTGACTTTTCTGTCAGTGCCAGAGCCAATCAGTGCTGAGGCACTGAGGGAAAATTAGCACTGGCTAAAACCAGTCTAAAGGAAATGTTGCAAGCCCAGTTTACTTCCAGCATCTCCCCTTTAATCCTCAGAATGTGGCTCTTTCAAGTTGGACCTGAACTGATCAGGAAAACAGGAGACCTCTAGAGGCTGCTTCAAGAGGCTTGAGTTCTCAGATGAACCTCACCCATTTTAGCATATCAATGCAGGAAGTTAGAACAGAGGTTACATGGTCAGTTGTAGAAACAGAGTATCAGAAAGAATAAAAGCAGATAGGGATACAAAGAGGGGCATAATCGAACGGTGCCGGCGAAATCGATGGCCGGCCATCTTCGGGGCCGGCACCGTAAGTGGGCGGAGCCAAGCGTATTTTTGAAATACGCTTGGCGCCGGCCAAATCGCTCGCCGGGTTTAGAATAGGATCGCCGGCGGATCGCCAGGTTTGGATGAGATGGCCGGCTTCGATTTTCAGCCATAATGGAAACCGGACCCGGCCATCTCAAACCTGGCAAAATGCAAGGCATTTGGCCATGGGAGGAGCCAGCATTTGTAGTGCACTGGCCCCCCTGACGTGCCAGGACACCAACTGGGCACCCTAGGGGGCACTTACAAAAAATTAAAAAACAAAACAAAAATAGCTTCCAGGTGCATAGCACCCTTCCCTTGTGTGCTTAGCCCCCCAAATCCCCCACAAAACCCACTCGCCACAAATCTACACCATTACCATAGCCCTAAGGGGTGAAGGGGGGCACCTACATGTGGGTACAGTGGGTTTGGGGGTTTTTGGAGGGCTCTACATTAACCAACATAAGTGTAACAGGTGGGGGGGATGGGCCTGGGTCCACCTGCCTGAAGTGCAGTGCACCCACTAAAAACTGCTCCAGGGACCTGCATACTGCTTTCAGGGAGCTGGGTATGACATTTGAGGCTGGCATAAAGGCTGGCAAAAAATGTTTTACATTTTTGTGTGTGTGTGTGGGAGGGGGTTGGTGACCACTGGGGGAGTAAGGGGAGCTGATCCCCGCTTCCCTCCGGTGGTCATCTGGTCAGTTGGGGCTCTTTTTTGGGACTTGGTCCTAAAAAATACATGGACCAAGTCCGGCTGGCGAAATGCTCGTTCGAGCTGGCCTTTTTTTTTTCATAATAAGGTGAAGCCAGCCATCTCGTAACCCCACCCCGCCCCACCCCCTTCCCGCCTTCGCTACCCTACCAACACGCCCCCTTGAAGGTTGGCTGGCGCCACAACGAGAAAGCAATTGGGGCCGGCCAAAATCAGCTTTCGATAATACCAATTTGGCTGGGATTGACCGGCGATCTCCTGATTTGTGTTGCAAGATCGTTGGCGATCCCTTTCGAAAATAAGCCTGAAGATGACTTTTCGGGTGGATAAGAACACCAAGAGTTTAACCAGGGTTATTATGACATAATCTGGATTTATTTTATAGTTACTTTAATTTTCCTCTCAGTCCCTTGATGTGGGCTATATTGTTTTCCAATAATGAGCGCGTTGTACTGATTTCTGAAAAATTTCAATAAAATAAAAAGAAGAAGAAAGAATAGAGGCAGACCAGATGTGGTTCTCAGAAGGGGGAATGGGGGCCTGAAAGATTTTTTTGGAGGAGGCGTGGGGGGGGGGGGGGGCAAGACTGAAGGTTTGACTAGAATGCCTAATCCCCTTGTCCTGGTTCTGCCTAAGGTATGCTTCCACATTTTAAGGAAATCTAAATTACAAAGCCCGTGCATGCCATAGGGTAAAACAAGTACTGGATTATTCTGTACCTTATGACATGGAACAAGATAGTAACCATACCACTGGGAAAACTAGTGCAAAGGTTATACAAACATTGCACAAAATGTGGCTTAACCAGGGTTAGGCAAGGGCTAGAGCGCACCATGGACTAATTGAGTACTTTCAGGATTTTGTAATATGTACAGAATGGGGTTAGTACTAGTCAGCCTCTGCTCTCACTGTTCACAGAAAGCCTTTTCTTAAAGGCCCACTGTCCCCTTTTGCTCTGTATCCTGGAATGATTTTTTTTTTTTTTTAATTTTTCCCTCCTTTCCTCTCTCCTCTCTGTGGTCTGATTAATAAATAGGGAAGCATGTGAAGCTTTGGAGAGGGAGGGACAGTTTGAATGAATAGAATGGTACCCAAACATTCTATTAGTTTCGAATGAATAATAAAATGAAACCAAGTGTGATATATATTTAATCATCAGATGTCACTGTCAAAGACATTTCAAAGGATGGATTTTACTGTTTAACCACAAGGTGCCACCATAAGAGCCAACTTTTCAAAATGATTGGGGATGCTGAATTTTTTTTTTTGCAGGTGGTGCATTTCCTCCCCTCCCCATCTCCTCTGAGTTCCAGGCCCCCCTCCCTCTCCTCCGAGTTTCACGCCCCCCTCCCTGTCCTCTGAGTTCCAGGACCCCCTACCTCTCCTCCGAGTTTCAGGCCCTCCTTCTCCTCCGAGCTCCAGGCCCCCCTCCCTCTCCTCCGAGTTCCAGGCTCCCCTCTCTCCTCCGAGTGCCAGTCCCAACCCCAGCCCAACCTCTTCTCCCACAACAGTCCTCCGTCCTCGCCTTCCTGCTGCCCAGAATTTAAAACTCATCTTACCTCACTTGGTCCTGGCAGCAGTGAAAGGCGAGCAAGCTCGGCTTCAGCCTTCCCTTCTCTCTCAGCTCTGGTCCTGCCCTCGTGGAAACAGGAAATGAGGGTGGGAGATTTTTTTAAATAATGCCTTTATTACAATCATATAGTTGAGTGTGATTTTAGTATGAAGGCAAACAATACATTACCAAAATACAGAGGCCAGCAGCATGCTATTAGCCGCCAAATTCATACAAAGCTAATTATGTTCAGTGGAAAATAGTTCTGTTGGCTGCCTGCTATGTGAATATTTCATCACTGTTTCATTATTGCTACTAAGTATTACATGTTATATTTATCCAGACTTTACATGCACATGGTTATTGCTTGTTAAACCCAAAGGCAAAACCTAAGGGTAGTTAAACAATTTGGAATAAACTGTGTTGTACTGTAGAAGTTGTTGCTTACTTTTGCAATGTGTGCATGGCGGAGCAGGTGGGGGAAGAGAGGTTGGTGGTTGGGAGGCGAGGATAGTGGAGGGCAGACTTATACGGTTCATGCCAGAGCCGGTGATGGGAGGCGGGACTGGTGGTTGGGAGGTGGGAAATACTGCTGGGCAGACTTGTACGGTCTGTGCCCTGAAAAAGGCAAGTACAAATCAAGGTAAGGTATACACATATGAGTTTATCTGGTTGGGCAGACTGGATGGACCGTACAGGTCTTTTTCTGCCGTCATCTACTATGGATGCCTGTTCTGGTGTGTGCATGTGATAATGTTTGAATAACTGTCTATATTTATGGCTATGATTTCTGAGCATACGGCATCATAACTGGACAGACTCGTAAATGCCCAGTTGGGTATATAGGGTAATCTCATGTTCGTTAAATGTGTCAGACATATCCATCGACTTGCTCCCATGATGCTATTGGATTCTATTATTTTGTCTCACTGTATTTTCAAATGTAAGCCACACTGAACCTGAGTTTGCTTGGGATAATGTGGGATATAAATGTCAATTAAAAAAAAATCCTTTATCCTCCACCTAGAACACTGTCTATCTACTGGATAGTGATGGCACAAGGAAAGCAAGTTTGATCCAGTGAAGACTAACTCAAAATAACCTGTTCCTTAGCTGGGCTCTAGTATTACCATATTGAAAATGTGACCATTCCATGCCTTTGTGGTTACGTTCCACTAATAAGTTAAATGATTAACTGGCTTTCTTGAAAAGACCAGATATAACCTTTGGATGTATGACTAGGAATAAAAACACACACTGATATATGCAATATCACAATTCCGCATGTACAGCCACAAAACCTTTTAGGATGGATAGTGTTCACAATGAGCTCTTTTCATTATCAACCAGATAGAAGTGATGAGTTTTCAGTTTGGCACATTATAAGGGAGGGGAAAGGGAAGGGAAATGGGACTTGATATACCACCTTTCTGAGTTTTTTGCAACTACATTCAAAGCAGTTCACATATATTCAGGTACCTATTTTGTACCAGGGGCAATGGAGGGTTAAGTGACTTGCCCAGAGTCACAAGGAGCTGCAGTGGGAATTGAACTCAGTTCCCCAGGATCAAAGTCCACTGCACTAACCACTAGGCTACGCCTATAAATCATCATAAGAACAAAATATAAGAAAACCAACAGACTGCATTAGGGGCTTATAGCCCATTTAGTTATGTTTCAACAAATGAGAGATCTGCATGAACCCAAATATTTATTTTTATTATTTTGACTTATAAAACCACTTGCCCCTGAAACATGTTCAAAACAGAATAATCCATTTGTGTATCTGAAATTTAAACTTATACAAAACAGATGAGATGAAGATGTGATTTTATGTTCCCCAATGAAAGGAGAGTTTAAATTTACTTCTATTTAATTTCAATATAATCCTAAGCATCTTTATAACACCAGGCTTCCCAAGGCAGATTACAACAACAGTTAACATGAACCCATCAGGAACAGGTTATCCTCACAGCAATTTAGCCACATAATATTGTATCTATAGAACAATGTAGAAAAATGAGCACAAAATACAAAGTTTATTATTGTTGTTTCTACAAGCTACAATAATTTTAAGCTATTTTAGTGATATTCAATTTTATTTCATGATTTTATATCTAGATATTGAAAGCTTTCAAATAAATAAAAAAGCTGTCAAATTTAAAGAAAAATCCCTTATCCTCCACTTTTTAAGGCACTGCCTATCCAACTGGAACAGCTTTAGACCTTTTGCAGATGGACCACGCATAGGCGGTCTGTTATTTTTTAATAAGATTTTGCTATTGTTTTGGGTGAACTAAAATGGCAGCCAGCTCCGCTTTACTGGCTTCAGCTCCCATAATGGGCTAGATAGGCTCATGCTTTCTCCTGTTCTCAATCTAACCTCCTTGGCTTACTCACACAGGAGGGAGGACTGGAGATCTGCAGATTGAAATTTAAACTCAGAAAAATGTCCAGACAATATAGCCATCCCAGCTTCTGGAAATTAATATAAAAACTAGTAAAATCCCTCCCCCAAATAAAAAATAACCGGACAGTTGCAATACTTAAAATGCAATGCATCACAGCTAGGGAATTATTTATAATACACATGTGTATGTGTGGGCCATTTGGGGGGGGGGGGGTGATGCAGTTGTGGGGTGCAGTTTTTAGAAGCGGGGATAATTTGTAAGGTGGTGGGGCAGTTGTAGAGAGTAGTTTGGGTGAGTAGGGGAAAATTTCAGGGTATTTTTTTGTTACATTTGTACCCCGCACTTTCCCACTCATGGCAGGCTCATTGCGGCTTACATGGGGCAATGGAGGGTTAAGTGACTTGCCCAGAGTCACAAGGAGCTGCCTGTGAATGAAGTGGGAATCAAACTCAGTTCCTCAGGACCAAACTCTACCACCCTAACCACTAGGCCACTCCTCCACTCTAAACTGTGCAGGAGTCCTTCACCTACATTACTGCCAATATCACATTTTCAATAGTGGGGGGCAGGCATATTTTGCAGGACTCCAGAGGACCTGTCTGCCCCTAATGATTGAAAACACAATATTGAAGTACCACCCCCCCCCCTCTAGCAGCAATGAGGTTGGAAGACTCCCAGCTTAGAGGGAATATTGGTGGTGGGGCAGTTTCAGGGTGTAGTTTTTGGGGACAAGGTAATTTGTGTGAGGGGGCAGATTGGGGGATTGGGAGAGTAGGGAATAGGGAGAGGTAGTGTGAAAGGAGGGAGGAATTCTCTAACTGCTATGTTTCACTGCAAAATTTCTGTGCTGCAGAAGCTGAACTCAATCTCCCATAAAAATGCATTGGGCCTTTTTTTGGGGGGGGGGGGGGGGGGGGGGGGGTAGGGAGGGGATTATCCAGAACTCCAAGTCTGATTTGGCCTATTTTCTAAGTCAATCTGGTCAATATTTTGGCTTAACTGGCTAGTGGTAAAAAACCCTGTAAATTCAAAACTGGTCGCTGGATACGGCCCTGGCATTGAATTTCCAGGTTTGCTGCCGACCACGCGAGTTAGCTGGGCTCCCTCCCGAGGTCCGAGTATCGAGCCCAATATCTCTTTTTATCGGTTTATCCCACATGCCAAGTTTGATCCCATTCAATTAAATTTTCACTTATTTTGCCCCCAGACAGAAAGACAGACAGACAGACAGACATTTGTCCCCTAGCACTGAATAAAAGTCAGCACAGCCAGTGGTGAGGGGCTTTGAGCATCTGTGCATGCTCAACGTGTGTTGTTTCCCAGTCCTTCTAAAACAGGAAGTTTGGAAGTGGCAGTTCTTGAGTATATGTGCAGGTGCTCAAGGTCCCGTGCCACTTGCAACACAAACTTTTGTTTAGTGCTACATGCCCAGGCGGGTTTGGTGGTGGCAGTGGTGCAGCAGCAGCAACAACAGCAAATGGGAGGAGTGATGCAGGGCTGCCGAGAGGGGGGGGGGGGCAAAATTCCCTGGGCCTCCAAGGGGGGCCCGGTGCCGGGGTCAGGCCGCCAGCGCTGCAGTCCCTGGTCTCACCTGCCTGCCTCCACGGCTCCGGGCCCCCTTCATTCAAAGTAGCAGTCGCAGATTGCCTCTCTTCTGGCCTTCCCTCTCTGTGTCCCGCCCTCGCGGAAACTGGAAGTTACATCATACGAGGGTGGGACACAGGGAGGGAAAGCCAGAAGAGATGTGATCTACGACTGCCACTTTGAATGAAGGGGGCCCGGAGCCGTGGAGGCAGGCAGGCGAGATTGTGGACTGCAGCGGCGGGGGGAGTGATGGGGGGGGGGGGGCGGGGGAGCGGAGGTGGGGCAGTAGGGGCAGATGCAGGGAGGCTTTGCCCCAGGCCCGGTCTAGTCTCTCAGCGGCCCTGGAGTGATGTGGTATGCCTGGCAAGAGAAAGGGAAAGAGTGAGATGGAAATATGCTAAACACTTTGGTGGGAGTGAAGAAGGGAAAGCAAAGGGCAGATGCTAGAGAACTCAGACAGGGGCCAAGAAAGGATTTAATTATTGCTGCCTGAGCTGGCTCTGCAGGCTTCTATTGACTGGGTCCTGCCCTTGCTTTTATCATTTCCTGTCTGGCAGAACCTGGCCAATTGAAGCCGGCAGAGCCAGCGCAGGCAGCAATGATTAAATCACTGCAGGTGACGGGTACGCCAGGGTTCAGTGACAGCGGACAGATGCCAGGATGCCACGGAGGAGGAGAGATGTTGATGTGGGGTAGGTGAAAAAAATGAAATCTATATATTTTTTATATCTCCAGGGTGGGGCTGTGGAGTGCTGTGTTGTGTGTGCTGTGGAGGTGCTCATCTAAGTTAGCTCTGGGCCCATTCAAAATACTGGGTCTGGCTATGCCACTCAACCCGGATAAGAGATAGCTGTATGATAGATGTCTATAAAATCAAGAGTGGAGTGGAATGGGTAAACATAAATGGTTGTTTACTCTTTCAAAAAGTACGAAGCCTAGTGGACACTCTATAAAGTTAGTAAGTAGTATATTTAAACCAAATTGTAGAAAATATATTTCACTCAACACATAATTAAGCTCTGGCATTCGTTGCTAGATGATGTGTTAAAAGCTGTTAATGCAGTTAAGTTTAAAAAAAAAGTCTGGACAAATTCTTGGAAGAAAAGTTATAAACCTTTATAAACCAGGTAGACTTGAGGGACAGTCACTGCATGTCCCTGTGGGTAAGCAACATGGAATCTATCTACTTACTGGGATCCTGCCAGGTATTTATGACTGGATTGGCTACTGTTGGAAACAGAATACTGGGCTTGATGGACCTTTGCTCTGACCCAGTATGGCAAATCTTATACTTTTATGTTCTTAATTAATACCCCCAGGATTCATGTGTCAGCTGATTGTTACATCAGAGTCTTCCCCACAAGAAGGCTATAATAAAGTGTAAGATATCCTGGTCCTACAACCTATAAATAGGACAAATGCCCTAAGAACCCAGCTATATCATCATGTCTGGATTCTGTGGTGTGAAGTAGGTTGAAGAAAGGGGATTGGGATGTGATTTGATTTGATATTCTGTCATATCAGTTTACATATTATATACAGGTACTTATTTTGTACTTGGGACAACGGAGAGGTAAGTGGCTTGCCCAGTCGCAAGGAGCTGCAGTGAGAACTGAATGCAGTTCACCGGGTTCTCAGGCTATTGCACTATTAGGCTACTCCTGCTAGTCAGAGTAACTGTGAGCTGGTCTCAGGTTTTCTCAATGCCAAATTATCTATTTCCAGGCTGGAGATTTTGAGACAGTCCTGGATTTCTGACCACCTGGTGTATTATGGGATTTGTAGCACTGATTTTAATGGGCAGAATCCAGCATTACAAATCCCACAATGCTTTGCAATATAAGCTCAAAACTAGGACTAGCCCAAAATCTCCAGCCTGGAATTGGGTAACTTGGACTCTCTGCAAGTCTCATGCTTTACTCAGAAGGATTTGGAAAGAGGAAGTTGGGAAAAATGGGACTGGCCTATTTGTTTCTTTGGTTCTGGAGGTCTGGAGTCAGCCTCTGCTCCCGGCTTGATTTTCCTGATCATTGCCTTGCACCTGCTGATTACCTGCAGAGCTGGCTTGTGCTGACAACCCAATGAATTTGCAGAGTCAGCACTACAGAGGATATAGGGAAGAACAGTGCAAGAACGAGGTTATCTCCAGGGCCAGCCTTTCTTTTGGAATCCACAGAGCTGAACAAAGCCAAAATTTGGAGGTCATAATTGCACCAGTGCACCGTGTGATGATATTTATTTTATCTTGTCACTTGAGAAAGGGTCTTGGATTTGATAAACCGCTTTTCTGTGGTAACACTCTCTGGATTGGGAGACAAACTGTGAGAAAATAATTTTATAACAGGGTGCCATGGATATGTACCTACAGAGGTGCTTCCATAGGCACTTTTTCATATAGTATGTGGCACAGAATGTGCCTTGAATGTAGGTGTGATCACTTCCAGCTGCTCAAGAGCTGGTGTAAATAGAAGTGCATACTTTACATACAGTGGGGGAAATAAGTATTTGATCCCTTGCTGATTTTGTAAGTTTGCCCACTGACAAAGACATGAGCAGCCCATAATTGAAGGGTAGGTTATTGGTAACAGTGAGAGATAGCACATCACAAATTAAATCCGGAAAATCACATTGTGGAAAGTATATGAATTTATTTGCATTCTGCAGAGGGAAATAAGTATTTAATCCCTCTTGGAAACAAGACCTAATACTTGGTGGCAAAACCCTTGTTGGCAAGCACAGCGGTCAGACGTCTTCTGTAGTTGATGATGAGGTTTGCACACATGTCAGGAGGAATTTTGGTCCACTCCTCTTTGCAGATCATCTCTAAATCATTAAGAGTTCTGGGCTGTCGCTTGGCAACTCGCAGCTTCAGCTCCCTCCATAAGTTTTCAATGGGATTAAGGTCTGGTGACTGGCTAGGCCACTCCATGACCCTAATGTGCTTCTTCCTGAGCCACTCCTTTGTTGCCTTGGCTGTATGTTTTGGGTCATTGTCGTGCTGGAAGACCCAGCCACGACCCATTTTTAAGGCCCTGGCGGAGGGAAGGAGGTTGTCACTCAGAATTGTACGGTACATGGCCCCATCCATTCTCCCATTGATGCGGTGAAGTAGTCCTGTGCCCTTAGCAGAGAAACACCCCCAAAACATAACATTTCCACCTCCATGCTTGACAGTGGGGACGGTGTTCTTTGGGTCATAGGCAGCATTTCTCTTCCTCCAAACACGGCGAGTTGAGTTCATGCCAAAGAGCTCAATTTTTGTCTCATCTGACCACAGCACCTTCTCCCAATCACTCTCGGCATCATCCAGGTGTTCACTGGCAAACTTCAGACGGGCCGTCACATGTGCCTTCCGGAGCAGGGGGACCTTGCGGGCACTGCAGGATTGCAATCCGTTATGTCGTAATGTGTTACCAATGGTTTTCGTGGTGACAGTGGTCCCAGCTGCCTTGAGATCATTGACAAGTTCCCCCCTTGTAGTTGTAGGCTGATTTCTAACCTTCCTCATGATCAAGGATACCCCACGAGGTGAGATTTTGCGTGGAGCCCCAGATCTTTGTCGATTGACAGTCATTTTGTACTTCTTCCATTTCTTACTATGGCACCAACAGTTGTCTCCTTCTCACCCAGCGTCTTACTGATGGTTTTGTAGCCCATTCCAGCCTTGTGCAGGTGTATGATCTTGTCCCTGACATCCTTAGACAGCTCCTTGCTCTTGGCCATTTTGTAGAGGTTAGAGTCTGACTGATTCACTGAGTCTGTGGACAGGTGTCTTTCATACAGGTGACCATTGCCGACAGCTGTCTGTCATGCAGGTAACGAGTTGATTTGGAGCATCTACCTGGTCTGTAGGGGCCAGATCTCTTACTGGTTGGTGGGGGATCAAATACTTATTTCCCTCTGCAGAATGCAAATAAATTCATATACTTTCCACAATGTGATTTTCCGGATTTAATTTGTGATGTGCTATCTCTCACTGTTACCAATAACCTACCCTTCAATTATGGGCTGCTCATGTCTTTGTCAGTGGGCAAACTTACAAAATCAGCAAGGGATCAAATACTTATTTCCCCCACTGTATGTACACATGTAGATTAGGGTATTTAATAATCTATTCATGTATATGCAAACTACACCTGCACTCTGTCTCTGCCCAAACTCCACCAGTGCAGTTCACACCCCTGTCTCCCTTATGTCCTGTGTGGCTGCACTACTCTCAGAACCCTCAGGACAGTCCTAAAAAAAATATCTCCTAACTGCCCTGTTACACATTTTCCCAGGATGTGATGAGCAGAGTTCCAAAGATTGAAAACTAGCTAGAAAAAGAGACAGTTGAGGGGAGATATGATTGAGATCTACAAAACCCTGAGTGATATAGAATGAGTAGATGTGAATCAATTTTTACTCTTTCCAAAAGTACAAAGACTAGGGGACACTCAAGGAAGTTACATGGAAATACTTTAAAAACAAATAGGAGGAAATTTATTTTCACTCAATGAACAGTTAAGCTCTGGAACTCTTTACCAGAGGATGTAGTAACAGCGTTTAGCATATCTGGGTTTAAAAAAAGGTTTGAACAAGTTCCTGGAGGAAAAGTCCATAGTCTTCAATTGAGACAGACAGGGGGAAGCAACTGTTTGCCCTGTAGCATGGAGCAGGGGCGTAGCTAGGTGTGGCCATGGGGGCATGGGCCCCCACAGATTTAGCCCTGGTCCCCTCTACTTTCGACCCTCCTTGCCGCCTACCCTCCCCCCTGACTCCTGACGTCCTGCATGCACGTCCTCCACGTGCAGGATGTGCATGCAGGTCTTTGGAGTCAGGACTCACAGAAACAGATCAACGAGCACGCCAGAGGCAGGTGCTGAAGAAGACTTTGGCTGGTGGGGGTTGGGGACCCCCGCCAGCAAAGGTACCTGGTGGCAGCGGCGGAATGGGGGTCGAAAGTGGCGGGAGAGGGTCAGCGGCTGGGGGGAGGTGGGCTAAAATGTGCCCCCCACCTCGGGCTCTGGACCCCCCTCCTGCCAAGGTCTGGCTATGCCCCTGGCATGGAGTATTGCCACTATTAGGGTTTCTTCCAGGTACTTGTGACCCGGCTTGGCCACTGTTGGAAACAGGATACTTGTATGGAAATACTTATGTACTTAGATTTACGTTTTATAGTGTTACAATAGATTGTTTCTAATAGGGGAGGAGACATATCTGAGACCCTTGTAAAAATTGAAGAAAGATTTATAGATACCAGTGGGATACAGTCTATCTGAATGGTCTTAACAAAGAAGTGGAGTGGCTAGCATGTTATCATTTATTTCAGCAGCGGCTGATTCAAGTGTGCATGTGTCGGGGTTCTTTTGGATCTTTATCAGAGTGGAGCCATTTTGGAGTTCCCAAGCCCCAAAAAATATTTTATAAAAAGATTTGCCATAACTTATAGGCTCATAGCCTCATTATTTAGTCTAGTATTAAAAGAGGCCTTTTACATAGGTAAATCTGCATTTTATTTGCAAAAATAAGACAGTTTATGAAATCATTTCTCTGTGGGTCTTCTCCTTTATTTCATATTTATATCCTGCTTTTAACAAAGTGAATTGCAGTAAACACATTCATAAACTATAACATACAGATCAGGGCTGTGGAGCAGGTACACCAAACCTTTGACTCCAACTCCTACTGAGATTAGGCTTTAGGTTTTTTTTTCTTCTGGATCTTTTCACCTGTACTTTAGACTCAGGACAAAAAAAAAATACGTATAAGTATAAAATGACAACTTTACCACATATTATAATGTTGTACGTTTTTATTTTGAAGCTGGAATCAGAGTCGGTACATTTTTACTGACTCCAATTCCACCCAAAATTGCTTCCAACTCCACAGCCCTGTAATCCATACTTGTATATATTTCTTTATTATTATAGTTCAATGCAGGGTTTTCAATAAATACTTATTAGTCCAAGTACCTGGCAATCATCTAGGTCCATAGTTCCCAAACTTAGAGTCTCTTTTACAAAGCCACGGTAAAAAGTGGGTGCGTCTTTTGGGAATGTGCTGGGCCACTTTTTACTGTGGCTGGGAAAAAGGCCATTTTTTAATGGGCCAGGAAATGGGCATGCGCAAAAATTAAAGCTAGCGTGCTCCTATTTACGGCCTGAGCCCTTACCACCAGCCATTGACTTAGCAGTAAGGGTTCACATGATACCCATGCGGTAACCATGCAGCATGCACCAAGGTGGCCATGCTGCCAATAACTGCCGGGAATGCTCCCTGTGGTAGAAAATAGAAAAAATATTTTCTAGCACAGGATTCAGCGCGCACCAAGCTCAGAATTACCGTTGGGCGTACACGCTACCCCGGGGGTAGTGCAGATTTGGTGTGTGCTATCCACGCATTGGCCTTCCCGTGTAGGGTTACCATATGGCTCCAGAAAAAGGAGGACAGATTGAGCCAGTCTGAGTTTTATTTCCATTGCTTTCAATTGAAGCAAAACCCAGACTGGATCAATGTGTCCTCCCTTTTCTGGAGCCATATGGTAACCCTACTGCTGCGGCTTTGAAAAAGGGCCCCTTAGTCAATCAGGTTTTCATGATAGTCACATGGGACACATTTGTGCAATGAAGGCAGTGCATCAAAATTCATGCATATTAATTATGGTTATCCTGAAGCCCCAACTTGCTTGGGGGTCCCCACAGGGTATGTTTAGGAAGCTTTAGAAAGCATTGATGTTGGCCCAGTCCTACTTCAGATATTGCCAACTGCAATACGCTCTCATACTCAGAACTGCTCTTTCATGCAAAACCCAAACACTGGCCACCAGAGGGCAGCAGCACCTATTAAATGCCAGAATTCTTCTGTTGGTCTGAATGAGTGCACATCTGGAAGCTATTTCTGAGACTGATCCTCAATAGCACTCATAGAGGTATCTGCCAATTAGGGATGTCAGACTTTCCACTGCCTCCAGTTCTTTCTGGAGTTCTGATCTGTAGAGTTTATTTTTAAAAATTATCCTAGCAGTGAGTTCCCCGGCCTTCCTCCAGCATATAGAAACGTATTAATTTCCTAACAGGACACCTATACACACTTCCCAAATATACCTATTGTATTATAAAGGCAATATAGACACATGGAGGGGCATAATCGAAAGGGGCGCCCAAATTTTCCTGAGGACGTCCTCGCAGGACGTCCGGGCGAAGGGGCGGGGAAATCTATATTGTCGAAACAAGATGGGTGTCCATCTTTTGTTTCGATAATATGGTCGGGGATGCCCAAATCTTGAAATTTAGGTCGACCTTAGAGATGGTCGTCCCCGATTTTCTGTGATAATGGAAACCGAGGACGTCCATCTCAGAAACGACCAAATGCAAGCTATTTGGTCATGGGAGGAGCCAGCATTCGTAGTGCACTGGCCCCCCTGACATTCCAAGACACCAACTGGGCACCCTAGGGGGCACTGCAGTGGACTTCAGAAATTGCTCCCAGGTGCATAGCTCCCTTACCTTGTGTGCTGAGCCCCCCAACCCCCCCCCAACCCACTCTCCACAAATGTACACCATTACCATAGTCATAAGGGGTGAAGGGGGGCACTTACATGTGGATACAGTGGGTTTCTGGTGGGTTTTGAAGGGCTCACATTTACCACCACAAGTGTAACAGGTTGGGGGGGGGATTGGGCCTGGGTCCGCCTGCCTGAAGTGCACTGCACCCACTAAAACTGCTCCAGGGACCTGCATACTTCTAGGACATTAATTGTTTGACCCCTGACATGTTGTGTTTTTAAGTAGATTGTTGTAAGCCACATTGGGCCTGCCCATGGGTGGGAAATTGTGGGATATAAATGCTGTAAACAAATAAATACTGCTGTCATGAAGCTGGGTATGACATTTGAGGCTGGTAAAAAATATTTAAAAAGTTTTTTTTGGGTGGGAGGGGGTTGGTGACCACTGGAGGAGTAAGGGGAGGTCATCCCCCGATTCCGTCTGGTGGTCATCTGGTCAGTTTGGGCACTTTTTTGAGGCTTGTTGTAACAAAAAAATGGATCAAGTAAAGTTGCCCAAGTGCTCTTCAGGTACGTCCTTCTTTTTTCCATTATCGGTCGAGGACGCCCACATAGGCGCCCGATATAAGAGGCTTGGGGAGGTTAAGCCTCCCCAGCCGATCTCTCTCTCTCATCCACCCGGCCCCACGCCCCCGATGTACTGTTTAACGGTCGCAATCTCTCTCCCTGCAGTCCCTATAATTAGCATCGCATCTCTATCCCTCTCACTCCCTCCAATGTGCTTTAGATTGCCCATCGCTGCCAGTAGCGGCACACTAACCTTATTACAGCTTGCTTCGGGGCTTCTCAGCCTGACGGAACGACGTGCCCCACCTCCTCTGACCAGCCTTCCTTATGATACGTCCAGCCCTCGTGGAAGCAGGAAGGCTGGTCAGAGGAGGCGGGGCACATTGTTCCGTCAGGCGGAGAAGCCTCGAAGCAAGCTGTAATAAGGTTAGTGTGCCGCTACCGGCAGCGATGGGCAATCTAAAGCACATTGGAGGGAGTGAGAGGGATAGAGATGCGATGCTAATTATAGGGACTGCAGGGAGGGAGATTGCGACCTCGCAGTGGAGACGAATGAGGGGCGGAAGTGGCTGCCCTGCCGGGAGCACATCCTTGCTAAACCCCGCCCCCTTTAGCCTCCCCAAACAGTTGGGCCACTGACCGCCTATGGACGCCCATGTGTTAGACATGCCCCAGTCCTGCCTTTGCTACGCTTCTGACACGCCCCCGTGAACTTTGGTCGTCCCCACGATGGAAAGCAGTTGAGGATGCTCAAAATCGGCTTTCGATTATGCCGATTTGGGTGACCCTGGGAGAAAGACGCCCATCTCCTGATTTGTGTCGAAAGATGGGCGCCCTTCTCTTTTAAAAATAAGCCTGTTACTGTCTTTATAAAATTATCTCAAAAGTATCCCTAATAGTGCACAAATTTACACCTGCTCTGAGGCAGATGCATATATGTGCAGACGCAAATTTTATCAAGTGTACCCATCCATTGCAGCTTCAACCCTGCTCAACCTTACTCTGTCCCTGAGCATTCCTACATGTAATTTATAGTACCTTTCAGTGTTCCTGCATTTTTATGCATGTATATCATCACATAATTCTATAATAGCCATTATCCATGTGTAAAACATGTTTTACAAGCAGAAAATGCTTCATAAAATTCCCCCTGAAATCACCACAGTGGAATTTTCAGGGTTGTTCACATCTATACTAGAGATTTTCCAGTTTTTTACTTATCTACCTTGCAAAAATACCACGAGAAATTTCAACTTCACTTACTCAAGAAGCTGGCAAAGTTGTATAGCTTTCTGTGGGCATTTACAGTGTTAAATAATGCTTCCTCGATAAAATAAATCTGTAAGAAATTTCCTGTGTGGTTTTGGCTTTCTTTTCTGGCATGATGCATCCGGCTGTTCTCTAACTACTTCCTTCTGCTCCCCTCCCTGTGAACATAGGAGCCAGCTCTGTGGGTTCATGAGCACCCCAGTAGTGAACAAACTCCTTGACTGTGTCCAGGGAGAAGTCGTTTTCATTGGGTTAAGCACCCCTCAGTAATTTCAAAAAGTGATTCCTATGCCTGCAAAGGAATCTGTACAAAGAGGTACTTGGACACTAAGATCTGTAACCTGTGGACACACCTGGAGAGTTAAGAGAATGAGGAGAGATCCAAGAGAGCTTGAGCAATAGCCATGTGTCTGGCATTTGAGTAAGTGCAAAGTCATGCATTTGAGGCACAAAAATCCAAGGGAACATTAATAGCTTGTTGCTCTAAAGACTCCTATGACTGCACTTGAAGTGCAAAGGGCAATAAAAGTGATGCATGGATGTAGGACCCCAGACCCTGATGGGTATAGCAGTCACTGAATTCTACAAACTCCTGCAGGACAAGGCAAGTATGCTGCTGTGCCAGATGTGCACACAGTGGATTGAGATGAAGAGATTTCCTCACAAAACCTATGATGCTCTGATTATGATGATCCCAAAACCTAAACTATTTATGCAGGCCGATCCTTTGATGCTTGAGGCTCATTTCACTGCTCATTGTGCATCATAAGTTGATGGGGGAAGGGGTATGTGAGAAACTGATGTGCACTCACCAAGGTGATAGTGTCCGATAATTTCCAAGCACTGAAATAGAAATGCTAGCCAGTCAGGTTTTCAGGATATCCACAATGAATATCCATGACAGAGATTTGTATATACTGCCTCCACTGCAGGCAAATTTTCTCATGAATATTCATTGTAGATATCCTGAAATCCTGACTAGCTGGGGTGCCTCTAGGACCAGGTTTGGGAACCTAGGTGCTAGGGTATATAATTAACAGAAAACAGGGTTTGCCAGTAGTGCAATGTCTGGATATCTAAACACATTGTCTATCCATCTCAATGGAAAAATACCCACACAATGTACTGTAATATGGGGGTGTGCTGGGACCAGAGAAGCTCCCAAAGTCCCTAAACTTGCACATCAACCAGTCACTTGGAGCTACAGGGGAATTGAACACAGGTCACCAGGTTCAAAGACCATTGCACTAACCATTATGCTACTCTGCCATGGAGAACTACTCTTACAGGTAAGCAACTATATCTATCTTGGCTACTAGCAGGAAGTATGGGTCATAGAGCTTGAGAGGGACTAACAGCTAGTCATGAAGAAGACAGTAGTCCCTTTTACCAGGAGGCAGAAATTTATTATACGGTCTGTGCCCTGAAGAGGACAGGTACAAATAAAAAGTAGCACATATGAATTTATCTTGTTGGGCAGACTGGATGGACCATGCAGGTCTTTTTCTGCCGTCATCTACTATGTTACTAAGTTATTATGACATTGTGCTTGGGTGAATGATCAGCAATCTGTAGTGCATAAGTTATAGTATTCTATAATTACATGTGTAAGTGTGGGACCCGCCCATGCTCTGTCCACATATATACCTCCCTCCCCCCCCCCCCCCCCCCCCCCCACACACACTCACATACACCAGTTGTGCACTCTGCGAGTTGTGTGTTAAGTTGTCAGAATATTGCAATTTCTTCAGAGATTCCAAGTTACCCAGTTCAGGGCTGGAGATTTTGGGACAGTTCTGGATTTCTGCCCACTCCATGCTGGTGCATTATGGGACTTGCAGCACTGATTTCAATGGGCAGGATGAGGCACTATAAATCCCATACTGCTTTGGGATGTATGTTCAAAACCAGAACTGCCCCAAAATCTCCAGCCTGGAACAGGATAACTTGACAGAGCTAGTGGTGGGAGGTGGGGCAAGTGCAGGGCAGACTTCTACGGTCTGTGCCCTGAAAAAGACAGATACAAATCAAGGTAAG
Source organism: Microcaecilia unicolor (assembly GCF_901765095.1). Classification (NCBI taxonomy): domain Eukaryota; kingdom Metazoa; phylum Chordata; class Amphibia; order Gymnophiona; family Siphonopidae; genus Microcaecilia; species Microcaecilia unicolor. The sequence goes on along the minus strand of NC_044034.1, from coordinate 293,191,442 downwards.
GTATACACAAAAAGTAGCACATATGAGTTATATTGTTGGGCAGACTGGATGGACCGTGCAGGTCTTTTTCTGCCGTCATCTACTATGTTACTATCCTGCTTATAATCGAAAGAGAACAATGCCTATATTGCGACCCAAATCGGGAGATGGGCGTCTTTCTCCCGTGGGCGCCCAAATCGGTATAATCGAAAGCCAATTTTGGGCGTTTCCAACTGCAATCCGTCACAGAAACAGGTAAAGTTGACGGGGGCGTGTCGGAGGCGTGTCGGAGGCGGAACTGGGGCGTGGTTATCGGCCGAGGACAGATGGGCGTCTTTAGCTGATAATCGAAAAAAAGGCGTTTTTACCGCGATTTTGGGTCACTTCTTTTGGACCCTTTGTTTTCACGAACAAGTCCCAAAAAAGTGCCCCAACTGACTAGATGACCACTGGAGGGAATCGGGGATGACCTCCCCGGAATCCCCCAGTGGTCACTAACCCCCTCCCACCAAAAAAACCCCACTTTACAAACTTTTTTTCCAGCCTGTATGCCAGCCTCACATGCCGTACCCACCTCCATGACAGCAGAATGTGTTCTATCCTCTGACAGCCTTTCCCAGGTTCTGATGTGGCTCTCGGGTGAGTGTGACACCTTTTTTATTAAGGGCACTGCAGAGTCACATCAGCAATGCATTGTGGTGGGTGTAGGGTATTGGGCTCCGTGATTCCACTAGCTTCTGCCACAGTAGTTGGTAGGCTCTACTCCCATGGTGCTTTTCCCTCTGCTGGGTCAGAGTGTGCCCTGTTTTGTTTCCGGTAGTCCATGAGGTAGTGGCCATTTTTGTAAGCCAGTTTTAGATCCCTTTCACGTGTTAGCCACGTTACAGAACTTAGTTCTTCCCTTGAATGTGGCTGAAAGAGGGCATTGTACAGCATTCTGCCAGCTCTGACCTACTGCTAATCTCAGTACCAGGGAGACTCGTTGCCAGTGGGGCACAACCTCTGATCTGCAGTTAACTGTGAGTAAGCATGCTTATTCCAATAAAGGACGTTTTCGGAGAGATTAGTCTTCAGGTGTCAACTGGTGTGCCAATGTTATATAGCAGCAACAAGTCCTAGAGGCCTGCGTGTATGCAGGTCCCTGGAGCACTTTTAGTGGGTACTGCAGTGCACTTCAGCCAGGTGGACCCAGGCCCATCCCCCCCTACCTGTAATACTTGTGCTGGTAAATGGGAGGCCTCCAAAACCCACTGTACCCATATGTAGGTGCCCCCTTCACCCCTAAGAACTATGGTAGTGTTGTACATTTGTGGGTAGTGGGTCTTGGGGGAGGGGGATTGGGTGCTCAGCACCCGTGGTAAGGGAGCTATGCATGTGGGAGCGTTGTCTGAAGTCCACTGCACTGACCTCTAGGGTGCCCAGTTGGTGTCCTGTCATGTCAGGGGAGCGAGTGTACTACGAATCGTGGCCCCTCCCACGACCAAATGGCTCGGATTAGGACGTTTTTGAGCTGGGCGATTTTAGTTTCCATTATCGCTAAAAAAATCAAATGCCCAGCTCAAAAAATCCATTTTTTTGAAAATACGGTCTGTCCCACCTCTTCACGTACCCGTTTTCGGACCTAGACGCCCATGGAGATAGGCGTTCACATTTGATTATGCCCCTCCATGTTACTATGACAGCTCCCACCCTCAAAAAACATCTTAAAAATATGTTGTGCCAGCCTTTATGCCAGCCTCAGATGTCATACTCAGGTCCATGACAGCGCATGTAGGTCCCAGGAGCAGTTTTAGTGGGTACTGCAGTGCACTTCAGACAGGCGGACCCAGGCCCATACCCCCCCACCTGTTACGTTTGTGTAGGAAACAGCGAGCCCTCCAAAACCCACCACAAACCCACTGTACACACATCTAGGTGCCTCCCTTCACCCGTAAGGGCTATGGTAGTGGTGTACAGATGAGGGGGTTGGGGGGGCTCAGCACACAAGGTAAGCGAGCTATATACCTGGGAGCATTTTATGAAGTCCACTGCAGTGCCCCCTAGGGTGCCCGGTTGGTGTCCTGGCATGTCAGGGGGACCAGTGCACTACAAATACTGGCTCCTCCCACGACCAAATGGCCTGAATTTGGACGTTTCTGACATGGATGTCTTTGGTTTTGAAAATCGCTGAAAGTCAGAAAAGCCCATGTCTAGGGACATCCAAATTTAAGGATTTGGACGTCTCTGACGGTATTTTCAAAACGAAAGATGGACGTCCATCTTTTTTTGAAAATATGGGTTTCCCCGCCCCTGGATTGGGACGTTTTGCAAGGACGTCCAAATCACAACTTGGACGTCCCTTTCGAAAATGCCCCTCCATATGACCTATCCAGTCTGCTCATCCATGCCATCTACCCTCCCTATCACTCTCTTAGAGATCCTATGCACTTGTCCCAAGCTCTCTTGAATTCAGTTATTGTTTTCATCTCCACCACTTCCACCTGGAGGCCGTTTCATGAATTCACTACCCTTTCCATGAAGAAGTATTTCCTCAGGTTACTTCTGAGTCTATTCCCTTTCACTTTCATTGTATGCCTCCATGTTCCAGAGCTTCCTTTCAATTGAAACAGACTCACCTCCTGCGCATTTATGCTGCATAGGTATTTAAATGTCTCTATCATATCTTCCCTCTCCCGCCTTTCCTCCAAAGAATACATATTGAGATCTTTAAGTTTGTTCCCATACTCTTTATGACAAAGACCACTGACCATTTTAATAGCCACCCTCTGGACCGACTCCATCCTGTTTATATCGTTTTGAAGGTGCAGTTTCCAGAATTGTACACAATATTCTAAATGAGCTCCCACCATAGTCTTATATGGGGCCATCATCATTTCCTTTATCCTACTGGCCATTCCTCTCCCTATGCACCCAAGCATCCTTCTAGCTTTTGCCATTGCCTTTTCTACCTGTTTGGCCACCTTAAGTTCATCACATACAACCACACCCAAGTCCTGCTTCTCTTTCATGCACAAAAGTTCTTCACCACCTAAACTGTACTGTTCCCTTAGGTGTTTGCAGCCCAAATACATGACCCTACATTTTTTAGCAGTAAATCTAAGATGCCAAATTCCAGACCATTCCTCTAGCTTCTCTAAGTCCTTCCTCATGTTATCCGCACCATCAGGGTTGTCTATACTATTGCAGATTTTGGTATCATCTGCAAAGAGGCAAACTTTACCAGACAGCCTTTCAGCAATATCGCTTACAAAAATGTTAACAAGAACCGACCCCAAAACCAAATCTTGTGGTACACTATCCAGCTTATTTTCGAAAGAGAAGACACCCATATTTTGACCCAAATCGGGAGATGGGCGCCTTTCTCTCATGGGCGCCCAAATTGGTATAATCGAAAGCTGATTTTGGGCACCTCCAACTGCACTCTGTCGCAGGAACGAACAAAGTTGACGGGGCATGTCGGAGGCGTGGTGAAGGCAGGACTTGGGCGTGTTTATCGGCCGAGGAGAGATGGGCGTGCTCGGCCGATAATGGAAAAAAAAGGGCCCCAGAAGCGAGAATTTGGGTCACTTTTTTGGACCCTTTTTTTGTCACTAACAAGTCCCCAAAAAGTGCCCCAACTGCCCAGATGACCATCGGAGGGAATCGGGGATGACCTCCCCTGACTCCCCCAGTGGTCACTAACCCCCTCCCACAAAAAAAAACTTTTAAAACTTTTTTTCCAGCCTGTATGCCAGCCTCAAATGCCATACCCAGCTCCATCACAGCAGTATGCAGGTCTCTGGAGCAGTTGTTAGTGGGTGCAGTGGACTTCAGGCAGGTGGACCCAGACCCATCCCCCCTCCCTGTTACAGTTGTGCTGCTAAATGGGAGCGCTCCAAACCACCCCCAAAACCCACTGTACCCACATGTAGGTACCCCTCTTCAGCCATAAGTGCTATGGTAATGGTGTTGAGTTGTGGGCAGTGGGTTTTGGGGGGATTTGTGGGGCTCAGCACGCAAGGGCAAGGTAGCTATGCACCTGGGAGCTATTTTAATTTTTTTTTTAACTTTTTACAAGTGCCCCACAGGGTGCCCGGTTGGGCCCTGGCATGTCAGGGGACCAATGCACTACGAATCCTGGCCCCTCCCATGACCAAATGCCTTGGATTTGTTAGTTTTTGAGCTGGGCCCCTTCAGTTTCCATTATTGCTGAAATCCGCCCAAATGCGATGCATTTGCTCGGCACAAACCGTATTATCGAATCAAAAAATGGACGCCCATCTTTTTCGAAAATATAGTCTGTCCCACCCCTTCGCGTACCCGTCCTTGGAGATAGGCGCCCATGGAGATGGGCGTTCGTGTTCGATTATGCCCCTCCATATGGTCTATCCAATCTGCCCATCTGTATCCACAATCTCCTCCTCCCCCTAAGGATCCCACATGCCTGTCCCATGCTTTCTTGAATTCAGATAGTCCTCATCTGCACTGGGAGGACATTCCACACATCCACTACCCTTTCTGTAAAGATGTATTTCCTTAGATTACTTCTGAGTCTATTCCCTTTTATCTTCATCTTATGCCCTCTAATTCCAGAGATTCCTTTCAAAGAAAGAGACATTTCGCCTGAGCATTCTCTTCACCACATTGAACTCTCTCCTTAAGGTGCCCCCTCCCCCAACTCCCCCTTCATTATCTCCTCAGACCCTTGCTGAATTCTTTCACAACAAGGTTCAAAAGATAAACCTTGCTTTCTCTACCTCACCACCTCTCCCTCCACTAGTCCGTTCCCCTCTCTCTCCTTCCCCTCATTCCCTTTCCTCCTTTCCTGAAGTTGAGGAAACTACACTTCTCCTTTCTTCCTCAAAATGTACCACCTGTTCCTCTGATCCCATTCACACTCACCTTCTTAATGCCATCTCTCCTGCTCTTATTCCTTTTATCTGTCACATTCTCAACCTCTCACTTTTCACTGCGACTGTCCCTGCTGCCTTTAAACATGCTGTGGTCACACCTCTCATTAAGAAGCCTTCACTCGACCCTACTTGTCCCTCTAATTACCGACCCATCTCCCTCCTTCCTTTTCTCTCCAAATTACTTGAGCGTGCTGTTCACCGCCGCTGCCTTGATTTTCTCTCCTCACATGCTATTCTTGACCCACTACAATCTGGTTTTCGCCCTCTCCACTCAACCGAAACTGCGCTTACTAAAGTCTCCAATGACCTATTACTGGCTAAATCCAGCGGTCAATATTCCATCCTCATTCTTCTTGATCTTTCCGCTGCTTTTGACACTGTCGATCACAGCATACTTCTCGATACCCTGTCCTCACTTGGATTCCAGGGCTCTGTCCTTTCCTGGTTCTATTCCTACCTCTCCCTCCGCACCTTTAGTGTTCACTCTGTTGGATCCTCTTCTATCCCTCTGCCTGTCGGCGTACCTCAGGGTTCTGTTCTTGGTCCCCTCCTCTTTTCTATCTACACTTCTTCCCTTGGTTCATTATCTCATCCCATGGCTTTTCCTACCATCTCTATGCTGATGACTCCCAAATCTACCTTTCTACCCCTGATATCTCACCTTGCATCCAAACCAAAGTTTCAGCGTGCTTGTCTGACATTGCTGTCTGGATGTCTCAACGCCACCTGAAATTAAATATGACCAAAACCGAGCTTCTCATTTCCCCCCCCAAACCCACCTCCCCGCTCCCCCCATTTTCTATTTCTGTTGATGGCTCTCTCATTCTCCCTGTCTCCTCAGCTCGAAACCTTGGGGTCATCTTTGACTCTTCTCTCTCCTTCTCTGCTCATATCCAGCAGATTGCCAAGACCTGTCGTTTCTTTCTTTACAACATCCGTAAAATCCGCCCCTTTCTTTCCAAGCACGCTACCAAAACCCTCATCCATACCCTTGTCACCTCTTGTTTAGACTACTGCAATCTGCTTCTTGCTGGCCTCCCACTTAGTCACCTCTCTCCTCTCCAGTCGGTTCAAAACTCTGCTGCCCGTCTCGTCTTCCGCCAGGGTCGCTTTACTCATACTACCCCTCTCCTCAAGACCCTTCACTGGCTCCCTATCCGTTTTCGCATCCTGTTCAAACTTCTTCTACTAACCTATAAATGTACTCACTCTGCTGCTCCCCAGTATCTCTCCACACTCGTCCTTCCCTACACCCCTTCCCGTGCACTCCGCTCCATGGATAAATCCTTCTTATCTGTTCCCTTCTCCACTACTGCCAACTCCAGACTTCGCGCCTTCTGTCTCGCTGCACCCTATGCCTAGAATAAACTTCCTGAGCCCCTATGTCTTGCCCCATCCTTGGCCACCTTTAAATCTAGACTGAAAGCCCACCTCTTTAACATTGCTTTTGACTCGTAACCACTTGTAACCACTCGCCTCCACCTACCCTCCTCTCTTCCTTCCCGTTCACATTAATTGATTTGATTTGCTTACTTTATTTTTTTTTTTTGTCTATTAGATTGTAAGCTCTTTGAGCAGGGACTGTCTTTCTTCTATGTTTGTGCAGCGCTGCGTACGCCTTGTAGCGCTATAGAAATGCTAAATAGTAGTAGTAGTAGTAGCATTTATGCCATCAGGGCCGCCGAGAGTCTAGGCCGGGCCCGGGGCAAGGCCGTCCTGCCTCCGCCCCCGCCGCTGCCGCCCCCTGTTGCTCCCCCTGCCACTGCCGCCCCCTGTCGCTCTCTCCACCGCTGCAGTCCCCGGTCTCACCTGCCTGCCTTCAAGGTTTTGGGCCCCCTGCATTCAAAGCGGCAGTCGCAGATCGCCTCTTTTCTGGTCTTCCCTCCCTGTGTCCCGCCCTCGTCTGATGTAACTTCCGGTTTCAGCGAGGGCAGGACACAGGGAGGGAAGGCCCGAAGGGAGGTGATCTGTGACTGCTGCTTCGAATGCAGGGGGCCCATAGGTGCCCCGTATAAGAGGCTTGGGGAGGCTAAGCCTCCCCAGTCCAACTGTGACCTTCTTCGCCTGCTGCCCCCACCCCGTGATGAGCTGCAGGCTTCCCCGCTCGCCAGGTCATCCATCCCGTCTGCCCTCAGCTCCCCCCTAGCCCTCGTTTGCTTCCTGCCCTTGCCCTACCTTTAAATATTGCATTTTTCTTCCAGTCGCGGCGCCATTATTAAAAGCAGAAGCAGGCTCGGCTTCAGCCTTCCCTCGCATGGCTCCGCCCTCTTCTGACGTATTTCCTGTTTGTGCGAAGGCGGAGCCATGCGAGGGAAGGCTGGAGCCGAGCCTGCTTCTGCTTTTAATAATGGCGCCGCGACTGGAAGAAAAATACAATATTTAAAGATAGGGCAGCGGCAGGAAGCAAACGAGGGCTAGGGGGAGCTGAGGGCAGACGGGATGGACGAGCGGGGGATCGGGAATTGGGGGGGGGGCTGGAAGTTAACATTGCTGGATGGAGGGGAGGGCATGGGGGAGAGGAGGGTTGCTGGACATGGGAGGATGGAGGGGAGGGCAGGGGAGAGAAGAGTTATTGGCTCGACATGGGTGGATGGAGGGAAGGGCAGGGGAGAGGAGAGTTGCTGGCTGGACAAGGGTGGATGGAGGGGAGGGGAGAGAAGGGTTGCTGGACAAGGGTGGATGGAGGGGAGGGGAGAGGAGGGTTGCTGGACATAGGTGGATGGAGGGGAGGGCAGGGGGGAGAGGAGGGTTGCTGGACATGGGTGGATGGAGGGGAGGGCAGTGTTTGGAATATGTCCACTTAGAGAATTAGGTGCTCAACATTAAAAGTTTAAATTTATTTACTTATTTATGGCATTTTATCCCACATTAAACATGAATTAGGGTGTTTTGTGGCTCTACATGAGAATTGTGATATTATGATCCCTTGTTTCATATTGTTGACGGTCTGCATTTTCCATGTGGGTGGTATATTGGTGTATTAGGTTCTGCCCAGTGTAATATTTATGGTACAGTAAGGTTCTGAGTGTGTTTTTGCACAAAGTTGTGCATAGTGTTTTGCAGTTGAGCGATTGTGGTTAGTATATGCTTTGAGCAACCACTTTATTCTTTGACATAATATCTAAATTTAATAAAAGGTATTGCGACTTTTATTTTTTTTTTTCTGTGTTATCAGACAATTATGGTTTTAAGCCCCACCCTGAACCCCGCCCACTTTAGCCTCCCCAAACAGTTGGGCCACCGACCGCCTATGAGGGGGCCCACAGCTGAGGAGGCAGGCAGGTGAGACCAGGGACTGCAGCACCGGCAGCCTGACTACGGTGCCGGGCCCCCCTTGGAGGCTCGGGGAATTTTGTCCCCCCTGCCCACCCCCCCCTCGGCAGCCCTGTATGCCATGAAGGTATTTAAACATCTGTATCATATCTTCTCTCGCTCGTTTTTTTTCCCCAAAGTATACATATTGAGGTCTATAAGTCTGTTCCTATATACTTTATGATAGAGACCCATTTACATGTGGGCATACACTAATATCATACGCCATAGCTTATAAGGTGTGCTCTAGGCAACTGACCTTATGATGTCCCAAAGATGTGAAAAATGAACACAAAAATTTCCTATGGGATCAGGCTATTAGATGTTAAATTCCTATAGAGAAAAGTGAAAATTATTAACAAGAGCCTTATAAGCTATGATGTATGATATTAGTGTATGCCCACATGTAAAAGGGTATTTTTTTTTACATTTAAAGTGTTCTGTTCCACTTTTGTTTTTAGAGATTACGTGGATTTTATGTTTATAATTGTAATTTTAAGCTAAATATTATAGTCACATCTTAAATTTAAGATATTTTTATATTTATGTGTTTTTGACTCTTGTGTACATGTTTTTCTAGACTCCTGAGGCAGGCGCATAGGCGCCGAAACACAGCTGCTGTGTCGAGTAAATTGATGTTTCCTAATAAAGGCTGAATTCTTAGACGTCTCCCTTGGTTATTGTGAAGGCCAGACTATTCTACTCCTTTTCACTATACTACTTTGATGTAGGAATTGTGGGCTTCCTCCAACTTCTGTGGTCATTCCTAGTAGCCTGCTTGTATCATTTGGATCTGAGCAAATTAAAGTATCCATTTTGAAAACGTACTTTAAAAACAAGAAGAAATTTTATCGTGGACAAAGGACACCAGTTTTTCCTGATGTTTCCAGAGTAACCAAGACAAGGAGGAAAGTGTTTGAAATCTAAGGCATTAGCCTTGGGTGTTTCTTTTTGTTTAAAATTTCCTTGAAAATATTTGGTTTCCTACCAAGCTGCTAATTACATTTTCCATGATACTTCTCAATTAGAAAAGTTTCTTTTACATAAGCAGGTAGAACTGGGTGAGGAACAAGATAGGTTATTGTAGTTAATGAGTTATATGAGAGTAGGTTTTGTAAGAAGGATTCTTCTTTCTTTTGATTACTCTTTACTTTGCCTTACATGACTTTTTCTTTCCTCAGTGAAGTGGAATAGAAAAGATTATCATGATTTTATATTTTAACTGTTTTATTCTATGTTATTTTGCAATTTATTTAATTTCAGTAGTGTATTAGAATGTAATGATTTGGAAATAAGAAAAGAATAATCTTTCTAACTAATAACATCTGCATATGGAAATACCCATAGTTCCCGCTATACTCAACTTCAATTTTGACTCTTAATTTTTCTTTCTTTTTATACAGACTGCTTTGTGGCCCTCCTCCTTCCTTCCCAAACCCCACTTGGCTTAGACAATATAGATTTTTACATGTGGCATTTATTTACATATGTGGATTTAATTTACACAACTCAAGGTGAATTATATCGCTGTAATGAATTCTGCTAATTTCAGCGTAGTGGTTTATTTCTCGTTTATCTTGTTTGTGTGCTATGATTACTTCTGATGTATCATAGATTGTCATGCGTAAAATAATCAGCACTAAACCAGAAATAAATCACTGCAGCAATTTTACTGCAGTTTAGCAGCGAAATTCATACTAATGAGATGCACATGGAATTACTTCTGATGCCTTAAACTGTGCTAGAGATTTGTGCATTTTTTTTTAATTTGCCTGTTTGCGCTGAAAGTTTCCATCTTAGCATAAATGTTTACTTTGCTGTTTTTTGAAATCATTATCTTATTACATCAGAAGATGCCAAGTAAAAACTCAGGGGTCCTTTTACAAAGCCACAGTAAAAAGTGGACTGCGGTAGTGTGGGTACGTCTTTTGGGCGCACGTTGGGCTACTTTTTACTGCACCTGGGAAAAACGCCGTTTTTTTTAATGGGCCAGGAAATGGGAGTGCGCAAAAATAAATACTAGCGAGCGCCTATTTATGGCCTGAGCCCTTACCACCAGCCATTGACTTAGCGGTAAGGGCTCATGCACTACTCACGCAGTAACCATGCAGCGTGCGCCAATGTGGCCTGCACTGCCAATTACCGCCAGGGATGTCCCCGCAGTAGAAAATAGAAAATTATTTTCTACCATGGGATTCGGCGCATGCCAAACTCAGAATTGCACAATCTACCTTGGTGGTAGTGCCGAATTGGCACATGTGACCCATGCGTTAGCCCTCCCGTGACTTTGTAAAAAGGCCCCTGTGTTTTTAACATTTTCATATTATATGAGGCATTAGGCTTATACTTGAGGGTGATGTGCTCAAGCTCACAAAAAGTATCTCTGGGATTTGAACTCTGGCTTCTTAACCTACTGCTCGATTCATTAGAGTATTCATCCACTAAAACAATGGTGTTCCTTTTCCATGCATAATCATTTGATTTCTTTCTGCATACACAGAAAAGACCTCCTAGTTCTGAAGGTTGCACACACATAGATACCAAATACAGAGAGCTTCAGTTAACTTGCCCAACCAGACACAAGCATACTGTGGGCATCCATACAAAACACATTGACAATGAAATTCCAGATACCATCTCAGATTCTGTGAAAAGGGTCATGGTCCAATAGAGTTGGATTTTCAGGTGGGAAGGGGCTCCTCTAGCACAATCTCCCCACTTTAATCCACATGTTCTGTCTTTAACATGCCAGTGGTTTTAGTCTACCAGACGGTATGTTAATAGAGTATTGGATGAGGTGTTTTACACATTTTTTGTTAATAGCCTAAGATATAATGTCTGCTGATTGATAATATTGTGTGTGTGTGTGTGTGTGTATGTGTGTGTGTGTGTTTGTTTGGTTGGTTGGGGAATTGGTTAGCAAAGAGTCAGATTATGAAGAGTAGTTTGGAGGACCTACAGGAGCATATCCTAGCTCCCAGGCAATGAGGATACTGACTACTTACCTAAGATGCTCAGCAGGAATGAGAGATATCCAGAGTGCCTTGTTTGCTAAAATCTGAAGGTCCTTTGGTTTTGTAGTTGTGGCAGAGGGGAGGAAAGGGAAAGGTGATGGGGCATGGGCAGGTGGTAGATATATTTGTATAATGACCTGTGTGGTTGAATTAATAAGTGGTAGCTAAGAGTAGGCCTCAGAGAGGAGAAGAGCTTGTGGCAGAGTGCAAAGAAGCTGCTTCAGGAAGGCTGCCATCTGTACCGCCCTATGCATCACACTAGAGCCTTCTGCACTTATATGAGGACTGATGAAAGTAGTAAGCATGAGGCCCTTCTGAGTGCAGGGCCAGGATTGGTTGCCCCACTTGCCACATCTTAATGTTTCCTCTGGGGAACTCGTGAAGAATTTTTAACTCTACTGGCACCTGGAGTGCTTCAAATGTTATGTTGTTCTGAGATCCAAAGTATCCTAATAATTCTCATCTCCTACTCTTCGCGCAACCCCCACAGGGTAGAGTCTGCTGCAGTCCTTGTTTTGAGTGGTCTGTTAAAGTCTGGTGATGTCAGTAGGTGCCTCCATGGCTAGCCCAAAAGGTATCTGACATGCTAGACAAACCTTTAGCAATGCACCTCTTGCCCTTTCTTTCCTCTCCCTCCCTCCTTAGGCCTCGCCTTTCTTCCTTCACACTCAGGGTCAATACAAGGAGATTAGGCACTATAAACAGACTTTCAGCCTTGTGCCCTCTCCCAAATAACTTTTTGTCCCCTGACAATCATGATCACCCCAACACTACCTTCCAGAATAATCTGGGTAAATGGTTATTTGAAAACTGTTCACCCTCCCTACTGGAAAAAGTACCTTCTGTTAGATCTTTGCGTTTGTTTCGTTGTCAGGACCTACTATTTTGCTCTTAACTTCAGCTGCTCTTTGACACTGCTGCTGTAGGTGATTGCTTAGTCTTGCCTAATGGTTGTGCTAGCCCCCCACCCACAGGTCAGCCAGCAGCCCCTTCTTTTTATTCCTGACCCTCTTTAAGTTCCTCTTAATACCTACATGTCTAGCCTCAGCTCATCCTTATTAACTCAGTTACAGACCTGATGGATAAGTCCTGGATGTGGTACTTCTCTGCCTCCCAAGCTCCCTGTCTACCTCTTTACATTCTTTAGGAGTGGAGATGTCAGGAGTACCACTGCCTTTGCTATTTGGAGTGGGACCCCCTGGCCAACCCACTGAGGAGTGAGTGGGACGTTGCTGCCATTTGAATTGTGTGCCTGGCTGGTGGGTTGCACAAGTACACCGAGTTACTATGCTTTGCTTTCGCACTCTGCTTTGCTGTGCCAAGGGCCACCCCTGTCTGTGACTGCCACCAAGAGCTCTCTGCTGAATGCACTCTGTCACTCTCAGTCAGCCATCATGCGTCAGCTTCTTCCTTCTCATAGTATGAAGCTGTGTGACATTTCCTGCCGGATGCTGCTGGGGGAGGGGGGGGGGAGGTGGAGGGATGGCAAACGCTGAGGAGCTCAATCAGTTTCTAGCTTACAGGTGTCACAGGAGATGGAGGATTGCATTCACATTACCTGCTTCAGACTCAGGTACTGCCCGGCTCAAGGAGCAAGAGAAAAGGAAGGAGTATGGCAGCCCAATGATAATAATGCAAAAAAATGAAAACAGACAGGAGAAAGTGTAATAACATACGAGTATTCAGGGAGACCTGACATGTCTGTGTTTTGGCAAATTGTGACTGTGTCAGGTGTCCAACATCTGATGAATTACTACTGCCCAATTATCGGAGGTCTTCCAATATTCACTGAATTGACAATGTTGCAGCACTCTTGAATTCAAAAAAATTCTCTTATGCTCCAACTAAGATATAGAGAAGTGAGGCAGCCTTCAAGAGAAAAGCTAATTGAATTGAATTTTAATTTCAAAATGTACATTCCACTGGTGTAGTTAAAATGGAAAAAAAAATAAAACAAAAAACCCAAACCAATCCCCCCCCCCCCCCACCACCACCATTCACAGTTAGAAAGAGTTATTGAGACAAAGTGAGTGGTGAGAGAAGAGGGTAACAGATGGGGAAAAAGGGGGTGAGAGATGGAGAAGGTGGGTTGCGAAGGGGGGGAAAAGAAAGCTGGGAGGAGGTGAGAGTGAATCATAAGCTTGCAAGGACAGGAAAAAGAGGGAGGGGAATTGTAAGAAATAGAGAAAGACCTGGCAGGAGTTGAAATGAAGCAAGAAGTGATGAAAGAGAACTGAAGCGAGATGAAAAAAGTGAAATGGAGAAGAGGGAAACATAAGGGGCAGAAGAACAGAGCGAGAGAAAGCAGAAGGAAGAAAAAGACAGTATCATCTACAGCAATAGGGAGAAGAAGATCAGATTTTTAAATGTAAGTATTAGAATATGGAGCTCTTTTTCAAAATAGAAAAATGTCCTTCTGTTACCTTATGACGTTTTTCAGATGTTTTTCTCTCAAAACATTCAGGTTATAATTTTCCGCACTCCAATTTTTGGACATTTTTGCTCCTCAGTTCATCCAAATTTCAAGGAGGCATGTTGGGGATGTGTTTTGGGTGAGGCATGGGCAGGACATAAACCCCCTTACTCCCCTAGTGGTCACTGACCCTCTCCCACCCCCCCCAAAGCTATGAAAGAAACAGTACATATCAGCCTCTATGACAGCAGTATTAGAGCAGCAAGCAGGCCCCTGAAGTAGCCTAATAGTCAGTGCAGTGGACTGTAGAGAAGGGGACAGATGGTGTAAAGTGTGAACCCTCCAAAACCCACCAAAAACCTACTGTACCTACATAGATATGACACCTGCAGGCATAAGGGCTATTGTAGTGGTGTACAGTTGGGTACAATAGGTTTTGTTGGGTTTTTGAGGGCTCACCACACAATATAAGGGGGGTAACGGTGAGATAGTTACCTGGGACCTTTTATGTGAAGGCCACTGCAGTGCCCCCTAGGGTACCCCACTGGGATGTCTGTGTGACCAGTCTACAAAGAATGCTGGCCCTTCATATATCCAAATACATCCAAAATCGGATTTAGACGTCATAGCGAAAATGCCCCTTCATATAACTTTATGTATGGCATGTATAATATATTTGGAAAATGTTTATATCACATATGTAATAATTGTTATTGCTTCATTTGGACTAGCTCTGTCTTTTGCTCTTACGGTAGTACTGGAAGTTGCTATCGCTAACATGGTTTTTAAGGGGTGAGAAGAGAAGGGTTGTTTTTTCTGTAATTACTTCTTTCACCTCCCTGAAGTCAGTCAGCACTGAAAGTCTGGACAGTCTGTATAAATCTTGTCTCCACTGGTTAATTTACTAAACACACATCACTTTATGAGAAACACTCCAAGCCAGAAGAACATCCCCCAACCCATTCCAGTAATTACTGCCTCAGCTCACTTCAAACATGTCATTTTACATTCCCAGTTTAATATACCCCTGACAGCCACAGAGATAGGAGACAGAGGAGTCCAAGTAATCAGGTCTCTCAGTCCTTGCCTTTAGTTACATATTTACTGATTTTTTTAAATAAAAGTTTTACTTTTTAAATTTGCATTTAAATGATACAATCAAAGACAATAAACTTGGGAGGTAATGTTCTATTGTGGATTAAAAACTGGTTAAAAGATAGAAAACAGAGAGTAGGGTTAAATGATCAGTGCTCTCAATGGAAGATAGTGGGATTCCCTAGGGTCAGTGCTGGGACTGCTGCTTTTTAACATATTTATAAATGACCTAGACATGGGAATAACTAGTGAGATAATTCACTGATGACACGTGAAAGTTATTCAAAGTTGTTAAATCACAAGAGGAGTGTGAAAAATTGCAAAATGACCTTACGAGGCTGGGAGAGTGGCCATCCAAATGGTAGATGACGTTTAATGTGAGCAAGTGCAACGTTATACATATGGGAAAGAGGAACCCAAACTATAGTTACGTGTTGAAAGGTTCCACATTAGGAGTCACCGACCAGGAAAGGGATCTAGGTGTCGTCACTGATGATACATTGAAGCTCACTGCTCAGTGTGCAGCAGCTTCTAATAAAGCAAATAGAATGTTAGGAATTATTAGGAAAGGAAAGGAATGGAAAACAAAATGAGAATGTTATAATGTCTTTGTATCATTTCATGGTGCGACCACACCTCAAATACTATGTGCAATTCTGGTCACCACATCTCAAAAAAGATATAGTGGAATTAGAAAGGTACACAGATGGGTGACAAAAATGATCAAGGGTTTGGGACAACTTCCTTATGAGGAAAGGCTAAAGTGGTTAGGGCTCTTCAGCTTGGAGAAAAGATGGCTGAGGGGAGATGTGATAGAGGTCTATAAAATACTGAGTGGAGTGGAACGGGTAGATGTGAATTGCTTATTTACTCTTTCCAAAAATACGAGGACTAGGGGGCACACAATGAAGCTACTAAATTTAAAACAAACTGGAGAAAATATTTCTTCACTCAACATATAATTAAACTCGGGAATTCATTGCCAGAGAATGTGGTAAAAGCAGTTAGCTTAGCAGGTTTTTAAAAAGGTTCGGATAATTTCCTTAAAGAAAAGTCAATAAGCCATTATTAAGATGAACTTGGGAAAATCCACTGCTTATTTATAGGATAAGCTGCATAAAATCTGTTTTCCTGTTCTGGGATCTCACCAGTTACTTGCGACCTGGATTGGCCACTATTGGAAACAGGATACTGGGCTTGATGGACCTTCAGTCTGTCCCGGTATGGCAACACTTATATTCTTATGAATCAGAAATTCAGCAATATCTCACAATAAATATTACACTATTTATAATAAGGAAACTATAATAGTCTGCAGTCCACCAACTTGGGGGGTGGAGGGAGCAAACAAGTACAAACCCAAGGGAAGTTGGAATCAGTAAAGAAAATAAACTTAAAGCGCAATAAGAGCAAATTTTACTGCTTATACATCACATCAGGACCTTACAACTAGGAAGCAGAAGGAGAAGAAACGTAATTGGTAGGCTCATAAAAAATATATGTTACCCTGGTAAGAAATAAAACATTTACAAGGAAAGTATAATTGAAATGAAGCCCCTAACTCTATAACAGATGGTCGAAGTGTCAAAAATGTCTTATGTCTTTGTTGTGTCCAACGTGAGACATTTGGAAGCACATATACTTTCTCACTCAAAAAGGAAACATTTCTTAACCTGAAGTAAAGTCTCAATGTGGATTCATTATCCTGTATTAAAACCAGAGAAACCAGTAGAGTATCTCGATCAGTTTCAATGTCTAAAATTTCCAGTAGGCCGGAAACATCTAGGCCCCTCCCATCATCTACTGTCTCTGATTCCATTAATATTAATAGATTTTTTGAACAAGTGGAATATTAGTTTCTGTAAACGTCAAGATCAATGAGATTAAACCTAAAAAATAGTTCCTTAAGTCCAATAATATTTGAAACAGGAAAATTCAACAGTCTTAAGTTCAAATTCCTATTCACGTTCATTAGTGCTTTATCAGCTATCTGCTGAGTAACAATAGTTTTCAGATTGTTAATTGATTTTTCCACCTTATCAATCCTTGTACTTTGTAACTGAGAAATAGTCTCAAAGTTAGACAACCTAGACTTTTTAATACAGTGACCTCTCTTCCTTAAGCTTCAGTGATCTGAGTCTGTAGTGAGCCAGCAATGTTTGCATAGTTCTCTGCGTCCTGAGGCACCCTCTTTACATGGTACAGAAAGAGAGAATATGTGAGCCTCCCTTTGTACTAGAATTTATTTCTGATCTGGGAGAATATTGACAAAATCTGAGTCGGGGAGAGTTGAGCTAATGCCCTGATGTGGGGGAGTGGGCCTCAGGTAGGAATTGCTGTTACAGCTGGTAGACTGTCAAACTTCTCTGGCAACCCTTCAGCTTTTTTCTCCTGCTGGGAATCAGGCAATAGGCCAGCAGCAGATTTCAATGGAGGAAAGAAGAGACAGCCTAAGAGAAAATCATATTAGCAAAGAAAGGAAGGGGGAGGAGGGAAATAAGGGAGAAGAAGAGGGGGTGTGTGTGAATTCTTTCAGGCAGGAGGCCCAGAGACTGGAGTGAAACAGGAGAGGAGGTGGGTACATCAGCTGCTCTCTGCTGATAGCTTAATCTGGTAGTAAAGCAGGACTTCATTTTTGTCTCTTGTACACATTTAGGGGAGGTGAAGCCCCTTCCAAGAGGAATTGTTCCGAGTCTCTCGATTTTAAAGATTTGCAGGGAATTCTTCCTGTTTCTTATTTTTATATATAGATTAATATAAAGGCAGGAGGGTCAAGGAGAGAGTGAAGGACTGGAGGAAGCTATCCATAGGAACAATGGGAAGCATTGCTAAGGAGTGCATGACAGGGACTGAACTGGGGGCCCTACAGGAGCTGCACCTGAGCATGAAAGATCTCAACTACGCAGACTACCGACTGCTGAAGAGAGACTATCACCACAGGTACAGAGCAAAGTATCTTCTCTCTATACAAACGTAGGGACCAGGGCACAGCAGTGATCCCTTCTCAGAGCCCCATACCTTATTTTCTGACTGGTATTTTCTCTTAAAAGTGGTTCTTCTGAATGTCAGAATAGCCATTGGGTTCTTTTTTATTATTTGCATCATATTTAATCCTGCTACATCTTCATGCCCCTGGTTAGGTTGGGTCATAGGGCACTACCCATCTGTGGGATTGCCCCTCCAAATACTGTATAGGTTCTCAATCTCAGCAAAAAAGACCAGGGCTCCCAAACTGATCTTTGAGGGCTGCAATTCAATCATGTTTCCAGGATTTGCACAATGAATATGCATAAAATTGATGTGTAGGCACTGCCTTCATTACGAAGACAGACCTACTATGCAAACCCAACTAGGTTGTAGCCTTTAAGGACCGAATTTGCAAAAGAACAACCGGTCCTCAGTTTATAGCTCAGATGCTGCACTGGAGAACTGGGTTTGATTCTCACTGCAGGTCCTTGTGACCCTGGGCAAGTCACTTAACCTTCCATTGCTCCAGGTGTAAGATTTAGATTGTGAGCCTACTAGAGACAGAAAAAGTACCTGCACATATTTTATGTAAAACCGCTTTGATTGTACCCACAGAAAGGCGGTATATCCAATCCATGACTTGCAGAGATACACCAGCTAATACAGTTTAAAGAGAAACTAGTGAGGATCAGGATAAGTGAAGGTGATAGCTTGCTTTGCAGATAAGAGTCACGGGGCTTGAGTGAACTCTAGGGTTAAAGTCCTGCTAGCTGACACAAGTGGGAATTTTTTTTTTTTTTACATTTTTAACCAATGCAATAGCTTTATTATTTGCACAAAAATGTGCCCAACTTTAAAACCTTTAGGATTAAATGATTATTATTTTGAACACATACTCCTACATAGCAGTGGCAGGGTAAGCCATAAACATAGTCTAAGATTAGCAGTTCTTAAAAAAAGAGATACATCTATAAAGCCAGTTGTTTTGAAAGGGCATTTTCCCCTTTCTAGGCTGAGATTTACTTTCCACTCCAGTGCTCCTAGGGTGTTGCCCTAGAGGTTCCGAAATCTGGTCCTGGAGGCACCCCAGCCAGTCAGGTTTTCAAGATATCCACAATGAATATTCATGAGAGAGATTTGCATACCAAGGAAGCAGTGCATGCAGATCTCTTTCATGAATATTCATTGTGGATATCATGAAAACCTGACTGGCTGGGGTGCCCCCAGGACCAGGTTTGGGAACCATTGCTCTAAGTGAACACCATTTCATCCAAAATGCTTTTGGCCATCGGAAGGCAAATAGCAGTTGCTATTTTGGAAAATCTAAATATTTCATGCCATGAGAAGAGAATATTCAGCATATATTTGGCAACCTCCATTCTCCCCCCCCCAAAAAAGCACTTTCCCACAACACAAGGAACGTTATGAAATGCCCTTGGGAGGAGTCACAACAGATGCACCATGAAGGTCCTCCAGCTCACAGACCCAAACGTATTTCCTCCTGTTCACCTAGGGCAGCAGAGCAGTTCCACATAGCAGGAGAGCAGCAAAAGTTTTTGTGAGTGCTAGGGGCATAGCCAGACCTCGACCGGGGGGGGGGGGGGGGGGCAGAGCCAAAGGTGTGGGGGGCATATTTTGGGCCGCTGCCCCCCCCCCACTGCCGCCACCCCTGCCACCACTGTTACTGCCACCGCCACCTTCTCCCACCTCGCTATCACCACCACTCCCCTGCCACCGCATGATGGTACCTTGACTGACGGGGGTCCCCAACCAGTGTTGCACATGCTCAGTTTCACGAAAACAAGCATGCACAGTGCAACTGAAAGCAGGGTAGGCAATGTGGCAAGACCAGCGCAGGACAAACGCTTCAGCTGGCAGGGGTTGGAGACACCCGCCAACCAAACCAGGGGCCCCAGAGCCAATTTGGAGGGCCCAGGCCCCCATGACCCACGTAGCTATGCCATTGGTGAGTGCTTCATCAAGTTTCATCAAAGCAGCAGGATGCAAGGAGGCCTTCAGTGTAGGTCTGGGCTCAAGGTTCCTGAATTTACTTTTGATGTAATCTTGGTGCAGGTGGAGATAAGGTGGCAGCCGCAGCAGGCCAGGCAGGGGGAAGGAAATATACTTGATGGGGAGGGGGGGGGGGGGAATCTGGACTATGGAGGGTAGGCATGCAGCTACTTTTACTTTATGTGGAAGCAATCTTTATATGTTTCAAATGTTCTTTTATCTGTAGAAATGTAGGAAGGCTCCCTTCTTTGACTATCAGATAATTCTTCTAATTAACTTAACAAGCTTTCCTTCTTTTCAAACATTGGCTACAGCTTCCCAGCCAAAAGGGCCCATACTAAGTTTTGCATTGGGGATCTTGGTGCTCACCTGTTAAATCTGCTTTGATAGGGGTTACCTGGTGCAAGTACTGTGCACTACCATGCATAGTACTTGATTACTGGCCTGACAGAGTAAAGGGATACAGCACTGGGGGAGGGAGAGTCCCAGCCATTGCTCGGGGGGGGGGGGGGGGGGGGGGGGGGGAGAGTCCCAGCCATTGCTCAACACTGACACCTTGCAACCAGAGATAGTGTCCATGTTGGCCGTGTTCCTGAAGGAGCCATGGTTGTGGTCACTGAAGTTTTGGGCTAAGCTAAGGGGAGAAGGTATAAATAGTAGAAAAACCCTAGGTAGTTGTGAATGAAGATTTAAGAGAAAACGGAGGGGCCAAAAGAATCTCTTACTGCCTGGTCCTGTCAGGAGGAGTGGCTGCTTGTACAACTGAGAACTTTCACAAATGCTGGAAGCCGGGGTCAAGTTCAAGGGAATTTTTGCCACTTTGTATGAGCAAGATTTCATAAAGCAAACATGAACTTGTGCAAAGAATGTGCTTGTATTCATGCAAACCATGCTAATATACCTAAAAAATGTTACTATATGTTTTTGCCTCCAACACAATCTTCTTTTCAAAGTCTTCTCTCTTTGCCTTCCTTATCAGCACTTTGCATTTGACGTGTCATTCCTTATGCTGTTCTCTATTATTTTCAGTCCGATCCTTCTTCCCAGTTCTGAAGGATTTTCTTTTAGCTTTAATAGCTTCCTTTACCTCACTTTTTAACCATGTCAGCTGCCATTCAGCGTTCCTTCTTTTTAAATATATGGAATCAGGGGCATAGCCAAACCTGACTTTTTTTTTTTTTGGGGGGGGGGGGGGGGGACCACATGGGGGAACACTATGGATTCACAAATTTTCAATATGGTAATATAGAGCCCAGCTAAGGAACAGGTTATTTTGAACTAGTCTTCACTGGACCAAACTTGCTTTCCTTGTGCCATCAACATCCTGCTGGGTAGGCAGTGTCTTAAAAGGTGGAGGATAAAGGATTAAAAAAACAAAAACATTTATATCACATACCCCATGCAAATTTGGGTTCAATGTGGATTACATTTGAAAAGACAGTGAGACAGAATAATAGAATAACAGCAAGTAGAAAGATATGTCTGAAACATTCAACAAAGTTGAGATTGGTTATCTTCCTTCCACCAGGTCTCAGAAATGCTTTCATTTAGTGCAATATAGTCTAACTCTCCCATCTTATTTCTTAGGCTTCTGGCATTTGCATACAGGCATTTCAAGCAATGTTTGTTGTTCTTATTTACAACTTGTTCAGAAGCTGACAGTGATAATTTGCAATCTTGAAGATCTGTCTGCTCTTTATTTATAGACACCTGGTCTACTATGGTCACTATTGCAACCTCACTATTGGGACAGTCTACTATGATCACTATTGCAACCTTGCTATCAGGATGCCCTATCTTCCCTGTTTCAGTGATAGCTTTCAAAGATACCTTGTTCTGAACCATGTGCTTTTGAGTGACTGTCAGCCTTCCCCCAGTTTCTAGTTTAAAAGCTGTGTTATTTTCCTTTTTAAATAATGTATGAAGAGCTGCCAAGTTACCTAGCTCCAGGAGGGAGACTTTTTGGCCAGCCCTGGTTTTGAATGCATCCTAAATCAGTGTGGTACTTGTAGCTCCAGATTCTACCCATTGAAGTCAATCCTGCACATGCCATAATGCTTCATGATGACAGAGTAGTCAGAAAGCTAGAGCCAGCTTAAAATTTCCTTCTTGGAACTGGGTAATTTGGCAACTCTGTATGTATGCACACACTCACGTACAGCCCATCAGACTCATACAATAATCTCAGACACTCAGGCACACGTTTTACTGACCGAGACAGTCACAGCACACATACAGACATTTCAGTATACACACAAACACCTAAAGGGGTTCATTTTCAGACTGTGCATTGGGACAGAATTTGTAGGTACTTTTTACCTATGGACTTTGCACCAAATTTCAAAGAGAAAGTATGCATGCATCTCTATTTTGAGACTTTATTTCAAACAATGAGGTACCCCTGCTCATTTTTTTCCCATCAGGGTAGATTTTCTGTAGAAAATAGTACTTGAAGACTTGAAAATACAACTTTATTGGGATTTATTAACCGCCTTTATGAAGAGATTCAGCCAAGGCAGTTTACAGCAGGTACAGTTTAACATAAAACTTACAATTTTGTTAACAGTATAATAATAGTAAATATGGTCAAATATAAACATAAATACAATAAATGAGGTACCTAAGTATATAAGAGTAGCCGTACTGGGTCAGACCAATGGTCCATCTAGCCCAGTATCCTGTTTTCCAAACGGGGGCCAAGCCAGGTCACAAGTACCTGGCAGAAACCCAAATTGTGGCAACACTCCATACTACAAATCCCAGGGCAAACAGTTGCTTCCCATGCCTGTCTCAATAGCAGACTATGGACTTTTCCTTCAAGAATTTGTCCAAACATTTTTTAAACAAAGATACGCTAAAAACTGTTACTATATCCTCCGTCAAAGAGTTCCAGAGCTTTTCTATTCGTTGAGTGAAAAAATATTTCCATGTAACTTCCTCGAGTGTCCCCTAGTCTTTCTACTTTTGGAATGAGTAAAAAATTGATTTACTTCTACTTGTTCTACACCACTGAGGATTTTGTAGACCTTAATCATATCTTCCCTCATCCGTCTCTTTTCCAAGCTGAAGAGCCCTAACCTCTTTAGCCTTTCCACATACAAGAGGAGTTCCATCCCCTTTATCATTTTGGTCACTCTTCTTTGAACCTTTTCTAATTCCGCTATATCATGCATTACTCAAGGTGTGGTTGCACCATGGAGCAATACAAAGGCATTATAGTATTTTTGGTCTTATTCACCATCCCTTTCCTAATAATTCCTAGCATCCTGTTTGCTTTTTTGGCTGCCGCCACACACTGAGCAGAAGATTTCAGTGTATTATCTACAACGACACCTAGATCTTTCTCTTGAGTGCTGACCCCCCAAGGTAAACTTAAGAATAGCAAATTAAAACCTAATAATGGGACTACCGTGAAACAGTATAAAAAATATACACATTTAACAGCACTGAAATAACAGAGATGTAATATGATGTCAGTATAATACTACTGAAACATCTAATGTTCTAATGTAACATTCAACTAACAAGTATGCTTGTTAACAGTATATCTCGTTCATATCATATGAATGAAATGCCAGTGTTTAGACATGGAGTGTAACCTGTACTGAGTGGCAAATGTGGCTGTCGCTGCCTTGTTGGACAGGCTGAATGGACTGTGCAGATCTTTCTCTCCCACCATTAACTATGCTAGAACTGCTGCCATCTTGCCCCTGAGCCTTTAAGGGATGGAGCATAATGAGATGCTACAGCTAACAGGATGAATAATATTTAAGAGAGGGGGGGTGCTTCCTTCATCCCATCAAGAAGAAAGCACCCCTTTTACTGCAGTGCCTGCTTAGAACACTTCCCTGCCACTGTATCCCTCTGTTCCCCCCACCAAAGTAAATCTAGCTGACTTAGGAGGAAGACATCAACATCAGATAGTGAAACCCAGCTCCTCCCCTCCCCCCTCATGTAGTTAGAAAACCCAGAAATGCAGTGCTGCCAAGTTACCAATCCCAGATGAGAGACTGTAGGCCAGTCTTGGATTTGTAAAATCTTCATCCTGAAGCACTATGGAATCTACATTGCTGATTTTAAGGAGTAGAATCAGGGACTACGGCTACCACAGATTGCAAGGACATAGGTTAAAAAACAGGGCTGGTCAAAAGTCTCCCTCCCAGAACTGGTGACATGACAGCTCTGGAAATGAGGGAGGGAGATCATAGGCACCAAGGTTTCACAATGATTGTAGATTCTAAGCAGAGCACAAATTACCCCTCCCTGGACACACTGAAGGACCTTGTTCAATATTGGGGGTGCTGAGCACCCACTGCATATAAAGCTGGCACCTGTGCTGGAGACTCCAATAGACACATACAGGGTACCAGTTTAAGGAATAATTCTCTTCCTGATAGGTAAACTGCACCTAGAGTTCAGATTCTTTCTTGTATACTTCATAGAAAAAGGATCCTGTTTACAGGGGGTGAAACAAGCCTGGATACATGGTCAGTCATCCCTTGGCAGCAAGCCCTTGTTATAAGCTTTCATCACCTGTTCTGTCCAGAAATTATTACTGGCTTTGGGAACACACTTTAGAGTTATGTCTAAATCTGCCATCAACAAACAAGGACCCCACAGAAGAGCTGAGAGCAGGAACTTTTGCCAAAGGGTTTGAGTGTTCTTGTAATGTATCTGTCAAATATTTATTCATTTGACATATTTATACACTGTCTTTCTATCCAATGTGGTGAGCAACAATAGCAGTGACTCTGCAGGAGAACAGTGACTCAGTAGAAGAGCAAAAGGTACCATAGAATATCTGGAAACAAAAGGACTTTGTAGGAGATTGAGTATCTCCATGTGTTATAGGACAACTCCAACTTTTATTCTTGTAGCATTAAATGCTAAGGAGAAAATCTGGTGGAACAGGAGCTGTATGGGCTTACAAAACACAGCAGGTACCAAAAGGGGCAAAGAAGGATTTCCTCAAAGAGTCATATGTTTAAAGACAACACAGCAAGAAGGCATTTCTTTTGAAACCCAGGTGTGAGTGGTCAGAATCAGATCATGCATTCCCTGAGCTGCGAGTCATTGCCTAGAGCCTTGCTTTACTCAGTGGCATCATTAGCAGTGCTGGGACAGGGCTGCCAGCCTAAACTCCAGTCCAATGAATTGTACTGGTGCAGAACCAGATGCTTTGGAGTTGGAGCTAAACAGTAGATTGGAATCGAGGGAGACAGAATTAATCTATAATGATCATCACAGAGGGGCCACAGGTCCTGGGTCAACTCTGACAGGCTGATCCTATTCTATATTTTCCCCATTGCATCTAAGTACAATTTCTCTAAGAAAAGTTAGACCACAAGTCCATGAATACAGAGATACCAAGTTACAAAAGGACAGGTACAAATCAAAGTAGGGTATACACAAAAAGTAGCACATATGAGTTTATCTTGTTGGGCGGACTGGATGGACCATGCAGGTGCTTTGAAAATGAGCCCCTATGTTACTCAGTTCAAGGCTGGAGATTTTGGACCACCCCTTCCTGTTGTGTTATGTTACAGAGGATTTGTCACCCTCCAAATCCCCCAATTTGAGATTCAAGGCATCAGGCGAAATACAATACAAATAGAAATATACTGATACAAAACATCAAGAATTACAAAAAATCAGCCAAGTATCACATCTTACTAAACATTAGCAAACCGCACTGATTTCAATGGGCAGGATCAGGCACTACAAATCCCACACTGCTTTGAGTTCAAACCCAGGAATGTCCCCAAATCTCCAGCCTGGAACTAAGTAACTTGGCATCTCTGCTGAATGTAACAGTGAAAACCAGAATGCTATGAGCCAGTCTGCATTGAGTCAGATCAAGTGCCAGTTCTACCATCCATTTGTGTGTTTTACTGCTTATGTAGACGATAGACCCATTTATTAAATGCAATGGGCACTTTCACTTGGCTCTGCTGCAGAGATGTCACATTACCCAGTTCCAGACTGGGACTGGAGATTTTGGGACAGTCCAGGAAGATTTCTGACAACCCCCCCCCCCCCCCCCACCCCTCTTGTGCATTATGGCACTTGCAGCACTGATTTCAATGGGCAGGATCAAACACTACAAATCCCATACTGCTTTGGGATGTAAGTTCAAAACCAGGACTGGTTAAAAAAAAAAAATTCTCCAGCCTAGAACTGGGTAACTTGGCATCTCTGCTGCTGCTATAGAAATCAGTGAGACAGAAATTGTCCTGGGTGGAGGGGAGGACTTTAAGTCAGAGGTGCGTATATGGGTGTTTTTACATTACCTCTTGTTACATTGCATGCTGATTAAGGAGGGAAAGGAGAAAGGGAAATGGGACTTGATATACCGCCTTTCTGTGGTATTTTGCAACTACATTCAAAGCAGTTTACATATATTCAGGTACTTATTTTGTACCTGGGGCAATGGAGGATTAAGTGACTTGCCCACAGTCACAAGGAGTTGCAATAGGAATCAAACCCAGTTCCCCAGGATCAAAGTCAGCTGCACTAACCACTAGGCTACTCCGCCACTACACAAGGAACATTTCCAGAGGGTGTTCATGTACCGATCTGTCCACAAAGGCTGATGATGCCTTGGTTGTAGGGGCTGAAGTGACACTGAGATTGAAAGCAGCGAGCCTCTGATAACATCCTCCCAGTTAAGCCTTGGTGTGATGGGCTCCAGTGTAAACAGGGTTTGTGTTGTTTCAAAGATGCCAAGGGTGAACAACCCCAAAGAGTGAGATTTAGCACTCCAAAAAGTAAGAAAAGTCCATAAACTATTATCAGGGTAGGCCTGGAGAGAGCCACTGCAGGTCCCTGAGGGTAAGTAGTTTCAAATCTTGATTTTTTGGGGGGCATCCTGCCAGGTACTTGTGACCAGGATTGGCCTCTGTTGGAAATAGGATGCTGGGATAGATGAACTTTTCTTATAATTTCTTGCATCAGGTTGCATTTCTGAGTCAGTCACTTCCTTTTTATCCCAAAACATGGCATCTCTGTCATATATTTCTTTCCATACACACCATGATTTCTCTGCTATCTTCCGGCCCCACATGATTCATAATGCCAGGGCTGTCTAGTGCATCTGCTCTGGAGTATAAGATGTCTTATTGTCTATCAAATCAGCACATTTCTTGAAGGCCACCCAAAACTGCCAACTGCCCTTCAAGTCTACTGCACGTTCTGCACCTCCTACTCCTTAGGTTTGGGTTTGCTTTCATGTATTTGGAGAAACATTTTGAAGCTTGGCCTATGGACAGGGCTCCAGTGACAGAAGGGTTTGTTTTGTTTCAAAGATGCCAAGGGTGAACAAACCCAAAGAGTGAGATTTACCACTCCAAAAAGTAAGACAGTGCTTGAGATACCTGTTAGGTGCAGGACAGGTTTTACCCAAATGCCGACATGGACTTACAGGGGGATCAATAGGGATACCATAGACAAAACCAAGACTAGATCATCCTGTTCTGAAAACCTGGAACCATTTACCAACCCTACCTGCATTTTTTAGAGGGAAAGACACCATTGCTTTATATGTGCCACAAGGAGTGTACATGGAGGAGATGGTGCCCCTTTCAATCTACAAAAACGAAGAAACTGAGAAATCCCACAAAGTTCCAATAGAGAGAAAAAAAAAGAGTGGGAATTACCAGACTGATGTTCCAGGAGCAATATAACAAAGTGCTTTATTAACAGATACTGAGTTCCAAAATTTTGAAAACAAATACCATGCAATGCTGATTGATGGCGGACCTTACATAGGCCATGTTTCGGCTAACAGGCCTTCATCGGGGGTCCTCAGAGAAGCAAAAAACAAATATAAATACCAAATAACTAGCATAAAAAGAATAGAAGGTATGGAAATATGTATATATAAAATGAAAAAAAGAGAAATAATGGAAAAATAGTAGAAAATGAGGTAAAGAAAGTACCTGTGAAGAGATGACATGGAGGGGCATTTTCGAAAGGGACGTCCAAGTTGCGATTTGGACGTCCATGCAAAACAGTGAAATCCGGGAGCGGGGAAACCCGTATCTTTGAAACAAGATGGGCGTCCATCTTTCGTTTTGAAAATACCAGCAGAGACATCCAAATCCTTAAATTTGAACGTCCCTAGATTTCATCGTCCTTAGACATGGACGTTTCTGACTTTCGGCGATTTTCAAAACCAAAGACGTGCATGTCAAAAATGTCCTAATGAAAGCCATTTGGC
The DNA here is from genome assembly GCF_901765095.1 of Microcaecilia unicolor. Classification (NCBI taxonomy): domain Eukaryota; kingdom Metazoa; phylum Chordata; class Amphibia; order Gymnophiona; family Siphonopidae; genus Microcaecilia; species Microcaecilia unicolor. Next base: position 293,163,542 of record NC_044034.1, on the reverse strand, counting down.
GCAGGAAGAGCCAGCATTTGTAGTGCACTGGACCCCCTGACATGCCAGGACACCAACCGGGCACCCTAAGTGGCACTGCAGTGGACCTTGTGTGCTGAGCCCCCCAAATCGCCCCCCAAAACCCACTACCCACAACTGTACACCACTACCATAGCCCTTACAGGTGAAGGGGGCACCTAGATGTGGGTACAGTGGGTTTCTGGTGGGTTTTAGAGGGCTCACTGTTTCCTCCACAAATGTAACAGGTAGGGAGGGTATGGGCCTGGGTCTGCCTGTCTGAAGTGCACTGCAGTACCCACTAAAACTGCTCCTGGGACCTGCATGCGCTGTCATGGACCTGAGTATGACATCTGAGGCTGGCACGACATATTTTTAAAAATGTTTTTTGAGGGTGGGAGGGGGTTAGTGATCACTGAGGGAGTAACAGGAGGTCATCCATGATTCTCTCTGGTGGTCATCTGGTCATTTCAGGCACCTTTTTGTGCCTTAGTCATAAGAGAAACAGGTCCTGGTGAAAATGTCCAAGTGTTCGTCAGGGAAGTCCTTGTTTTTTTCGATTATGGGTCAAGGACGTCAAAGTGTTAGGCACGCCTAAGTCCCGCCTTTGCTATGCCTCCGACACCCCCTTGAACTTTGGCCGTCCTTGTGATGGAGTGCAGTTGGACACGTCCTAAATCGGGTTTTGATTATTCCGATTGGGACGTCCCTGGGAGAGGGACGTCCATCTTCTGATTTATGTCAAAAGATAGGCGTCCTTCTCTTTTGAAAATGTGCCCAATAGTGTGCAAATCCAGAGGAAAAGATACTAATAGTGAGCAAAACAATATGTGAAATGTGACATGCTGAAACGTATAGAGTGGGATTATGAAAAGTCAGATAACTGTAAACTATCATACCTAGAGCACGCTGCATTACATATACCCAATAAACTGGGATAATACAAAAACGCATGATATGAAAAACATAAAGAAATGCACGTTATTAATATAAAGCTAGAAACTCCGCATTTCTCACCGTCTGGCTTTGCAGAATTTTGTTTAACAAAATTGCTTTTATTTCTTCGGTTCTTTCCTTATGGTTTTTATGTAGTAAAAGTAGTTAGCTTAGCGGGGTTTAAAAAAGGTTTTGATGGCTTCCTAAAGGAAAAGTCCATAGACCATTATTAAAATGGACGTGGGGAAAATCAACTGTTTATTTCTAGAATAAGCATCATAAAATGTGTTGTTCTGTTTTGGGATCTTGCCAGGTACTTGTGACCTGGATCAGCCACTGTTGGAAACAGGATGCTGGGCTTGGTGAACCTTCGGTCTGTCCCAGTATGGCAATACTTATGTTCTTGCTTCTCATAGTAGAAGAAATAGTTATTTTTTTCTCATTTTACCTTTTAACCATGCCAGTTTTCTCCTTTTAAAACAGACATCACAGTAAACATTCTTCTGCCTAATATCTCTCAGGTCTCTCATGCAATAGGGCAAGTGTTTTCAATGTTTACTTTCCTCTGTGGTGTTTTTATTTGCAGTTTTGACAAATACTGTTACAATTATAGTGTTGCTCTCTACAAGTATCGGAGTTGTTTTTTTCGTTGCGTTATCATAGGTATGTTCACTGTGTACTAAGACTCTGGCACATAATGATAGTGCATCACTATATTCACTATTTTTGGCATTGTTTTGTCATGCCTACATTTGTTTGTTTACTTTTTTAACTCACTACATCATTGCACTTGTGTAAATGGTTCAGTATTTTTACACTGGAAATGTGATTATATGTTATTATCCTTTACTAGTAAAAAAGGCCCATTTCTGACACAAATGAAACGGGCGCTAGCAAGGTTTTCCTCGGAGTGTGTATGTTTGAGAGAGTGTGTGTGAGAGTGACTGTGTGAGAGAGAGAGAGAGTGAATGTGCGAGTGTGTGTGTGTGACAGAGAGAGTGAGTGTGGGTGCGAGTGTGTCTGTGAGAATGAGAGTGTGTGCGAGTGCGTATGTGAGCCACAGTGAGTGTGAGAGAGTGTGTTTCACACAGATACAGTGTGTGTGAGAGAGAGAGAGTGTGTGTGAGACAGATAGAGTGTGAGAGTATGTGTGCAATACACAGACTCTCTGTGAGACCAAGAGATTGTATGAGATTGAGAGAGTGTTCGAGTGACTGTGTGACACATAGAGAGTGAATGTGATACAGTGTGAGACAGAGTGTGTGAGACACAGTGTGTGAGAGCGAGAGAGAGAAAGACACTGACTGTGAGAGAGAGAGTGTGTGTGTGTGAGACAGAGTGTGTGTGTGACAGAGATACCTCCCCCTCCCTCTCTGGTCTCAGGACCCCCTCCCCCTCCCTCTCCCACCTCTCAGGTCTCTAAACCCCCTTCCCTCTGGTCTCAGGACCCCCATCCACCCCCCTCTCAGGAACCCCTCCCCCTGTCTGGTTTCAGGACCCCCTCCCCCTCACCCCCCTCTCTAGTCTCAGGACCCCCTCACCCTCTCTGATCTCAGGACCCCCTCCCCCCTGGGGGGGTACTGCTGAACTGGGAGGGGGTGGAGCTGCCGAGACGGGGGCAGGGTTTAATTTCCTTCTTTTTCCTTCATCTACCTATGGCTTTTCATCTTTTTCTCACCCTTGTTCTCCCCATGCCCCTTCCTCTTATTCTCCAGTCTTTCTCTACTCCCTTTTTCCATCCAGCAGCTCTCCTCTTTATCTCCCCATCCTTCCAGTGTCTCCCTCCAGCATCTTCCTCTTTCTCTCCCCATCCTTCCACCCATCTACCCTCTCTCCTGATCCTTCCATCTAATGTCTCTCTCCCCCTCCTTCTATCCAGTGTCTCTCTATCTCACTACCCTTTTCTGTTCAGTGTCCCTTCTCTCTCCACATCCTTCCAGTCTCTCCCCTTTCTCTCTCCACATCCATTCATCCATCCTCCCTTTCTCTCCCCATCCTTCCATCTGTTTTCCCTCTTTCTCTCCCCATCTTTCCATCCATCTACCCCTCTCTCCCGATTCTTCCATCCAGTGTCTCTCTCTCTATTCCCTTCTTTCCATCCAGGCCCGCCCACCCAACCAACAGACCTGCAAAACATGCGGCGCCGGCTCCCATTTCCGGCCACTGCTGCTTCTCCTGTTGAGCAGCAGCGGCTGCTACAAAAATAAAAAGAGCTAATTAAACCACCAGAAATGTTGTTAAAAAGCAAGCGCAGCACCGCAGGCAGCCATCAGGCATTGGCTGTCGGCTCTGCAGCCACTCCTCTCACCTCTCACGTCGCTGTGCTCCTCCGGGGTTGTGCTCCAGGGGCAGTGACGTGAGAGGCGAGAGGAGCACCTGCAGAGCCGACAGCCAATGCCTGATGGCTGCCTGCGGTGCTGCGCTTGCTTTTTAAAAACAGCTCTTTTTGTTTTTGTAGCGGCCGCTGCTGCTCAACAGGAGAAGCAGCAGTGGCCGGAAATGGGAGCTGGCGTTGCGTGTTTCGCGGGAGACTTGGCAGGTCTAGGGGTGGGCGGGCCTGGAGGGAAAGTAGTTGGGCGGACGGAGGGGGGAGCGGCGGCGACTTGGGGGGGTGGAGGGGGAGCAGTGGCTGTGGCGACCTCAGGGGGTGGAGGGCTGAGTGGTGGCGGCCTCAGGGGGGAGCTTGGTGGCGAGGGTGGCATGAGCGGGGCCCCCAGGGACGGCCTTGCCCCGGCGGCCCTGGGTGGAGATGTTGGTGCATGTGGAGGAAGGGCTGAAGCTGCTCCTGCAACGTTCCAATGTCTCTCACTGCGTTCGTGATGTCAGGAGATGGTTATGGACGCAGGTAGCCTCATTGGAACGTTGGAGGAGCAAATTATTATATTAGATATGGCCATATGGAATATATCAAGCTAAAATAGGCTTACCAAGGTGAAACTCCCAGCTGTGTTGGTGTATCTGTATAAGTTTTTCATCTCATACATTTTTGTATTATCTCAATTTATTGGGTATATATAACACATCTTGCTATAGGTATGGTAGTTTACAGTTATTTGACTTTCCATAATCACACTCTGTATGCCTCAACATGTCACATTTCACATATTTTTTGCTCACTATTACTATCTTCCATGTTCTCCTCTACACCTGTACACTGTGCCTTCTCATAAGAACATAAGAATAGCCATACTAGATCAGACCAATGATCAAGCTAGCCCAGTATCTTGCTTGCAATAATGGCTAATTCAGGCCACAAGTTCCTGGCAGAATCCAAATTAGTTACAACATTCCATGCTACTAATCCCGGGGCAAGCAGTGGATTCCCCATGTCCATATCAATAACAGGTCCTCTCTTCACAGGTATGTTCTTTACCTCATTTTTCTATTATTTTTCCATTATTTCTCTTTTTCATTTTCATTTATATATATATATATTATTTTTCCATATCTTCTGTTCATTTTTTTTATTTTTTCATTTTCAACAAAACAATACAAAATTACTCTCGTGCAAGAAATACAGAAAGAAAATATGTAATAGAAACAAAGAAAGTATAAAGGAAAAGAAGCCCTATTTCTTCTTTAGACCACAATGATTAAGGGGGAGTGGATTTGATAATAAAGGAGAAAGAGAGAGAAAAAAGGAAACTTTTCTTAGATCAGAATTAACAGTTCCCAAAAGACATAGCACTGTAAACTGCCCCTTCCCCATATTTAAGTCTTAGCAGAAAGACATTCAAATGATTTTCTACATATTCAAGAAAGCCCTTAAGTGCTCCAGGGTAAAGAGCACATGCTTTGTTCCTCCAAGTTTAACCACAAATTTACATGGATATACTAACAGAAATATTGCACCCAATGTTCTTGTCTCTTGCCTCATAGCCAGGAACAACTTTCTTCTTTTCTGAGTACTTTTCGTCACAACAGGTTAAATCCAAATCCTCTTTCCATAGCATAATTCAGCAGCATGATGAAAATAAAGTTTCCGAATTGCATTCAGATCTTGCTCAAGTAATAGAGAACCCAGTAGGGTAGCTCTTTTAGAGGCCTTTGATATTGACTCTTCTAAAGCTGCTGATATATTATTCAAATCCAACTAAGTCCTCAGCCTATGATCATCCTCCATTGCTCTGAGTAATTTTAGAGGAAAATAGTAAATAATAATTTTGTTTATAGGTGGATCAGCGTCTGAGGAATGTTTTAAGGCAGCAATCAAATACCTCTTAAATAAATCTAAAGGAAGTACCCCAGGAGACTGAAGAGCTGAAAATTTGGTCTACGATATAATTTTCAATATTCTCTATTTTTCTATGCATTGCAAGTTTACCTTTAACAAAAATCACCTTAAAATCTTGGAGACTTGTATTTGGTTTAATTTGAGTTGAAAAGTCTGGTTTAACTTGTTCTACAGCTTTTGTTAAGTTCTCCATCTTTTTCCCCAGAGCATTTACCTGCAGTCCTAATTTATTTATTTATAATAGTTAAAATAATTATTTAAAATAATAGTTACCTTATCCAATTTCTGTAAAAGTTGGAACCTCCACTGCTCCTGATGTCTCCTAACTTGGGCCAGCCTCTAAGTCCTGGTGTCCTCCTCGGCAGCATTCCTAACATCAGCTTTGGCAGCAGGTGCTGCCACACCCCAAATGAACACTGACACTGGACACAGAAACTACAGATGCAGGGGGGCGAAAGAGATGTCTCATGCCCCAAAGAGGCTGATCCTCCTCCATCGAACTTCATAGCAGAGCCGATTTCCCCAGCTATCAAAGAGGGTCCAACGATGAAACAGTCAATAGGCTGCTGCTGAGAGCAGTGCCTGAACTGTGGCGGGAGTGGTCTTCACTACCCCTTTCCTGTTAGTATGAGACCTATCTTCACTGAAGAAGTAAGAAAACAAACCAGCACACAGCTGTAACACAGACCAGACTCTCAGAGTCAGAGCAGTGCTGCCATTTAGACTTTCTATACCACCCTCACTGACAAGTAGAACAGGACAGCGAACAATCTATAAATTTAAGAAAGAGCTGGTTCACTAGAAACCAGGAGAAAAGAACTACAATCAGTATAGGATAGCAAAAACATATTGGCTACTCCCCCTACCTTCTGTTCATTTTATGCTAATTATTTGATATCTATATCTATATATATATATATCTTCTATGAGGACCCCTGATGAAAGTTCATTAGCCAAAACAGGGCCCATGTCTGCTGTCAATCAGCATTGCATGCTATCTGTTTTCACAATTTTGGAATTGAGTATCTGTTAAAAAAAGGGGAAAGGGAAATGGGACTTGATATACCACCTTTCTGAGGTTTTTGCAGCTACATTCAAAGTGGTTTACATATATTCAGGTACTTATTTTGTACCAGGGGCAACGGAGGGTTAAGTGACTAGCCCAGAGTCACAAGCAGCTGCAGTGGGAATGGAACGCAGTTCCCCAGGATCAAAGTCCACTGCACTAACCACTAGGCTGCTCCTGGAACATCAGTCTGGTCATTCCCACTCTTTTTTGTGCCCCTTTCAATCTGGCACCCTTGGGCAGCTTCCTGCTCTAGATGTGGGAGATCCAATACAGACAGTTCTGGCTTCCTTAATATCTTTCTGCTGCCTTATTAATTTCCTGCCAAACCCTGCCTCCTTGAGTAATAATTATCTTCTCAAGAACTTGGATATCCAAACTGAAGGACAGCAGGTAGGGAATGGAGGGGGCAACTCTCTTAAGCAGGCAGATAATGTTGGCGTGGATAAAGCAAATATTACACAGAGCTTCAGAGTTCAGATGCTGAGGACTGTGCCAGCTGTACAGCAAGGGTGAAACATCCATACAGCACCACTAAGTAAGCCCTACTGCCACCTCATAGTGGACAAAGGTTTCTTGGATGAAATTGTTGATCTATATTATTTGTGTTTATAATTGACTGAGGGGCCTTTTTACTAAGGTACTCCGAAAAATGGCCTGTGCTGATGTAGGCGCGTGTTTTGGACACGCGCAGGTCCATTTTTCAGCGCGCCTGCAAAAAAAAAAAAAAAGGCCTTCTTTTGTGGCCAAAAATGGACATGCAGCAAAATTAAAACCAGTATGCATCCATTTTCGGCATGAGATCTTACCACCACCTCATTGACTTAGCAATAAGGTCTCATGCATTAACCGGGCAGTAATCGTCAGCACATGTACACTACCGATTACCACTGGGTAAGTGCCACGCAGTAGAAATTTCTACCTTGTGTTTTGGACACACGTCGAAAATGGAATTACCATCCGGGGCACGCAGTAGTCGGGCAGTAGTTCTAATTTGACACACATTGTATGCACATAGGCGCCTATGTGTCTTTAGTAAAAAGGGCCTCTGAATCCCTTCAATGTACTGTGCTATATGCAGTGACGATCCTAGGTTGGCTGCCACCCGGGGCGGATCGCCGATGGGACCGCCCCCCCCCGGGTGCAGCACAACACCCCCCCTGGCGCAATGACACCCCCCGGCGCATCAAACCCCCCCCCCCCCCCCCGGGTGCATTTTTAGCTGCTGGGAGCAGCCGCGTGGCTCTCAGCTCTGCTGGCTCCCTGCTCCCTCTGCCCTGGAACAGGAAGTAACCTGTTCCGGGGCAGAGAAAGCAGGGAACCAGCGAAGCCGACAGGCACGCAGCTGCTCTCTGCACCCCCCCAGCAGCGCGCACCCGGGGCCGACCGCCCCCACCGCCCTGCCCTTGGTACGCCGCTGGCTATATGAGAAAAGGGGCACAAAGGACAAATATACAAGATACTGTATCCACAAAACGTTAGAGAAGAAACACTAAGTCCTGTCTTTCCAGTTCCAAGAATTCAATCCCCCCCACCACCCACCCGAGCTCTGCCACTGCATCTCAACTTGACGTGCAGCACCCCTTGTTATTCTAGTACTGACACCCCACCCCCCATTCAAAAAACCAGAGCTCTGCCAATGCACCTCAGTTTTGCCCTGCAGCATTCCATGCTATTCCAGAATTAAGATCCCACACACCAGACTGGGCAAAAACAACATTTAACACTGATTGAAATTCTTTTTCTCATCATTTTCCTTCCAGGGTGTTTGTGAACCGAAGTTTGGCCCTGGAGAAGATAAGATGTTTTGGTTTTGACATGGATTACACCCTTGCAAGTAAGTATTAGGGTATAAACTTGAGTGACACATCATGTTATATTATGTTTTGCTTATAAACTGCTTGCCTCAAATAAAGATTTGATCCAAAGAAAATCTCGTTAGCAGATTTAGATGTTACTTCACTCTGAATCATTGGACTTTGTTTTTTCAGCATTTTGGGGCCCTTTTACTAAGCCACGTAAGCATCTATGCGCACCCAACGCACACCAAAATGGATTTACTTTTCAGTTACCCTGTGGTTCTTGTGGTAATTTCATTTTTGGCGCACATCCATTACGAGCAGCCGAAAAATAATTTCTATTTTCAGACATGCGTATCGGACATGCGCCAAGTGGCATTTGACGCGCTTAGATCATTACCACCTGGTTACCGTGTGAGATTTTACCTCTAGGTCAATGGCTGGCGGTAAGGTCACAGACCCAAAATGGAGGCGCGGCAATTTTGATTTTGCCGCATGTCTATTTTTGGCAAAAATTTTAAAAAGGCCTTTTTTACAGGTGCGCTGACAAATGGATCGGCGCGTGCCCAAAACCCGTGCCTACACTGCCACAAGTCATTTTCCAGTGCACCTTAGTAAAAGGACCCCTTTGTGAATTCAGACACTAACAGTTCATCTTAAAAGTCATTTCTGACCTTTACTCACAATCTCTACCTTCTACCTGCATGAAACCCCTTGAAAAATCACAAACTTTATGAAAACCAGGAAATTCTAGCCAGATGATGCAGCGATACCAAAAATTTGGAAATTTCTGGAATCTTGATTGTGGTGATATACCATTGACTTTGATAACACATTCAATAGCCCTGAGAATAATTTCTTTGATCAAGGCTAAACTTCAACAGTTTGAGTGACATATCTCCATATCAATAATAATCTCCACTCTGCAGATAGTATTTTGTAATACCATAATACCACTGCTCAGTGTGCAGCGTTGGCTAACAAAACAAATAGAATGTTAGGTATTAGGAAAGGAATGAAAAGCAAAAATGAGAATGTTATAATGCCTTTATATTGCTCCATGGTGTGACTGCAGCTCATATACTGTGTGCAATTCTCATCACTGCATCTCAAAAAAAGATATAGTGGAATTAGAAAAGGTACAGAGAAAGGTGACAAAATGATAAAGGGGATAGGACAACTTCCGTATGAGGAAAGGCTAAAGCGCTTAGGGCTTTTCAGCTTGGAGAAGAGACGGCTGAGGGAAGATAGAGTTCTATAAAATGATGAGTGGAATGGAATGGGTGAACGTGAATTACTTGTTTACTCTTTCCAAAAATACTAGGACTAGGGGGCACACAATGAAGCTATTAAGTAGTATATTTAAAACAAATCAGAAAAAATATTTCTTCACTCAACATGTAATTAAACTCCGGAATTTGTTGCCAGAGAATGTGGTAACAGCAGTTAGCTTAGCAGGGTTTAAAAGAGGTTTAGAAAATTTCCTAAAAGAAAAGTCTATAAGCCAAAAAGAGTTCCAGGGGTGATCAGGGAAATTGCAGACCAGTAAGCCTGACTTCAGTGCCGGGCAACATAGTGGAAACTATTATAAAGAATAAAATTACAGAACACATAGGCAAACATGGTTTAATGGGACAGAGTCCACATGGATTCAGCCAAGGGAGGTCTTGCCTCACCAATTTGCTTCATTTCTTTAAAGGCATGAATAAACATGTAGATAAAGGTTGGTTGATGTGGTGTACCTAGTTTTTTAGAACGCTTTTGACAAGGTACCTCATGAGAAACTCCTGATAAAATTAAGGAGTTATGGGATAGGAGGCAATGTCCTTCTGTGGATTATGAATTATCAGACAGAAAACAGAGGGTGGGGTTAAATGGCCATTCTTCTCAATCGAGGAGGGTGAACAGTGGAGTGCTGCAGGGATCTGTACTGGGGCCAGTGCAATTTAACATATTTATAAATGATCTGGAAATCGGAATGACGAGTGAGGTGATTAAGTTTGCAGATGACACGAAACTATTCAAAGTTGTCAAAATACACGTGGATTGTGAAATATTGCAGGAAGACCTTAGGAAACTGAAAGACTGGGCTTCCAAAAGGCAGATGAAATTTAATGTAGACAAATGCAAAGTGATGCACATTGGAAAGAATAATCCAAATCATAGATATCTGATGCTAGGGTCCACTTTAGGAGTCAGCACTCAAGAAAAAGACCTAGGTTTCATTGTAGACAATACACTGAAATCTGCTGTCCAGTGTGCGGCAGCAGTCAAAAAAAGCAAACAGAATGCTAGGAATAATTAGGAGAGGGATGCAAAATAAGACCAAAAATATTATAATGCCTCATCTATTTATGATCTAAGTAAAAAAAATTATTAGTGGAAGGTAAGTTTGTCTTGTCCATCTACAAAATTCTTAATAATTTCTCTTTTCATGCACATCTTGGACTTACAAAAATCTGGGAACAAGATCTGGAAATTACTGATCAAACTGTAAACTGGGAATACTTTTGGTATAAGGTCAACAGACCTATACAATCAGTTAGCCTATCCCAGTCTCTGTATTTTCTAGCCATAGGGCAATCTGGACTTTGGTTATAAAATGGAAGGTGAACGTTGCCAATACCAAACTTTGCTGGCATTGTAAACAAAATGATGGCACCTTAGTTCATATGAACTTTGACTGCTCATATATTAATATTTCTGGCAAAAGATATAAAGGAGCGTAATCGAATGGGGATGACCATCTCTAAGGATGACCATCTCTGAGGACGTCCCCGCAAATGGGCGGGGCATCCCGTATTATTGAAACAAGATAGGCATCCATCTTTCGTTTTGATAATGCCCAAATCTCAACATTTAGGTCGACCTAAGAGATGGTTGACCTAAATGTTGAGATGGTTGACCTTGGAGATGGGCGACCTTGGTTTTTGCCGATAATGGAAACCGAGGACGCCCACCTCAAAAATGACCAAATCCAAGGCATTTGGTCATGGGAGGAGCCAGCATTCGTAGTGCACTGGTCCCCCTCACATGCCAGGACACCAAATTGCTCCCAAGTGCATAGCTCCCTTACCTTCGGTGCTGAGCCCCCCAACCCCCCCAAAACCCACTCCCTACAACTGTACACCACTACCATAGCCCTTAGGGATGAAGGGGGGCACCTATATGTGGGTACAGTGGGTTTGTGGTGGGTTTTGAAGGGCTCACATTTACCACCACAAATGTAAAAGGTGGGGGGGAGGATGGGCCTGGGTTTGCCTGCCTGAAGTGCACTGCACCCACTAAAAACTGCTCCAGGGACCTGCAGACTGGTGTGATGGAGCTGGGTATGACATTTGAGGCTGGCATAGAGGCTGGCAAAAAAATGTATTTTAATTTTTTTTTGGGTGGGAGGGGGTTGGTGACCACTGGGGAAGTAAGGGGAGGTCATCCCTGATTCCCTCCGGTGGTCATCTGGTCAATTCAGGCACCTTTTCGAGGCTTGATCGTAAAAAAAGGGACCAAGTAAAGTCGGCCAAATGCTCATCAGGGACGCCCTTCTTTTTTCCATTATCGGCTGACGACGCCCATCTCTTAACCATGCCCCTGTCCCACCTTCACTATGCTGACACTATGCTGACACGCCCCCGTGAACTTTGGTCATCCCCGCAATGGAAAGCAGTTGAGGATGTCCAAAATCGGCTTTCAATTATGCCGATTTAGGCGACCCTGAGAGAAGGACACCCATCTCCCAATTTGTGTTGAAAGATGGGCACCCTTCTCTTTCGATTATGCCCCTGCTGATGGGGCTCATCTTTAAAAAGAGAAAAAAGTCCAAAAAGTGGCATAAATCTGCATTTAGACGTTTTTCTCACAAAAATGTCCAAATTGGTATTTTCAAATCCAATTTTAGACGTTTTTCTATGAAGTCTGTCAAAAGTGCATTCAAATCACAAGGGGGAGTGTCAGGGGGGTGTTAAGGGCGGGATCTGGGTGTTCCTAACACTTTTTTCTGCCATAATGGAACAAAACAAAACAAAAGCATCCAGGGTGTCCAAATTACAAGGGGGCGTGTTGGGGGCATTTCCAAGACATGATTAGGGCGGGCTTAGGGCATGCCTTATACTTGGATGTTTTATTGCCATAATGGAAGAAATTAAAAACATCTAGGCAAAAACTTCAATGTTTTGGTCTAGACCTGTTTTATTAACTAATAAGTCACAAAAAAGTGCCCTAAATGACGAGATGACCACTGGAGTGAATCAGGGATGACCTCCTCTTACTCCCTCAGTGGTCTCTAACCCCTCCCATCCCTGAAAATGTGATTAAAAACATTACTTACCTGCCTCTATGCCAGTCTCAGATGTTGTACTCAGGTCCATTAGAGCAGCATTAAGGTCCCTGGAGTAGTCTTAGTGGTGGGTGCAGTGCAGTGCACTGCAGACAGGTGTACCCACACCCATACCTCCCCCTGTTACACATGGTGGAAATTGTGAGCCCTCCAAAACTCACCTGAAACCCACTGTGCCCACATATAGGTGCCCCATTCACCCATAAAGGCTATTGTAGTGGTGTACAGTTGGGGGTGGTGGGTTTTGGGGGGCTCAGCAGACAAGATAAAGGAGCAACAGTGAGATGTATACCTGGGAGCATTTATTTGAAGTCCACTGCAGTGCCCCCTAGGATGTCCCATTGCTCTCCTGGGATGTCTGTGTGGTTAGTCTACTAAGAATGCTGGCTACTCCTACAACCCAATGGCTTGATTTTGTGCGTTTCTCACATGGACTTTTTTTTTTTTTAATGATAAACGCACAGGGCACAACAACATCTAGCAAAATAGCCATTTTCGGAAAAAAAAAGACATTTTTCTATTTTGAAAATTGCTATATTCCCCACTTGAATTTTGGACATTTTTATCAAAACATCCAAAGTTGGACTTAGATGTTATAGCAAAAATGCCCCTCAATTTCTCTTATCTATAAATACGAACCTAAGGCTCCAGAAAAACAATAGATACCATGAAATTTACAAGATTTGGAAACCTCTTGAAACTTATCTTTCACAGATTAAATACACTTTCTCATCAATGGGTATTATGATTATTATGAGGCCCTGTTATAAGCCATGCTAAAAAGTGGCCTGCGCTGTTTTTAACACGTGGGTTTCCTACATTCCAAGGCCACTTTTAATGCAGCAATAAAATGGCTGCAATTTCAATTTTCCCCTTTATGGTCACGCACTAATTTCCCAATTAGCAAGTGAGCCATTACTGCCACCTATTTAATAGGCGGTAAGAGCTCTTGCGCTATATCTATGCTAATCGGCAGCACACAGTGGTATGCCAATTAATGCAGGGCACACCTACTCTCCACCCCCCAGACAAGCCCCCTGCACTAAATATTTTTTTTTTTTAGCATGGGATTGGTGTGCACTGTTCCCAGAACTACCGCAGGACACTGTACTGCCATGTTAGTGCTTACCGTTGCTTAGTAAAAGAGACCCTATGATTGTAGTATGTCTTCCTTGCTGACAATGACAATGATATAATTCTGTTGTATGTATATTTTATGTTTTATATAGTTCTCCTCAGTTGTATTTTGTTTGTTATAGAAATTCAATAAAATGAACAAAATAATATATATACTTGATCCAAAGTGCATTTAAAATGTCATATGATGTACTAAAGGCATTCTCTCCTTTTGTGTCTATGGGGAAAATGCTGAGTATAATACACTATCCACCTTATAATCGAAAGTGATCGCCGGCCATTTCCTGACATAAATCGGGAGATGGCCGGCGATCTCGGAAAAGCGGCAAAATTGGTATAATCGAAAGCTGCGTTTTTGACAGCATCGCCGCTTTCCCGTCGCCTCACCGGCGAAAGTTCAAAGGGGCGTGTCGCCGGTTAAGTGAAGGCGGGACATGGGCAGGCATGGGCGTGGCTACCAGATGGCCGGCTTTCACCGATAATGGAAAAAAAACCCGGCGATAAGCAGTATTTCGCCGGGTTTACTTGGTCCTTTTATTTTCACGACCAAGCCTCAAAAAGGTGCCTCAACTGACCAGATGACCACCGGAGGGAATGGGGGATGACCTCCCCGTAGTCCCCCAGTGATCACCAACCCCCTCCCACACTAAAAAAATAAAATTGCAAACCTTTTTTGCCAGCCTGTATGCCAGCCTCAAATGATGTACCCACCTCCATGACAGCAGAATGTGTTCTATCCTCCGACAGCCTTCCCCTAGTTGTGATGTGGCTCTCGGGTGAGTGTGACACCTTTTCTGTTAGGCGCACTGCAGAGTCACATCAGCAATGCATTGTGGTGGGTGTAGGGTACTGGTCTGTACTCCCATGGTGCTTTTCCCCCTGCTAACTGGGTCAGGGTGTGCCCTGTTTTACTTCCGTTAGTCCATGAGGTAGTGGCCATATTTGTAAGCCAGTTTTAGATCCCTTTCATGTGTTACCCACGTTAGAGAACTTAGTTATTACCCTGAATGTTGCTGAAAGAGGGCATTGTACACCATTCTGCCAGCTCTGACCTACTGCTAATCTCAGTACCAGGAAGACTCTTTGCCAGTGGGGCACAACCTCTGATCTGCAGTTAACTGTGAGTAAACGTGCTTATTCAAATAAAGGACTTTTTCAAAGAGATTAGTCTTCAGGTGTCAACTGGTGTGGCAAGTTTATACAGCAGCAACAAGTCCTGACCCTGAAGCACTTTTAGTGGGTACCGCAGTGCACTTAAGGCAGGCGGACCCAGACCCACCCCCCCCCCCACCTGTAACACTTGTGCTGGTAATGGGAGCCCTCCAAAACCCACTGTACCCACATGTCTAGGGTGCCCAGTTGGTGTCCTGGCATGTCAGGGAGACCAGTGTGCTAGAAATTCTGGCTCCTCCCATGACCAAATGGCTTGGATTTCGCCGGGTTTGAGATCACCGGTATTTTTTTCCATTATCCCTGAAAAGCAAACCCAGCCATCTTAAACCCGGTGAAATCCAAGCCATTTGGCCGGCCTAAACTGTATTATAAAAAAAAAAATGGCCGGCCATCTTTTTCGATAATACGTTTCCGGCCAGCTGTAGCGCCTCCGCCACAATAGATCGCCGGCGACCTATTTGGCCGGCGACGTTCAATTATGCCCCTCCACGTAAACTGGTAGTGTAGTACAAAGTGGAAGCCGAGCTTCAGAGTGCTACTCGCATGGTAGTCAAGATGGGGAGAGGTTCATGTAGACTGCCAAATATTTCATACGTGCTCTCCATGTCTCCAAAGACAGTCTCGGCCAGTACTAGTTTTACTCCTTTGGCATCTGTACTGCTGATTTCCCTGAGACAAACAGGATTCTGAGTTCATGTATGGAAATAGGATTGTCATCTGACTCTAAATCACAAGAAACTTTTATTCCTTATGAGATGGAGTCTGGTGGCAATCCTTGAAGACTCCCACTTCTCTTGCATGATTGGAAGGCAGAGGGACTACATTAGCCCATCCTGTACAAGGAAGTCATGCAGGTATGCCAGCCAGTGGGGTCCTTCAAATGAGAGAGGCTGGATAGGCCAGTGTTTCCCAAGTCAGTCCTGGAGTACACCCTTGCCAGTCAGGTTTTCAGGATATCCACAATGAATATGCGTGAGATCGATTTGCATACACTGCCTCCATTGTATGTAAATATCTTTCATACATATTCATTGTAGATATCCTGAAAACCTGACACAGAGACATATTTATTTGGTTTCTTGTTTTGTATATGAATCTAGTGGAGATGTTTTAGAACCAGTAGTTTTTCTCCAAATTGTTTGGAGTTTTTTACACTGGTTCAGTTTTTTTTCCCCCTAGTAAGAACCAATGATAGAAGGACTCTTAAATGTGATAGAGGGTGACATAATCTTCCACCAGCCATATGATGGACGACCAATTACCTGAACTTTTGCAAGGCCTCAAGGCACAACTCTTTACTATGTTTGTGTTAGATAAAGGCCAATCACATGCTAAATAAGTGATCAAAAAAGAGTACATGACATGGCCAGAGCAATCTTAATGATTTCCTTCATAGACATTTTCAATTAACAAGAGCTAGTGAGATTGTGATAACCTACCTTGTCAGGACCTATATGTAATTACTCATTATAAGGGGATTACTGAAAGAAAAGGTCAAATGGGCCTCAGTCACTGGGAGGAGTGATTGAGGGGTCCCCAGGTGGGGTTTTGAAATAGAATGCTGGGGAAAAGAGTTACTCTGGGAGAGAGTAACAAGTAGGGAGGAGTTACCAGGGAGATAAAAGTTGGAATTATGCCCGGGGGGGGGGGGGGGGGGGGGAGTTCTTTGGTTGCTTGAAAGTTCACTGCCAAGAGACCAAGAGGAGTAAAAGGGAATCCTAAAATCATAAGTGAGGAGCATGATGTCTGGCTGTAGAAGGGGGTTGTGGCTCCTGAAGCGGCAACTATTCAAGTGTGTGAGCTATGGGTGAGCAGGGGAGAGGCCCAGCCCGAGAGAAGAAAAGGACTGGAGCCAGAGAAAGGGTCAGACCAGAGAAGGGTCTGAGCCCGCCGAAAATTGAGCCTATGTCAGTGGCGTACCAAGGGGGGGGCAGTGGGGGCGGTCCGCCCCGGGTGCACGCCGCTGGGGGGGTGCCGTGGCGCGCGCCTGTCGCCCTGTCTCCGAGTTCGCATGTGTTCACTGCTCCCTCTGCCCCGGAACTGGTTACTTCCTATTCCGGGGCAGAGGGAGCAGTGAACACATGCGAACTCGGAGGCGACAGGCGCACACCGCGGCACCCCCCCAGCGGCATGCACCCGGGGGGGGGTGTCATTTCACCGGGGGGGGGGGGTCACGCTGCTCCCGGGGGGGGCGCGTCGGCGATCTGCCCCGGCTGTCAGCCAGGTCAGAACGCCACTGGCCTATGCTGAGAAGAGGAGAAACAGCCAGGGGGAATAACACTGCCCACAGGATAGGCATGAACAGGAGAACTGTATATATGTCTATACTCTCTATTTGAAATCTACTCTTGTAAATAAACCTGAGGAGACTAAGTGGTACGGGAGTTCCCCCCAGAGGAACAATAGACGAATTGGAATGAAGTTTTGTTTTACCTGGAGTTGGATTATTAGAAACTGTGATTTTGCTGCAGTTGTAGAATTGGAGAATAAAGGTTTGGGTTCTTGCATAGACTATTGCCTGAAGTGTACTTATTGAGAACTGGGGACCCAGAAGGAGAAGGCTGAGCTGAAGAGCGTGAGTGACTCCCAAACCCCCGTATCACAATTCCATAACTTTAACCCATTCCCAGCTTGACATGAGTGTGGACTGAATTAAGAGAAAAGTGATGTGGCCGAGTGTGAGAGGTGGTGGAATTGTCCCTGTGGGCCCGGGTCAGGAACTGAGCTTAGCCTAGGGGCGAGACCCAGGCTACATATATTTTCTTAGTAATGACATTACATCAAATGTTTACCCCAGCAAAATATTATCTCTATTGAGTTATATACTGTAGTTTAACATTGTGATATTCTAATATAATACGTTCCATGTACCTTTTACTGTTACACTGTAAGCCACATTGACCTGAATGCAAGTTCAGATAATGTGGGGGTATAAATACAAATAAATGGAAATGGACATGCTTTAAATACATTTTTCTGAAAATGGTTCTTTAGGTTTAATCAGACTCTCAAAGGGATCCATGTCACAAATAGGTTAAGAATGCCAGTCTTAGCGAGTGTCCATGGTCAAAGAGTTAATGGGTCTCAGTCCAATTCTTAACAGAAGGCTGCATAACTAACTCCACCACTGTAATGTATAGTCATTGGTACCTCAGAAAGACTGACCACACGACCCCATTTCATAACAGACAGTTTGATTTTAGTTTTTATTATCCCATGTACTCCGTTTTGATGGTGGTCCTTGAGCAGCTAATCAAATTAAATAAACATGAAATCTGATCCATGCCCAGTTTCACCCTATTGCATCTATGAACTTGTAATTTCTGTTTCTCTATGAAAATCCATCTGGATTTGGAGTTTAGATTTAATTGCTTGCCTTTTGCAATGACCACAAATCCATAAATGCAATGAGGCACAATCAAGACTGGTTCTCTCTGTCCCTACGGTGTACAGTCCCTTTTCCAAGGGATATTCCTTTCCCCTCCTAACATAGGGTGTGGCTCAGTCACCAGGGGTACATTATAGTGTTCACGTGTCTACAACTTTCATGACTACATGTCCCAGAATGCTTGATGTTAGAAGCTGGAAATCCAGGATGGAGTCAGAATATTTCTGGTGGCATGGAGTGAGTTGAGGGGTGTGATGTAGTGTGTGGTCCCTTCACAGCAAGATTAGGCATACTAGGTATTCTGAATCAGGGAGTCCATTACATGCAGGGAAACAGAGTTGCCAAATAGCCCAGTTCCAGGAAGGAGACTTTTTGGCTAGTTCTGATTTTGAACATCCATCCCAAACCAGTGTGCTGTTTGTAGTCCCTGATTCTACCCATTGAAATAAATGTTGGAGGTTCCATAGGCTACAGTTGTCAGGACTAGAGGTCTGGCCTAAAGTCTCCTTCCTGGAACTGAGTAACTTGAAGATCTGGGGAAATGGAGTGCTATTTCTCATATAGAAATCAGAGGGCCAGATCCTTGCTTGCAGTGGTGTAAAGCCAAGCTCAGATCAGGATGACTGGGGAAAGCAGCAACTCTAACAAAGCCAAAGAATAGAAAGAACAGTTTGCTGCCTGCTGAGCTGGATACTAGTGAGGCATAGACCACGGGTTCTCAACTCAGTCCTCAGGACACACCAAGCCAGTCAGATTTTCAGGATATCCACAATGAATATGCATACAGTGGAGCCACTGCATGCCATGCTGCCATGGGTGATACCTCATTGTCAGTGAATGTTTGACAGGGCACTGGCAGCATCTCATTTGCAGTTTATTTTAAAACATAGACATGAGCAACTAAGAATGATGAAAGCTCATAATTTTGTCTGAAAAACAAAGTCATGTTCCTCATAAGTATATCATTTAAGTATTATACACTGTCAACACATTGCTAAGGACCTTAACATGCCTAATGATTTGGCAAGTGCTTGGGTTAGGTAAGTTGACGGAGCAAACCATTGGTAGCACATTGCCTGTAAAGTTCAGGATTTTTCTTCCTCACAGCTGGCAAGTTATCCAGTTCTGGAAGGGAGATTTTAGGTCAATCCTAGATTTCTGACAACCTCATCCTGATGCACAATGGGACCTGCTGTACCAGTTTCAACAGGCAGAATCAGGGACTACACGACCCCAGTGGTGTAGCAAGGGGGGGTGGGAGGGGCGGTCCGCCCCGGGTGTCAGCTCAGGGGGGGTGCTCCCTGCCAGCTCCCCCCCCTCAGCGAATCGACACCCCCCCCCCAACCAGCTCCCGCACCCTACCTTTAAAAAGAATATCGGGAGGCTCAGCGCCTCGCGCCTGCCCTGCACATAAAAGAAATGTGGACCGTCGGGTCTTCCCTCGCTCTATCTGTCCCGCCCTCTGCTGACGCAACTTCCTATTTCCGCAAGGGCGGGACAGACAGAGCGAGAGAAGGCCCGACGGTCCACATTTCTTTTACGTGCAGGGCAGGCTTGAGGCGCTGCGCCTCGCCTCCCGATATTCTTTTTAAAGGTAGGGTGCAGGAGCTGGTCGGGGGGGAGGGGTGTCATCGTGCTGCACCCGGGGGGGGGGGGGTGCAACGGCGAACCGCCCCGCCCCGGGTGGCAGCCCCCCTGCTACGCCACTGCACGTCCCACACTGTTTTGGAATGTAAGTTTAAAATCAGGATTGACCAAAGTCTCTGTCCTGGAATTGGGTAACTTAGCAGCTCTGCTTCTTCCTTCCCCCCTTTCATAAATGAAATCCCAGCAGAGAGATCTGATTAGATGAGGCTTTGTGTTTAGTAACCTCCAATCTTCTCCCTTACATGATGACCACATGTTGGGCCCTCTTTGTTAGCATGGTTACCCACTGTCCCCTTTCCCTATCAGAATCCCTTTCCTTACTAGCTAACCTGTCCTATCTGCTCCTTCCTTTGCAGTGTATAAGTCACCAGACTATGATGAACTGATTTTTGAGCTGCTTCTAGACCGGTTGGTTTCCATTGGATACCCCCATGAGATCCTGCAATACAAATATGACCCAACATTTCCCACCAGGTGAGAAGATTCCCTCAGATATACCTAGATAACATGTGGCATGGATGCAGCTTTGCTGGAAACTAGAAGGACGTGACAAGAAATAAGCAGCTCTTCATATGCTTTTTGGTTTGATCCAATATGACTGATGTATTCTTGACAGTGTGTATTAGTAACATCCTCAGAGATACAGCATCTCAAAGGGTCCCATGCCTCCTTTAACAGAAAGTCCCTTATTAGACCACAAGCTCAAAGGAACCTTCAAATTTAGACAATGTGTAATTTTTTGTCATTTGGTATGTTTTGTAACTTGTTTTTATATGCCATCATTTCTAAGGCCTCAAAAACTGGAAGTAGCCCAGGCCTCTCTGGACAGCAGAGAGGGCCTGCTTGCAAATGGCAGTGATGTCAATGCATTTACCAGAGCACTAAAAGATCTATCTTTTCTCTCCTAAAACTCTCTCTGATGGGATTTCTGATATTGGTTTTAGGGTTATCAACTGGTTCCGTAACATAAGGAATGAATAAATCAGTTTCTTGATTTACTGTATTATATGCATGAATTAAGTAATTCTACTTTTCTTTAAATGAATCCATGTTTGCAATAGGGTAAAAGGCAAGGAAAAAGGAGAGAATCTCCACAAAGTCACCAGAAGATCCAAATGAGAGCAACTCAACTGAACACGTCCGTAATAGTCAGACAGAGGATCACATATTTTAGAAGGAGATTTTGCATGGACTTGTGTTCATTTGAGTTGCTATTGAAGACTGTGATGAGTCCTGATAAGGGCTACTGCTGAAAGTCTCTTCAATAAAAAGCTTGTTTGTGAACCCTTGGTATTTCCTTCTTCCCAGGACCACCTCCACTTTCTTCTGCAATAGGGTAAAATCCAGACTTCTTATGGCATGGAGCCAGCTGGTAACCTTTACTGGCAAAGAGACCAACATATAAATTTTGAAATAAAAGGAGCCTCAAGACTCCAGAGTCATCACAACTTGGACTGTTACCCCTTCAGGAGTATACAACTTTCATATGCTTTAAATGGGGAGACTCAGACAGTGAGAAAAAACCAAGAAGGAAAAACTCACTGTCTCAAAAAAAAAAAAAAAAAAAAAAACACCCTACCAAATACTATAGCCTAACAATGTAAACTATATATTACAACTCAACTACTCAAAAAAGTTCCCCCCAAAAAGTCACAAAAATATTCTCACCCCCATGTGAAAAAAACAAAATGCACTGGGGCTAAAAACAGCACTTAGCCTGCGATGAACACATTCACTTTTAATGTGCGATGTGCTGAATCAATAGCTCCAGGGTTTCTTC
The DNA here is from genome assembly GCF_901765095.1 of Microcaecilia unicolor. Classification (NCBI taxonomy): domain Eukaryota; kingdom Metazoa; phylum Chordata; class Amphibia; order Gymnophiona; family Siphonopidae; genus Microcaecilia; species Microcaecilia unicolor. The sequence continues at coordinate 293,142,052 of NC_044034.1, read as the reverse complement.
ATCATGGTGGGGACAAATACAGTTTCTAAATCCTCGACAAGAGCCTCTCATTTGTTGGGTGTGTGGCCATGTACTTCATGGTTTTCCCCCGGTCCTGTTTCTCATCTGGAACAACAATTTTCTTCTATCAAATGGAATCTATCCAAAGAAGAACAGGGTGCTTTGGATAAATTGAGTTCTGAGCCCTCTATTTTGATCCGATAGGCTGACAAGGGTGGAGCGGTGGTCGTATTGGATCACCGTGATTATATCCGTGAGGTTCATTGACAATTGAATGATGAAGTTAACTATAAAGATTTACATGAAGATCCCTCTATTTGCTTGTTAAGTGACATCAATGCATTAGTAAAGTGGGAGTTGAGAATGGTTTTCTATCTAAAAGAGAATTCCATTATTTGAACCATACTACTGCTAAGCTGCCAATTTTCTATATACTCCCCAAGATCTATAAACACCTGCAGGACCCCCCAGGTCGCCCGATTGTGTCTTCTAAGGATTTGCTGCTTGAACGTACTAGTAAATATCTAGATTTGTTTCCTGCATCCCCAAGTGGAGAAGATTCCATCTTATTTGAAAGATACTACCCATTTTCTACAATGTCTTTCTTGTGGGTAGCTTCTCTGCAGATTGGCTTCTGGTCACTTGAGATGTGCAAAGTTTATATATATATCCATTCCACAACTGGAAGCTTTGGAAGTGACTTGTGCAGCTCTTGATAGTCACCCTCGCCCTCATGAAGTTTCGGCTGAATTTTTAAGATCTTTGTTGGAAATTACTTTATTTAGTAATCGTTTTGTGTTTGAAGACCAGATTTATATGCAGTTAAAGGGGATAGCTATGGGAGCATCTTTTGCTTCCTCTAATGTGAACCTGTTTATGGCCCATTTTGAAAAACATTGGGTCTATACTTTACCAAGGTTCTGTTTTGTGAAATGTTGGCTTTGGTTCATTGATGATATTTTTGTAATTTGGACAGGTTGTAGGGAAGAATTGGATCTGTTTAAGGATGAATTGAATCATTGTCATCCAACTATTAAATTTTAAATGAAGTCTCATCTTGTTGAATTGATGTATTTGGATGTACAGATAACTGTGGATTCATCTGAGCTACAAATGTCAGTTTATAATAAGTCTACAGATAGAAAACACATTGTTAAGATCTGACAGAATGCATCTGATCTACACTAAAACAAGTCTTCCTTTCTCTCAGTTCTTACGGTATTGTAGGATTTGTGATACGACTGAACAGTTTAAAAGAAAAGCTTCTAATTTACAGAATAAACTGTTGGAGAGAGGGTATCCTCATTAATTTGTCAAGTCCGCTTATAAGAAACCTTTTTATAATAATCAGAAGTTGTTGTTTTTACTTAAGACTAGATAATCAGAAAATATTATTGCCTCTATTTTGAAATATACTATGTTATCTCCTCGGATTGTTCAATGCATAAGAGACATTGGAAGGTTTTAACTATACATGAAGCTTTAGCTACTGCTAAATGCATGGTATCCTTTTCACAGAATGCAAATTTAGCAGATCATCTTTGCAAATCTGATATTTGGACAACAGTCAATCCAGGAATTGGTCATTATAAATGTTCAAATTGCTGATTTTGCTCCATGATGATTGAAGGTGCTCAGTTCTTTGACAGTCACAGTGGAATTACGATCCAGATTACACGCTCTACTAACTGTGCTTCTCAATATGTGGTGTACATTATTCACTGGCCTTGTGAATTAATATATGTGGGACAGACTTTTATGTTCCACATCGAATGGTAGAACATAAAATTTGTATAAAAAATAAGAAATTGGAGGCACAGTTGGTACAATATTGTGTACAAAAGAATCATACTTTTGAAGAGCTGTGGTGCAAGATCATTGACAAAGTTCAAGCCACCCTCCGTGGGGGTGCTATTAAATGCTGGTCATATCAGCGAGAACAATGCTGGATTTATTGGCTGTGGACTGTCAGTCTTGAGGGCTGAATAAAGCTATTGAATGGCAAGTGGTTTTTTGATTGGTTTTCATTGAAAGCTTGTCATGTTTGCTGATTGGGTATCTAATATTGGCATCTGTTTGAAAGTGGTAGCCATATCTTCTTGTGGTTGATGTTTGTAAAAACTCCTTCTCCTGAAGCAGTGAGATGCAAAATGAGAGGCTTTTGTCAAGGATTTAGAAACTGTATTTTTCCCCACCACAATGAAGTGAAGAAACCCTAGAACTATTGATTCAGCACATTGCGAGTTAAAAGTGAATGTGAGGTGCATTGGAAGTTCATTTCAGGCTGAGTGCTGTTGTTTGCCCTGGGGTGTTTGTTTTTTCACATGGGGGTGGGAATATTTTTGTGATATTTTTTTGGAACTTTTTTGAGTAGTTGAGTTGTAATGTACAGTGCACATTGTTGGACCATAGTATTTGGAAGAGTTTTTTTTTTTTTGAGACAGTAAGTTTTTCCTTCTTGGTTTTTTTTTCTCACTGTCTGGGTTTTCCCTCCATTTGAAGCCTATGATAGTTGTATATTCTTGAAGGGGTGACAGTCTAAGTTGTGACGGCCCTGGAGACTTGAAGCTTCATTTATTTCAAAATGTATTTGTTGGTCTCTTTGTTGCTATGTGCATTTCAGCTATAGATAAAGTTTAGATTTTTGATGTGATTTTGCCTTTACCTTCCCTACTAGAGGGTTATTTGTTATTAATCCTTATGGCATACATTCTGCCTCTCCCTCTCAGAAACAGGAAGGATTATAGGGCAGCATACTGTAATTGTTACCTTACAAGCCCCTAAGACCTGAAGCACCAAGATCTGGGTCTGCCTCCACTCTCCTGGGGCATTATGAGAGAAGGATCTCTTATCTATGTGATCTATCATATACAGTGCTATATACATTTGGTCATGCTTTGTAATCAGTATTAATATTCTGTAGGGAGCAATTCACCAGAACGAATAAATTGCATGCTTGGCAAGTGAATTCACAAAAAAGATTACAAGTACCTGCATACATGTTGCAAAGCCCAGACTTTCCTTCCTGAGCTGGTGTTTGGGACAGGTTCACCAGACAAGTTTATAATCACTGGAACACTTTTGTCAAGCCCTTCTGAGGATCTTATTGTGAGAGCAGAATATATGTTTTTCTGATCCTCGGTATGACAAGCGAAACCACTCTGGGGCTGGAAGTTGCATCAAATGAGATGACTAAAAAATGTTGTAGTTAACCTAGAGCCATATGAGGGTCCCCCCCCCCCCCCCCCCCACTTGTCCATGCTAGCCTATGATCAAGGTTAGTGTAAAAGCATGACAGAAAATAAATCCTAATCAATAAATAACCTCCAAGGCTTCAGTATTCTCAGCATCTTTATGCTGTATTTTGCTGAAGACTCCAGTACTTGATGGTCTTTCATCACTTGAGAATAGAGATAGTGTTCGGGATCCCCAGCAAATTCATCACATTTTCAGAAAACAACTCAAGAATTTCTGAGAGTTCAGGAGGTCCTTTGAATGTAGGTAAAACCTTTGGATGGGCTCTAGAACTATGACAATGTAAGACTCCAAGTCCCAGAATGTAGAGAAGAATGGCTTAGTGGTTAATGCAGCAGGTTGTAGACCTGGGGAACCAGGTTTGATTCCCACTGCTGCCTAATGGTCAGCAGTGGGTTGAGATCCTGGGGAACCATATTCCATTCTCTCTGCAGCTCCATGTGACCCTGGCCCTCCATTGCTCCAGCTACAATATAATACTAGATTGTGAGCCCATTAGGAACAGTACCCATACCTGAGAAAGAAAATTGTAAGTTTATTAGGTCTAGATGGGCAAGTCACCTAGCCCTCCATTGCCCCAGCTACAATATAATATTAAATTGTGAGCCCATTATGAACAGAAACTATACCTGAGAAAGAAAATTGTAAGCTGCTTAGGTCTAGGCAGTATAGAAACACTAAAAATAAATAAATTCTGTGGGATTCCAAAAGATCAAGACTGGCTTACTTAGAAGTGTCACATGGTCTGGGTCTGTTTGTGTTTCCTATTCCTACCTATGACTGCTGGTAAATTTCTAAACCTCACTTTATTTCCTGATTCTGTTCCTTAGGGGCCTGGTGTTTGATGCCTTGTATGGAAACCTGTTGAAAGTTGATTGCAATGGAAACCTGCTGGTCTGTACCCATGGATTCTGCTTCCTGAAGGGGTATGTGCTGGGGGAGGGAGAATGGTACAGTATAGTATTCAAAGTGCTGCTCTTGGCCAATCACTCATACTAGGGGACCAGGTCTTTGGGCAATGCTATGGTTAGAAGAAAGAGATAAGTTTTTGCTGGAGTAAGTAACCACCTTATATCAACTGTGTCTCATAAGAGACTATTGTGCATGAGCTGGGGTTAGGGATAGAGCCCAACCGAACCTAGCACCTTTGGTTGCTGCCAAAACCAAATCTGCAACTGAGGTTGGCCACCCAGGTACAGCAGAAACCAAAATTGTAAACAGAACTCCCCCCACTCCCTCCTCCACACCTCCTCCATGATCACTTCCCCCACTAGTGCAGTCTTCAGGGGCAGGAACGAACCCCATTCGTTCCTGTCCCATGCCGCTGCTTCATTTGCAATGGCTGCCGAGAATTCCCATGGCAGCTTCACGAGATTGCTGTAGGAGGTCTCAGCAGCCATTTTGCGATTGGAACCAGCATGGGCAGGAAACTCACTTCTGCAATCACAAAATGAATGCTGAATCCTCCAGTGGCAGTCTCACAAAGCTGCTGCAGGAAGTCTTGGAAGCCATTGCAAATGGAGCAGTGGCACGAGGCAGGAACAAGTGGGGTTCATTCCTGCTCCGAAGACTCCACTGGATCACCAGGTCTTTCTAAGGTAGGCCCAGGGAGGGCCTATGAGTGGGATGGGGGGGGGGGCAGTTAGTTTCAGGTTTCAGTCTGGTTTTGGTGCCAAATACAAAACTGTAACTGAAATTTGATTAGCTGCTAGTTAGGGATTTCCTGTGCTCATGGCTGGGATCAGGGACTCCCTTTGCTAAGCACTGCTTCAGAGTGGTGTATCCAAAAGTGAATTTGGGGGAGGGGGAGATGATTATTTGGGTAGGCTCTAGGCACCCCATTTCATCTGCCACCCCTTTCCTCTTTTCTCCTGCCTCCTCACTCCTGCCACCAAAATTAAAATTAAAAATATCTTAGCTGAAGAAATCCAGAGTCTGCTCTGAATCAGTTATGCAGTGCAATGAAACAGTGTGGCAGTCAGTGGCAGCACTTTGACCTGCTGATGCTGGCACCACGAGCATGTTCAGTTCTGGTGGGAACACCACATGGCTGACTTGGGGCAGGGCTTGAGGATTCCCACCAGCTTCAGGAATAGTGTGCCTGGCTGCTGGGTGGGCCTGAAGCAAAGGTAGAGGGGCCCAAGCTGACTCAGGCCCATCCTTGGATACATCCTTACTACCTCAGTCTCAGGTTAATGACTAGAATAGAGCTTCCCAAACTCTGAGTTGGGACCCCAAATGGGGGTCACAAAACCAATGTTGCTCAAAGTACTAGGCCAAATTACTTAAGTAAAATTAAATAAATGTATATTTTAATACTTAAGTAAAAGTACAGCAAAGAACACATTAAAAATGTACTTAAGTGAAAGTAAAAAAAGTTACTGCCTAATATAATATTTTTTAAGTAAAAAGTAAAAGTACTGCAACTACAGTGAATGCAACTATTGTTAATGTTTTTATCCCAACATACAATTTAATCCACTTTGATTTTAGTAAAACAAAATTTTGAAAATAACTGTCACTCATGTGACTGTGTGTGTGAGTCATTAATCCAGCACAGCTAAAAAGGTGTTCAACAACTGCACTAGCCGGACTTAGTAACATAGTAACATAGTAGATGACGGCAGAAAAAGACCTGCATGGTCCATCCAGTCTGCCCAACAAGATAAACTCTTATGTGTATACCTTACCTTGATTTGTACCTGTCTTTTTCAGGGCACAGACCGTATAAGTCTGCCCAGCACTATCCCCTCCTCCCAACCACCAGTCTCGCCTCCCACCACTGGCTCTGGCACAGACCGTATAAGTCTGCCCACCACTATCCTCGCCTCCCAACCACCAACCCCTCTTCCCCCCACTGGCTCCGCCACCCAATTTCGGCTAAGCTCCTGAGGATCCATTCCTTTTGCACAGGATTCCTTTATGTATATCCCACGCATGTTTGAATTCCATTACCGTTTTCATCTCCACCACCTCCCGCGGGAGGGCATTCCAAGCATCCACCACTCTCTCTGTGAAAAAATACTTCCTGACATCTTTTTTGAGTCTGCCCCCCTTCAATCTCATTTCATGTCCTCTTGTTCTACCGCCTTCCCATCTCTGGAAAAGATTTGTTTGCGGATTAATACCTTTCAAATATTTGAACGTCTGTATCATATCACCCCTGTTCCTCCTTTCCTCCAGGGTATACATGTTCAGGTCAGCAAGTCTCTCCTCCGCAAATAGGCAAACTTTACCTTCTAACCCTTCGGCAATGTCACTCACAAATATATTGAACAGAATCGGCCCCAGCACCGATCCCTGAGGCACTCCACTACTCGCCTTTCTCTCCTCCGAGCGAACTCCATTTACCACCACCCTCTGTCGTCTGTCCGTCAACCAGTTCCTAATCCAGTTCACCACTTCGGGACCTATCTTCAGCCCATCGAGTTTATTTAAAAGCCTCCTGTGGGGAACCGTGTCAAAAGCTTTGCTAAAATCTAAGTAGATTACGTCTATAGCATGTCGCTGATTCAATTCTCCAGTTACCCAATCAAAGAATTCAATGAGATTCGTTTGGCACGATTTACCTCTGGTAAAACCATGTTGTCTCGGATCTTGCAACTTATTGGCTTCCAGGAAATTCACTATCCTTTCCTTCAGCATCGCTTCCATTACTTTTCCAATAACCGAAGTGAGGCTTACTGGCCTGTAGTTTCCAGCTTCTTTCCTATCACCACTTTTGTGAAGAGGGACCACATCCGCCGTTCTCCAATCCCTCGGAACCTCTCCCGTCTCCAAGGATTTATTAAACAAATCTTTAAGCGGACCCGCCAGAACCTCTCTGAGCTCCCTCAATATTCTGCGGTGGATCCCGTCCGGTCCCATGGCTTTGTCCACCTTTAGCTTTCCAAGTTGTTCATATACACTCTCTTCCGTGAACAGTGCTATATCCACTCCATTCTCAAATGTACTTTTGCCAGTCCCTCATGGTCCTTCTCCATGACGTGGACTATTCAGTCTGATTAAAAAGTTCCTTCAATTCAGGCCAGGCCACAATATTACTGATGTCTTTTCACAGTGTCTGCAGGTTATGATCAAGGGAATCTCTGTTTGAAACACTTGACTTCCTTATAGCAAAGGAAGCTTTATCATCATCGTTTTCATTATCTGCATTAGAAGTAGTGCCGTCTAATTCACCACTTGCATCTTCACATTCATCTTTGTTGTCCAATTACAAAGATGGTTTTCAAAAAATTGAAATCATTGTCTGTTGTTGTTCTAACAATTTTTTGTCTGATGCAAGCTCGGTTTGAACATCTTCAAGAACTGATGCAAGAATGTCAAATGTGTGGGAACCCTTCAGTCTTAAGGTCAGACAAGCAGACTTCCTCTCTAAAGACTATCAATCCAGTGGACAGTCATCCCAATATAAAATTTTCCCTGGGATGTCTAGCAGTCTGTTGTGTTAGAGACATATGTCTGTTCACCAAGAATTGCAACCAGCTTCAGCTTCATCTCCGCTTCAAAGTGATCAAACTCATCACTGTTCTGTTTGACTGTAGACTAGTAACCAATTCAACAAACACAGGCGACCAGGGGCATAGCCAGACTTCGGCAGGAGGGGGTCCAGAGCCTGAGGTGAGGGGGCACATTTTAGCCCCCCCCCCCCCGGTGCTGCCGACCCCTCCCCCCGCCATTGCCGACTCCCCCCCCCCCCGCCGCTGCCGCCACCACTAACAACAACTTTGAACCCCCCCCTGCCAACGACCCTCTCGACCCCCCCCTCCCGCCGCCACCTACCTTTGCTGGCGGGGGACCCCAATCCATGCCAGCTAAGGTCCTCTTCTTCCGGCGCAGGGCTTCATTCTGTTTCTGAGTCTGACATCCTGCACGTTGTACAAAGCCTTACAGATCAGCTGCAAGGCTTCGTTCTGTTTCTGTGAGTCTGACGTCCTGTGAGTCTGTTATTGAGGACACTGCTTGCCCCGGGATTGGTAGCATGGAATGCTCTTACTAATTCTGTTTCTGCCAGGTTCTTGTGACCTGGATTGGCCACTGCTGGAACTAGGATAGTGGGCTAGATGGACCATTGGTCTGACCCAGTTTGGCTATTCTTATGTTCTTATCGGGACCAGAGCAGCCTGGGGCACTGAATTGACATTCTCAGCAGCCTGGCTGTGAGTTGATGGATGCAGTCACTGCTGCATCAGGAACATGGGAGGGTTGGTCCCTTGGAACTGTTGCATACAGGTGGTAGGGAGCTAAGGAAAGATGTTTATAGGGTGTTATCATGGCCCTAAATACAGTTGGTGACATTATATTTCCTCAATGCCATGTGCTTAATCTGCATTATAAATATAGAATTGTCAGGAATAGGTGGGTGTCTCCTGCATTCCTTTCTCTCCTCCTCTGCTTTTCTCTGCCCAGCGCTGCTTGCAGGCAGTACCTAGTGGCATCTTCTAGATAGTATTCGGAGTCAGAGTTCAGACTTCGCCCTCACAGGATCCCAGCCCCTCTCAGGTCTGCACTGTACAAGGCAGCATTCGTGCAGTCTGTGGCTTCTATTTGTGCCATAGAAAAACTGTGTATTCAGCATGCAGTTCATATTTTTATTTATTTATTTGTAGCATTTGTATCCCACATTTTCCCACCAATTTGCAGGCTCAGTGTGGCTTACATTTGCCGTAATGGCGGTTGCCTTGCAGACCATCGCCATTTCTGGATAACAGAGTTACAAATAGTATTGCGTTAAGGTGCATACATACTTGGTATTAAACATGTAACATAACATAGTTAGAATGGATCAAGTTGTATATGTACATCATGTGCATACATACATGGTAAAGAATAGTACACGATGGCATTGCGTGAAGGTTCCTAAGTAGTGAATTGGATTGTAACGTACATTGGGTCTTCGACTATATAGAGTCCCTATTCAGCATATGGTTTAAAGTGGTATTGCTTAATCATTAATCATATACTTGCAAGGCTTGGATGCTACTCAATGAGATTGTGTTGTAATGTCGTATTTGTGTTTTATCAGCCAAGAAAACACATATATGCAATTTTGCATGCTTTACACGTGATGAATGTGCTGCATGCACAAATGCATATGGTGAATGTGCTACATACATACATGCTTTAAATGTGTGTGGGGTGTGTGCTGCATGTGTGTGTATGCAGTGTGTGTGTTGCATGTGCTGCATGCATGCTTTAAGCATGATTGCTAGGTGAACAAAATGTGTTGCTCCTTGTGTCTACAGTATTCCTGTAAGGGCCAAGTGGGTGTTTTCTTTATTGAGGCTGCTGTTATGTTGTAAAAGCCTGAAAAATTAGGATTCCAGTAAAATACGAAAGGAAGACTTAAACATTTCTGTAGGTCCCAGATGTAAGGGGGGGAGGGGGTCTCAATCACAGGGTGGTTCATCACTGGATTCACTCCCCAGGCCCCCACAGAACACATTTCTCCACAGTTCTTTACTCACTTTGCTCACAGGGAGCAGGTTCTCTGCGAGGAGGGGGGGCGGCGTGTGTGTGTGTGGAGTTGTGGTGGGTTTTCCCTTCAAGGCACTGGTGTAAAAGTCCTTCCAAAAGATAACTCAGAGACAGATGTGGGGTGTGACAATTCTCTTTACTGAACTTATGTGTAGAACAAGTACTGCTTTGAGGTACTCTTCCTCTCTTGAGATTGTACAGCATTGATTTAACACTGTAGTACCCCACACTCTTTCTGTTTTGAATATTAATTGTTAACTGTTTGATGCTCTGTTTTCTTTTATCTTTTGTTAACTGTTCAGATCTCCTGGGTTAGATAGTATATTAATATGCTGTTGTTGTTATTACAGTCATCTCTGATCCCCTTTAATGATAATTAGTCTTTTGGGGTTACAGACCTCCCGGGTTCTGGGACACTACTCCTAGTCACACACGGTCTCTCGTTCCTGGGATCCATCTCCACACAGACTCTGCTAAACTCTGTACTCCATACCTCCGCTGTAGTCCAACTCCTGAGTAGGGCTTCCTTCTCCTTGGTCCCATCAGATTGAGGGCCAAGTTTCTGATCTATTCCCTGAGTAAATAGGCAGAGGAGTTGGTAAAGTCTCATTACTGTCATATCCATTTCACACTGAACACAACAAAAGAACTCAAGGAAGTCTTCACACAATGCAAAAAACAAAAATGGGGGGTGCAAGGGCTAGGGAGGAAATTTGTACCACACCCTCTCAATCCACCACCACCACCCCACACCATCCACCATGGGTCTCTAATATATATAAGAATAGGCAGTACCAGTGGCAGCCATGCTAAGGTGGAGGATGCTGTAACCAGATGATATCCACCTCCCCTCTGCTCTGACTTGGTATGGTCCTGGGTGAAGGAACTAACAGAACTACTGAGGGTCCTGCACAGACATAAATAATAGAGCATTGAGGCCTTGTTTAGGATTTATTAGCTGGTTAAGTAGTGAGTCCGCCCTAATAGCTGAGGATATAAGTACACAAGTACATAAGTGTTGCCATACTAGGATAGACCGAAGGTCCATCAAGCCCAGCACTCTGTTTCCAACAGTGGCCAATCCAGGTTTCAAGTACCTGGAAAGACCCTAAAACAGTACAATACATTTTATGCTGCTTATTTTAGAAATAAGCAGTGGATTTTCCCCAAGACCATCTTAATAATGGCTTATGGACTTTTCTTTTAGGAAGCTATCCAAACCTTTTTAAAACCCTGCTAAGCTAACTGCTTTTACCACATTCTCTGGCAATGAATTCCAGAGTTTAATTACACATTGAGTGAAGAAATATTTTCTCTGATTTGTTTTAAATTTACTACTTTGTAGCTTCATTGCGTGCCCCCAATCCTAGTATTTTTGGAAAGAGTAAACAAGCAATTTACGTCTACCTGTTCCACTGCACTCATTATTTTATAGATCTCTATCATATCTCCCCTCAGCCACCTTTTCTCCAAGCTGAAGAGCCCTAGCCGCTTTAGTCTTTCCTTATAGGGAAGTTGTCCTATCCCCTTTATCATTTTTGTCGCCCTTCTCTGCACCTTTTCTAATTCCACTATATCTTTTTTGAGATGTTGCGACCAGAATTGAACACAATATCTTTTTTGAGATGTTGCGACCAGAATTGAACACAATATTCGAGGTGTGGTCGCACCATGTAGCAATACAAAGGTATTATAATGTCCTCATTTTTGTTTTCCATTCCTTTCCTAATACCTAACATTCTATTTGCTTTCTTAGCTGCCACTTCACACTCAGCAGAGGGTTTCAACATATCATCAACGATGACACCTAGATCCCTTTCCTGGTCGGTGACTCCTAATGTGGAACCTTGCACCACGTAACTATAGTTCGTGTTCCTCTTTCCCATATGCATCACTTTGCACTTGTTCATTTTAAACATCATTTGCCATTTGGATGCCCAATCTTGTAAGTTCCTCTTGTAATTTTTTGTGATTTAACAACTTTCAATAATTTTGTGTCGTCAGCAGTTACTCCCAGCTCTAGATCATTTATAAATATGTTAAAAAGCAGCAGTCTCAGCACAGACCCCTGCAGAACCCCACTATCTACCCTTCTCCATTGAGAATACTGGCCATTTAACCCTACTCTCTGTTTTCTATCTTTTAACCAGTTTTTAATCCACAATAGAACACTGCCTCCTATCCCATGACTCTCCAGTTTCCTCTGGAGTCTTTCATGACGTACTTTGTCAAATGCCTTTTGATAATCCAGATACACAATATCAACCAGATCACCTTTATCCACATGTTTGTTCGTCCCTTCAAAGAAATGTAATAGATTGGTGAGGCAAGATTTCCCTTCACTAAATCCATGTTGGCTTTGTCTCATTAATCCATGCTTTTGAATATGTTGTGTAATTTTGTTCTTTAGAATAGTCTCTACCATTTTGCCCAACACTGACATCAAGCTCACCGGTCTATTATTTTCCAGATCACCTCTGGAACCTTTTTTGAAAATGAGCGTTACATTGGCCATCCTCCAATCTTCCGGTACCGTGCTTGATTTTAAAGATAAATTACATATTACTAACAATAGTTCTGCAAGTTCATTTTTCAATTCTATCAGTAATCTGAGATGAATACCATCCAGTCCAGGAGATTTGCTACTCTTCAATTTGTTAAATTGCGCAATTACATCTTCCAGGCTTATAGAGATTTCATTCAGTTTCTCTGACTCGTCAGCTGTGAATATCATTTCTGGCACTGATATTTCTTCCAATTCTTCCTTGGTGAAGACCAAAGCAAAGAATTAATTTAATCTCTCTGCTACGGCTTTGTCTTCCCTGAATACCCCTTTTACCCCTTGGTCATCTAGCAGTCCAACTGATTCTTTTGCAGCTTCTTGCTTTTAATATACCTAAAAAAATGTTTACTATATGTTTTTGTCTCCAACATAAGCCTTTTTTTCAAAGCCCCTCTTTGCCTTCCTTATCAGCACTTTGCATTTGATTTGCCATTCCTTATGCTGTTTCTTATTATTTTCAGTCAGATCCTTCTCCCATTTTCTGAAGGATTTTCTTTTAGTTCTAATAGCTTCCTTCACCTCACTTTTTAACCATGCCACTGTTGCTTGGCCTTTCTTCCTCCTTTAATATATGGAATATAACTGGCCTGGGCTTCCAGGATGGTACTTTTGAATAGCATCCATGCCTGATGTAAATTTCTGAGCTTCACAGCTGATTCTCTGTTTTTTTTCACCGTTCTTCTCATTTTATCATAGTCTCCTTTTTGAAAGTTAAATGCTAAAGCATTGGATTTCCTGTGTGTACTTACTCAAGAGCTGATATCAAATCTGATCATATTATGATCACTGTTATCAAGCAGCCCCAGCACCATTACCTCATGCACCAGATCTTGCGCTCTACTAAGGACTAGGTCAAGAATTTTCCTCTTCGTGTTGGCTCCTTTACCAGCTGCTCCATAAAGCAGTCCTTGATGTCGTCAAGGAATTTTGCCTCTCTGGCATGCCCTGATGTTACATTTACCCAGTCAATATCGGGGTGATTGATATCTCCCATTATTATTGTGTTCCCTAGTTTGTTAACCTTCCTAATTTCTGATAAGATTTCTACATCTGTCTGTTCATCCTGGCCAGGTGGACTGTAGTATACTCCTATCACTATCCTTTTCCCCTTTACACATGGAATTTCAATCCATAGGGATTTCAAGATGTGTTCTGTGCCCTGCAGAATTTTTAATCTACTTGATTCAAGGCCCTCCTTAACATACAATGTTACCCCTCCCTCAATTCAATCCACCCTATTACTGCGATATAATTTGTATCCTGGTATGACAGTATTCCACTGGTTAACCTCCTTCCACCAGGTCTCAGAGATGTCTATTATATCTAATTTTTCATTTAGTGCAATATATTCTAACTCTCCCATCTTATTTCTTAGGTTTCTGGCATTCACATATAGACATTTCAAAGTATGTTTGTTGTTCCTATTTACATCTTGCTCAGCAGTTGACAGCGATAATTTGCAATCTTTTTCTGTTTTTTATTTAAAGACACTTGGAGGGGCATAATCGAAAGGGACACCCAAGTTTTGCCGAGGAAATCCTCGCAAAATGTCCCGGGGAAATGGCGGGGAAACCCGTATTATCGAAACAAGATGGACGCTCATCTTTCGTTTCGATAATATGGTCGGGGACGCCCAAATCTTGAAATTTAGGTCATCCTTAGAGATGGTCGTCCTTAGACTTGGTTGTTTCTGATTTTCGGCGATAATTGAAACTAAGGACGCCCATCTCAGAAACAACCAAATGCAAGCCCTTTGGTCGTGGGAAAAGCCAGCATTCGTAGTGCACTGGTCCCCCTGACATGCCAGGACACCAACCGGGCACCCTAGCGGCCACTACAGTGGACTTCAGAAATTGCTCCCAGGAACACAGCCCCCCAAAACACACTACCCACAACTGTACACCACTACCATAGCCCTTATGGGCGAAGGGGGGCACCTAGATGTGGGTACAGTGGGTTTGTGGTGGGTTTTGGAGGGCTCACATTTACCACCACAAGTGTAACAGGTAGGGGGGATGGGCCTGGGTCCACCTGCCTGAAGTGCACTGCACCCACTAAAACTGCTCCAGGGACCTGCATACTGCTGTCATGGACCCAGTGGCGTTCCGAGGGGCGCTGACACCCGGGGCGGATCGCCGATGCGCCCCGCCCCCGGGTGCAGCGCGACCCCCCCAGCGAAGGGACACCCCCCACCCCGGCGAAAGAACCCCCCCTGGGTGCACGCCGCTGGGGGGGTGCCGCGCGCCGGTCAGCGTCGTTGGTTTCCATGCTCCCTCTGCCACGGAACAGGTTACTTCCTGTTCCGGGGCAGAGGGAGCATGGAAACCAACGACGCAGACCGGCACGCGGCACCCCCCCAGTGGCGTGCACCCGGGGCGGACCGCCCCCACTGCCCCCCCCCCTTGGTACGCCACTGCATGGACCTGAGTATGACATTTGAGGCTGGCATACAGGCTGACACAAAAGATTTTTAAAGATGTTTTTTAAGGGTGGGAATGGGTTAGTGACCACTGGGGGAGTAAGGGGAGGTCATCCCCGATTCTCTCCGGTGGTCATCTGGTCAGTTCGGGCACCTTTTTGTGCCTTAGTCGTAAGAAAAAAAAGGAACAGGTAAAGTCGTCCAAGTGCTCGTCAGGGACGCCCTTTTTTTCCATTATGGGTCGAGGACGCCCAAGTCTCGTCTTCTCTATGCCTCTGACACGGCCCCGTGAACTTTGGTCATCCCCGCGATGGAAAGCAGTTGGAGACGCCCAAAATTGGCTTTCGATTATTCCGATTTGTGCAACCCTATGAGAAGGACGCCCATCTTCTGATTTGTGTCAAAAGATGGGCGTCCTTCTCTTTCGAAAATAAGCCTGTTGGTCTACTATGGTCTCTATTGCAACCTTGCTATCAGGATACCCTATCTTCCCTGTTTTGAAAGATACCTTGTTCCGAACCATGTGCTTTTGAATGACTGTTGGCCTTCCCCAATTTCTAGTTTAAAAGCTGCTCTATCTCCTTTTAAATGTGGACACTAGCCACTTGGTCCCACCCTGTTTAATAGGCTCCCCCTTCCCAGAATGTTGCCCAGTTCCTTACAAATCTAAACCCTCCTTCCTGCACCATCGCCTCATCCACGAATTGAGACTCTGGATCTCTGCCTGTCTCTTTGGCCCTGTGCGTGGAACAGGAAGCTCTTTTGAAAATGCTACCTTAGAGGTTCTGGATTTGAACTTTCTACCTAAGAGCCTAAATTTGGCTTCTAGAACCTCCCTCCCACATTTTCCTATGTCATTGGTATCTACATGTACCAAGACAGCCAGCTCCTCCCCAGCACTATCTAAAATCCTATCTAGGTGATGCTTAAGGTCTGCCACCTTCACACCAGGCAGGCAAGTGACCAGGCGATCCTCATGTCCACCAGCCACCCAGCTATCTACATGCCTAATAACTTAATCACCAACTACAACAGCCATCCTAACCCTTCCCTCCTGGGCAGAAGGTCCTGGAGACACATCCTCAGTGCAAGAGGATATTGCATCCCCTGGTGGGCTAGTCCTGGCTACGGGATTACTTCTAGCTTCACCAGGGTGATGCTTTTCTTTTAGAAGACCTCCTTCCTCCAAGGCAGTACAGGGGCTGCCAGACTGGAGGTGGGACTTCTCTACAACGTCCCTTTAGGCCTCCTCTATGTACCTCTCTGTCTCCCTCAGCTACTCCAAGTCTGATACTCTAGCCTCAAGAGAACGGACTCATTCTCTGAGAGCTAGGAGCTCTCTGCATTGAGCACACATGTATAACCTCTCACCATCTGGGAGATAATCATACATATGATACTCGGTGCATAAGACTGGATAGCACCCCTCTTGCTGCTGGATGGCTGTCTGCATCTTAGTATTATAGAGTTGTTTAATTAAGACTTCTTAAGGTACTAGGGACATCAGATGAATATAAAGAGCCTTAAGATTATATGGAATAATATGTAATTTATTTAGTGTTTGCTTCTCAGAAACTAATTAAATGTAACTAAAACTCTAATGAAAACTCTCCTCTTGTTGTCCTAATTAGAATAATTGTCCATAAATAAAGAGTTGAGCTAGGGGGTTGGTGGGAGCTAGGGAGGGGGGTGGGAATGAAGACTGAACTAGATCCTGCTGTGCCTTCTAGAGTCTATCTGTTAATGCTGTGGCAGAAAATTCAAGTTTTAAAACTGTGGGGAAATGTGTATGGAGACTAGTTAATAAAGTTTGTTTCTTTACTTTTTTTTTTGTTCTGTTTATCAATAACCTAAAATTCCTCTTTTAAACCCAATCTTTAAGTTACCAAGCACAGAGCAAAATAATGTCACTTATTCAGAGAAATGTCCTCTTCTCTTAGAGCTTCTCAGACAGAAAGCTAAGTGGGGCTTTTCCTCTCTAAATAGTTTATATAGATTAGGTGGAAGGGGAATCAGTACTAATGAGATTATGGGAGATTCTCATTTTAGCTCCAGCAGGAGAATTTTTCTTTGGCGCCCAGAGGTCATGGATTCAGATTTTAACTGGAACTTCCCTATTGTATTGTTATTGGATACATGGAAATAAGGACATATGTGCTGCATGATCCAAAAAAGGAGTGAAGCAAGGTTTAGCCCATCCCACCCAATAGTACTAATTCTCCTTTAGCTGGTAGCATGACTGTTTTTGTTTTTCAGTGTACCATACAGTAGCCAGACTGAAAATGGGAATCTCACAGAAAGCAGTCATTCCCCTAAATCCCATTCATATGCCTGCATGGGCTTGACAGGAATCTTAGTGAGCCCAAGTGTATGGGCCCTCGGTATGGACCCTAAAATGACTGACTAGGTTAGGAACTGGTTGAGTGGAAGGCGACAGAGGATAGTGGTAAATGGAGCTCATTCTGAAAAAAAGGATATTACCAGTGGTGTCCCTCAAGGTTCAGTTCTTGGACTGGTTCTTTTTAATATTTTTGTAAGCGATATTGCTGAAGGGCTGTCTGGTAAGGTTTGCCTCTTTGCAGATGATACCAAAATCTTCCTCATGTTGTCCTGATAGAGTGGATAACATGAGGAAGGACTTAGCAAAACTGGAGGAATGGCCTGGAATTTGGCAGCTTAGATTTAATACTAAAAAATGCAGGTCTTGCTGCAAAAACCTGATGGGGTGAAGAATTTTTGTGCACAGAAGAGAAGCGGGATTTGGGTGTGATCGTATGTGAAGATCTTAAGGTGGCCAAACATGTAGAAAAGGCAACATAAGGAGAGGAATAGCCAGTAGGAAAAAAAGAGGTGATGATGCCCCTGTATAAGACTCTGATTAGAACTCATTTCGAATATTGTGTACAAAAAGATATAAACAGGATGGAGTCGGTCCAGAGGGCAGCTACTAAAATGGTCAGTGGTCTTCATCATAAAGTATATGGAGACACACTTAAAGATGGATGAAAGGTGGGAGAGAGAAGATATGATAGAGACATATAAATATTTATGTGGTATAAGTGTATAGGAAGTGAATCTCTTTCAATTGAAAGGAAACTCTGGAACGAAGGGGCATAGGATAAAGGTGAAAGGGGATAGACTCAGAAGTAACCTGAGAAAATGCTTCTTCATGGAAACGGTGGTGAATTAGTGTAATGGCCTCCCGGTGGAAATTGTGAAAATGAAAATGGTTTCTGAATTCAAGAGAACTTGGGACCAGTACATAGGACTTTAAGGGAGTGATAGGGAGTGTAGATGGCATAAATGGTCAGACTGAATAGGCCATATGGTCTTTATCTGCCTACATCTTTCTATATTTCTCTGTTTCCAATCTGATATTGTGATCCTACAGCTAGTCTTGGACAGGGAGGGAAGAGGTGTCAGGAGCTATTTTCAGCATGTGTTGCTTCACTACACCCAAACGTAAGGGTAAGCACTATTGTTATCCAGGACTGCCATGAGTGATCCAACAGCTGAGAGGTCCAGTGAACCTGGCAGTTTATCAGCCTGTGATCATTGCATATGGCTTCCAGGAAATATTAAAGGCAGTTTACAGGTGATGGAGTGGGAGTGAAGGACTGATGTTCACTTGTTTGTTTCCTGACCCCCACCCCCACCCCATGGTACGAGTTGAGCAGAACATGATGTTCCTGGACAGCAGAAATGATTCAGAGGCAGCATTTAGAAGAACTGGTTTGATTCTACAAACACAGCGTACTTGGCTTACCTCTCCTCTCTTTCTGGATATGCAATGTCTACCATGCACAGCTATTTAGAAAAGCATAGAAAGTTTGTCTTAGAAACCCTGTGCCAGTTAGGCTGGAGTCCTACTCTTGGCAACTATTTGCAGAAAATGGGCTTTGTGCCACACAGATAGAGACTTTCCCAGAAGGATGCCAAGTCCCTAAAGAAAGGCTGAGGTTTCCTCAGGAGCTGGCATTCCCCATAGTGAGACAGGTACCCTGCAGACATCACTTTATCTACCCAGCCACATAAGATTTGATTTATACTTTCAGCATGAGGCCACTCTCTGCCTAGTGTTTTCCTGTCCTAAATCAAACCCCTTGCTGTCACATAGTTACGCCAGCAGGGAGCCATAGGCTTAAGTGCCCTAGGTCAGTAATTATGATTCTAGGTGTGTTTCCCTCTTTCAATAGCTTATCACCCCAATATAGGCTCAAAGATAATGGATTGTGGCACCTTTCATAGCCTGATGCCAACACACTCCAACCTATGGACTTGTGTTATAAAACCCTCTCTAACAGTGAGAAATGACAGATACAGTTTAACCAGTAGGAGGCACTCTTTCTCTCTGGCTGATCTATAGGACTGCTGTGTTTAGACCTGAAGATTGTTGATTAACCCTGGCTCAGATATTGTCTCATTCACCCTTCGAATTGTCTTTAGAACTTGGTTCAAATCCATCATGAGATTCCTAGTAAAAGGTTTGATAGGCCTCTGTACACGTCATTAATGAGACTTTGCCAAGAATACAGTTCTGGAGGCTGTACAGCTGGAAGGACAGAAATAGGTGTAACCCATCATTGTTTTAGAATTATGATAGAGTAGGCTCCCCGGGTAGCAGATCATTAGGGGAGTGACCTGGAGGACCCGGGAGGAGCTCAGAGGGTATAAAAGGGAGACCCTGTTGGAAGGATTTTGTCTCTGGTTGGTTCTGCCTCTAGATAAAGAAACCAGCTCTAGGTGTGGGAGTTTGGTGTTACTGTTAGTTCCCCTGCCAGATGACCCATTGCAAGAGAAGGGGAAGTCCTGTAGCATTGTAACCAGTGGATTGATTACCTGGAAAGCAAACTGTTACATTGCATCAGCCCTCATAGCCAGAAAGCAGATTGGGGAGTCCAGCAATAACCCGGGGCTCGGGTGGAATTGTAGTCTACCCCTGGCTGATAGCAAGACCTTCAGGGTGGCAGCCCGAAGGAAGCATGCAGTTACTGGAAGTCCAGCCCGGATGCTATTGAAGTTCATCGGGAGTGTGAAATCCGCTCTGGGTTCTGACTGAGCTGCAGGGTGGACATGAGGGTTAAGCATGAGTATTAGCCCAGATATGTATTATTGCTTATGATCATCTGGAGAGCAATATGAATTTCAACTAACTGTAAGAAGACCAATGCAGTTGAAGTCATCAGTTAAGAGTTAATAAATGTTCCAGTTCTTTTGATCCTCTGAGTGTTGTGTGGTTCCTGAGTGGATGAGCTGACGGGACAAGTGTTAAACCATGCAGTGCCTCTCGAGTCCCTTCTAACCCAGGATAGCAGGACCGAGTTACCTAGGCTAGAGATGGACCAAAGAAAAATAGCTAAAAATGGTACACGATCTATATCAAAAGCCATAAACTAAAGCAGGAGTAGAGAAACTATATATATGCATTAGCTACTAATCAAAGAATGCATCACTTTCAAAATCTGCATGACTGTTCACAAAATAATTTACGGCGAGGCACCAGGATACATGACAGACCTCATCGACCTGCCAGCCAGAAACACCACAAAATCTACACGATCATACCTAAACCTCCACTACCCAAGCAACAAAGGACTCAAATACAAATCCATCTATGCAACCAGCTTTTCCTATTTAAGCACACAACTATGGAACGCACTTCCAAAAGCAGTAAAAACTACGCTCGACCATCTAGACTTCCGGAAAGCACTAAAGACAGACCTGTTCAGAGAGCATACCCCACCGTCACAACATAAAATACCTGGACACCTACATCACAATGAAACCAAAGACCTTAATGAACATTACCTGACTCTTCCTCCTCTCTCCCTCTCTAAGACCCCCCCAATCCAACCTACCATACATGTACTTCATTCCACCACAATATCACTTCGTATTATTCACACCATGTATTTGTTCATACCGGAATCGGCTATCGCTGTTAACGGTAATATGTAAGCCATGTTGAGCCTGCAAATAGGTGGGAAAATGTGGGATACAAATGTAATAAATAAATAAATATGCTGTAGGCCAAAACTGGCTCACCTAGTCATTTTTCCAAGCCCACTCACATGGGCTGAATTTCTGGGTGTTGACCAGAAGAAAACAAATTCAGTCATATTACTCTATCTTTTATTGGTTCCATTGGCCAGTAGACTGGAGTTCAAATTAATGTGTTTGATCTCTCAGAGTGTACACAGGGGCCTGCTAAAGTATTTGGCAGACTGTCTGCAGAGTCATGAACTGGTTCAGTGAGTATGGCACATTCAGCAGGGGTTTTTGGACCTCAGATTCCTGTTCTACAAGAGCCAAGGAATTTACTTATGCTGGCTCACATCTTAGGAATCAGCTACCCTTACAGTTGTGGGACATTAATCGTTTATCTTTTAGAAGGGAAGTCAAATCTTAATATTTCTCTATGTTTATGGGATTTAAAAGGAGGGAGGTTTGCCTTTTATGGGTTTTTTTTAGGTGTATTTTTTAAAAGTTCTTATTCCTGAGGGTCAGTTTGTCCGTCTATCTGTACTACATTCATCCATGATAAGAAAATTTAAATCACAAGTCTTGAGCGTAATAACTTAGAATCATTGAAAGCTAGAGTCACTAAGAGCTACAATGACTGAGCAATGGATTTAGCCCTAGTAATGAAAAGCTCCTCCCAAAAAGTAAGGCACTCCTGGATTATGAGGTGCTAGAGAGGGGCACAACCATACACAAAACAAAGTATTTACAAGTGTGATGTCCGATTATATGTTTGTAGAAGATGGTTTTGAGAACAGCAGTAATGTGGCTAAGGCCCTGAAAGTAAATTGGAGGGGAACACAGTTAAAGGTTTGTGTAGGGTGTCTAGTACTCTTGTACAGGCCCTCTATATAAGTCCTACTTTTGCTATTGTTCTACCAGTTGGTCAGCTTTAGTGAACGCCCTGACCTGCCCATGCCCCTCACATAGCCACACCCCTTTTGAGTTACATTCTATAAGAGTTGCATGGAGGTTTTTCTAGAGTGGCAGAGTAGCCTAGTGGTTAGTGCAGCAGACTTTGATCCTGGGGAGCTGGGTTTAATTCCCACCGCAGCTCCTTGTGACTGTACATAAGTACATAAGTAATGCCATACTGGGAAAAGACGGCGGCTAAATGGCAGATGACGTTTAATGTGAGCAAGTGCAAGGTGATGCATGTGGGAAAAAAGAACCTGAATTATAGCTACGTCATGCAAGGTTCCACGTTAGGAGTTATGGACCAAGAAAGGGATCTGGGTGTCGTCGTCGATAACACGCTGAAACCTTCTGCTCAGTGTGCTGCTGCAGCTAGGAAAGCGAATAGAATGTTGGGTATTATTAGGAAAGGTATGGAAAACAGGTGTGAGGATGATATAATGCCGTTGTATCGCTCCATGGTGCGACCGCACCTTGAGTATTGTGTTCAATTCTGGTCGCCGCATCTCAAGAAAGATATAGTAGAATTGGAAAAGGTGCAGCGAAGGGCGACTAAAATGATAGCGGGGATGGGACGACTTCCCTATGAAGAAAGACTAAGGAGGCTAGGGCTATTCAGCTTGGAGAAGAGACGGCTGAGGGGAGACATGATAGAGGTATATAAAATAATGAGTGGAGTGGAACAAGTGGATGTGAAGCATCTGTTCACGCTTTCCAAAAATACTAGGACTAGGGGGCATGCGATTAAACTACAGTGTAGTAAATTTAAAACAAATCGGAGAAAATTTTTCTTCACCCAACGTGTAATTAAACTCTGGAATTCATTGCCGGAAATGTGGTGAAGGCGGTTAGCTTAGCAGAGTTTAAAAAGGGGTTGGACGGTTTCCTAAAGGACAAGTCCATAAACCGCTACTAAACGGACTTGGAAAAAATCCAAAATCCCAGGAATAAATTGTATAGAATGTTTGTACGTTTGGGAAGCTTGCCAGGTGCCCTTGGCCTGGATTGGCCGCTGTCATGGACAAGATGCTGGGCTCGATGGACCCTTGCATCGAGCCC
Organism: Microcaecilia unicolor; assembly: GCF_901765095.1. NCBI lineage: Eukaryota > Metazoa > Chordata > Amphibia > Gymnophiona > Siphonopidae > Microcaecilia > Microcaecilia unicolor. The sequence continues at coordinate 293,119,343 of NC_044034.1, read as the reverse complement.
AGCATCTTGTCCATGACAGCGGCCAATCCAGGCCAAGGGCACCTGGCAAGCTTCCCAAACGTACAAACATTCTATACAAGTTATTCCTGGGATTTTGGATTTTTTCCAAGTCCGTTTAGTAGCGGTTTATGGACTTGTCCTTTAGGAACCGTCCAACCCCTTTTTAAACTCTGCTAAGCTAACCGCCTTCACCACATTTCCGGCAATGAATTCCAGAGTTTAATTACACGTTGGGTGAAGAAAAATTTTCTCCGATTTGTTTTAAATTTACTACACTGTAGTTTCATCGCATGCCCCCTAGTCCTAGTATTTTTGGAAAGCGTGAACAGATGCTTCACATCCACTTGTTCCACTCCACTCATTATTTTATATACCTCTATCATGTCTCCCCTCAGCCGTCTCTTCTCCAAGCTGAATAGCCCTAGCCTCCTTAGTCTTTCTTCATAGGGAAGTCGTCCCATCCCCGCTATCATTTTAGTCGCCCTTCGCTGCACCTTTTCCAATTCTACTATATCTTTCTTGAGATGCGGCGACCAGAATTGAACACAATACTCAAGGTGCGGTCGCACCATGGAGCGATACAACGGCATTATATCATCCTCACACCTGTTTTCCATACCTTTCCTAATAATACCCAACATTCTATTCGCTTTCCTAGCTGCAGCAGCACACTGAGCAGAAGGTTTCAGCGTGTTATCGACGACGACACCCAGATCCCTTTCTTGGTCCATAACTCCTAACGTGGAACCTTGCATGACGTAGCTATAATTCAGGTTCTTTTTTCCCACATGCATCACCTTGCACTTGCTCACATTAAACGTCATCTGCCATTTAGCCGCCCAGTCTCCCAGTCTCGTAAGGTCCTCTTGTAATTTTTCACAATCCTGTCGCGAGTTAACGACTTTGAATAACTTTGTGTCATCAGCAAATTTAATTACCTCGCTAGTTACTCCCATCTCTAAATCATTTATAAATATATTAAAAAGCAGCGGTCCTAGCACAGACCCCTGAGGAACCCCACTAACTACCCTTCTCCATTGTGAATACTGCCCATTTAACCCCACTCTCTGTTTCCTATCCTTCAACCAGTTTTTAATCCACAATAGGACATTTCCTCCTATCCTATGACCCTCCAATTTCCTCTGTAGCCTTTCATGAGGTACCTTGTCAAAAGCCTTTTGAAAATCCAGATACACAATATCAACCGGCTCCCCTTTGTCCACATGTTTGTTTACTCCTTCAAAGAATTGAAGTAAATTGGTCAGGCAAGATTTCCCCACACAAAAGCCGTGCTGACTCGGTCTCAGTAATCCATGTCCTCGGATGTGCTCTGTAATTTTGTTTTTAATAATAGCCTCTACCATTTTCCCCGGCACCGACGTCAGACTCACCGGTCTATAATTTCCCGGATCTCCCCTGGCAAGTCACTTAACCCTCCATTGCCCCAGGTACAAATAAGTTTCTGTATATACTATGTAAACCATTTTGAATGTAGTTGCAAAAACCACAGAAAGGCAGTGTATCAAGTCCCATTCCCATAGAACAACACCTAGAAAACTGCAGGCACAAATTCAAATTGTTAGCACCAATAACTGATTGCTAACAATGAGGATTTTTGTAGTCTACTTTTTCCTATCAGGTGGCACAGTTTTGGAATTCTCTTCCTTCTTTTCTTTTAAGAATTTGTGGCTATCTTCAGTTTAGGAAAACTCTTGAAGACATTTCTTTTAAAGAAATGTTACTGATTTGTAGTAATGGTGTATTTTTTGAAAATTATTGTATAATTTGGTTTAAAATATTGTAATTCCTGATGCTTTTGTCTGTTGTTACCCACAGTGAACTTTTGGTATTTTGCGGGTTGTAAGACAGTAGTAATAATAATAATTATTGGCGCTAATTGGTTTGTTACCCAGTTTAGTTGCATGCACATCTCAGAATAGCCTGCAATTTTGCACACGTAAATTTGCACACCATTTATAGAAGTGTCCTTCACCCTGTTAATTGTAGCTGAATATCAGCAGACAGCCCTGCACAAATGATTTAACCAGCAAGGAGCAATTTCTGGCTGGTTAAATCACTTTGAACATCAACCCCAAAGTTTTTACATTAGAAGGTTATAGTTATTTTTACAACTTTTTGGCAATTACCACAGTTTGAGATATGTATACAAGATAACTATGTCTGGTTTTGCAGTTATTTCATTTTGGCCATAGTTTCAACTGATTAATAGAGTTTCATGCTGGTCTTCAAATTTTTTTTAACCCAGCTGTGAAACTATCTAAAGCAAATGCACATAGACACATGTATATGTAAACTCCATCCGAAGGGAAGCATTCTGTTTAGCTGTTACTATCTGAGATCCCTACTTTAAAATTTTCTTTTGAAACTGAGAACACCAGGGGATCTTACCAAGCTAGTCTTCTTTGAATACTTCTGAAGTGCTTAAGTCAAAAGATGTTTGTTCTTATATAAGAACAGACTTTGTCAGCAGTGGATTGTTCATTGCTGTCTCAGTGCTCTAGACCAGTGGTTCTCAACCATGTCCTGGGGGACTACCAGCTAGTTGGGTTTTCAGGATATCCCTAATGAATAATGGAGGTATAACAGGCATGCAAATCTGCCATGCATATTCGTTAGGGATATTCTGAAAACTCAGTTGGCTGGTGGTCCCTCAGGACAGGTTTCAAGTCCTCTGACCTAGGCAAATCTTCAGCTTTGCACCTCCTTAATTAACTATCTGGGCCCTAATCCATTCCACCCCACCCTCCCCAAGATTTTGAGAACTTCCACAATCATGATCTCCCTAACACCACTGCTCACAGAATGATCCTCTACAAATGAATGTTTGGACATCACACTTTTAAATATACATATATTTTTTTTATTTGTATTTTGCTCACACCTTTTTCAGTAGTAGCTCAAGGTGAGTTACATTCAGATACACTGGGTATTTCTCTGTCCCTAGAGAGGCTCACAATCTAATTTTGTACCTGAGGCAATGGAGGGTTAAGTGACTTGCCCAAGATCACAAGAAGTAGCAGCAGGATTTGAACTGGCCACCTCTGGATATCAAGACCAGTGCTCTAACCACTAGGCCACTCCTCCACTATTTAGCTTTTGTTTTATATACATAATAGAGGTAACTCTATAAATTGTATGCTAATATTTACATACTGATTCTGTGTGCAGATCAAGTTCAAATTCATCTTTATTTGATATACGGCTAGGGGCAATGTGCCATCTGAGTGGTTTACAATGTCACCAAATAAGAGAAGAAATATACTGATGAAAAGAAGTACAATTAGGATAGAAAAGCAGAAAAGATACAGTCATAGCAGTACAATAATAAACTCAGTGCTCCAAGCAAAAGTCCCCATAAGGGCAAAGGCAGTGAAGAAAGGTCAGACAAGCACATTTAGGGGGTGGATCCGAATAGCTACCTAAATAAGTAAGTTTCAAGGGCCACCTTGAAGTCCACGTGAGATTACAAAGAAAGTGCATTCCAAAAAGTAGGACCTACGATGTTAAACATACGATTTCCAAAGTACATTCAAAAAGGTTATATGAAAAGAGTGAACAGACAATAGATGTTGCTGTGAAGATCAAAGAGGGCACATACCCGTGTCAATGCCAGAATTCTGCCCGAGTCTTATTCTGTAAATATGCACATATCTTACATAGCATGTGTTTGAGAGATGGGCAGCACGTAGGCAGAGTCTGGGTGGGATTCAGACTCGTGTAATTTATAGAATACTAGCCGTTAAGCCCGTTAAAAAGGGCGAGATTTCCAGCTACCTTCCTCGCCGCCGCTCCCTCCCCCCCTCCATGCTGGGCCCCCTGCACTGACCTGACAGCGCCTCTCACCTCCGTGTGAAAGCGCTGCAGGCAGCAGCAGATCGCTCTGCTGCTGCCTGCAGCGCTTCCACACGGAGGTGAGAGGTGCTGTCAGGTCAGTGCAGGGGGCCCGATACGGAGGGGGGCGGGAGCGGCGGCAGGGATGGTGGGGAGGGTGGAGGTTGGTACGCGCAATGTTCGTTTCCAGGCTCCAGTGGCAGCGGCAGCGTCCCACAGTCCGACTCCGTTTCCCTCTCTGTTCCGCCCTCTGACGTCATCACGTCTTGACGCGAGGGCGGGACAGAGAGGGAAGGCTCTACTGCGCATTTGCAGGTGAGTCGGTCACTTGCCATTTATATGTTTGATGTGCGAGCACATACAATAGCTCTATGGCTGGCATAAGTGCATAGATAAAAGACAAACAAAAAGGAGGACCAAACCTCACGTGGACATGAACAAGCCAAAAAAAGTGAGGTAGATCCAAATTATCAAGTAGTTTTTATTGGAAGAACAGCTTAAAAGACGACCCGACACAGCCCTGTTTTCGGCCCAAAATGGCCTGCCTCAGGGGTCTGGTAAATGTCTGATGTTATAGTAGAAATGCTTAACATCGAGATTGTGGATGAGGTTTTTGCGTTTAAATCCTTGTGATCTCCTCAGCGGAACAAAAGCGCTGAAAAAGTGGCACTGACTCTTGCCGTTTGGATGGCCACTTTTTCAGCACTTTTGTTCCGCTGAGGAGATCACAAGGATTTAAAAGCAAGAACCTCATCCACAATCTCGTTATTAAGCATTTCTACTATAACATCAGAGATTCACCAGACCCCTGAGGCAGGTCCGTTTGGGTCAAAAACACGGCCGTGTCAGGTCGTCTTTTAAGCTATTCTTCCAATAAAAACTACTTGATATCCTCCTTGGATCTACCTCACTTTTTTTTGGCTTATAAGTGCATAGATACTCATTACACTAGTGTTCTACACAAGAACTTATTTTCTGTAATAGAACTGGTACCACATAGGGCCATTGTTATAGAATTACCCTTCACAAAGGGAAATTCCAAAAGCCATATATCTGAGAAAATTGTTTTGTTTGATTACTGACACCAAAACAGTGAAGAACTCTCCTCTGCACTAATGAAGAAAACCACACATAGTGAAGGTGATGAATTTGCACTATACAACTGAAGGTGTCAATAAGTTCTTTATTAGTTGGCAAGTGGAGACTCCACTTGACAGCTTGATCACTTGTATAGTGCAAATTCATTGCCTTTGCTCCCTGCAGTTAAAAGCAGGTGCTGATAGGTCTCTGATTTTGTGCAGCTATCAGGACCTATTCTTATGCCTAGACTGCAGCTGTTCATTGCCACCCCTAAGAAGCTGTCGCCCTAGGCAACCTCCTAATGTTGCCCTAGGATTGCTTTTGGAGCATTGGCTTTAAGTTAATAGCAGTGAAGTTTGCAAACCTCAGAGTACATTCCAGATGACTCTCCCTCACATGCATTTTTGAACTTTGTGAATACTAAAGCGATCTTCTTTTCAAAGCTATTCTAAAGTATAAACATGGTCTGTCTTTCCTCCTCATTCAGGTTGGAAATCTGGAACTATTATCCTAACAAATTCATCCAGAGAGATGATACGAAGCGATTTCATATCCTCAACACTCTCTTCAACCTGGCAGGTATGTCCCAACTCTCACAGCTCTCCATTTGTTTTATAAACGGTGCAGTTGATATTCAATCGGTGGTGCTCAGTGTTTTGCCGACCGCTACTAGCCTTATGCCTAGGAAATCAATGTTGGGTTATGTCTGGCTTTGGCATCGAACTTCTGGAATTGCAGAGCTGGCTAAAATGTGATATTCAGCCCTTAACCACTATGGGGCACTGCATAAAGATAGGACTGACTTTTATGTGGTTACCTTGACCGGTTAAGTGCTGAATAATGGTATTTAACTGGCCAAGTGCTGACTGTGCCCTGGAACGCTCCCAAAATAGCTATTTTTGAGAGAGTTGCTAACCAGACATTTTCAACAGCACTAATCAATTAAGTGCCACTGAAAATGACCAGTTAGCCCCGAACAGGCCTTTGACCTATCAGGAGCCACTTCTGGCTGGTTAAATCATTTTGAATATCAACCTGAGCATTTTGTTCACCAATTCTGTCTCCTGCTGTTCCTGGAACCGAGGACATTTCATTTCAATGTCACACATATATGTTTCTTGCTCTTGCACACTGTCACTCAGTCTCGCGCAAGGCTCCATAACTCAGCAGAGGCTGATTCCATCTGAGCTGGAAGAAAAAGATGAAGGTGCTGGCCAAAAATAAAATAAAAGGAATAAAACCTGCATTATAGACCTGCTTCCATAAAGCTTTTCTTCTATTCTGTGTCTATGGGATAAAAGGGTAGCCAAGCAGACCCTAAATAATTCAGAGACACAACCAATTTGTTCGTGATTGCAGTTTCTAACAAACTCTTAGTCTCAGAGCCTAACATTCAAAGGATTTGTGCTCCTAACATTGACAATCATGCTCGTAGATGGGCCTCTTTGAAAATGTATTGTGGGTGAGAGCATAACTTCATAGGAGCATAAAAAGTGGGTGACATCGGGTGGCATTTAGGGCAGGAGAAAAGAAGGAGCTTAGCATTGATTTTCAGCACTAGGCTTAAATTAGGTTCATAAATCTAGGAACATGAATGGCACGCCTAAATTTATACACCCTGATAATCAGGTCATAGTGGTCAGTTGGTTTTAAGCTGCTGACAGCCTTGGGTAGAGTCAAGCTTGAATATTCAATGATGGACCATGTCTGGGCATCGGCATTGAATATCTGGGGTCAGCAGCCAACCTGGATGTTATGCGGGTGCCAGCTGATGTTCAGTGCTGGCACCTGCATAGCTAAGCAGGCAAAGATAAGATTGTCTTTTGTATGTTTCTGTCTGCTCCCCTACTGTATCTGTGTGGACACTGGAACTAGTGCACACATAACTGCTGGCTCCTTCCCAACATTACCCATGGACCACCCTGGCACTAACACAATGGTGGTGAGAGCTGATATTGAGTGGCACTGCCCAGTTAAGTGCCTCTGAATATCCGTGGCCAGGATGCTGAAAGTGGAGGCAGAGTCCCGAGTTATGTGTGTATGCAGATAACATATCTGGGTTTAAAAAAGGTTTGGACAAATTCCTGGAGGAAAAGTCCATAGTCTGCTATTGACACAGACATGGGAAGCAACTGCTTGACCTGGGATTTGTAGTATGGAGTGTTGCCACGATTTGGGTTTCTGCCAGGTACTTGTGACCTGGCTTGGCCACTGTTTGGAAAACAGAATACTGGGCTAGATGGACCATCGGTCTGACCCAATATGGCTACTCTTATGTTCTTATAGAATATGCTCATGTGCTGTTCTTGTGACTAAAATGTAGGCGCACCCATTTAAGCCACCTAAAACCAGGCCTAAGTACCTGTGCCTAACTTAGGCACAGATCAGGTATATTCTAGTGTGCATAGTTTTTTGAAACAACCCGCCCATTCCACACCCATGGCACAACATTGTACAATACGCCTAGAAAGTTGTGTGTGTAAATTCTAATTAAAGCCAATTAGTGCTGCTAATTGGTTAAGTACCAATTATTGGTGCTGATTGGCTTGTTAATCAATTAAGTTGTGCACGCAATTTGGCCATGTGGCCAAATTAGCGCTCACAACTTAAGGCGCCCTTTATAAAATTTGGGGGATTGTCAATAGGGGAGATTGGAGGAATCTAATTCTTTCAGTTCATCTCCACAGTGACTTTAAAGCATGTGCATGTGCATGTGTTAAGAGTACTTGTGAATGTTTCAAAATGAATCTCCATGTGTGTCTCCATCACCCGACCTAAACCTATACACATTTCTCTGTAGGTTTAAATAATAGTGCACATACTTTTACCTACATCAAGAGGAAAGGGAGGAGCAATTTTCTAATATCATTTTTATACATTTACCTACCCATCTTTTCTGTCTATAAACTGCACTTGCCCCAACAGCTACATGTTATTGTACGAATAGCATTAGCATTGCAGCTGTGTTATTTGAATGTTCTGATGTGTTGCCTCTGTGAACAGAGGTTTTCATTTGTATTATGCTGACATTATGAGTATTGCATCTATGTTATATGAATGTTCTTTCATGCAGCCTATTATGGTATCATTCTTATTCTGCTGCTATTTATTATATTTCTGTTTATAGTGCTGTTAAATGTTTATATTTCTGATACTGTTTCATGTTAGTCTTGTTAATAGGTTTCAATTTGCCTGTCTCCAGGTTTCCCTCATTGATTGTATTTATGTTTATATTTGGTCATTTTACTATTGTTGTACTGCTAACAAAATTGTAAGTTTTATGTCAAACTATACTTGCTGTACACCACCTTGAGTGAATCTCTTCATAAAGGGAATTAATAAATCTCAATAAATAAAATAAAAACTTATTAAAATTGCTGTCTGATAAGGGTTATTGTTTGTTTTTACATCCCGTTGATTTAGTGGCACAGAATAACTGTAGTTCTGTTTGTTCTTGCATCCACCCCCTTTATAAAGAACCGAGTGCCACTCTCGTCATTAATCTAATTCTTTCTTTTTTGTCTCTTCAGAGACATATCTTTATGCTTGCCTGGTGGATTTCTTCTCAAACTGCCCCAGATTCATCAGGTAGGACTTTTGGATGTTCTTCAAGTTATGCTGAGAGGGTGGCAAACAATAGCTTTTCTCAACAATAAAGTGGCTTCAATTTATGAGAGTCTATTTTTGAAGAGGAGAATTCTTAGACAAAGTGCAGGGTAAATGCAGAACCCTTTCTCAATAGCTGCAACATTAAACGATTTCAAACTTAAACTGAACGAAATTCTGGAGGGAGGAGTGAGGTGTGCCTGGGATGAATGATGGTAGACTGGGGAGAGAAGGAAAGGCCTATATCCAGAAAGTTATTGCCCTCCCAGGAAGGTCAGTGATTCTCAAACACTATTGCCCACAGTTTACAGGGCTGATCTTAATTTTTGCTGATGTGGAGCTGGAAGACAGGTTAGGTTGCCACATATCATACTGCTGTGCACTGCATGACATACTGTGTTCTGGTGTGTTACCCTTGTTTTCTTTGGCAGCTGCGACAAGGGCTATCGTTATGGGAACCTGTTCATGTCTTTCTACAGTATCTTGCAGGACGTGTGTGATACCATGGACTACGTGCACAACTCGGTAAGGTGCAAGGCCAGGGGGCCTCTTACCCCCTCCAGCTCTGTTATTATCTGTCTTCTGCTGCTGGCTGGGTAACTTAAGATGTGACCCGTACAAGAAGCAGATACCGATCCAGTTGTGATAAGGCTGTACTCTCTCTCTGCCACACTTTTACAGTCACAAGGGCTTTTTCCATCATTAATTTTCTCTGCTAGACTGTCCTCATTTCTAGAGGATGGAGGGTGGGGGTTTAATGACGCAGTAATACAGAGAAGTTCATTTCCAGGAACTGCCCATTGAAAGATCTTTTTATTTGTAAGAACAACATCAAGATATTTCCACATTCTTTTTTTAAAATGATTTTCTACTTTTTTTTTCATACCAAATCTCAATCTATCCTAATCTGTGGAAACAGTTTCTGCTGTAATAATATTACTTAGCTGAGTGCAGTAGAAATAATTTCTGAAGGTGTTTAATAATATCAGTTTATTGATGCTTTGAATCATGAAAAAGAAAAATTGAGGAAAACAATAGTAATGCACTTGAGATGTAGAAAAAGGATCTGTGTGTGCTAAGGGGAGAGAAAATGATGTGCATGAACAGGAGAGGGACCAAGGGGTGGTAACAGCTGAGATTCTAAATGTGGCAAAACAGAGGTGGTGGCCATAACCAGAAGGATGCCAGGCTGCATAGAGAGAGACAGAACCAGCAGAAGGAAGGACGTGTTAATGTCCCTGAACAGGTCATTGGTGAGGCCTCACTTAGAGCATTGTGTTCCGTTTTGGAGGCCGTAGCTTGCCAAGGACATAAAAAGACTTGAAGCAGTTCAGAGAAAAGTGACAATGATATGGGGTTTGTGACAAAAGACATATGAGAAGAGACCTGAATATGTATATCTTAGAGGAAAGGATGGACAGGGGAGATATGATACAGACATTTGAAGTCTTGAAAGGTATTAATATACAAGCAAATCTTTTCCAGAAATGTGAAAACAATAAAACTAGAGGGCATGAATTGAGTTTGCAGGCTGGTAGATTTAAGAATAGCATCAGGAAATGCTTTTTCATGGAGAGGGTGGTGGATGCTTGGAATACCCTTCTGGTGGATGTGGTGGGGACAAAAACAGATACAGAATTAAAAGAAATGTGTGGGATAAACAGAAAAGATCCCTAAATAGAAAGAGGAGGGAATCAAAGCAAAATTCAAATGACTTTCATACTGTAACAGATCTCCGGCTATGGACCAACTGGGTCTTTATGCACCTTCATTTACTCTCCCCCCCCCCCCCACCCCCCATATTCAGCCAGCTAACTTATCTCCCGAGATTCATGTTGAGCCATGTCCGGCACTGATACTGAATATCAGGGTTGGGGTGGGTTGGGCGCCCGGCACTTATGCAGACCTGGCCAATATTCAGCCAGGGCTGCATAAAAGTTAGTAAGGCCCACCCTCCAGGCCTAACTGTATCCCTGGTGGTCCAGCGGGGTCTTTGGGGGTAGGAGTGCAGCCCCTTCGCTCCTGCCCCATGTGGCGCCAGTCTAAAATGGCTGCCGTGACCTCTCGCAGCAGCTCATGGTACTTTGTGTAGTACTGCAAGAGGTTGCAGCAGCCATTTTAGACCAGTGCTGCAAAGGGCAGGAGTGAGGGGGCTGCGCTCCTGCACCCAACGACCCCGCTAGACCACCAGGGACATAGGTAGATCCGGAGAGAGGGCCTGCCTGCACAGCTGGGGGGGCGAGGCCTTCCAGGGGCAGGGGGTCTTGATGCAGGCTGGGAGGAGGGAGGGAAAGAAGGGGACATTGGCAGGGGGGCTCGAGGAGGCTCAGAGGCTTTAGTAAAGAAAAAATTAAAACATTTTTAAAAAGTTGTGCGGGTGCCGGCCCAATATTCAAAGCCAGCACCCGCATAGCTAAGAGGCCTTATTTAGGACAGCTCTTGAGCTGTCCTAAATGAAGCCACTTAGCTATGTGGGTACCCTCACTGAATATTGTCAACACCTGCATAACCTGGGACTTCTCCCCAGTGCCGCCCCCAGCACCGCCCCTGACCTGCCCACTTTTTGTTTGGGCGGTCTCGGGATATTCAGCGGCACTATCCGGTTAAGTGCCGATGAATATCCCTAATTAGGCAGTGGGAAACTATTTAAGTAGGCAGGAGAGGTTCCAGCCCACTTAAATCACATCGAATATCAGCCTCAGGTTACTAAGAGACACAGGAAACCCAGTGCTGTCATTCAAGGCTTCCCTGGTGACCCTATTGCCAGTTGGATTTTCAGGATGTTCAAGAGAAATGCATGAGAAAAAACTGCATACACTAGAACTCAGTATTCTAATTAATCTCATGCATATTCATTGTGGAGATCCTGAAATTCCAACTGACTGAGGGAGTTACCATGAGTTTGGAAAGTCCAGCTGTAAGAAGTGATTAGGATTATTTTTGACCTGACAGCATCTCTCTGCTCTTTTGAATTTCTGTCAGAATTACAGTTGGGATATGGCACCATGAGGCTTCATTCACAACTCCTGGAAGATTTACCCTTTATTTTATATCTTCTCCAAGATACTAGGGATAGCCCTCAGCTGGGGGTCATGTGTGAAAACTACAATCTTGGGCTCTAATATTTTGCTGAGAATGCCTCCTCCCTCCTCTCACAGGCTGTGAGCATTACCTTTGTAATATTCCTAGCTTCAGCTGGCCCAAGCTAGGACTTGAAACCAGGTCCATCTGCATGGCCGTGCAAACATTAAGAACATAAGAGTAGCCATATTGGGTCAGACCAATGGTCCATCTAGCCCAGTATCCTGTTTCCAAACAGTGGCCAAGCCAGGTCACAAGTACCTGGCAGAAACTTAAATCAAAGCAACACTCTATACTATAAATCCCAGGGCAAGCAGTTGCTTCTCATGTCTGTCTGAATAGCAGACTATGGACTTTTCCTCCAGGAATTTGTCCAAACCTTTTAAAATTCCAGATACACTAACCACTGATACCACATCCTCCAGCAAACAGGTCCAGAGCTTAACTATCCATTGAGTGAAAAAATATGTCCTCCTATTTGTTTTTAAAGTATTTCCATGTAACTTCCTCGTGTCCCCTAGTCTTTGTAATTTTGGAATGAGTAAAAAATCGATTTACTTCTACTCGTTCTACACCTCTCAGGATTTTGTAGCCCTCAATCATATCTCCCCTCATCCATCTCTTTTCCAAGCTGAAGAGCCCTAACCTCTTTATCCTTTCCTCATATGAGAGGAGTTCCACCCCTTTATCATTTTGGTTGTTCTTCTTTGAACCTTTTCTAATTCTGCTAACCCATTACCATGGAGCTACTGAACTAGCCCATCAGAAGTTTTTAATTCTTGCAGGGGGCAGATGCTTGTAAGAAATATGAGGAAATGGAATGAACTTCCACCTCCAGTCAAAAATGTACTGCAGCCATCAGAATAGGGATAAGGCAGATGATAGGATAGGGTGGGGTGGGGGGGGGTGGGGGGGAGGGAGGATGTGTGTGAAGCTTGCTCTGGTTCTGTCTGTGCTGTACCTGGTCTATGGACAGAGTATAGATGTGTGAAGAATTTGAGGCTGATCTTTAACCAGACAGATTTCAGCCTAGTTCCAGTTCATTGGAACTTTTGGATTCTTGCTAGATCAGAGGAAGAGGCAGGGAATGAGTCCCATGGGTGTGCATGATAAAAGAGGCAAGCAAAAACTTTAATGTGGCATCTTTACATCTCTCCCACAGGACTACTTGAAAGAAACAACTCTGAAAAATCTGGAGAAATATGTTGTGAAAGATGTAAGTGATTCCTATTAAAGATTTACACTTAATCATAAAATGTTTTTGTTAAGAGTTTAATTAGAACCTGGACCCTGAGGAGCTTCCATAATGCAGTGGACATATCTGTGGACAGATTTAATTGAAAAGTTAAATTGTACATTTCCTTTATGGATTTGCCTACTGACTCCATTTTTTTTTCAGAACTGCTACTAACAACTTAACCCTACAAATCCACCAAAGTGTATCTGAACAAATTCTGGGGTAGATTTTGAAAAGAATTTAACCAGGTAGGAGTGATCCTATCTGGTTAAATCCCGCTGTCCAGTTCCAGAGCATTTATTCAGTGGCACTAGCCAGTTATCTGGTTAATGCTGGGGTGATCCAGAGCAGAGCCAGGACTTACCCAGTTACTGGCAATTTTCAGTCTGCTAGCTAGGTAAGTGCTCAGATAAAGTTAGGACAGAAAAAGGTGTGTTGTAACTTATCTGGGCAGCTCTCCGAGCACCAGCCTGAATATCAACCAGCACCTAGATAATTCCAATGGCTGCCAAAGACTAAGATATTCATGCCAGCACCCAGATTAGGCCCGGAACTGTATATCCAGGTCATGTACAGGGCCTCTAAAATTGCTAACTGCTGTGTGCTCAATATCGTCCAGATGATGAATCTCAACAACATATTAGGGCCCCTTTTACTAAAGCTTAGCATGCGCCTATGGGCATCTTAGCATTTAGCGTGTGCTACGCTTTAGTAAAAGGGCCCCTAACTATTGAAGAGAATGGCATTCATTGGTGTGAGCTCTATTATCACAGCTCCATCCCTCTGACTTATCAGCTTTTGTAATCATAGCCCACCTTTATCATTTTTTCCATCTATATTTAAAATATAGGGGCTGATACTAAGAAGGCGGGAGTTATCTGGGTTGCCTCCCACGGTTGGCGCTGAGCCCAGATATTCAATGCCAGGTTTATTTTTGGCCAGTTTCAACTTAACCAGTCAAATCAATAATCAGCGTTGGTCGGTTAAGTTGAAACCGGCCAAAGATAGGCCTGCTATTTTTGGAAGCCAAATTTGGCCACCAAACTTAGTTGGTGATGGGCTGAATATTAGCAATATAGCCAGTTATCCGCTAAGCGCTGACTGTAAATATTCAGTCAGAGATAACCGGCTATCTATCACTGAATATTCGCAGATAGCCAGTTAAGTGCTATTTAACCGGCCAGGAGCAGTTCCTGGCCGATTAAATAGCACTGAATATCTGTGCTGTAGAATGAGTTTTCTAAAATATCTGTGTTATAGGACAATTATCTGGAGCTCCAATGGTAATAGAATTAGATGATGTTTGTCTATTCTTCACCTGTTTTGTTTTCAGTTTCTAAATTTTTTCTGTTTTTTTCTGCATAACTTGATGTAACTAAATTTTGGTGCAGACAGCACCTGACTTGGGATTCTTCGGTCTATTTGCAATGTGTTAATGTTGCTCTTTGTGTCCCTGAACGCTTCCTGAAATGAAGGACTCACCTGTTCCTCATTACACGAAGCTAGCTGATTATGGTTTATTAAGTAACTCAGCTCAAGAAAGGTGAGGCTAGTCCTGTCTTGAACTTACATCACAGTGCATTATGGGATTTGAAGTCAGTGGTACAGGTACCAGAATGCAGTGGCCTAAAATGTCACTTCTAGCAGTTCTGTATTATTATGTTTATTATACTGGATATAATGCCCATCATAATGATGACAGCAAGGCGGTTTACAATTAAAATTCAAGAAAAGTAGAAAGGAATGCCAAAATGTGATAGGAAAGAGAAAAGTAATCAACAGCAAAACCAAGGAGACATTGAAAAGTAACTTCTGTTTCTGTGACTATCCAATTTCTGGTCTTTCTAAAATAGTGCTTCTCAACCCAGTCCTTGGACACACCAACCATTCAGGTTTTTTGGCTGTCCATAATGAATATGCATGAGACAGATCTACATATAACAAAGACAGTGCGCGTAAATCTCTCTCATGCATATTCATTGTGGATAGCCAGAAAACCAAACTGACTGGGTGAGACCGCCCACTCTAAAGACATAAGGCCCTACTGCCCACCCTAGTCTGGAAATCTCCCAGCAAAATAGCAAATAATATTGACTAGGGACTTCTGTGTCCCTAGGTCCGAATACCCCTCCTGTTGAGCCGGATGAAGGAGGTGGGGAAGGTGTTCCTTGCCACCAACAGCGATTATAACTACACAGATGTGAGTATTTCCAGTCACATGTGTCCCAGTTCATGAAGATCAGGCTGATCCAGACCTGAATTTACCCCATTGCATGCAGGGATTGGTAGTCTTGATTTTCCTATTCTTAGTGTTTGGGGGGTGGGGGGCGGACTTAGGTTTGACAGATCCAAGTCCCAGACCTGTCAAACCTCTTCAGTGGGTCTTATCCATTCCTCTCTTGCTGGCAAACTCTAATGCCAGCTCTGAGCTGGCGTAGGTTTTGTAGCAGGAGCAGCACCCTTGTTTGGCATGCAGCCTGCTGATTATTAGGGAGGAATGCCGGAGACCCTCGTTTGCATGCATTTGCATGCAATTTGTGATCAGAGCTGGCGAGCGTTTCATGCACTCACAGGCTCTGATCCTGGGGCGCAGGCAAATGCGGGTGCTAGTCCGGTGCTAATGGCCTCATGTGCCCGCATTTGCTTCTGACCATCGGGGCCTCAGTTAGACAAACCTAGGACTGGCTCAGCTTAGCACAGATGCGGCTATTTTGCAAATGACTGTCTTCTGTTTGGCTTTTCCTTTTGCAGGCAATAATGACATACTTGTTAGAGTCTGCAAGCGGATCTGACAAGGTGAGCTCAAAACCAGCACCCTAAAAGACAACAGTGTGTACTAGATCAGGGATCCGCAAACCTGTCCTGTTAAAATGGCTTAACATCTGTGTCTCGTATCCCTATAAAATGCCAAGAAAACTCAGCATGTTTGTTTAGAAAAGTGTTATGGATTCATTAAAGCAGTTTTCAAACTGTGATTCTAACTAAAAGCTCCAATTAAAGCAGAGTTGCTGAGACAGTGTCACTGAGACCGATGCAGAAAGCCATGCAGTAGAGCTACATGCGGATGGCTGAGTGCAAGACTTCTACCACAAACTTAATTCTGTGCTATGCAGGAGCAAATAATACGCAAGTTTTATGCATGCGTGCTAATTGGGGGAATCCTGCTAGACATGCGCCCAAACATTTAGCAGTAAGTGCCAGCTCACTTCGGCGTCTATTCATCTGCACAAAAATTTCATGCACGTAACATGTTTGTGAAGCTGATGTTTATACGCAGAAGAAAAGGCGCCGATGTGTGCTGCCATTTTCATTTTTATTCAGACATGAGCACATGCTCTGTTACTTCCCGTCAGTTTTTTAAAAGTTGCAGGCACTTCTTTCTGGCCCCAATGGAAGACAAAACTGGTAGCTAAATCTCAAAAACTAACATGAAATCCTCTCCACTTATCCTTCTACGCCTCCCTGGACCTGGTGACAATTTTCTCACATTATTCATGTGTCAAAAGTCAATTTCCTTCTGTGTATTGCTGTGGAATACTTAATGACCTCATTAGCATACATTTTAATGCAATGTGCACCCATGTCTTGTGTGTGAGTTAGCATCCATGCTCAACCCCTCTCTGCATTGCTTGCCAGTAACATGAGCATACAACCCATGGAAACCCTGCGGTAGCTCTCTGCATCAACTCCACTGTTGGGTAGCAACGACACTGGATTGCTCTTCAAAGGAAAGTTCATGTTAAATAATAGGCTTTTGCTATTTGCATCGTTGAGTTTTGTACATTTTTTGAATGAGACAGATGAAATAGGCATCATGTCCCCTTCACTCCTCTAAGTATTCAGTAGCCAGATAGTGGCCTGATGTTTTTATGGCACTGGGTGCCTTGTGAATTTTAGATTTTCTTCGTGGAAGATTAGTAATTAATAACATTTCTCTCCTAATCTTCTCCCCTTCAACATCATGCAGGAGAATGAGGCAATGTCCCGTTCTTGGCGTTCATATTTGATCTGATTGTCGTGGACCACGCAAACCACTCTTTTTGCAGAGGGGACTGTTCTGCGGCAGGTGAACACGGTAGGTGATTTTCTGGCAGCATAGAACATTGAGTGGACTTGGGGTGAGTGTGAGGGGGCAGCTATCAGTCCTACACAACTTTAAAAAACAATAGCTGGGAAATCCAGCAATCTAAGTGTGTGTTATCACACTCTGACTGCTGCTGCAGGAACCAATTTCTAGTCATTTTTAATATGAGACTTGTAAAGCAACAGCCAGGGAAGAAAATATCACTGTACAGATTTCTGATATCACATTTCCTTTATGTCTACCACTTCTTAGATCTTTGTTGATTTTCTTCTAATAGATTTTTACTGTGGCCACATCACCACCAGTTTTTATAACTCTTTTTCCTTAATCAGCTCTTTCTGCTGTACTCATGCTTTACCTGTATCTGCATTCCACCTTCATGAGGCTGTGATAAATATCTGCTTTTCAGCTGTCTGTGCAATGTATTCCTGCCTCCTTGTAACCAGTGTGACAGTCAGAAATGTAGACCACAAATTACATTGGTGGGAGCAACTAAACATAGAATAACTTTCAAAAACTTGAAATACATAGTAACATGACGGCAGAAAAAGACCTGCATGGTCCATCCAGTCTGCCCAACAAGATAAATTCATATGTGCTACTTTTTATTTGTACCTGTCCTCTTCAGGGCACAGACCGTATAAGTCTGGCCAGCACTATTCCCGCCTCCCAACCACCAGCCCCACTTCCCACCACCAGCTCTGGCACAGATCATATAAGTCTGCCCAGCACTATCCCCGCCTCCCATCTACCAGTCCTGCCTCCCACCACCAGCTCTAGCACAGACCGTATAAGTCTGCCCAGCACTATCCCTGCCTCCAAACCACTAGCCCCGCCTCCCACCACCGGCTCTGCCACCTAAACTCGGCTAAGCTCCCAAGGATACATTCCTTCTGAACAGGATTACTTTATGTTTATCCCACGCATGTTTGAATTCCGTTACCGTTTTCATCTCCACCACCTCCCGCGGGAGGGCATTCCAAGTATCCACCACTCCCTCCATGAAAAAGTACTTCCTGACATTTTTCCTGAGTCTGCCTCCCTTCTATCTCATTTCATGTCCTCTCGTTCTACCGCCTTCGCATCTCCAGAAAAGATTCGTTTGCGGATTAATACCTTTCAAATATTTGAACGTCTGTATCATATCACCCCTGTTTCTCCTTTCCTCCAGAGTATACATCTTTAGGTCCGCAAGTCTCCCCTCATACGATATGCTGATTATTTACCTGTTTTCAGTTTATTAATCCTTTTTTCTGCCAACACATTTATTTTCATTTATAGTCAGTTATGTAGAAATGTGATGGGAAGGGGCTGCTAAGGGGAATAAAGGTGTTAAACACCAAAGAATGCAACAGCTTTTAGCCACTGAATACCGGTGGTATCTTCTATCTTCTCATGGATGAATGAAAGATAGAGATGTTAATAATTTCTTTATTTTAGTTTACTTTTGGGGGAGGGGCATGACAATTTTTCATCAGCTCCTTCGGGCTTCCGGCTCAAGTGAAACCAACCTCTGTTTGGCTATAGAGCCTTCATGCATGACTACCTAGACCTTTTCCTTCTTTGTATACTGTCCTTGGCTGTGGCTTGAATCTGGGTGAAGTTTGGACAGAATGCACCAATGCATATGAGCTGGAACACCTATATATTATATTATTCTATTACACAACTATATACTGTATGGACATTTTTAGGATTGGTGTTATGGCTTGCATCTCCAATAAAAATGCATTTTTGGTCACTTGGCCTAGTATTCTATAAAGAAATAGAATAGGCTTAAAATAGGTGCCACAACTAGCACCTTGAGCAGGCACCATTATAGAATCACCCTCTTAACACTGAAAACTATGGTGTGCTGACAAAGGGGGCACACCCCTTTGTGTGCCCCTTTAAGTGACCTGAGTAGACCAAGAGGGGCATAATCGAACGGGGCGCCACTACCACACACCAGACTGTGTGTGGCAGTGGATCATTTGAAGCACCTACCTTCCGTAGAGGACCCCTGATGCAGCTTTTACCAGCTTTAGCGAAACGCTAGCCAACGTCGGCCGTGGAAGAGGAGGAAGAGGCAACCATCAGTATCAAAACACCGAACAAGAAGCTAAGTGTTTTATGAACTTCTTGTTTGAATTTGTTTAAAAACAGTTACGAAGCGATAATTTTTCCTAAAATTAGAAAGCATGACAAGTGCTCCATTTTGTTGAATTAAAGAGTGAAAATATCGGGGTGGTTTTTTGCCTATGATGAGGTACAAATCCCCTTATGATCAGCGATTGGTCAACGGGAGTATGGGTTGCTAGTGAAATCAGATTTTGATCCTGCAGCACCTTGAAGCTTTCTCCCCCCCCCCCCCCCCCACCCCCAATTTTCGATACCAGCATGTGGTGTATATAATATATAGCCACTTTGGTTAGGTTTCTTTGCTTTTCTTCCATACATAAGCAGTGGGAAGTACTCAATGTTGATAACTATATAACAGCTATCCTACCACCACTTCATTATTATTTTTTTGAAATGTAACATGAACATGCATATCCTTGTAGCTAGTGATACTGGGGCACCACTATGTCCTGAACTGGGAAAATAAAGTGTGAGATGGTTTGTCTCCTCTTCCTGCACTGACTTTATGAGCAGTGCTGTATTCTGGGCTCTGTTCTGCTTTTCAGGACAAACACAATGACTATTCAGGTGATATGTCCCCAGGAGCTCAGGATTGGATATAGCTCACACCTTTTTTCAGTAGTAGGCTCAGTTGAGTTACATTCAGGTACATTGGTATTTCCGCCCTGGAGGGCAATGCTGTGCACTTAGTACCAATTATATACTAGCATCTTGGTGCCAAGATTGTAGCACACCCATGTGTAGGTGCATCCTCCTAGGCAATGCCTATGGCAGGTGCAACTGGGAGACATGACCATGACCCACTCATGCTCACACCCCCTTGCAGTTAGGTGCTATGATACTACCTTATAGAATTGAAACCTAGTATACATAACTATCAGTTAATGGCACCTTTGATGCATGTAAGTGGCACCTACCTCTAGGCACCATTTTATAGAATTGCCCACTAAGTTTGTGCCTGAGGGCAATGGAGGGTTAAGCAACTTGCTCAAGGGCACAAGGGTCAGTGGGGTTTGAAACCCTGGCTTCCCTGGTTCTCAGCCCACTGCTCTAACCACTAGGCTACTTCTCCACTCTGAATCTCGATTGGGCCTATAAATCTTGTCAATTTCTATATCTTGGTTATCTTGAAAATCAGACCTGAGGAGAGGTGGAAAGGGGGCCAGAGACCAGACTTAGCGCCCACTTTGTAGAATTACCCTGATTATGGGGGGGACTTAACATTTATTTGGCAATTACATGCATAAATGATTAGAATACTAGCATACACATACATGTTATCTGTACATATACATGTTACGTGCCAAATGTCCATCTAAGTGCTATTGGCTAAATACGCACATATCTTACATAGCGTGTATTTAACAGGTGGATGTATACATGGGCAGAGTCTGGTCAGAGCATTTGCGGGACTCACAATTATGTGCATAACTTATAGAAATTATTAGTTATGTAAGTATCTCTACAGCTTATGCCTATCATATACTCACATATAGACCCGGTTACATTAGGCCTGCTTTTCTTTATAGGATAAGTGCACGCATAGGTGCCTTCTAGGCGCTCTGTTATGCAAATGCCCCCGGGGTGCATAGGTGCCTGCTGGGGGGCACATTCAGCCTGTGACCCATATTTAATTGAGCCAGTACTCAGGACATTGTTTTCTCACCACAACGCACACAAGAGTTTTGTGCAGTTTTCTCTGCTTTATGAGGGTTCTCCGGTACATTCTGTGCGCACTTCAGCCTATTTATACTCCTGTGTTTGTTTGCAGGATACTGGGGAAACTGCGCATTGGAACATATACCGGACCTCATCAGCATTGCGCTGTCTACTCTGGAGGTAAGCTCAGATTCCAAACCCTGATTGGTAGGTGCCAGATTGTGAGTGCTGTGGGTGTTTGAGCACCCCCAGTATTGCGCAAAACTCTGATTTCATGGTAAAAGCCTCTCCCACACATACATCCCACGATAGAGATATCATGAACAAACCAAAGATTACATGCATATCATATAGAGTCACCTGCAGATAGCATAGACAGACTGAAGGTCAGATACACATCTGTCCCTTGGTGTGATCTTCAGATAGCACAGACAGGTGAAGGTCAGATACACATTCATCCCTTGTGTGATCTGCAGATAGCACAGACAGATTGAAGGTCAGGTACACATCGGTCCCTTGTGTGATCAGCAGATAGCACAGACAGAACGAAGGTCAGAGACACATGCCATGGTAGTGTGTGCAGACAGGGACAGACCAAAGCTCAGACACAGGTCCCACTCAGTGCTTTGAATTGTATAAATGCATGTCTCATATACAGTGGTGGAAATAAGTATTTGATCCCTTGCTGATTTTGTAAGTTTGCCCACTGACAAAGACATGAGCAGCCCATAATTGAAGGGTAGGTTATTGGTAACAGTGAGAGATAGCACATCACAAATTAAATCCGGAAAATCACATTGTGGAAAGTATATGAATTTATTTGCATTCTGCAGAGGGAAATAAGTATTTAATCCCTCTGGCAAACAAGACCTAATACTTGGTGGCAAAACCCTTGTTGGCAAGCACAGCGGTCAGACGTCTTCTGTAGTTGATGATGAGGTTTGCACACATGTCAGGAGGAATTTTGGTCCACTCCTCTTTGCAGATCATCTCTAAATCAATTAAGAGTTCTGGGCTGTCGCTTGGCAACTCGCAGCTTCAGCTCCCTCCATAAGTTTTCAATGGGATTAAGGTCTGGTGACTGGCTAGGCCACTCCATGACCCTAATGTGCTTCTTCCTGAGCCACTCCTTTGTTGCCTTGGCTGTATGTTTTGGGTCATTGTCGTGCTGGAAGACCCAGCCACGACCCATTTTTAAGGCCCTGGCGGAGGGAAGGAGGTTGTCACTCAGAATTGTACGGTACATGGCCCCATCCATTCTCCCATTGATGCGGTGAAGTAGTCATGTGCCCTTAGCAGAGAAACACCCCCAAAACATAACATTTCCACCTCCATGCTTGACAGTGGGGACGGTGTTCTTTGGGTCATAGGCAGCATTTCTCTTCCTCCAAACACGGCGAGTTGAGTTCATGCCAAAGAGCTCAATTTTTGTCTCATCTGACCACAGCACCTTCTCCCAATCACTCTCGGCATCATCCAGGTGTTCACTGGCAAACTTCAGACGGGCCGTCACATGTGCCTTCCGGAGCAGGGGGACCTTGCGGGCACTGCAGGATTGCAAATCCGTTATGTCGTAATGTGTTACCAATGGTTTTCGTGGTGACAGTGGTTCCCAGCTGCCTTGAGATCATTGACAAGTTCCCCCCTTGTAGTTGTAGGCTGATTTCTAACCTTCCTCATGATCAAGGATACCCCACGAGGTGAGATTTTGCGTGGAGCCCCAGATCTTTGTCGATTGACAGTCATTTTGTACTTCTTCCATTTTCTTACTATGGCACCAACAGTTGTCTCCTTCTCGCCCAGCGTCTTACTGATGGTTTTGTAGCCCATTCCAGCCTTGTGCAGGTGTATGATCTTGTCCCTGACATCCTTAGACAGCTCCTTGCTCTTGGCCATTTTGTAGAGGTTAGAGTCTGACTGATTCACTGAGTCTGTGGACAGGTGTCTTTCATACAGGTGACCATTGCCGACAGCTGTCTGTCATGCAGGTAACGAGTTGATTTGGAGCATCTACCTGGTCTGTAGGGCCAGATCTCTTACTGGTTGGTGGGGGATCAAATACTTATTTCCCTCTGCAGAATGCAAATAAATTCATATACTTTCCACAATGTGAGTTTCCGGATTTAATTTGTGATGTGCTATCTCTCACTGTTACCAATAACCTACCCTTCAATTATGGGCTGCTCATGTCTTTGTCAGTGGGCAAACTTACAAAATCAGCAAGGGATCAAATACTTATTTCCACCACTGTAGACAGACAGACCAAAGGTCAGACTCATAACCTGATGAATGACCTGAGATCAAAGTTTAGACATACTGAGTAAAGTACAGTGTGATACACATTTTCATATGTTTAAATCTGTCAACCAGCCTCCCGGGTAAATTCTGCTGTGCATGGTGACATCCCAAATGAAGTACAGCAATACAGTTGCATGCATTCAGAATTAAACACCAAAGTGCCTCAAGCCGCATATTTAGAGGGGCCCCTCAAGGACCGTAAATACATTTGTTTTCAGGATAGCTAAAATGTGATAATGACCTGGCTTTGTTAGATCAGAGTAAGCAAGTAAATAGTCATAGCGGGCAGTGGCGTAGCCAGACTGCTGATTTTGGGGTGAGCCTGAACCCAAAGTGGGTGGGCACAAAATTTTCTCTCTACCCACCTCCTCCCCCAGCAAAATTTAGTCACATTTTCAGTGAGCTTTCAGAGGCCAAAACCTCCTGCCTCAGGTCAGTATAATGCCGTTACAGTATCCTCTCCTGACCTAAGGAAGAAAGTATTGGTCTCTGAAACTCTATTAACACAGGTACCATATTACTTTATCCTAAATTAAAAATAAAATTATTGTCCTTTACCTTTGTTGTATGGCCATTTACTTTTTCTCATTGTGTTGCTCCCAGTCTCTAGATTCTGCTTTCCTTCGTTTTCGCTTAACTCTTCTGCCACGGTTTCCTGGCCATTCTCATTTTTCTCTCCTGTTTCTTAGCTTTCTTCAATATTTTTCTGCCTCTCTCTCTCTCTCTGTCCTGATTTAATTCATTCTTACTATCCATTCTTTAATTTCCTTCATCTACTTATGGCTTTTCATCTTTTTCTCACCCTTGTTCTCCCCATGCCCGCTTCTCTTATCTCCAATCTTTCACTACTCCCCCTTTCCATGCAGCAGCTCTCCTCTTTCTCTCCCATACTTCCAGTGTCTACCCTCTCTCTCCCCATCCTTCCAATAGGCTCCCTCTTCTTTCTGCATCCTTCCATCCATTGTCACCTCTTTCTCCCTACCCTTCCATCCAGCGTCTTCCCTCTTTCTCTCCCAATCCTTCCACCCATCTACCCTCCTCTCCTGATCCTCCATCTAATGTCTCTCTCTCCCTCCTCTAACCAGTGGTCTCTCTATCTCTCTACCCTTTTCTGTTCAGTGTCCCTTCTCTCTCCACATCCCTTCCAGTCTCTCCCCCTTTCTCTCTGCCTCCTTTCATCCATCTCCCCTCTTCTCCCCATTCTTCCATCCGTTTTCCCTCTTTCTCCCCATCATTCCATCTGTTTTCCCTCTTTCTCTGCCATCATTCCATCTGTTTTCCCTCTTTCTCTCCCCATCCTTCCATTTTCCCTCTTTCTCCCCATTCCCTCTTTCTCCCCATCCTTCCATCTGTTTTCCCTCTTTCTCTCCCCATCCTCATCGTTTTCCCCCTCTCCTGATTCAGGCCCGCCAGCCCCAGCTCCCATTGCCGGCCACTGCTGCTTTTCCAGTTGAGCAGCAGGGCCGGCGCTACAAAAAGAAGAAGCGCTCAGCTGATTGAGCTGAGCGCCAACACTAACGAGAAAAAATGTAAAAAAAAAAAAAAGCGCGGCACCAGGTCCGCAGGCAGCCTTGAGGCATTGGCTGCTGGCTCTGCAGGCTCCTCCCGTCTCCCTACATCACTGTCCCTGTTTCGCTTCAGGGGCAGTGATGTAAGAGAAGGGAGGAGCCTGCAGAGCCAGCAGCCAATGCCTCAAGGCTGCCTGCGGACCTGGTGCCGCGCTTTTTTTTTTAAACATTTTTCTCGTTAGCGTTGGCGCTCAGCTCAATCAGCTGAGCGCTTCTTCTTTGTAGCGCCGCCCTACGCTCAACTGGAAAAGCAGCAGTGGCCGGCAATGGGAGCTGGGGCTGGCGTGGGCCTGGAAGAAAAGTGTGCGATTGGGTGGGCGGGCCAGAGGTGAAATTGGGTGGGCCTGGGCCCACCCAGGCCCACCCGTAGCTACGCCCCTGCATAGCGGATATCTCACATATCAAACCTGCTTTTAAGGGATGAAGATGCCTATCCTTGAGTAAGAGACATTATTTCCTATAGAACCACTGAATCTTTGTGCTCTCTCACCTATCCAAACTGAAATTATATCTCTTTATATCATAAGCAGTACTTTTTCCCACTTTTCCCACTGTTAGGTTAGAGCTTTAGGTTCAATTTCTGAGCCTGGTTTCTGCTTCCTGGGACAGCTGGGGTTGTTGCAAAGGCAGCACTCAAAGTGCCACAGAAGGGAAAAGGGAGAAATCACAGCTAGTGCTGAACAGCGACATCTACTGGGCCAGTGGTACAAGGTTCTAAAGAGAGCTGTGGTCTGTGGTCCCCTACCAAGCAGTGGCATAGCCACAGGTGGGCTTGGGTGGGCCAGGGCCCACCCATTTATGGCTCAGGCCCACCCAACAGTAGCACATGTTTAGTGGTAACTGGTGGGAATCCCAAGCTCCGCCAGCTGAAGATTTCCCCTGATGGTAACAAAAACGCTACTCTCCCACGACACTGGCACCTGCTCAGTTTACAGTGCATGCCTGCTGCCAAGGTGGAAAGAGGTGTTTTCCCACCAGCTGAGATCATTTTTTTTTTTGGGGGGGGGGGGGGGCAGAAACTCAAAGAATCAAGAAGAGCTAAGAAAAATAAAAGAATAAAGGAAAAGCATTTGTAGTGGTTATCAGTGCTCAGTGCAAGGTGGTTTGCCTCTTGTGCTGACCTCTCTTCTTCCTCTTGGTGACAGGCTCATCTGATGTAGTGTGTGATCTTCTCAGGGTAAGGGGCAGAGACATTCTCTACATTGGAGATCACATCTTTGGGGGACATCTTGAAGTCCAAGAAACGGCAAGGCTGGCGCACATTCCTAGTGGTGCCTGAGCTGGCCAAAGAGCTTCAGGTCTGGACAGAGAAAAGTGGTAAGCCATGTACCTCTTCTCCCAAAGAATAGGCAACACAGGTTAGAATCTGTACCATGAGGGTGCAGTAGCTGTGCTGATCCTGGAGAAACCCAACTCTCTGAAGCAAGTATTCCTTGGTTTGACCAAAATAAGAGTTATCCAAGGATGAAAGGATCATGAGTGTATAAAACCACATAGACACATAGGGTCATAAGAATACCAGGAATCTGAGTCACTATTTTCTGATTACCCATTTTCTAGGTCTCTTATCTTTGGTCACATCCAAGGAATGGATCTATGTGGTCTGGAATAGAGACTTGCATGGGAACGGGGTTCGCGCGGGGACGGAAACAAATCCTGCAAGGTTCCCGTGGAAGTGTACGCTGCACTTGCACTAGCCTCTCACTTACTGAGTACCAAGTTCTTTGAGTGCTGTCTCCACCGCCTCCTCTTTAATAGCACAGATGCGGAAAGTCTCCATTAAGGAGTTGGTAGAGACACAAATGGTGTCAGAACTCAAAAAGGCATGGGATGAACACAGAGGATCTCTAATAGACAACAGAAATTATTAAAAAAAACCCTAACTTAAATGACTACGTGTGTGGATGTGTCGAGTGATGCTTAGATGGCGACTCCAGCTGTGATGAACTAGGCCGCGACTGGGCAGACTTGTATGGTCTGTCTCTCATATATAGCAATATGATTTAGGATGGGCTGGAAAGGGCTTAGACCAGCAACTTTAGTGGCTGGAACATGAGGACAGTGCTGGACAGACTTTTACAGTCTGTTTCCCGCAAATGAGAAGACAAATAGGCTAGAGTGGGCTTCAACGACAACTCCAGCAGTAGAACATACAGATAGGGCTGGGCAGACTTCTATGCTCTGTCCCAGAAATGCCAAAGAAAGACCTTATCAAGTATATAATATCACACTCCATTGTTGATTATTATGAATTGATTATGAGCGTGGCTTTTGGGCAGACTGGGACCTTTCAGGTTTTTATCTGCTGTCACTTACTATGTTACTATTAATCCTCTCTTCTCCCGGGCTGATGCGCAGACCTCAGCTTTGACACAGGCACCAGCATCAGATGTCACCTGATTCTGATGGCGTGTGCATGTAACAACCTCTCAGCATAGTGCCAGTGAATCAGAGACAAGTTTTACATGTGTACACCAGAGTGTTCCAAGTTCCAACTTCTATTCTTCCTTGCCTGCAGTGCTGCAGCTCGAACCCAGAGAGAGATCTGAGAGAGCCGACCGGAATTGTTTTGTGGGGACAGGTTACCATTCTTGCAGGGATGGGTGGGGATGGGTAAGATTCTAGCGGGGATGGGTGGGGATGGGTAAGGTTCTAGCAGGAATGGGCAGGGACGGGTAATATTTCTGTTCCCGAGCAACTCTCTAGTCTGGAAGCCTTATAAACAACATCTCTGAGTAACTTTTATATTGGTCCAGTGAGGTATCTCTGCCACCCCCACCCCTTCCTGAGGTTTGCACAGAGTCATGGTGACCTTAATCATGGGAGGAAAACTTCTGGGTCTGTGTACCAATGAGAAGCAGAAAACCGCAGGTGGAATTACTGGAATACACAGCAAAGACTGTATTCACCTGCAGAGGTCACTGGAGAGCAAGTTATCACACAGTCATGGTGTCATTATTCTGTTCTCACTGCATGCAGAGAGCTGACACAAATGGCTTGGTAAGATATTGAGACTGAGTTGCTTATTACTTCTACATCTTTATTGAACAAATAACAACTGGAAAATATACAATTTACTGGATGATGCAAATTGCATAAAAAGGGCAGAAGGTGGCAGCATAACACATAATTTAAATAGAGCCTAAGTATACAAAAACACAACTCACTGTTACATGACAGGATTGCAATAATCATGGAATAGAAGTCTAGAGTTAACTCTTGCAATTAACACAAATATGTCCACATTTAATTTTGGAGCAGTTCCATAGAGTAAACAGAACAGAGAGTGAAGCTAGCTAATTAATCCAAAATTGAAAACAGGAGTAATTAATCCAAGAATAGCTGCAGGAACTTCCAAGTTACCCAGTTCTAGGAGGGGGATTTATGCTAGTTCTGGATTTGTGATGACCTTATGATGATGCATTATGGGACCTGCAGTGCTTATTTCTATGGGTAGAATCAGGGACTAGAAATCTCACACTGCTTGAGATGTAAAGTTTAAAAACCAGGACTGGCCTAAAAGTCTCCCTTCTGGAACTGGATAACTTGGCAGCTCTATAGTTGGGTTTGTAAGCAAAATAGTACTAAGATCACAGATACCACAGGAGTCTGAGCAGGGCTGGCCCAAGGCAAGATGCCGCCGCTCCCCCCCCCCCCCCCCCAGGCATTTTACCTAGTCGTGACTTTCCAAGCCCGGCAGCAGCAGCGATTCCCATAAGCTGCCCTGCCGCTGCCGCTGCCGCCGCACCTGCCTCTTCCCTTTACTGCAGCTGCCTGAGCAAAACAGGAAGTTTACTTCAAGCAGCTGCAGTAAAGGGAAGAGGCAGGTGCCGGCAGCGGCAGGGCAGCTTATGGAATCACTGCCGCTGCCAGGACTTGGAAAGTCACCATGAGCAGGTAAAATGTTGTGAAGCTGTCCCCCCCCCCCCCCCCCTGAGACGCTACTCCTAGAGTGCAGCTTGAGGTCCATGCCTCAGGTGGCCTAATGATTGAGCCACCCTGAGTCTGAGCTCTATTCAGCATACATCATGTCCCTTTTAGTCAATCATATTGCTCATCTTCCAACATTCTGAGGACTTACTTTTTTTATATTAACCACCACCACCTAACATAATCATCTGGTAGAAGGGATAGGAATAGGAAGGGGCCTAGTGCTTAGAGCAGAGGTTCTCAACTCAGTCCTTCAGACACACAAAGCAAGTTTGGTTCTCAAGGTATCCATGATAAATATGCATGAGATAGATTTGCATACAAAGGAGGCAGTTAATGCAATTTATTTCATGCATACTCGTGATATCCTGAAAACCTAATTGGCTGGGTCTGGCCCAAAAGACTGCTTTGAGAACCCCTGGTTTAGAATGATAGATTGAGAATCAGGGAAACCGAGGTTCAAATCCTCTGTCACTGACATTCTTTGTGAGCTTGGGCAAGTCATTTTATCTCCCATTACTTCAAGTATCCATTTAAGGGCAGGAATATACTACACCTGAATACTATTATGTCCAATAGTGTTATTATTTTAGGAGGATAAAGAGACATGTTCCTGTGTGTAGAGCACTGGTCTTGGTTTTTTTGATGAGTTGACACCCAATTTATCCCTCCCATTTGTGACAGTAACACTGTTCCTCTTCTGGAGACATTATTCAGAAGGTCTTCTCCAAAACTGAGTCACTGCTGTTCTACCACCATGTAGCAAGAGAAGCATGAGGAGCAAATGATGAGGTGTCTCAGAAACTACCAGTGTTGCCCTTAGCACTGGTACATGATACAGAAGCAGTATATTGCTGTATGAGGTTCACACAGACTAGAGTCCTTAGAAGGGGGGCAAGAGAAGAGGAAGTCTGGATCTAAACTGAGGTTCACATATAAGGGCGATTTATTTTTCACTACTTTCACTTCACATGCTCAAAATACGTATTTCCAAAACTTGCATTTCTCTTTGAGGAAAGGCCTTTTATGCAGTTTGAGATGCAGTCCTACCTGCCTGTGTTTGTTCTCTGCAGAACTTTTTGAAGAGCTGAAGAATTTGGACATTTTCTTGGCTGAGCTGTATCAGTGAGTAAATCATTTCTTCCATCTTAAACCATCCTTTGTCAGGTTCAGCAGCCCTTTGTGTTGAGGTGGAGGGTGAAATGTAGTGCAATTAAGGAAAGGAGGGAGAAAGAGAAGAGAGGAAAGACAATGTGGTGGAGGAGAGAGCAAAATTACTTACCTGTACTGGGTATTCTTTTATAAATAACAGGGGAATGACGCCACCCTTGGGTGAGGCCATCAGTGTCACCGTTTTAATTAGGAAAGCTTTGCACCAGCTTCCCTGGGCATTCACAGTGGCTCCCACATTCAGTGCTTGTACAGTTTCCACCTCAGGTCTATAATATTAGCTTACATGTCTGTGACAGAAGAAGAGAGTTAGCAGCAGGGCCGTGCCAACACAGTAAGCGCGGTAAGCGCCGCAGGGGGCGCATGCCTTCAAGGACGTTGCGCTGTAGTTGTATTTTTTCTTTAAAAAAACCTTCTCCTCCACTCCATCCCTGATTCCCCGGCGCTTTAAATTTACCTCGCTCCGCCTCCGACGTCTGCGCAGCGTCAGTGAAAGCGCTGCCTGTCTGATGTCTCTCACCAGTCTTCCCTTCGCTCGTATCGTATCCCTCTGTGTCCCGCCCTCAAGGAAATGATGTCAGAAGAAGGGCGGGACACAGAGGGAACAAACAAGCGAAGGAAAGGCTGGTGGAGAGACGTCAGACAAGCAGCGCTTCACTGACGCTGCACAGATGTCGGACGGCAGAGAGAGGTAAATTTAAAGCGCCAGGGAATCTGGGATGGAGCCCAGCTCTTCCACGCGCCTTGGAGCCAGGCAGGTCCGGGGGGAGGTGCGCCTACTGATAGTCTGCAGGGGGGCGCCAACTGATGGTCTGCAGGGGAGGCCAGAGACCCTAAGCACTGCCCTGGTTAGCAGGAGGGAATGTGTGGCTTTATTCTTCTTTTGTTCTTGGAGAACACACCATTAGAGGTGAGCAGTCTCACCTTCTCCATGGACAGGCAGGAAATAGATTCACACTTGGGTGACTCTAAAGCAGAGGTCATGTCCTTTGTGGCCTCTCTTTGTCTGTGACACCTCCTGTATCACTTTTGTTAGTAGAAGGGTTGATCAATGATTTCAGTTGGGAGAGATGTGGGAATAGGGTTCATGATGGGAAGGGTGCTTTGTTGGGAGGAAGATGGCATGCAAAATCTAGTCTGTAACCTTGTGATAGGATTTTAACATCCATTTGTCTGTAGTAATCTCTTGCCATGTCACTCTGGGCCTGTGACTTAATACTGCCAGTTCTCCTCCTCATAGGCCAAAATGGTTATCTGCTTCAATCATTTTCTATTTCCCCTGGTTCGAAGGGAATTTATGCGTGGCCTTGTTTTCAATAAGCAATAGAACTTCCCTCAGAAAAGGTGCAGGTGACTTCCACACCATGTGAGAAGAAGTTGGTGAGGCCCATTATGAAATGGGGTTTCAGCCTGTAGAAGTAGTGCCTGCTAGGCCACCAATTGAAGGGGAGGTGTGCCCTGGAAAAGTGCAGAGGTTTGTTGTAAACAATTCTGCCTGAGCTGAAGGAGCGCATTAGTTGCTGCTTTCTCAAATATGGGTGACAGGCACTGACTGCTTGCTTTTCAAGGGTTGGCATTGACTATGAGGAGAATGCCTTAATTATGGTTAGCTGAAGGCGGCTCTGAGGTGCTCTCTTCTTTTTGTGGGAGCTTGATGGGTTAATCTTTTCTGGAAGTGTTTGTTTTTTTTAGTTCTTTGTTGCTTTCCTATGGGCCTTTTTAAGGCTTTGACCCTTTAAGGGCAGCTAAGTGTGGGGTTGGAGGGAGCAGAGGCACCACTCACTTGAATACTCACTTCATTAGGCTAATGTAGAGAGGGTAATATTATATATGACCACATTTGGTCCTTGGAACTACGTGTGACCGTGGCTGCTCCTGTGGATATGCATCATGTCCCAGAGGAGATTCTGCATTTGTTAGAAATTTTTTGGTTGGCCCACAGTGGAATATCCTTTGGGATATAGGACTCTTGTCATTTTTTTTTTAAAGCTGAGATGGTGCAGTCGGTGAGTTGAATGGATTGACAGGACTAAGGTGGGACATGAACAAGCACCAAACCACCGTAGATGCTAAGGGAAGTTGCAAAGCTTTCCAAGTATAAGGCACAGTGCAAAAGCCCAGGTGACACCACCGACATCATGCAAGTGTGGCTCTAATCTCTCCCTTGGCAAGAGCAAAAGGATAGAATCTGAGCAGAGAGGAGAACAGAGGAAAACAGGAGGGGAAGGAAAAGAGAACTTGGTAGACAGGGAAGAACAGAAGCAGATGGGGAGGGCGGGGGTGGGGTGGGGGTGGGGGTGGGGAGAGGAAAGCTCATTAAGCAAGTATGAAAAGATTAGCTGAAATGTTATTCTCAGCACTAGAACGGTGCCCTGCTGGGTCATCGAATCCAGCATCCTGTCTCAGACAGTGGCCAAGTCAGGTCACTGGGACCTACTTTTTACCCCCAGAATTAAGAAGTGATGATCCCAAAGACTGTATGAATAATAATTTCTAATGGACCTGTTCTCCATATACTTGACCAAATCTTTCTTAAATTCAGCTTTGCTACCAGCATGACCACACCTTCCAGCAACATATTCCATAGCTTAATTGTGTGTTGAGCTAAAGATAAGCATAGTGAAGCTTGATATGGTACTGGCAGAGGAGTAGAGTCACTGGACCTAGTGGCGTACCTAGCATACTTGACACCTGGAGCCGATTATTGTTTAATACCCCCATATGAAAAAATTATTTTAGTATCATGAAATTCTTTAAAACTTTACTTTTTAAAGCTATATGTTAGTTAATTGAATTGTACATTTCCCCTTTTAATTTAATCTGTATTCTATGTACTTCCTAGATATATATTTAGCTTCTTTTAATTGTTAACTGCTTAGAACTGGGAGGCGGGTATATAAGAGTAGCTGTTATGTGTGTTACTGTCCTTCTTTGTTAAACTGTACAGCGCTGCGTAACCCTAGTAGCGCTTTAGAAATGTTAAGTAGTAGTAGTAGTAAGCTCTCCAGGAGACAGGAATATATGTACTGTATCAAAATCAAAATTAAACTCTAGTACTAGGCCTGTCAATTAATACAAAACACAACAAATGTCACTCATGACCTACAGAGCAATTCTACCATATCAAAAGCACAAGTAACTTTTAGGATTTACACAACAAGGGTGTAACTAGGAAAAGGCAGCATCTTAAACACTGCAATGAGCAGTAGAACATCAATACACCTATTGCAAAACTAAACCAATCAGAATAGTACAGATCATCGATCCTGCATAATCAATGCCAACAGAAAACCATTTCTTTGTCACAGACACACTAACTCAGTATAGAATAAGCACAAAACTAAAATAGAAATATGTAGAGAAAATTTAAACTGAAGCCCCTAGAAACCAGACTCTGCATACAATGCAACACCACAGAAGCAGAAACAGCGATAGTGCATGTCCCCTAGTACTGTGCAAAATATAAAGACAGAAGATGTAAATTTGAAAAAAAACAACAAATGCTATCACCACTTTACAATTAACAAATAGAAATAAAACAAATATGGAAAATAAGATAATACCATTTTATTGGACTAATACATTTAGCTTTCAGAGACTAAACCTCTTTCCTCAGGTCAGTATAGTATACTGCTGTTACAGTATCCTGTCCTGACATGAGGAAGGGGGTTTTGGTCTCCAAAAGTTAGTCATAATGTATTAAAATGAGTCCAATAAAAGATTACCATATTTCCATTTCTATTTATAAACATTTATTAACATAATATACTACTTATCCTAAAGCAAAAAAAGAAAAATACATTTTTATCTATCTTTGTTGTCTCTGGTTTCTGCTTTTCTCATCTGCTCTTTACTCCATCCTTTCCACCCAGTGTCTGCCCCTTTCCATCCAGATCCAGCGCCTGCCTCCTCTCACTGCCCCTTTCCATCGTCTGCCCTGTGGGAGGGGGTTAGTGACCACTGGGGGAGTAACGGGAGGTCATCCCTGATTCCCTCTGGTGGTCATCTGGTCAGTTCGGGCACCTTTTTAAGGCTCGGGCATAAGAAAAAAAGGACCCGGTAAAGTCGTCCAAATGTTCGTCAGGGATGCCCTTTTTTTTTTCCATTATGGGTTGAGGACACCCAAGTGTTAGGCACGCCCAGTCCCGCCTTCGCTACGCTTCTGACACTCCCCCAGGAACTTTGGTCATCCCCGTGACAGAAGCAATTGGGGACACCAAAATTTACTTCGATTATGCCGATTTGGCGACCCTGTGAGAAGGACGCCCATCTTGCGATTTGTGTCGAAAGATGGGCATCCTACTCTTTGAAAATAAGCCTGTTGGTAATTCATCCCGCCACTGCGACTGCACTACTTTTGTTCTGGAACCGCCGTACGGCAGTCTAGCAGTAGCAGTGAAGCTGGAGCAAACTTGTAGCATGCAGGAAGGTGCAGGCTACAAAGGAAGGCAGTGAAGGACAGAGAAAGAGGAGCCGTCTGGGAGGAGACGCAGCAGCAGAGGTTGCACTGCAGGAAGACACGTGGCACCGAAGTTTGGAAGGCAGGGATTGACAGAGCAGTGGGAGTGGAACATCCCCCTTTGATCTGCACCCCCACCATCCCTCCCTCGGTACGCCTCTAGACTCATTGTGGTTTTTTTCCTCAGAAACATGGATAGTGGAAGCAGTGAACGGCCAGATATCACTTCCCATCCAGAAGCAGATCCAGGTGAGACAATGGTATTTGTATTGCTATTCCTCATACCCTGTCACTTCCTTTTGCTGAGACTTTTATTTTTGGCCCCATAGATTACTCCAGTTCCCTGGGCATCCAGTTTAATCAGATCATATACCAGTTGCGACTACAGTACCATGAAGCTTCGTTGACAATTCACTAGGGTTTTCCTTCCATTAAAGTCCCTATCCCATCTAATGCTGCCTTTGAAATGACAGCCCTCTGGCTGTGTGGCACATTAAATGATTTCCTCTTAAACCTGGCACAGGTACACCCTTGAGTGCTGGCTGGGACTCCCTCCAATGGTTGCAATCACTACCTTCATCATAACATGAGAGAAATCTCTGCTGGCTCACACCTGGGAAGGGAGAACTTTTTGAGTGAAACTGAGACGCTGCCCTCCATAGCATACTACCCTCAAAACATGAATGTCTTTCCTCCATATTGCTTCTGGGCTACAGCTTGATACAGTCTCGGGCTACAAAAAAACACACAATGATTGTTTGCTTCAGAATCTGAGTGATAGAGGAACTGTTACTTCAAAATGGTCTCTATCTCAATAGTTTTCAAGATATATCAAGAATGAATAGTCAAACGTTTGTAGCCAATGGGTTAATGAAGCTATTTCACAGTTGCAGCCAGTGAGGGTGTCTCTCATTACTAGGTTTTGTTGGCTTATGACACTCACGTGCAGACATTCACTTCTCTCCTTATCCATGCTTCCTTTGTGCAGAAAGTCACCCACGAGATGGACATGTCCTACAGTATGATGGGAAGCCTCTTCCGCTGTGGTTCCCACCAGACACTTTTTGCCAGCCAGCTAATGCGGTATGCAGATCTTTATGCCGCTCCTTCCTCAACCTCCTGTATTATCCATTCAGCTACCTCTTCCAAGCCCCTCCTGTGCTGGTGAGTACATACAGGGACCACTCCACATGTCTACAGAATGCAGGGGCAGTGGAAAGAATGTTCAACACAGTGGCATAGTGTTAATAGACAGGTAGCATCAGGGGATTCAGAAGTAGGTATCATTTTGTCAGGACAATAGTCCCTAAGAAAGTAGTGATAATGCTTTATAAATCAGAAGAGTAGCCCAATGATCAGAGCAGCAGGCTGTGAACCAGGGAAGCCAGCGTTCAATTCTAACCGATGTTTCCATGTGATCATGGGCAAGTCACTTAACCCTCTGTCCTCTAGAAAAAACAAATTATGAGTCCTTCAGGGACAGGGAAATTCTTACTGTACCTGAATGTAATTCACCTTGAACTACTACAAAGGCATGAGATAAATCCAAACTCCTACACTCAAGAGGAACAGAAAATATTTTTTCATGGAAAAGGTGTTTGCAGTGGCATCCCAGAAGAGGTGGAAGAAGGAAACCCAGTAATGGAATTTAAGAATGTGTGGGATGAAGCATAGAGGATCACTATTTGTAAAGAATTGAAGGGAAAACCAGAGATCAGCTGGGGTGTGTGAAAGTAACAGATTGGGCAGACTAGTTGGGTCTTACCGTCCTTATCTGGCTTCATAGTCATTGTTTTCATCACCACTATCACCGATCCTTTTCAACCTAATGATGACCCCACTAGTCAGTCCTTATCCAACCAAGGATGCAGATGATGTCACAATATACATTCCTTACAAACGTGATCTGACAGAATCAGCTTGAATATCATGGACTCATGGGCAAACACATTTCAACTAAAACTCAACACAGAAAAAACACACTGTCTCATCCTCTCAATCCCAATACAATACAAATAAACCCACAAACATAAACACCCCAGATTATACCCTCCCTATCTCAGACAGCCTGAAAATTCTCGGTGTTACAATCGACTGTAACCTCACACTAGAGAACCAAGTGAAATCTACAACAAAGACATTGTTCCACTCAATGTGGAAACTCAAACGCGTGAAACCATTCTTCCCGAGGGAAACATTTCGCAACTTGATACTAAGCCATGTAGGACTACTGCGACGGAATTTATGCGGATGCAAAGAACAAATTATAAAGAAACTTCAGTCTGCTCAAACACGGCAGCCAGGCTTATATTTGGAAAACGCGATTCGAAAGCACCAAACCTCTCCGAGAAAAACTGCACTGGCTCCCAATCAAGAATGTCTTGCTTTCAAAATCTGCACTCTGGTTCATAAAATTATGTACGGCGAAGCCATGGGATACATGATAGACCTCATAGACCTACCAACCAGAAACACAAAAGGATCAGCACGAACATACCTAAA
Source organism: Microcaecilia unicolor (assembly GCF_901765095.1). NCBI lineage: Eukaryota > Metazoa > Chordata > Amphibia > Gymnophiona > Siphonopidae > Microcaecilia > Microcaecilia unicolor. The sequence goes on along the minus strand of NC_044034.1, from coordinate 293,082,696 downwards.
TCTCCACTACCCAAGCTGCAAAGGACTCAAATACAAATCGACCTATACATCCAGCTTTTCCTACATAAGCACACAACTATGGAACGCATTACCAAAAGCCGTGGAACAACTTATGATCACCTACTTCCGGAAATCATTAAAAACTAACCTGTTCAAAAAGGCATACCCTACTGACCCAACTTAAGTGCCTGTACCCTGCAACACAACGAAACCAAAGCTTGTAATGCACATATAATAATGCTTCCTCTCTTCGATTCCTAATGTGTCTGTACATACGAACCTTATTCTACCACAACATTACTGTATTTGTTCATACCGGAATTGGCGAACGCCTTTACGGTACTATGTAAGCCACATTGAGCCTGCAAATAGGTGGGGAAATGTGGGATACAAATGTAATAAATAAATAAATAAATCACAGCCTCTAGAAGGAGGGAGATGTACCTGCTGCACATTAGCAGCTGCCAAGCGGTTAACTAACAAAATATTGATCTCAAAGTATATAGTTTTACATATCTCTTATCTGTGAGATGATTATTGCAATGACTGGCATAGAAGAGCAGGATAGGGGGAAAGAATGAGAATGAAGAATGTGAACCCCTCCCCCATGAATAAAGGCTATAGTACCAGTAGGGAGTGTTTCTGATTGAACTGGGAACCCAGAAGAGCAGAAAAAGATACAGGATGATAGGCAGGTAATGTTAGACCTGAGCTAACCTGTTGACCCACTGCTTTGACCCTTGTAGATGTCACATGAATCTACAGTGGAGCACATCCATTTTGAGACGAGTGAATCCAACCTCTTTTTGGGGCACTGCATGCACCAGCTGAGCTTGTACAGAAACCAGGTGAGATTGGTCAAACATGTATTTAAGAAACTGGTCTCTAAACTAAACTAAATAATTTCTAGTCCAGCATTTACATGAACGTTCAATGTGGATCACAAGAATAAACTAGACACTGCTAGTATGTAATGAACTTAATATATAGGAGCCCTTTTACCAAGCTGTGGTAAAGCGTGTGGATTTGCCACACACTAAGGCCCCTTTACCGTAGCAGGTAAAAGGCACAGCCATTTCCAAGGGGAGCCCTTACCGCCACCTATTTAGGAGGTGGTGAAGCTTGTATATTCTCACAAGTGGGTGATACCGGCCTGCGTTGCCCAGGTCAGAATTTACAAAACCCCAAATTAGAGCTTTGTGGAGCTCGAGACACACTCCACAATGCATGCGCGAGTGCCTTCCCCGCCCGCTGTGAGAACGCGGTCTCCTCAGTTTAATACTATAACAAAAATAAAGTAAAAAATAATAAAGGAGACAACTCAAAGGGGAGGTGGGAGGGATTGTGAGAATAAAAAGCCTGCTGCCCTCAGAGGACAAGCAGGCGTATAATTCTCACAAGTGGGGAATCCCTAGCATCCAGGCTCACCAAAAACAACAAACACTGGTCAACTGGGCCTCGAAACAGCGAGGGGAATACACAAATCAACCTGAAACTATGTACATCTGAATGAGAATGCTGCCTGGAACAGAATTAAATGGGCCTAGGAGGGTGGAGTTGGATCTAGCCCCCAAACAGATTCTGCAACACTGTTTTGCCCAAACCGACTGTGGTGTCGGGTATCCTGCTCAATGCAGTAGTGTGATGTGAATGTGTGGATTGAAGACCACATCGCAGCCTTGAAAATTTCTTCAATGGAGGCTGACCTCGTGGGTCTACCGCACGCACCCTTGGCTCTGACATTATGAGCCATGACATGATCCTCAAGGGCCAGCCCAGCCTGGGCATAAGTAAAGAAATGCAATCTGCCAGCCAGTGGTGCCCCCACCCCCCCCATCCTGTTGGGATCAAAAGAAACAAAAAGCTGGGCGACTGTCTGTGGAGCCTTGTCCGCTCCATGTAGTAGGCCAATGCTCTCTTGCAATCCAAGGTGTGCAAGCTGGTTTGCCAGGATGGGCATGAGGTCAAGGAAAGAATTATGGCAAGACAATTGACTGGCTCAGATGGAACTCCGACACCACTTTCGGCAGGAACTAGGGTGCATGCTGAGGACTACTCTGTTGTGATAAAACTTAGTATAAGGTGCATCTACTACTAAGGCCTGAATCTCACTGACCCTACGAGCTGAAGTAACAGTCCACCAAGAAAATGACCTTCCAGGTCAAGTACTTCAGATGACAGGAATTCAGTGGGCTCAAAAAGGAGCTTTCATCAGCTGGGTGAGAATGACATTGAGATCCCATAACACTGGTGGAAGTTTGATAGGGGGGCTTTGACAAAAGCAAACCTCTCATGAAGCAAACAGCTAGAGTTCTGTTCAGAGATGGGATTACCTTCTACACGTTAATGATTTATTATTATTTGTTACATTTGTATCCCACATTTTCCCACCCATTTGCAGGCGTCAATGTGGCTTACATGGTACCATAGAGGCGATCGCCAATACCGGTTATAACAAATACAAATGTGGTTGTGATAAAGTAAAGTTCATGTGTGACAGACACATTGGGGAATCGTAAGAAGAAGAGTTAGGTAATGTCATTATGTCCAGTATGAGCTTTGGTTTTGTTGTGTTGCTGGATTAAGGCATTTAAGTTGGATCGTTTGGGTATGCCTTTTGAACAAGTTAGTTTTTAGTAATTTCCAGAATTTCAGATGGCAAACCTCCTCCATTTGAAAGAGTAACACCTCTTAGTGGAATGACCCAAGGAAGCGAATTCTAGGCTCTCAACATCCAAGATGTGAGAGCCAGAGGACTGGAGGTTGGGATGTAGAAGAGACCCTCGTTCTGCGTGATGAGGGTCAGAAAACACTCCAATCTCCATGGTTCTTCGGAGGATAACTCCAGAAAAAGAGGGATCCATATCTGCCGCGGCCAGTAAGGCACGATCAGAATCTTGGTTTCACAGTCTTGCTTATGCGTATGAGATGATACGCATTCAGAAGACTTGTACCCCAATTGAGGCGGAAGGTATCTGATGCTATTCTGTCATGGGCCTGAAGCCTGGGACAGAACTGAGGGACCTTGTGGTTGAGCTAAATGGCAAAAAGATCCACCAAGGGAAGGCTCCATGCTCGGAAGATCTTGCAGGCAATGCCCATATTGAGATCACTTGTGTGCTGCATTATCCTGCTCTGTCGGTCAGGGTATTGTTAGATAAGTGGTTTAAAGGAACATGCCATGTTGGTGAGCCCAATGCCACATCTGGGCGGCCCTCCTGATACAGAGGGTATGATCCTGTGCCCCCCTGCTTGTTGGTGTAATACATTGCAACCTGATTGTCTGCTTGGATGAGAACAATTTGGTGAGACAGCCGATCTCTGAAAGCCTTTAGAGCATTCCAGATCGCCTGGAGCTCCAGGAGATTGATCTGAAGATTCGTTTCCTGGAGGACCAAGCTCCTTGAGTGTAAAGCCCATCTACATGAGCTCCCCATCCCAGGAGAGATGCATCCGTCATTATCAATTTTTGCTAAGGAATTTGAAATGGAAGTCCCAGAGTCAAATTGGATTGAATGGTCCACCACTGAAGAGAACGTACAAGACCTATGTGTTAGGCGGTGAGAGTCTGATAGGTACGGAGGGGGAGAGGGATCTTGGGGTGATAGTATCTGAGGATTTGAAGGCGACGAAACAGTGTGACAAGGCGGTGGCTGTATCTAGAAGGTTGTTGGGCTGTATAGAGAGAGGTGTGACCAGCAGAAGAAAGGGAGTGTTGATGCCCCTGTATAAGTCGTTGGTGAGGCCCCATCTGGAGTATTGTGTTCAGTTTTGGAGGCCGTATCTTGCTAAGGATGTAAAAAGAATCGAAGCAGTTCAAAGAAAAGCTACGAGAATGGTATGGGATTTGCGTTACAAGACGTATGAGGAGAGACTTGCTGACCTGAATATGTATACCCTGGAGGAAAGGAGAAACAGGGGTGATATGATACAGACGTTCAAATATTTGAAAGGTATTAATCCGCAAACAAACCTTTTCCGGAGATACGAAGGCGGTAGAACGAGAGGACATGAAATAAGATTGAAGGGGGGCAGACTCAAGAAAAATGTCAGGAAGTATTTTTTCACGGAGAGAGTGGTGGATGCTTGGAATGCCCTCCCGCGGGAGGTGGTGGAGATGAAAACGGTAATGGAATTCAAACATGCGTGGGATAACATAAAGGAATCCTGTTCAGAAGAAATGGATCCTCAGGAGCTTAGCCGAGATTGGATAACAGAGCTGGTAGTGGGAGGCGGGGCTGGTGGTTGGGAGGCGGGGATACTGCTGGGCAGACTTATACGGTCTGTGCCCTGAAAAAGAACAGGTACAAATCAAGGTAAGGTATCACAATAAAGTGGTACATTCTTGGGCAAACTGGATGGACCGTGCAGGTCTTTGTTCTGCCTTCATCTACTATGTTAATATGTTTGTTACCTTGGGACACCTGGATGACACCTTCTAGACTTCCCGGACTTGATACACTGAGAAGCTGGGTCCATTGAGCTGATCTCATTGTGAAGATGTGTCCATGGGTGTAATGTACACTGTGGAAGCCATGTTGCCCAACAATCTCAACATCTGCCGAGCTGTCACCTGCTGAGAGGCACAGACCTTGGATGTGAGTGAGACAAGATGTCGCTCCAGGAGATAAGTTCGAACCGGTCGAGTATCAAGCAGGGCTCCTATGAACTCCATTCGCTGGACAGGGTGGATATGGAACTTGGGGTAGTGTAAAATGAACCCTAGTAGTTGAGCACCCCGAATCATCCGCATGGACTCCTGAGCACCTCTCCTCCGTTGGTGCTCTTCACCAGCCAATCGTCAAGATATGGGAATACATGGGACTCCCAGTCTCAGTAGCGATACTGCAACTACCACTAGACATTTGGTGAAGACCTTGGGAGCGGATGTGAGGCTAAAAGGCAACAAGCGGTACTGAAAGTGATGTGTTCCCAGCCGAAATTGATACTTCCAGTGGGCTGGAAGTACTTGGATGTGAGTATATGCATCCTTTAAGTCCAATCATTTTTCTGAATCATCGGGAAAAGGATGACCAGGGAAACCATCATGAACTTTTCTCAGACTAGGAATTTGTTCAGGTCCCTTAGGTTGCCCCTGTTTTCTTCTGCACAAGGAAAGTACCTGGAATAGAATCCCTGCCCTTCTTCCCCTGGTGGTATGGGTTCGACCGCATGGGCCTTCAGAAGGGCAGAGAGTTCCTCTGCAAGTACCTGCCTGTGCTGAGAGCTGAAGGAATGAGCTCTTGGTGGGCAATTTGGAGGTCTGAGATGCCATTTGAGGGGCCCATCCAAGACAGACTATTTGAAGAACCCACTCATTGGAGGTTACAAGAGACCACCTTTGGTGAAAAACGTTCAGCTTTCCCCCGACCTGCAAGTCATCTAGAATGGATACTGTTACTGCAGCTATGCTCTGCTGGAGCCAGTCAAAAGCTTGTCCCTTGCATTGTCTGGGGAGGCAGCAGAGGCCTTAGGCGCATGCTGTTAATGTGAATAAACGCACTGGGGTTGAGCCTGAGTAGGCTGGCGAGCCGAAGGGTTGTACCTACACCTAGGATAGTAATAGAAACTTCTCCTTGGCTTGCCAAAAGGCCTCCTAGCTGAGGAGGCTGATGTAGAAGGCGCCCGATGGGAGACAGAAGAGATGGTATCAGTGTGTTTTTTGACTTGGTCTGCAACACTCCTCAACCTTCTCTTCAAAAAGGTTATCCTGGAATGAGGCATCCACCAACCTCTGCTGAACAGAATGTTCCAAGTCAGAAACACACAGCTATGAGAGTCTATGCATTGCTATAGCTTGAGCAGAGATCCTGGATGCCACATTGAAAGTGTTGGAAGTGCCCCTGGCCAAGAAACTTTCGACATGCCTTCTGCTACTTGACCAACTAGCAAACTGACTTGGCCTGCTCCAGAGCGAGTATGTCAGCCAGGTCGAATAACTTGAGCACCGAGTTTCGCAAGTAAACGCTCATGAAGAGCTGGTAAGATTGTATACGGAAAATAAGCATTGAAGCCTGGTATATCTTCTCTCAAAGGAATCCAGAGTTTCTAGCTTCTCTACCTGGGGGCGCCGAGGCATAGTCCCCTGGAACTCCTGGCTCTTTTGAGAGGTGGATTCCACCACCATGGAATTGTGAGGCAACTGAGGCCTATCAAAACCAGAAGCACTGTGGAGCTGCTACTGGGTTGTCAATCTTCTTGGGCATGACAGGGACCGACAGAGGCGACTCCCAGTTCCTGGCGAGGACTTCCTTGAGTACCTCGTGGAGAGGTGCGTCACAGCCTCCTTAGGAGGAAATGTTGTAGTCCAGGCACCTCGGCATCTGGCCCTGGGCTCATCCTTCACTTTCAGGTGGAGGGGAGGGTTCAGAAGGAATTCCATAGAATTTGTCCGACAAAAAATACCTTGGATCTTCCTCTGAATCCCAGGAGCGCTCCTCCTCGGCGTCAGACAATACTACCTGATGGGAGTGTCTAGATCGAACTGCCTCGATGCAGAGGAACCACGTCCTCGAAACGGTGTCGAGAAGTCAGCTCCTGCCTCGACTCCAGCGAGTTTCCTCTTCTGACGTCAAGGGAGTACCAGCTTGGGTAGCAGTTGATACCAGTGCTGCACCTCAGGCTGAAGGCCAGTCGGTGCTGCAATGGGAGACAGGGTAGGCGCAGCACCCCCGATGCTGATGCACACCATTGCATGAGGCCATCCAAGCAGCTCAGGGAGCAAGGCCCGGATGCACTGATCGAGGGTTCGACACTGGGAAAAGCTGGGGTGCTGACTCAGGCATAGGTTGCAGAACCGCTGGGGTCGACATGGGCATGGATACTGACTGCTGGGAGACCAGCGCATTGGCCGCTCCTGTATGCTTTCTCGGGTGCTGAATCTTTTGATGCCCCAGAGCTCCTGCCACCATGCGTCAAGGGGGGACCGATGATGATGCATCTTGGCCTTCACACCAAAGCATGTCCATGAGGCGCCTCGATGCAGATAAGGACGATGTTTGATCCACACGTTGCATCGGGGTCATGTCTGACAATGGATCATCCCAGGGGCTACCCAACTCGATGCTTCACTGCTTCCAGTGTCTAAGGATCTAGCAGCAGCTCTTCTTACACGACACCTCCCGATGCTGGTGTGACGCTTGATGTCGATACCAACACCTCTGACCTCGATGCCGATGCTGACGTCAAGGAACCGGACTTGGTTCCAAAAATTCTCTCTCGTTGAGCCTTCTGGAAATCTGGGTCCTCTTCTTCATGCAAAGTCAGAGAACGATAGTTAATGGGGCTATGGTCGGTGCCCAAAAACTGCAGACACCAAGAATGGGTATCTTTTTCCAGAGACTGATAAGAAAGCTAAGAAGAACTTCGAAAAAAAAGATTGGTGTTGGAGGCAAAAACACATAGTAAATTTTTTTTCTAGGTATATAAAAGCAGGAAAGCCGCAAAAGAATCAGTTGGACTGCTAGATGCCAAGGAGTAAAAGGGGCGATCAGGGAAGACAAAGCCGTAGCGGAGAGATTAAATGAATTCTTTGCTTCGGTCTTCACGAGGAAGATTGGGTGGGATACCGATGCCGAAAGGGTATTCAAAACTGACGAGTGCGGAGAAGCTTAATAATTCTCTGTAAACCTGGAGGATGTAATGGGGCAGTTCTACAAACTAAAAGAGTAGCAAATCTCCTGGACCGATGGTATTCATCCCAGGGTACTGATAGAACTGAAAAAATGAGCTTGCGGAGCTATTGTTAGAAATATGTAATTTATCCTTAAAATCGAGCGTGGTACCAGAAGATTGGAGGGTGGCCACATGTAACGCCAATTTTTAAAAAAGGTTCCAGAGGAGATCCAGGAAATTATAGACGGTGAGTCTGACGACGGTGCCGGGCAAAAATGGTAGAGGACTATTATTAAGAACAAAATTACAGGCATATTCAAAAGCATGGATTAATGAGACAAAGTCAACATTGGATATAGTGAAGGGAAATCTGCCTTAGCACATCTACTACATTTCTTTGAAGGGTGAACAAACATTGTGGATAAAGGGGAGCCAGTTGATATTGTGTACCTGGATTTTCAGAAGGCGTTTGACAAAGTACCTCATGAAAGACTCCAGAGGAACTTGGAGAGTCATGGGATAGGAGGTAGTGTTCTATTGTGGATTAAAAACTGGTTAAAAGATAGAAAACAGAGAGTAGGGTTAAATGGTCAGTATTCTCAATGGGCTCTGTGCTGGGGCGCTGCTTTTTAACATATTTGTAACTGACCTAGAGATGGGAGTAACTAGTGAGGTAATTAAATTTGCTGATGACACAAGTTATTCAAAAGTCATTAAATCGCGGAAGGATTGTGAAAAATTTGCAAGAGGACCTTACGAGACTGGGCGTCTAAATGGCAGTGACATTTAATGTGAGCAAGTGCAAAGGATGCATGTGGGAAAGAGGAACCCGAATTATAGCTATGGCAATCTTATGTACTTATGACTGTCCGATTGCACCAGGTACAGCGCTTGAAGCCACTGGGAACTTTTGGGGACATGGACGGAAAAACTTTGTCGGCTAAATTAAATGACACGATGGTGCCTAAAAAAGGGCAAGGCACGGAAAAAGAAAGGGAAAGTTCCCAACCAAGGCTAAAAGCGACCTGATGACAATGGAAAATAAAGAGAAACTTAAAACTGGGCAAAATCACTAAAAATTAAAAGAAGCTTAAAGGACGGAGGTTCCAACAACAGGAACAAATAAATGATGAAAAATTAAATGAAAATTAGCCAAAGGCACAAAAAAAGCTCTCTAGGACCGAGCGATGTGAGGAGATGGTAAAAAAACATGCCCTCTCCTCACTGCGGAAAGAAGAACAACTGAGGAGACCAGCATTCTTGCAGCAGGTGGGGAAGCAGTCGCACATGCGAGGTGGAGCACGTCTTGTGCTCCCACAAAGCTCTCATTTAGCTTTGGTTAAATTCCAGACTCGGCGACACGGGTTGGCATCACCCACCTTGTGAGAATATAAAGCCTGCTGCCCTCGGAGAATACTTCACCACCTAAACCATACTGCTCCCTTGAATTTTTTTTGTTGCCCAAATGCTTGGCCCTGCATTTTTTAGCATTAAATTTCAGCTGCCAAGTTCTAGACCATTCTTCTAGATTTCTCCTCATACTATCCACAATGCCAGCCCTGACAGGCACTAACTACGATCATCAAACATATTTTATATAGAGAGATAGATGTTAAAGTGAAATAGAGAGTGATAGGTTTCGAAACACCAAATAATTACTGTGTTGAACTCAATCCATGTGCCAGACTCATCTAGAGACATGCATGATCATGTTGGAGCAGCAATGAAACCTTATGGTTTTCTCTGTTCACAATCCACAAAATGACGAGGCTTTCCTTGCTTCTCCAGAGGCTTCTGTTATGTTCTTAACTAAAAACAGGCTTATGTAAAATTTCAGATAACCTGAATCATAAATATCATCCCAAATTCAATATTTCTTTTGGAACTATTCAAAAAGTTGAATGTGTTGTATATAAACTGGCTGAATGGCTCAGTGTTAGTGTTGTGGAAATAAGGAAGGGGCTAGAAAATGAGGAGAAACCAAGAGCAGTTAACGGTGCCACAGGCCCAATGGAGACTTGTTCCAGTTGAATTGGATGTGAGGCCATGATAGAATGGAAAGAACTGAGTCTATGGTTAGCTTCCCCACCTATACCCTCTGTGAAACTATATTGGACACATGGTAAAAGACATTTCAAATGGGTCAAATTTGCTAATTGTCAAACCTTGATTGATGCTACTCCTCACAAGTTTCAACCTTGTCTAATTCAAACCTAAAAAAATCCCATATAGGACCTAGATGTTCTAATAATGTCCCCTGATACTGAAACTCTAGGTCAAGGGTCCTCAAACCTTTCTACATGATGGACCACATAGAGCATTTCAAATTACAGAGTGGGTTGGAATCAGGATAAGACACTAGGCAGCCTCTGAGCTAATCCTATGTTTCTGCCCTATTTTCTTAGAAGCTGAAAACAATACTTCAGAAAGACAGTGAAGAAGAAGGTGATGATGACTGAACATTGACAGCTGAGGTCCACTTGGACTTGAGACACAGCCAGAGCTTCTCCATCCGTGAAAGACCATCCATGATGGAGAAAAGATTCTCAGGGAAGAGAGCTTTATCACTATGGCAACCACAAACTGTCACAGAGATCTCACGCTCCATAAGGGGTAGCGGGGAAGATACCATGTTTAAGAAAATAGGCCCCCCTCCCAAAAAATATAATGGTAATCAACTTTACAAAAATACTTGACAGAAGTAATTAAGACAAAGGTAGACTAAACTTCCAGCTGGCCTCCTGCCATTCACACCACTGATTAAGAAAGCAACTGACACTGACAGAAGCTGCCAAGTACCAGTACAGTGTTAGAAAGATGACCTTTTGTTTCAGAGAAATGCAACAAGACCATATATGGGAAGGTTTAAAAAAATACTAAACACTTTGCATAGTCAAAGCAGGACCTACAGTTATGAATCAGGTGTGCTGTGTCCTTTAATGGCTTGATGGCTCTGGGGAATAATTCAGTTTCTTTTTTTCAGCAGAGGCCTGTGCTTTGCTGTGTTTATGTAAGGTCTCATGCATAACGTTAGAGTTATTAAAATTACTATTATTTTTTTATAGCACTAGTAGCCATGGCACCTGCCACTGGCCTTAATATTTTTGTGTAACCCATAAATAACACAAGCTGAATAAAGCTGTTGTCTTTCCACATTCGTAGAAAAGGGATTATGTTTAGAGAAGCTGTCACATGGTAGGTCGATGACAAAGCTAGAACTTCACAGAGGTTTTAGGCTTTCAATCATTATTAGAACTCCTCATCATTTTTGGAAACATAGCGGCCAGGATTGTGAGCATTATACAGGACTAACACAAAGCAGTATTTTGGGGAGGTGGGGGGGGGGGGAACTCTACAGGCATTGGTCAGTATTCCTTATCCTGCTCCACAGCACCCTCTGATAGTCCACAACAAAGACTTGCAAACACACCCTTGCTAATGCACCGCATTTTTGTCCTGCAGCATCCTAGCTGTATTAGTACTGAGGCAGTCTCCCCTCCCAGACAGCTTTGCCATTGCACCTCAGTCACCCTGCAGTATGCGACCCACAGCTACAACTCTGCCAAGAAACATCAGTGAAATACCAAATCCTTGATTATTCCTATTCAGATTTGATTGTGCTGGTGTTGACTGCACACTAGATTCAGATGGAAAAAGAAGCAAAAGGAGAGCAGATATGGGTTTGATATGGTGAGATGCTAAAAGATATTACGTTGATTTGGTATGACGTGGGTTTAACATGGTGAGAGAAGGGAGATATGAGGTGTAGGGAGATACCAGCAGGTTATAGTGAGATATTAATCTGATAAGGTGAGATAGAAGTGAGATATGGATAATAGTAATATTATTTATAGAATGCCTTATTGCCAATAGGAAGAGGAAGTCATGAGGTCTGTGGAGGAAGGAACCTTGACTTCTGTGGGGGCCAAATAGGGAGCTTCAGGGTTCACAGACGCAGGGGAGTGAAAGCCTTAAGGGCTACAGTGAAATTGCACTAACGTCTGCAGGGGTGTAGGAAAGAGGGAGCCATGAGATCCAAACAAGGGGATGAAGAGATGCGCATAATGCCTATGTGGGTGAATGGAGGAGAAGCATAGGATTTATGGAGGTGGAGAGTAGAGAAGGAGATGTGTGGTCCATAATCACACTGGGTATCCAAAGGGAGCATTGAAGCCCATAGGGGAGTTGGTGCTTAGGTTTGGAGACAGTATGTAGGGTGAGGAGGAATAGTTAGTGTTGTGGGGAGACAGTTTGCGGATGAGCAAGTGAGGAGTGAATACCAGGAAGGCCAGGGATAATCAAAGTATGGAGTAGATAACAAGGAGGGAAAAGCAAATGAAGTAGATGGGGTGGAGAATAAGCAACTGGGCATGAAATGGGGGAGGGATGTGGTTGAAAGAGTTGGCGAGGGTAAGTTTGTAGAGTTGGGCGAGATACCATGAGGCCTGGTACAAATACACAAAACACCCTTTCCCCCTACACAGCCCCCTCTTCCTATACATTAGAAAATTATTAAAGTCCGTACTATTCAAAAAGGTTTACCCTCCAAATTCAACATAATCAGCTTAATCTCTTTGGTTTCAAATAATCCAGAAACACTTGAATCTACTTTCTTTGCCATTCTACTGTTGTATATTACACCAAACTTTAATTTACTGTTTGTACTGTTTAATATGCCATTAATACTGTATTCCTGATTTAGCTTATGTAAGCCACATTGAACCTACATCCAGTGGGAAAATGTGGGATATAAATGCTTTTAAATAAATAAATAAATAATACATGTATCAATCCACCCACTAGCAACTGAACCACATACACATGCAGGTCAAGGGGTCATAAAATATGAGTGCCCATCTTGATGAGTCTCTGGCTGGAATTTTACATTTGGAACAAACAGGAAGGCTTGAATTTATAGCTACTGTAGGAGTTTTTGCACCTTCATGGATGTCTATGCAGGAAACTATGAATTCAAGCATTCCTATTTGTTCCAAAGTGGAGGAGTGGCCTAGTGGTTAGGGTGGTAGACTCTTGTGCTGGGGAACTGAGTTCAATTCCCACTTCAGGCACAGGCAGCTCCTTGTGACTCTGGGCAAGTCACTTAACCCTCCATTGCCCCAGGTACAAATAAGTACCTGTATATAATATATAAGCTGCAGTGAGCCTGCCATGAGTGGGAAAGTAAAAAAAAAATCCCAGCCAAAGAACTCTGCTCAGGTTAGAAACTTACATACACACTTACCATTCCTCAATATGTAAATCAATCAATATATTTTTAAAATGTCTCACTACTTTCCAACCACTGTATTAAAAACAAATAGTGGAAACCATACATATACCCAATATATTGATAAATCAAGTGACACTCAGTGTTGTGCTTCAAAAATTCTTTTTTTAAATTTTCTGTATTTTCAATTTTTCATTAAAAGGAGGAAAAAAGCCCCAGCAGTCAAAGGTAATTGCCATAGGCTGGGCACAACTGATTTTAAATCTTTCAGTTTTAATCAATATAAACATATTTTAAGAAGTGAATTCAGTCATTATTCAAAATCTTTACTGCCATTCAATTGTTAATCGCACAGCATGTTTTGAAGATGCACTTAACTTAAAATTCCGTTCCTCACAATCCCAACAGGGCCCTGTTTCACCTGAACAGGCTTCTTCAGGGGATACTTCGCTTTAAACATGCAGCATACAACCGTTCATCTGACATGCTGGCTGGTATGGTTTTCACTATTTGTTTTTGATTCTTAGTTTTAACCAACCACTGTATTAGCAATGGATGTTTACTTTTGTGTGTGTGTGGTGCTGCGGGGGGGGGGGGGGGGGGGGGGGGGGGGGGAATTCCAACTACACAGGGGGCCCATGGCTTATGCAGAAGACTTGCATTTGATTAATTTGTAATGTTGTATCTATGTAAATATATTTGCATGTACAAATTATATATAAACAAAAAATTGTCTTTGAAATTGTTTTCTTTTTGGGATATCTTGAGTTTACTAAAATATTAGATGAGTAATGTTGTTCAATTGACAAAAATTCAAAGATCCTTTGTATTATATCCAGGACAAACCAAAATCCAATACACAGTAATTTATAATCACAGAACTGGAAGTGAATTCTTAGAGATACTCCCTGCTGGAACTATTCTTGCATTGGTACCTGATAAATGTGGTGAAGATGTCCTTCGCCAGTGCTGCAGCCTAGTAACTGCTCAGAAGTATACAGATGAACTCTGTTAACTTCTTCTCCTGAAGCTGCTCAGTCTGGCAGTCCTTCTCTAGCAAGCAAATCTTCTTCTTAGGATACTCAACATGTAACAGGGACTATTTTAAAGACACTTTTACAAACACTGATCTGCTTCACACAGATTATTGTATTTCTTACTTGGGGGCCTTTTTAAAAATTTGCTATGGATTTTACAGATGATTCACAATACAGGCACCTGTATACTGATCAGCTCAGCTCCTATGAGCACCTTTTGGGCCTTGCTCCACTAGGATGAGCTGACATCAACTCCTGTTCAGCCTGTTTGAGTCTCAACTCTGTGGGGATACTTGAGATCAGGGTTGCCAGGTGGAAATTTTTTTCCACCCAAACGAGCCCAAATCCAGCCCAAAACCCGCCTAAACTCAAACCCCACCCCTGACACCCCCACCCCCGCGTCATCGCCCCTGCCGTCATCAACCCCGCCTCCCCGTCATTGGCCCCGCCCAGAACATCACTAACCCCGCCCAAAACGTCACTAACCCCGCCCCCGCGGCCGAAAAAAACCGCTTAAAAAAACCGCCCAAAAGACACAAAACAAGCCCAAAAAACGCAACCCGCCGCGGGCAAAAATTTCCTGCGGCGGGTCGCGGAAAACCGCCCAATTGGAACACTGCTTGAGATTGCCTGGCCTTGTAACAATTAAGTCCCACCCATTTGTGATGTCAACACAGGTGTGTTAATTTTTTTAAACTAGACAAATGTGACACTGGAAGCACCGCATGCCGGAAAGCCCTGTGCCTCATCACACCGACAGAGTGCAACAAAGGAGTGCTCCATTGTGCAGACTTTGGGTACATTTTGGGCAAACTTGGGATAGAGATTTGAGGATTGTGGGAGCAATTTGGATAGATTAAAGATAGTAGGTTGTGTATCGGTAGTTATTGTCATGTAGCTTTTATGTTTATGAACATTAGTTAAATGTGTCTGCTAGTTGTATTCCAGTAGTGACAGAGCAAGGCCAAGGGCAATATGAGGTTTTAGCTCCTTCAATTAGACAAGTTAATTCAGTGAGGGTATTGCATGAAATTCTATTAACCTGTGTCAGATCCTGTTCTTTGTATTGAAAGTTTGTTTTATTTTAATTAATGCTAGATGTTAAAAACAAAATATCACTGTTTGATTTTATGGAGAATGCCCCCCCCCCCCCCCAATTGCTTTTGTATTACTGAAACTTGGCTCTCCACTGAGGATACATTGTTGTTAAATCAGTTATGTCCCCCTCACTATAAAATTTTCTCAGTCACATGAGAACAGAAGGGATGGTAGGTATAGTCTTAGTTTTTAATGACCATCTTACGTTTCAGAACTATGATTTTGCTATATGTTACCATGTGCCTGGGATTTTATAATTCTATTCACCTTTTATTGAAATTTTCACCAAACTTGCATTGTTTCCTCAATGAATACAGTCATTTTAGGCAATTTTAATGTACACATTTTTAAACTGCATATTGGATGCAACTGTTTGGAATTCTTTTTTTGGTGCTTTTAGAATAGTTGGATGGAAATGAATCATTAATATATCAACACACAGTAAAGGCCACACCCATAATTTAATTTTTATAGATAACAGAAGGGCTAGTATTTTAGCTCAGTTTGATGAGGTATCTGACATTCCATGGTCACATCATCACTTGATTTCTTTTTCTCTGAGCTTAAAAGTGGTTAATTAGCCTTCTAAAAGGGTGCATTGTATCTGATTTAAAGTAATTGATTTTGACAAATTTACCTAATTTAGACAGTTACTACAGCTTTAGAAGCATGGAATTCTACTTTAGAAAATGCATCAGATACTATAGCTTCTATAAAAGAATGGCTAGTTGTGTGATCAAATTGTGTTCCACGGTTTTCTGAAGAATTAAGTGCAGCCTTAGGTTTGCAGAGAGAGAACGGAGGAAGTTTCCATCTCGATTTACACAGAATTATATAACCAAGTTGCAGGCTTATAATTCAGCTAGTTTACAGGAGAAGAGTTACTATAATAAAGTGATTGAGTCAGCACCATCTACTTCAAAATAACTTAAGAATAGCCATACTGGGTCAGACCAATGGTCCATCTAGCCCAGCCCCCTGTTTCAAAGTGGCCAATCCAGGTCAGAAGTACCTGACAGAAACCTAGCAATATTCCATCCTACCAGTCCTAGACTAAGCAGCAGCTCCCCCATGTTGGTCTCAATAGCAGACTATGGACTTTTCCTCCAGTAGTGAGCCATTTGATTGCAGATCCCAAATTAGTTTGGGATGATAATGTGAATCTCTCTAGTGACGATTTTGTGCTTGGTTTGTAACAAACGTTTCCAATATTGTGAGTTTGATCAGACACTACTTCCAATTGAGTTGCCCTGTCCCCCAGTTGAGGACAGCTTATGGGTTCACTTTCCACTGGTTTCTGAACAATATATTGGTAAAATGATTATCTTTGTTAAATCCCCTTTCTTCCACTTAGACTTAGTTCACGCATCTGTGATTACATCTTTGAAAACATTTTTATTATTTTTTTTAGCATCATAGTAAATAAATCACTGGATGAGGGTAATGTACCTAACATTTTAAGGAAAGCAGTAGTTAAACTGCTCATTAAGGGGGTGTTTTACTAAATGCTTAGCTCAAGTTATCTGCAGCAGGGCCCATAGGAATAAAATGGGCTTTTTTGCAGATAACTCGAGCTAATCATTAATAAAAGACCCCCTAAGAGTTGCTCTCTAGATTCTACTACCTCAATTATAGACCAGTATCATCCCCACCATTTTTTGCAAAACATTTTAGAAACAGGTAGTATATGAGCAATTAAAGTTTCTTGAATTACATAATATTTTTGTTCCTTATCAATTTGGATTTCATGGTCAACATGATACTGAGATGCTTTTGACACAATTAACCATAGAATTTTGATCAATTGATTGAGATCAATGGGCTTGGCAGGTGATGTATTAGACTGGTTTGACTTAAAAAAAAAACCCCAAAACATTTTGTGTCTTTAAAAATTCTGCAGGGCTCATGTTATCTGCGATTTTTGTTTTACATTTTTCTTTCACCATTATGCAGATTATTGCATTGTGTGGGACTCCAGTTCCACCTATACCTGACTGATAGAGTTTTTGATAGACACTGATAAAACGGTGGAACATAGTTTTGAAATGTTACATCTTTGCAACATTTGAAAGGTAAACATCTAAAGTTGAATGTTGCAAAAACTCAGATCCTGTATTTGTCAGGATTTTCCAATTCATTTCACAGTGGATGATGTTACTATCCCAGTGTTGTGTAAAATTTGGAATCTTGGGGTAATATTGGAGTGTTAACTATGAAATGCCAAGTTTAAAAAACTGTAGGAATGCAATTCTTTTATTGCCTGTCATCATGAGACTAAGATTAGTTGAGTAATTCTAATTTTAGAATGGTGGTTTAAAGCACTATAATTCCTTATTTTGCTTGGTATTTCAAAGAGTACCGCAAAATGCCACTACACATATGCTCTCTGGTTGTTCTTATTTTACACACAGTTCTTTGGTTTTAAAGAACCGCCATTGGTCATTAGTAGAACAGAGGAATTAAGTATAGGGTGACATTTTTGGTTGTTAAAGTTATAGATAAATGTATCTCTATTGATCTCTACTAATTTGCATCATTATCCCCCACAAGCTTTGAGATCTATTGGCAGTACAGTTGGATGTTCCCTTGTATCAAAGTGTTAGGTTAGAGGAGTATTGTTCCTCTACCTTCTATGTGGCTGGTCCAAAGCTATGGAATGCGATCCCATTTGGAATTGAGATTATTAAAGAAAATGGGGCATTTCAAGAGAGAACGGAATAGGTACTATTTAAACAAGCTTATGGGCCTGAATTAAGGGTTAATGTGCTTTTTTGGATTGAACAGTAAGTATGTAGAGAGCATTTGCATGGTGGGTCCCTGCCTTATTTGAAAGAATTAACTGTGCCTCAGGTAGGTGATCATGTGTTGTGTTCTGCTGGACCTGCTGTGTCTCTGCTATAAACATTGCAAGCCCTAACTTGGGATAAGACATTTCAATAGCTGCACCCTGTCTGTGGAATTTATTGCCTTCCAATGCTCACCTGGAGAAAGAGAGTCTAGTCTTTTACAAAAAAAAAAAAAACACAGCAATTTTAACAAATGTTAAATGGAAATTCTTTAAAAATGTGTTTTATTGATGATGTACTGTGAGCAAGTATAATTAGAGGAATAATACAAATGTAGCAAACACATTGGCAGTAACTGGCTCTGAGGGCTGTAGGAGAAATTTTATTTATTTTTTGTGGGACCAGAGACAAGGCAAGAATACATCAAAGGCTATATACACTGAAATTTGATTCCTTCTCTTCAATATCTTAAAATCTCTTCCACCATTCACACACACACCATAGAGAACAGCATCTTAGGGCCCATCTAGCCAGTCAGGTTTTCAGGATATCCACAATGAAGCTGTACAAGTTATATTTGCACGCACTACCTCTACAGTATGCGCATCTGCCTCATGCATCTTCATTGTAGGCATCCTAAAAACCTGACTGGCTAGATAGGTCTTGAGGACAGGGTTGAAAGGAATTGGGTAAATATGTAATTTAATTCAATATAAGCATTCATATTTTGTGTTACCTTAAATTCTAGGCAGATTCCAAAAGTGAAACAAATACATCCGAAAACATATTACAAAAAGTATAACAAAACATTCTGAGAGCAAGGAAGGATTAAAATTAAAAATGTTAGAGTACTGTGGGCAAGGGAATTGAATCATTAGACTACATAGCTAAATGTTGACAGAGTGGTACCAAGTATTTTAGTTTGTAAAAAGTCAGCCTATGACCCCACTTCTGTGTGTATAGATTTTTTTACTCTCTCCCCCCCCCATGGTGTGTGGAAATTTCCGTGAGCAGAGAGGAAAAAGGTTTCAGAACACATACATTACATAGTCCATATACATCAGTTTAATTATAAACAAGATACTGTACATATACATATATAACTGACATTTAAAACATTATAATTCTGAAGTAGAATACATTTACATTAAAATGTGTTTTTGAAGGATAGACATGTTCATTCTCTTTATTGTAGAAAGATTTATAAGCCATTTCATGGGTCCTTGGGTAATAATTGAAAGCACTGTTTACAGATCATTTTCTTGTTAAAGTTATACTTTTTAACCTCTTTTCAAGGCATGCAGCTGCTTCACTGTACAATTGACAAATGGGCATTAAGTGGAAGATAGACTGCTTTCTCTAATAGTGTAAGTATTGCCACCTGTCTGAATATTGTTAAGCAAAATGCAATGTTGTACATCTGTCATGAATCTGAGAAGCCTAGCTATGTGGTCACAGAAGCAAGTTATTATTTTCTTAAATATTAGCTACAGTCCAAGGATCTGAGTGTCTATCTCCTTTGGCAGGGCCTCATTCTGACGGTATACAAATGCACTTGTTTCTTCTATGTCCAGAAGCTCATTCAGGGAGGCCACAACGGTGTCATGTTCCTGCAGGATATCTGGATAGTGTGAAATTGAATGCTCAATTCGTACAGAACGTCGCACCGGAGTCAATAGCTTCATGTGGAGAGCAGGTGTTCCCTTCAACCTGCATGCATTGGAAGAAAGCAAGGTTGTAAAGGTCATCCTATGTGCCAATCTATGAGATATTCTACAGTTTCAAGAGTAATGCAGAACCCAACTAGAAAGGGATCCAATCTTCTTATACTTCATTTTCTGCCACATTCCCAGTCCTTCTACCAGTGTCCTGCCCAATATGGTAACTTTCCTGCCTTCCTGCTGGGTTGCAATGGTACCACTGTGCTTGCTACAAGCTAATGATCATGTTTTAATAGCATCTCTTCTCCAAAAGCAGCAGCAAACCCTAAGGGTGAACTATTTAGAAAAATAAACCCAAACCCATCTTCTGCAGAACCCACACACTTTCTAGCTATTCTTCACTATACAGCATAAAAACAATAGACTGATCAGTGCCCAGAGAAAAATTACTATATTGAACCCAAGTGGAAAAAGTCCAATGCACTTTCTGCACAATTTATTTGTAGTGCTTTTGTAGAGAATTTTCCCATCACAAGACCTGAATTTCCCTCTTCAGGCTCCAACCTCCCACTTCCATCTCACACACCAACTGCAGTTCTCTCTCCCTCTAACTCCCAGCAAGACCTACGCGCCACACCTTATTCTGTCTGCCCCCTCAAAGTCTTCTCCTTCCTATGGCACACCCTCAAGCTTGACCTCCTACCACACCAGTGGCACACTGTTCTGCCTGCACCCCAGCAGCACAATCTCAGCTTTCTCTGCTCCCCCCCCCCCAATCTCCATGGCATGCTCTCAGCTTCCACTGCTTCCCTCCCCACAAACCATAGGGGTATGCTTGCACCTTGCTCTACTCCTTTCATAACTTTCAATAGTAAATCAAGCATTCAAAAATCAGAGTAGACAAAACTTATTTCCAGTCCATACAGGTGTTATAGGCCTGATGAAAAAGCCAAGTTTTAACTGCTCCCCTCTCACCCAATGGCACATACTCACCTGGCTCTGCCCTCCCCCCTCCCACACAGCTAGCATCAGCTGCTCTCTCCTCCACAGAGATTGCGCAGGAGGAAGAGAACCGCTGCACATCGGGTCACTTCCTCCTCGTCTGGTGGCTTAGGCCGACTGCTCATGTGAACCATAAGTCTGTAGGGAGGCCTGTGTGGTTCACATAATCAGTTGGTTCTCCCAGGACTGTGGTGATATTTCAGCCACAGAAGTGGTGATGTCAGCAGGTGATGGCACCAAACTGGAGAGAGATTGAAAGCTGACAGTCCTCAAGAGAGACTTAAAACTGCATGCGTGGGAATTCCCACCTAAGGCAGGTAGTATAAATAGTAGACCCAGCACGTTCCAGACTCAGTTTTTCTTGTCCGCAGAACAGTTAGGACTACGTAAGTTTTCTATTTGTTTACACCTTCACTCATTATGTCCTTTAAAAAGAATGACTTTGCGGCAGTAGTTATTACAATGTCTCCAAAGAAGCCAGGTTTCAAGCATTGCTCAAAATGCACACATAAAATGTAACTCTGGATATTCATGACTCCTGTATCCGTTGTACGGGACCTTCCAGCCAGTAGACTCTTGCACTTCTTGCCGTCAAGTATCTCCCAGAGTGAGAAAAATAAGGGAGATAAACTTGAGAGTATTTAAATAACAGCCCAAAAGTCTAAACATGCAAGGCCTCTGAAAAGCATGAGAAAAACATTCTAGGCACTCAGCTGAGAGTTCACACACTCACAAAGGATAAACTGTCTTCTAAATCTGTGTCCGAGACCCAAAGTGCTGACAAGCATTCACAGGACAAATCCTCAACACTGGCAGCAACTCCTCCTAGGCGCTGACATCACCATACTGATGAACTGCTCAGAACTCCGCCTACCATATCATCAGCGCCAAATAGGGAGAGAGCTGAATCATCATCATCCAATCTGTGCAGTATTCCCATTCAGTCCCTCCCTCTGCTGCTCTGACTATACAAAAGGATATCCCTTCTCCTAAATGGTGCAGAGGAGAGTCTACACCAGTGATGGCGAACCTTTCAGAGACCGAGTGCCCAAACAGCAACCCAAAATCTAATTATTTATCGCAAAGTGCCAACAGGTGCCGGTACTCATTATGGGCGGGGTCACCACATACGACTCCATTCCTATGATAGCCACACCCCTTACACCAGCCATGGTGCATATAGGCAGACATCATTGAAAATATTATATTAGTATAGGAGAAAAAAATGATTTTTTTTTCCATTGTAAATCATTTCTGTAAGCTGTTACAGCTCCAGTATACCCAGTGCAAAATAAGACAGCAGATGTAAATTCTCAAATTGGACATATTCCAAACACTAAAATGAAAATAAAATGATTTTTTTTCTACCTTTGTTGTCTGATTCTGCTGCTATCTCTTCTCTTAACTCCATTTCCAGGGCTTCCTTTCCATATATTTCTTTACTTTCCTCCTTTCTTCTTCATTTCATGCCCTCCATCCATGTCCAGCCACCCTCCTCTCCCCCCTGCCCTCCCCTCCAGCCACCCTCCTCTCCCAGCACCAGGCAGGCCTCCCTCCCAGCACCAGGCAGCCCGGCCTCCCTCCCTCCCTCCGAGCACCAGGGCCCCCCCTCCTTCGAAATTTAAAAGGCATACCTGGTCGGGGTTGAGGTGGCGTCCTCAGCGGCAGCAAAAAGTGTGTTGTTTGCTCGGCGCGCCTTCGGCCTTCCCATCTGTCTCTCAAGCTCTGGTCCCACCCTTGTGGAAACAGGAAGTGAGGGTGGGACCAGAGCTTGAGAGACAGAAGGGAAGACCGAAGGCGCGCCGAGCAAACACCACACTTTTCGCTGCCGCTGCAGACACCACCTTAACCCCGACCAGGTATGCCTTTTAAATTTCGAAGGAGGGCGGGCCCTGGTGCTCAGAGGGCGGTCGGGCTGGTGCTTGGTGGGATGGAGGGAGGTCGGCCTGGTGCTCGGAGGGAGGGAGGATGGGCGGACCAGGCTCTGCGTGCCCTCTCTGGCACGCGTGCCATAGGTTCGCCATCACTGGTCTACACTGATAGAAATATGACAGCAGATAAGGGCCAAAAGGCCCATCCAGTCTGCTCATCTTCAGTAACCACTAACTCTTCCTTTCCTAAGGGACCCCACATGTCTGTCCCACGCTTTCTTAAATTCTGACACAATCCTCATCTCCACGACCTCCATCGGGAAGCCATTCTACACATCCACCACCCTTTCTGTGAAAGAGTATTTTCATAGATTCCTCCTAACCCTATCTCCTCTTAACTTCATTGTATACCCCCTCTTTCCAGAGTTTTCCTTCATTTGAAAAAGGCTCACCTACTGTACATTAATGCCACCATCCCGCCTCTCTTCTAGCGTATACACGTTGAGGTTCATGAGCCTGTCCCTATGTGTTTTATGAGCGAGACAGCTTACCAATTTTGTAGCCGACCTCTGGACCGACTCCATCCTGTTTATATCCTTCTGAAGGTGCGATCTCCAGAATTGCACACAGTACTCCATATGGGACCTCACCAGAGACTTATATAAAGGGCATTATCATCTCTTTTTTCCTGCTGGTCATTCCTCTCCTTATGCAGCCAAGAATCCTTCTTACTTTGATCATCACTTTTTCTACCTGTTTGGAGGCCTTAAGGCCACCAGACACAATCACCCCCAAGTCCCGCTCTTCTTTCATACACAGAAGCACTTCACCCCCTATATTGTACCACTTCCCTGGAATCTTGTAACCCAAGTGCATGACCCTGCATTGCTAGATCCTTCCTCATGCCATTCACACCCTCTGGGGTGTCCACCCTATTACAGAGTTTGGTATCATCCGCAGAGAGACAAACTTTACCAAACAGCCCTTCCGCAAAATCACTCACAACGATGTTAAAAAGAGCCGGCCTGAGGACCAAACCCTGATAACATCCCTTTTCTCAGAGCAAGCTCCATTTACCACTACCCTCTGTCTCTTTCCATTTAACCAATTTTTAACCCAGTCAGTCACAAGTCCTATATCGAGGGCATTCAGTTTATTTATCAGTCACCTGTGCGAAACTGTATCAAAAGCTTTGCTAAAATTGAGGGTGTATCCTTGCCGGACTATTTGAAGAACCCACTGATCGGAGGTTATGAGAGGCCACCTTTGGTGAAAAACTTTCAACCTTCCTCCGACCGGTAGATCGCCCGGCACTGACACTTGGATGGCGGCTATGCTCTGCTGGAGCCAGTCAAAAGCTCGTCCCTTGCTTTTGCTGGGGAGCCGAGGGGCCTTGCTGAGGCGCACGCTGCTGACGAGAGCGAGCGCGCTGGGGCTTAGCCTGGGCTGCAGGCTGTCGAGAAGGAGGATTGTACCTACGCTTGCCAGAAGAGTAGGGAACAGTCTTCCTTCCCCCATAAAAACGTCTACCTGTGGAGGTAGAAGCTGAAGGCTGCCGGCGGGAGAACTTGTCGAAAGCGGTATCCCGCTGGTGGAGCTGCTCTACCACCTGTTTGACCTTCTCTCCAAAAATATTATCCGCACGGCAAGGCGAGTCCGCAATCCGCTGCTGGATCCTATTCTCCAGGTCGGAGGCACGCAGCCATGAGAGTCTGCGCATCACCACACCTTGAGCAGCGGCCCTGGACGCAACATCAAAGGTGTCATACACCCCTCTAGCCAGGAATTTTCTGCACGCCTTCAGCTGCCTGACCACCTCCTGAAATGGCTTGGCTTGCTCAGGAGGGAGCTTGTCCACCAAGCCCGCCAACTGCCGCACATTGTTCCGCATGTGTATGCTCGTGTAGAGCTGGTAAGACTGAATTTTGGCCACGAGCATAGAGGAATGGTAGGCCTTCCTCCCAAAGGAGTCTAAGGTTTTAGAGTCCTTGCCCGGGGGCGCCGAAGCATGCTCCCTAGAACTCTTAGCCTTCTTTAGGGCCAAATCCACAACTCCAGAGTCGTGAGGCAACTGAGTGCGCATCAGCTCTGGGTCCCCATGGATCCGGTACTGGGACTCGATCTTCTTGGGAATGTGGGGATTAGTTAAAGGCTTGGTCCAGTTCGCCAGCAATGTCTTTTTAGGACATGATGCATGGGTACTGTGGACGCTTCCTTAGGTGGAGAAGGATAGTCCAGGAGCTCAAACATTTCAGCCCTGGGCTCGTCCTCCACAACCACCGGGAAGGGGATGGCCGTAGACATCTCCCGGACAAAGGCCGCAAAAGACAGACTCTCGGGAGGAGAAAGCTGCCTTTCAGGGGAGGGAGTGGGATCCGAAGGAAGGCCATCAGACTCCTCGTCAGAGAAATATCTGATGTCCTCCTCCTCCTCCCACGAGACCTCACCATCGGTATCAGACACAAGTTCACGAACCTGTGTCTGAAGCTGTGCCCGACTCGATTCCGTGGAACCACGGCCACGGTGGGAGCGTCGAGATGTAGACTCCCTCGCCCGCACCGGCGAAGCTCCCTCCACCGACGTCGTCGGGGAGCCTTCCTGGGAGGCGACCGCAGTCGGTACCGCAAGCGGCACCGATGTCGGAGACCTCACCCCGGGCAAGGGGCCAGCCGGCGCCTCGCTCAACGGTACTGGTGGCGCAAGCACCCCCGGTACCGGAGGGGAAGGGCGCAACAGCTCTCCCAGGATCTCTGGGAGAACGGCCCGGAGACTCTCGTGCAGGGCAGCTGTGGAGAAAGACATGGAAGTCGATGCAGGCGTCGATGTCGGAGTCTGTTCCGGGCGTGGAGGCTGTTCCGGGCTGTCCAAGGTGGAGCGCATCGACACCTCCTGAACAGAGGGTGAGTGGTCCTCCCGGTGCCGATGCCTACTGGGTGCCGACTCCCTCGGCGACCCAGAGCTCTCGGTACCGACGCGGGAAGGAGACCGGTGTCGATGCTTCTTTGACTTTTTCAAACGAAGCATGTCACCGGAGCTTCCCGGTACCGACGAGGAGGACGTAGAATCCAACCGTCGCTTCCTCGGGGCCGAAGGTCGGTCTCGGGGGGGGGCTGTACCGCAGGAGCCCTCAGGGTAGGGGGAGACCCACCCGAAGGCTCACCGCCACCAGCAGGGGAATGGACAGCCCTCACCTGCACTCCAGACGAAGCACCACCGTCCGACGACATCAGCAGAAGCAGAGGTCCCGGTACCACCAACGCCGACTTCCGATGTCTCGGCCCCGACGATGCAGAGGTTCGATGCCTCGATACCGTCGCGGCCGAGGGCGGAGGTGTTGACGCTGTCGACGTCGACGCACTCGATACTCCCGGTGCCGATGCAGAGCCCGAGAACAAAACGTTCCACTGGGCCAATCTCGCTACCTGAGTCCTTTTCTGTAAAAGGGCGCAAAGACTGCAGGCCTGCGGGCGGTGCCCAGCCCCCAGACACTGAAGACACGACGCGTGCCTATCAGTGAGCGAGATTACCCGGGCGCACTGGGTGCACTTCATGAAGCCGCTGGGAGACTTCGATGACATGGGTGGAAAAATCACGCCGGCGAAATCAAAACTCGTAATTGTGGTAAGGCACCAAAAAGATGGGGAGAAAAAAAAAACTCGACCCGAGGCCTCAAAGGGGCCTACCCCGAAAACGAAAGAAAACTTAACGGGGCCAAAAACTAGAAGTAAGGGAAAGGGAAAAAGACCAAAAGGCCCTTCTCCGGAATCCCTTTTTTTTTTTTTTTAGCGAAAAGTCAAAAAGTCGCGTGAGGGTCAACTTAAGGGGCGCGAACGGCGCAAAACAGGACCATACCGAGCGCGGACAAAAGAAGAGTGACGAACACGAGCCGGTTCGGGCGGGAAGACGGCCACGCATGCGCGGTGCGCATGGGCACGCGAGGACTAGCAAAGGACTTTGCTAGTGAAGT
The DNA here is from genome assembly GCF_901765095.1 of Microcaecilia unicolor. Taxonomy (NCBI): domain Eukaryota; kingdom Metazoa; phylum Chordata; class Amphibia; order Gymnophiona; family Siphonopidae; genus Microcaecilia; species Microcaecilia unicolor. Next base: position 293,056,433 of record NC_044034.1, on the reverse strand, counting down.
TTCCGATTGGAGGGGCTGCCGTGGACGTCACCCATCAGTGAGAACAAGTAGCCTGCTTGTCCTCGGAGAATAGATTATAGCCAGGTGTAACTGTATCCCGGTCATGGCTCTCTGTGAACCACGACTTTGTGACGCCAATAAATCCAAGTCGGTTTCTATCACTGCAGCCTCTAGATCTAGAAATTTGTTTCCCCATACTATGGGCATTGGTATACAAGGCTCTCCAGATGTTACTTCCCCCCCCCCCCCTTTTCTATAAGGGTATTTGATGTCTTACCTTCCTGAGGCACAGGGGCAGCTGTCAACCCCTCAGCCAAATAATACTGATGGTGAAGAATCTGAACATTCTGCCGATATATCTCATCACCATCTTTATCTACTTCTTCATTACTAGAAGAAGCTTTTTCGGATACTGACTTCTTTTTCTGCAGCTTCTAACAACCCCACCATGACCATCCTTCATTGCATTCTACCAGATCACCCAGAATACCATCGGACCCATCTCCTCCAGAGCCGATTAAAACATCTCTTCCAGAGAATACGTCTTACTCCAAATTTTTACAAAAACAATTGCCAAGGAACTTCAATTGGTGAGACAGTCAAAACCTGATCCATGAGCAACGCGTATGGATGTCTTACAGTATCTTAATACACCTAGAGAAATTGTAACATTACCCTTACATTAGGTATTACTTGAATTACAAGAGGATATATAGAATACTCCGTATACTTCTAGAAAGAGTATCAAAGTACTGTGTCTTAATGCCAGAATTACAGCACATTATTTCTGCATAACCAGATATATGTTCAAGACACTGGAAAAATTAAAACTGATGGTGGAATCTATGTCAAAGGATTCAGTGAAACTGTTTCATAACCTTTTACAGGATCTTGAAGACTGCTCAAAATGCATTAGAGCAGCACATGATTCTTATGAAACTGCGATGAGAGGTGCATTGGTAGTTATTTCAGCAAGATGCATTGCTTGGCTAAAATCTTCCATGCTACAAGAAGATGTTCATGATAAAGTGGCTGATGCACCCTGCACAGGTCAAAACTTATTTGGTGATAAAGTCAATGATTGACTTTATCAAAGACAACTGCAATACATTAACCACTCTAGCAGAAGATGATATTGAACAAAGTAGTATGTCTAACAGAAAACAAAATACTTATTACAACAAGAAATCATGGTACAGTTACAGGAGATATTAACCCTATAATAGGTTGTACTCTTATAATAAAACAAAACCAAAAAATAACACACACCAATCTAGGCAATCAAATCAATTTAGGCAAGCAAGGGAGAGGAAGTCGCAAAAGAATGCACAACAGCAACAGCCTAACAAACTGATTCCATCTTTTTGACCATCATCCCAACCATCAATGGGGCTTTTATTCCAAGTATTTCCTTAATACCCAAGGAATTGGGTGAGTTGAGACCAATTCTAGATCTTTGCAGTCTCAACCTCTATGTCAAAGAAAAATTTTGAATAAAATTCCTTACCCATTATATTCTCTCTCATTCTGAAAAACAGTTGGCTTGCTTTGATAGATTTGCAGGACATATATTTCCACATCCCAATTCATACAAACTACAGAAAATATTTGAGATTCCTCCTCAATGGAGCAAAATCAATACAAGGTTCTACTGTTCGGCCTATCCTCAGCACCCAGAGTATTCACCACGGTGGTTGCAGCAGTGGCCGCATATCTCAGAAGACGGAGTACTCATCTTCCCATATTTGAATGACTGACTTTTAGCAGCTCCATCCCACCAAGAATTATCTGTGTCCTTTCAATAGACGATTGATATTCTTTCCAGTCTGGGTTTTCTGGTCAACTACCCAAAAATCAAATCAACACAATCGCTAGTTTATAGGACCAATTATTTGGACAACAAAAACAGTACTGTGTTATCTCTTACAGGATTGAAAAGCTATCATTCAGTCCATGATATCCACTCTTCTACAAAATCATCGAGCTACAGCAAGACAGTTGATGACCATCTTAGGACACATGGCTGCAGCCATTCAAGTGGTCCCCATGGCCAAACCTCATACGAGAACCCTTCAATGGAATCTCAAATCCAATTGGAATCAACAACCTCTTTCACACATTATCCATCTGTCTCAAGAGATAAAACGATCTCTTCTTTGGTGGCATCAGGAAGAAAATGTAATGAGGACGACACATTTTTCATCTATCCTGTCCATCAGACTGGTTGGGGAGTACATCTTCCTCAGTTCCAAACTCAAGGGCTATGGTCCTTCCAAGGTATGTCCTATCACATAAATCTTTTAGAACTTCAAGCAATCAATATGTGCTGCAAACTTTTCCAAATCTTCTTCAGCATCAGGTAGTCCTTGCTCAAACGGACAATCATGTGGCAATATTTTACATAAACGAACAGGGAGCCACAGGATCCAAGAGACTCAAGAAGTTTTAAAGAGCTTGATTACACTCAGCCTTTTCAGCAAATGGGGAACTCCCAATAATAGATCTCTTTGCTTCACCAATCAAAAAAAAAATGCGATCAATTCTGCTCCAAACTTCCAGCACAAAACAGATCAGCATCGGACAAATGTTTAATAATCTGGAAGCATCAATAATTTACGCATTTGCTCCCTTTGACCTCATCCACAGAACTATCCAAAATATCTTGCAAGACAAACCCAAGATCCTCATAGTGCCAGATTGGCCACATCCCTTGGTATCCTCTCCTACAGTGAATGTCAACTGAACCTCAAATCAGCCTTTAAGATCCAGATCTCATCACCCAGAAGCAAGGAACTCTTCTTCATCCAAATTTGAGCTCACTAGCTCTCACAGAATGGCAGCTGCAGCCAGAGTAGAACAGTTTAATTTTTCTCCACCTGTTCTGGATGTTTTATTAGCAGCCACAAAACCTTATTTCAAATAGACCTATTTTTCACAACAGTGCACTTCTAAGCATTACGATCCTTATCCTTACCATTGTCAATTTTCACATTCTTGACTATCTTTTATATCGTTCAAATTCAGGATTAATCTACCTCACCTGTATTCCACAATTTCTCAAATGATCAACACATTACTAGAAATCTAAATTGTTAAAAGATTTATGAAAGAAGCTACAAATCTAAAACCTCCTGTTAAACCACCAACCCCAGCTTAGGATTTGAATCTAGTACTCAAATGTCTCACGTTACCTCCATTTCAGCCTTTACATCAGACTTCCTTAAAATTCCTCACCTGGAAGACAATTTCCCTCACAATTGCTTCCACTCATCGTATTAGTGAAATACAGGCCTGTTTTTTTTTTTTTTTATCCGGC